>NC_057918.1:21702026-22902026 GCF_018873765.1 Telopea speciosissima | reverse complement strand
GTGTTCTGGGACTGGCAGGCTTCCACTGACGTAGTTAGGGGTATATCGTTGGGGATCGAGGGTGTGTTCCGGTACCAGGGATATGGCCTTACTATGTCGTAGATTAATGGTGTTGTATCGTTGGGGATTGAGGGTGTGTTCCGGTACCAGGGATACAATTTGATTACTCTACACAGCATAGCATTCATGCATACATTACATCTCATCATAATCATCATCATTATTTATATTACATATCATATTGTTGTGTTTGTCGCATGACTATAAATCGGATCTAATGTGTAAATCATCATTGGTGGTATGGGACGTCAAGGATGTTTGCTCATCAGGTTCGGCTTGCAGTCCTATATTTGTTGTGTGTGTGTGGATTCAATTTCTTGCTCATTGGGCTAGTGGAAGCTCACCCCTCGGGGAACCCTTCTTTTTAGATTGTGATGCAGGTTGTACGGTACCGGTGGATGATGAAGGACTCGATAAGAGATGTTGATGCGAAAGTTGATCTACGACCATTGATGCTTATCTTTACTCTTTGTTGCTTTCGATATTATATTTTTGGATGTATGTTTAATTCCTTTTTCTGTATTTATCAAACAATTTCAATTGTATTAACTTTTAAATTCAAGGATAATCCACCTTATGTATTTATTACCATTGAAGTTATTCCCTAAATGAGGATCAACAGTCTTTATTATAAGTCTTCCGCTATTCTGATAATTGATCTGATTCTCATTTATATGACTGTGACGTAAGCCACTGCGCCCATGATCCTGGAGGCGGTTTAGGATGTTGGTAAGCATCCTAGTCATACCCTTTTTATTATATTTTATCCCTTGTCGGGATGGGGGTGTGACACTCTAGGTGCCAGCATACACTATCACGGTCCGTCCAACGACGCGATTGCTTAGTAAGATCTAAGGCTGTGACAACATGGTCTCATTGGTTGCTGTGCGCACATGACCGCTGTGCTCCCCGATAGAGAACGCGCCCCCTATAACTATATTCAAGAGATGGTAACTTACAGTCGAGTCAGTAGGTTGAGATGGCTATCCACCACTTTATCATAGAGCCAGCCAACCACTGGATCTAACAAGATTTACATACTTCTTTTTGGTGGGCTGGATTATTAGATTAGGTTTGATTTGATCAAGGGTTTCTCATATTTTATAATTAAATCTCCATTATGAGCACTTCTTGTTATCGAATTTATCAATGGATACACAGTTTTAATCTATTTCAACCCTATGTTGGGAATTTATCCATTGTTTGATCGAATTCTCTAGTTTCACCATCAATTATTCAGAAAAATTACGGGAAGTAGTTTTCTACCGTCAGCACTCCCAAGAGTCTCTATCTCTCTCATCCTCAAAATAAGAAGGCAAATGTTTCTTTTGAAATGGGAAGGAGAAAGATAGACTTATGTGAGTGTTGGCGTAGACCACACATCCGAACAAAGAACTTTCTCCAAAATATATATATATCCATAAAGATTTTACTGCAATCATCCAACTACTACCAATCTACCATGTCCTTAAAAATAAATAAATATACACAAAATTTTTCAAAAATCCAATAGTAATTTTCTACGGTCATATCCTTAAAAAAAACAACAAATTAAAAATCATCCAACTACTACCATATCCTTAAAACAAAATATCCACTAATATTTTTCTATAGTCATCCATTAAAAAAAATTTGAGGAGAGAGTACATATTATGCTAAAAATAGGCACTACCCCTGACTATGCAACTTGGAAGCTTTCTTTCTCAAAAAAATAAAATAAAGAGAGTACATTTTATGCTAAAAATAGGTACAACCATAGTACCATAGGCTATGCAGCTTGGCAGCTTTCTTTTTTTAAAATATTTATTCATAATTTAGGAGAGATAAAAATAATAAAATATTAGAGAAAAGGCTGCGAAACATATGTTAACGTCTCCCTATGTCTAGCTTTCTTCTCCCTCATACAAAATGACATACATGTCTCCTAGTGTAGGAGGAGAGAGATAGTCACAAGGAGGCGCCATTGTTGAAAACACCGTAGGTTTTTTTTGTTAAAAAAAAAAACTTTGTGGTCAAAATTCCAAGTATACATCATCGACCAAGTCTGACTCGCCCCCTTCCCCATCCTTTTCTCTTTTTCTTTTGTGTTGACCTTTATAATTTAGGATGAGAAATTATGTTAGGTGTTTAATTTATCCCCGAGAAAAAAAAATCAGTGTACTATATATATGAGAGAGGGCTATGCACACATCCCGTGTACAGTAAGTTAGTGGGCGGCACAAATGGGGCACGGGATGGGGTATCATACAAGAGGGGTAGATCATAGGTGGTTGGGTAGATCTTTTCAAAGGGTTTGGGGGGGGGGGGAGTGGGCACTAGCTTATGGTACACCGGCGGTGTGCAAAGTCTTTCCTTAAATATATTTACCAAGATGCCCTGGAGAGTTGAGATTACCTTTGCTAACCCTTTTAGTGAGACGATGATGATCCGCACTCGCCACTTCAGATCTATTCCCTTCTAGAAATCCAGAACCCGGACTTCATGGCTCATTCTATTATGATGCAGATTGCAGTTATACTTGAAAAACTCGGTGGAGGTGGAAGGCTCGTCACGTAATTCCTGTCAACTCGGCCGATTCAATCACAACTTCTCCGGCAGTGGCTGTGTTCCGAGTAGTCCGTCTCCATTGTCATTGTTGAGCAGCAAAGTCGTTGAAAGGAAGAAACATAGGCCACTCCCAAACAGCAGCGTAAAAAAAAAACCTCTTCTTACTGACAAATTCTACTCATCTCTTTATATCTCTCTTTCTCTCCGCGAGGAGAGATAGAGAGGCCTAATTCTAATAGGATCTTTAACCCACCATGCTATTCAAACCCCTCAACTTTATCATCGTCGCAATGATGTTTGGTTTCGGCTTTTTGATTCTCTTCGTTTCTGGGTTCTTTCAATACCCATTTGTCTCTTCGGTACAATCTATTCACAATTCCAAAGTAGCAGTTAAGCGGAACCCAGATCCTTTCAGGGATTTGTTGGGTGCTTTCAGAAAATGGGATTCTGAGGTGGGTTGTGCTCAGTACAGGGAAATGCATAGACAATTGGATCAGAATACTTCTTCTTCTCTGCAAGATGTTGATGCTTTTGTTGACTGTGGAGCGATGAAGATGAAACATGTCAGTGTTTTAGTTAAAGGTTGGACTTGGATTCCTGATAATTTGGATAATTTGTATTCGTGCCGGTGTGGGTTGAGCTGCTTATGGACCAAGTCCACTGTTTTGGCTGATAAGCCTGATGCATTGATGTTCGAGAGCAGCACGCCTCCATTCATGGTACTTCTTTTCAATTATTAATCTCTTTTGGGGTTCTGAATTGATCGGAGATGAAGTATAGAGCATGCTTGCGGATATTATTTTGTATACTTATGTGTTCTCTTTATCTTGTTGTGCAATTAGAGTGATCCACTTAGCTATACTAGATACTAGATGGGGGAAATCAGATGATTATAATATGGACTTGATTGAATGTTTAATATTTAAATTGGGTTGTTGTTTCTTATTTGGCACCCATTTTTGTTATCCTGGTTTGATTGTTTGTCCGGATGAAATTGGGAAGATGTCAGCCTAGAATTAGAACTGGGACTAGTTAGGGGTTGTTTTGTGGGATTTGAAGATCCTAACAGAGGGAAAGGCAGAGCAGCATTTGTATTGGCAATCCCTAAATAATTGGGTGTGGGGTAATGATCACAGTGTGATAATCATGATGAGAAGTTAATGTTGAAACAAAATTAAGTTTTTATTCTTTCTTCTTTGATTGGCAACAATGGAAAGAAACCAAGAACGATGAACTACCTGAGTAAGCCTGGCAAAACAACAGCAGGCACAAAATCAGACACCAAACATTAGAAAGAAACTTGGATCCATATAGTAAACTAGGTACATATACTCCTTTCCTGGTTAGCTTGTCAGTGAGGGAGGGAGCTTGTAGGGCTAATCTATATAGAACGGGATGTAGGAAGGAAAGAGGAGAACTAATTTGTCTGCTCAAGAAAATTTTGGCAAGTAGATTGTTACATGGGTTTTGTGCAGGTATTGGGCGTTTGTATGTGTCTTGGAGTACGATTTATCAGTGTCTGTTAAATTCTTAGGCTATTGGGCCTGGCGGATATCAATCCACCAGCTGGGAGTGGGTGTTTGAGCTGTTGGACACATTATATATAACTATTACATTATATTTTCGAATAAGCAAGATAGTAATATAGATGCATCTCTTATTTGTAAATATCAATCTCTGAACTCATCCTGTGTCTAGGCATCTTATCTCTGTGCTGCAAGTTCTATATCTTGGGTTCAGAGCTAGCTTGGTATGTGTGCAAGCATTCTCATGGGTCTGCTCTGCTATCAATGTCTGACCCATAAATGAAAATTCTGAGCAAGAGAGGATGACTTGGAGGGAATGAGTTTGTCCAAATTATGCTGACTGGAAAAGTAGTAGTGATTATGTAATATGTTAATATATGTAACATGATAGGGGAAGTCCCCCTATCGTGCTTTCCTTTATTGCTTTATGTCTTTAATTGTTAGTTTCCTAGTCTAAGTAAGTTTCCTGTTTAAGCTTAACTAGGTAAGAGTTAGATTCCTTTTGTAATTCTGTTTTGGCTTAATATAAATATACCTTGGCTGGTACGATAGAACATACATTCTGTCGCACAACCCTTTTCTCCCATTGTTCTCTCTTCTTCTCCCTTAATCTCTTTCTATCTTCTCTCTTCTCTTTGCTAGGCCCTGGTTACAGGTTTTGGGATTCTTTAGATAATAGATGTTAAAAATCTTCAGCTTTATTTTTTTCTTTCTTATTCAGCCCAAACAAATCTATTAACAAGCACTGAGTGCATGAACTTCTGAGTTCTCCTCCTTGTTTTAAAGCTCTTAGTCAATTGGGCAGACAACCTCAAGTGCTTGCCTTGATTCCTAGGTCACCAAAAACAAAAAAATCCCACTAATGCCTTCTAATCCAATGGCTATTCCTCACTCTTTGGTATTTTTAGTTTACGAGGACCAAAGAATGGTTGCCACCCTGAACTCCCAACTGTTATTTATATTCTTGTCCTGTATGCTGATCTAAATGCAGGTGTCAAACATATAAAGAATTTCATGATGGGTAAAAATTTATTTGTGTGTTATCTCTTTAAACAACACCAAAAGTAATGGCGAATTAGGGAAATTTTCTTTTAGTGTGAATTATTATTAGAGTATTAAGATTAGAACATATATGAGGGTTGGTAAGATATTGAGCATCACCGGTACTTTTGAGTATCTGACAGTATTTTGCAAATCAAGATTCAGCGCCAAAAAGGAAAAAAATTAAAAAGATAACTTACTTTAGAATGTAGGAAAATTGTGTGGAATCGAAAGAGATTCTCATGTGTTTCCCGAACCATAGTTCAAAAATTCGTCTCGATTCGGTATCTCGACCAGGTCAAGACGACCGAGATCTCGGCGAGTTTGTGCATTTTTTTTTTTTTTGTTTCGATATTATGTTTTGGTGGACAAATGGCCCCAGTTGGGTCCGAAACTTTAAGGGAAGCTTGTTTTAGGCTTAATAAACATATTTAAATCTTCAAATTATAAAAAAAAAACACCCAATTTGGTGCTTTGGATTTGCACCCTTGGTTGGCAAAAACTTTAAGGGAAGTTTGTTTTAGGCTTAATAAACATATCACCCATTTTTGTTATCTTGGTTTGATTGTAAACGTCGAACCCAAGGTTTTCCCCCTTCTCTGTCGAGTTACTTTGAAATTTCGAAGCCTGTCTCGAGTTGGTGCTTTTTTTTTATTGTGTGCAATGTATTAGTTTTCCAAAATTTCGGGTTTTGTACTGTCTCAGCTAAATTTCTGTTGAGATAATCGAGTTTGTGCAATTTTTGGTTTTGGATATAAACTTGTCACGAGGAGCTCGAGATTCTTGAGTTTTTGGAAATCTCACCGAGATTTCGGAGAGATTTAGAACTATATCCTGAACTCCTCATGTACCTCTGGAACACTTGTGTCAAACTGTCAATCAGCATGACATGGGTATGGCATGTGATGTGTGTCCGACATGCACCCAGCAAGTAGACATTCGGACACAGCTGTGAAGAAGAATAAGAAGATTAGCACCCATCACTTCCAATACGGCACCCAGCAAGTAGACATTCGGACACAGCTGTGAAGAAGAATAAGAAGATTAGCACCCATCACTTCCAATACATTAGATTTTATATGATGGAATAAATAGAAGTAGTGTCTGTGCATAGTCAAATGACTTAAATTTCTTGTGGGTGTTTTCTAGTTGGACAAATTATGGATCTACTATTTCAGTGAATGAAAACCAATCTTAACCCGACTTTCCCGTGAATGTTAAGGTTTTAAGGTTCCTTTTCTCCCTATCCTTATATTTCCTTTACATCCAGTAGCTCCTTCCCGCTGACCTTGTTGTAAGCTATATTTTAGTTGAGAACTTTTTTACTATTTTTAAAGGTGCAGAAGCTAGAAACACAAATATAGCAAGGTATTCTGTATCGACACATATCAGGCCAATGTATTGGAAGGCATAGATATGATATACTAGAGATCTGACACGGTAAAAAAAAAGAGTAAATTTTATTAAAAGAAAGTAGATTTTAGTTGTGCTGCCATATCTCTAGCTATGATATACCAGAGATGTGACACAATAAAAAGAGAGAGTATATTTTATTAAAAGAAAGTAGATTTTAGTTGTGTTGACAATTCATTGCTTATCCCTTGATGCTGTTACAACACTACTAGTTGAGAGGATTAGAGAATGATTTGGCTTGTCTAATGAGACAGAGACCTTTCTTATTTATAGTGAAGATATGCAGTACAAAGGGTGTCGAATATGGAAAGTAGTACAAGGCTAGGTAGTATACTAGGTAGTACATGTACTCCTATACGAGGTGGCGTACTTATCCTATCCTTAACACTCTCCCTCAAGTTGGTGCATAGATATCTCTCATTCCCAAGTTGCTTGGTACTCCGCTTCTGCACTTAATCTAGATACCACTGGTTGCTCTTTGCTTTTCTAGGTGACTAGATTTCCCCTAGGAAAGTATAGTATCCGCCTACTACTATCTGGAAGTAGATCAACGATCGTCAATAGAGCCTGCCCAATCAGCATCAGTGAAAGTTTCCAGTTTCAGATTGCCATGATTGGAAAATAAGAGTCCCTTTCTAGTAGAAGATTTCAAGTATCTCCGCAACCGGTTTACTGCCTCTAGATGTGCAGTCTGTGGATCATGTAGAAACCGACTAACTATCCCAACAGCATAGACAATATCTGGTCTGGTATGAGACAGGCATATCAATCTTTCAACAAGCCTTTGATACCTCTCATTGTCAACTGGATCACCATCTTTATTGCTCAGTTGATAGTTGACTTCTATAGGGGAATCCGCAGGTTTGTACCCAAGCATACCAGTTTCACTAAGAAGGTCTAGGACAGACTTACGCTGGCAAATAAAGATACCATTGTTGGATCTTGTTTCCTCTATTCCCAAGAAGTATCTAAGAGGTCTTAAATCCTTGATCTCAAACTCCTTAGCCAACTGAGCTTTCAATGTGGATATCTTCGAGTCATCAATGCCTGTTACTACTATATCCTCAACATATACAATGAGACTAGTAAACTTATTGTTATGCTGCTTTATGAATAAAGTATGATCAGTATGACTTTGTCTATATCCGAATTTTTGCATGGCCTTCAGAAACTGGCCAAACCAAGCTCGTAGTGACTGTTTGAGGCCATATAGGGATTTCCTCAGCTTGCACACGTTACCAATTGTAGTAGGTGAGGTGAAGCCTGGAGGTATATCCATATATACTTCCTCTTCAAGGTCTCTATGGAGGAAAGCATTTTTGATATCTGGTTGTCAGAGACTCCACCCAAGGTTTGCAGCACATGATAGGAGTGCTCGAACTGAGTTCAGAGCGAATGTATCTTGATATTTAATGTCATAAGTCTGGGTAAATCCTTTTGCAACCAACCTGGCTTTGTATCGTTCAGTACTACCATCCACCTTTTGCTTCACAGTAAACACTCACTGGTCTTTTTCCTATAGGAAGAGGAACAAGGTCCATAGGAGACAAAGTTAGAAATAGGATGTTGTGTACAAGCTCTTATTCCTTTCCTCACAGCTATAGGGAGATCAGTATCAACAAGAGGAATTGCATTACTTGGCTGGGTTGAAGGAGGTGGATCAGGAAGTACCGATTGACATGGTAGGTCAGTAGTGGGCTGCTTTGTCTGAGTCTTCCTCCGTGACTAAGTGCGCAAGTCTGATTTGGTCATTCCAGTATTGGTGTATCAACATTCTCCCCTTTAATAGGAACTACTTCAGACTCTCGCCCTTAATATGAACAATGTCTGTGTTGAAGGGACTAGAAGGAATTTCTGCTACAACACTCTCCCCCTGAAGAGATGATTGGAAGTAGGGCTCAGATTCGCGGAAAGTGACATCCATGGTGTCAAATAGTTTGCGGGAAGGAGGGTGAAAACACTTGTAACCCTTCTGAGAGGCAGAATATCCTAGGAAGATACCATGGAAAGCCCTTGGATCAAGCTTTGAACGAGAGGTGGTGGAGTTGTGAGCAAAACAAACACAACCAAATACCCGAGGAGGAAGGTGGGAAGCAAGGGATAGGTCTGGAAGAAGGCTAACATGGGTTTGAAAGTCAAGGACAGTGGAAGGAACCATGTTAATGGGATAGACTGTGGTAAGGACAGCATCCCTCTAGTAAAATATAGGAACATTCATGGTAAATAAGAGAGAGAGAGGGTAACCTCTAGGAGATGGTGGTTTTTTTTTTGGTTCGGGAATTCCATTCTGTTTTAGAGTGCAAACACAAGTACTTTGAAATACAATACCATGCTCATAGAGATATTGACGAAAGTTGTACTCGGTATTGTAATCACTACAAAGTATCTGTATCTGGGCCTGAAATTGGGTCTGGATCATTGCATGAAAGGAGTGGAAATAAGTAAAACCCTTGGATTTAGTACGGACAAGGTATATTCAGGTGAGGCAAGTGCAATTATCAATAAAGGAAGTAAACCATTTGTAACTGGCCCGAGCTACAATACGAGAGGTTCCCCAAACATCAGAGTGAATGATAGAACAACGAACATCACTTTTATTTAAACCTGGGGAGTACGAAGAACTAGTATGTTTGGACTCACAAGTGTCAAAAACAAACTTGTTCGAGCTACATTGCTTTATTAAAGAGGGAAACAATAAACCCAAAACCGGAAAAGAGGGATGACCAAGTCTATAATGCTAGTGATGCAGTTGCTGGAGAGCACTATCTGTCCGAAAAGTAGGAGCAGAAACTTTCGTAGTGCTATGAGATGCGGGTCTAGATAGTAAAGTTCATCACGTACCCTACCATAGCCAATCGTTGCCCCCGTCACTAGATCCTGAAACACACAATGAGTAGAATCGAACGTGACACAACAATTTAGCTCAACAGTTAGACGATAAATAGAAGGCAGGTTAGCACAAAGATTTGGCACATGTAAAACAGAGGAAAGGAAAATTGGAGGAGAACAATGAACGGACATTTCCCAGAAATAGAGGATAAGGATCCGTTTGCAACACAAACTTTGTCCTTACTTGAGCACGTGAGGTAGGAATGAAACAACTCAAAAGAATTAGTCATGTGATCTGAAGCTCCTGAGTTAAGAAGCCAGGAGGGACTAGAACTAGAAGAGACAAGGAATATACCTGACTGGGCAAAATGAGAGGCAGGTGCAGTGGAAGGAGCCGATGTAGAGGAAGTTGTGCCAAACTGAGACATCATGCGTTGAAGAGCAAGCAGTTGATCTAAAGAGGAAGGCGCTGCAGAGACAGTGATAGGTGGTTGGGAACTTTCAGCAGTTTCAAAAAGATGTACATGGGAGCGTACAGTGCCATATTTCCATAGTTGTCACGACGGTTAGGCGACCCAAGGCGATGGAGAGGGTACAAAATCAAGGCGACACCGATTAGGTGCCCAAGGCGCCCGCCTAGGCGACCAAGGTGCCTGGACGCACACCTCGTCCTCTTTTTGGATGACCACGAAGTTTCCAGCACGTCTCACGGGTGTGTTTGGGTTTACTACAGTAATCATACTTTATGGTTCCCATGAAGGAGGTCCAGTTTTAGTGGAAGAGCCCAAATGGTCCAATATTAGCAGGCCCTGTTGAGTGGTGACCAGTGTTGAATGGTCAGAGACCATGGTAGGCATCATAACAGAGAGACATTGTTCTTCATGCTGAACCAAGTTATAGGCCTGAAGGAGAGTTGGAAATGTGTCCCTGCCTAAGATCTGAATACGGATTTGATCATATTCCAGATTCAAGCCAGTGAGAAAGTCATACACCCTGTCCATCTCACGCTCACTTTTAAATGTAGCAGCATCAGCAGTGCAGGCCATGGGAACAGGGCGATAAAAATCTAACTGCTGCCACAGAGTAGTAAGGGCAAAGTAGTAGGCATGAGGGAGAAGTCCTTCTGGGTGGTTTTACGGACCTGGCGACGAATCTCATAAATTTGAGAAAAGTTGCTTGACTGGGCATACGTTTGTTGAATAGCTTCTCATAATTCCTTTGCCAAGTTCAAAAGGACAAAATTGGGACTGATAGACGGCTCCATAGAATTTAGAAGGACATAAGAAGGGCATCATTAGCCAACCAGGTATTCTTGGCTGCAGCCTCTGTTGGCATTGGAGTGTCACCCGTGAGGTACCCCGGAAAGTGATTACCATGAATAGTAAGTAAGCAGGCTCATGACCAGGCAAGGTAATTGGTCCCATTCAACTTGGTTGGACCCGGCTAAAGAGAGGGGTGATGGTGATGAGTTCCAACACGACTCATATCATTGCTCCCAACTCCTCCTAGGGAGGTACCTCTACTCTCCGTCATAGAGCTGGGATGTCAATCCCAAAAGTAAAATGGAGTTCTGTAAATACCTCACAAACGGAAACAATAGGGCTACCGTGGCGTCAAAATGGAGTAAGCACCAGCAGGGGCAGCTAGGGGCGGCAACAGAAATGGTAAGGAGCCATGGAGGTGGCAGTAGGGGCCGAAGTGGTTGGCCAGGGAAGCGACAAGGGCTCAGATGAGGGCTGACGGTGATCGCGGGAGGCCAGTCAGGCCTGGCGGGAGGTGGATAGAGGCCTGAAGGGCTTGTCAGTAGGCAATAGATGGCCTGGAGGGCCTGGTGATAAGCGGCAGAGGGCCTGACAGAATGCGACAGGGCCAAGCGGAGGCCTAACGTGGTGCAACAATGGCCAGGTGAAGACCTGGAGAGGTGCGTCAAGGCTAGGCGGAAGCCTGGAGGGCGTAGCAGGAACTGGCAGGAGGCTTGGAGGGTGTAGAGGGATCTGGTAGGGCCAGGTGCGAGGGCACAAAGCCAAGAAAGAGGACGCTGGGTCCTGGGTCTAGGTGGAAGATGGTGGGAGTATATGGGAGTCAGCGGGTCAGTAGGGTAAGTGGGGTCAGGTCTTGGCGGCATGTTTCAGTCGCCGATGCTTAGCCGTGGGAGGCCAAAGCCTCTAGTGCGTGGGGCCCCAAACTCTTCTGGTGGTGACTTTGAAGGTGGTTCCATCCTTCACTTCTGTCCAAGCTGCTGCTAGTGGATTTCTGTTGCAACTTGTTCATTAATTTCTTCTTCTAATCCTCTACTCCCTTCCCCAATTGATCCCCCTTTATTTTTTCTTGAATTCCATTCAACCCCAATTCCATTAAACTCTAGATCTTGTTGCTCAGCCATATTTGTCCATCAAAACCATAATCCCCTCATCCTTCATTAATTTCCCCAAAACCCATAGTCGATCCTGACTTACTGCCCAGTTTTACAGAATTTTCAAAACACTTAAAACTCTATAATACCTACATTATTAGAGTCCTAATAAACCTGCCTAGCCATACCCTCTAAGCCCCCCCTTCCATTATCCTAACCTAAGCCCTAGATTTGACCTAAAACTGCAATTCTGTCCTACTGAAACTGCAGAACCAACGGCCCCTTAGTTCCTTGTTATTGGTCTTGGTTTATTTGGCTTCTAGTAGGGCTTTACCCTATCTAGAACTACATTAATATGCAGTACAAAGGGTGTCAAATACGGAAAGTAGTACAAGGCTAGGTAGTACACGTACACACGTATATGAGGTGGAATACTTATCCTATCCGTAACACTTCTTGTACCATTATTTCTATTTTTCTACTAGTTTCTAATTCTGATTTTCTTGCTATTTTTGGCCTCCTTAGTAATCTATTTTATGTTTCTACTTTGAGTTTGACTTGTTATTTCTTGGTTCCTACTTGATATTTCTCAATAGTTACTAAATCTGAACTTTCTATTTCAGTTAATTCCTAATTATATCCCTTGTTTCTAAATTTAATTTCAGTTTCTATATTCTACCTCCTAAATCTGTTAGTTGCTATTTTGATAGTTATTAATTTTGGTAACTTGCTCTATTATGAGTTTCTAAATCAAGGGTGCTATTTGGGAAGTTGCTAAATTCTGGTTTCAATTTTGAGTCCCTAATCCCTACTATTCTGGATGACATAAGGTTTTCTAACCCTAATCCTGTAGGTGATTAGAATACCACATTAAACCCACCCACTTATATGGGAGGTTGAACCAACCAACCCATCAACATTGGTGTTATGGGTTGGGTGGGCTCAAGATTTGAAATTTCGGCAAAATTTTGCCTAAATTACTGAAGTATTTCAGTTTTGTCAGTAACCGAATCAAAATGACTATGAAATTTATATCCACAATTTACCAAAATTTCACCAAAATATTTCGGGTTTGGCAAAGGGAGATATAGGGGTGAAATCCAAAATTTCGAACCTTGGGTAGGATCAGGCCGACCTTTTTGAATATTGGTAAGCTTTCCCTAGTGGGTCTCACTCACCAAATAAAGGGTTGGATGGCCGGTTGGTCATAGGAACCATTAAGGTCAAAGATTCTGGAGTCAGGAACGGGGACCTCTCCCTCTCTTTCCTCCTGCTCTGTGTGTGTGTGTGTGGAGATGGATTAGTAGTGGAGCCAGGAATATTCTCTGTTGTTTGCTAGTTCTGTAGGGATTCTTTACTGTTCATTATTGTTTTTAGTGTGATGCAGAGTCTATATGATTTGAACAGTTATCCTAAATTCTTATGTCACTTTCTGAGACTTTATGGAAGTTTGTTTTTTAGAATATGAGAGTCCCTGGATGAGGATCTTCCACAGTTGTGGTTATGTCAGAATGTATATTTGATTTTGCTAGGGAAGTGAAGAATTTGGTTACAGCAAAAATGAAACCATCTGTCAAATGACTTGAGCTCAATGGGATTGGGTTGCAGATACAGAAGTTAGTATGGATTCATTACCTGCTCCAAAGTGTAAGCCATGCGGTTAATTTTGATCCTGCAATGGTGATACCCTGTGTGGGTGCATAGCAATATTGAGTACTTCCAATTTCAGGTGCTGTGGTGTTTTTGGAGCCCATCTTTTTGAAGAATCTTAATAACTTGGAGATTCAGCTAGTTGTACAGTTATTGCACACCTTTGACACCGGGCGGTGGGGTTAAGGGAATGGAGAGACCAGGAAGACATAAGCATATTATGCAGAAAGCTCTGCTAACTTTACTCTCATAATTTTATTTTTTTTGGGTTTTGGAAAGATCAGAACCCCGTTGTTTCTGATGGATGTGGTATTGGGTGAAAGACTCTTCGTCCAAGGTGCAGAGTTTTGTGTGGCCTTTGAAAGACAGTATGGAAACAAGTAATCACCTGATTTCCAAGGATGTTACATTCCAAGTGTTTTTTTTTTTGGGGGTTTTGGGGGGGGGGGGGAGGGAAGGGGTGGAGGGGGTCTTTGATAGGTACTGAAGATGGTCCTAATCTGTTCATCCACTGCAAATATCTTTTGAAAGCCAGGGTGCCACAAAGGAAGAGATTGAGTCAGCTGGGTTGAAAAAAGCATGGAGCAAATGCTTTGGGGTGTTTATTTGGAAGCATGATTCTCTTAAAATGTTCAGCTTGCAACTTCATAAAGCTTGATTTAATTTTGTTTCATGTGCTACTCAGATCCCCCCCCCCCCCCCTGTTTAATAAGAAATGGCAGTACTCAGGTGTTGTACTTATCTTTGTCCTTCGTTATGGTTAATAGAATTGGTCCTGCCCTTATGTTGCACAAATTGCTCAGGTCTGTATGTGATTTCTTTGCTTACAATTTGTTTCAGAGTCATAAAGATCTCAATCTGTATTCTGGTGTTCGATTTAATTGTGCTTGTTGTGAACTTACTTACTGTGGTGGTATAGAGAAAATCTATTTCCCACTTTTAATTTCTAAAGCAGATGCTTAACCATAAGGAAATTGGTATTTTAGCCAGTAAGTACATCAGTAGGTTTTTTGCTATGGATTTACTTCACTTCCTTTGGGCATTGTCATAGTGCTTTGTGCTATTTTTTTGGCGTCTCTTTTTCATTTGAACTCGTTTTTTGGCTAGAGGCGAGAAGGTGATGCACTTCGGGTATATATGGATCTCGAGGCTGGGAGGAAACGGTCAGGCAATGAGGATATTTATATTAGTTATCATGCTGATGATGATGTACAGTCAACTTATGCTGGTGCCCTGTTCCATAACCATCGAAATTATCATCTGTCCACTTACAAGAACAATGTAAACTTTTCCTTTCCATTTTCTTATATCTTTTCCTGATGATTTTATTTTGTGTATGTGAGGTGGCATTATGCTAGGCGCTATGGCCTATTTTTTGGCTCCCTTTATTATTGCATTCTTATTAGCTTTGGTTTGAAGATTTGCCCTCACAGTATCATACTGTTTCTCCACTCAGGAGACACTTGTTTACTGGTCTTCATCGAGGTGCCTTTCTCACAGAAACAAACTTGCCCAGAGTGTTCTCAAATTGCTGCCTCACCACTCATTTGGCAAGTGCCTGAACAATGTGGGAGGCATGGATAGGGCACTTGATCTCTACCCTGATTGTGCAAATGATGTCAACTCTGCTCCAAAATGGTGGGATCATCTACACTGTGCCATGTCACACTACAAGTTTGTTCTTGCAATTGAGAATACCAGGACAGAGAGCTATGTAACAGAGAAGCTATTTTATGCCCTAGATTCAGGTGCAGTCCCCATCTACTTTGGCGCTCCAAACGTGTGGGACTTTATACCACCACATTCAATTATAGATGGGACTAAGTTCAGCTCCATGGAGTCATTGGCTTCCCATGTGAAGGCAGTTGCGAATGACCCTGTTGCCTACGCAGAGTATCATGCTTGGAGACGGTGTGGTGTATTAGGTAACTATGGGAAGACCCGTGCAGCGAGCCTTGACACGCTGCCATGTCGGCTGTGTGAACTTGTAAGTAGTAAAGGTGGCAGAAATTATAGAACAGTATAAAGTTGTTTTCTTCATTCCATCCTTATGATGTTACTTTTTTGTTCTTTGGCTGTTGTAATTGGTTATTTTAGAATGTATACAGGAAACACTGAACATCCTTTGGAATTTTAATGAAATTTTGTTCGAGACTCTGATTTTAAGATGAAATTAATTATGATAAATGTTGGCATCTCTTTTATTTTTTTCTCCTTCATTATAAAATTCTTTATTTAACTGGAAAAATAAAGAAAAAAAGGTCATTCTGGTTAGACAATGATAGATGCTTTTAGTAGGACACCTATTTGTGCCATGTGGCAATGTCAGATGGGATGAAATTTTGTGAATAACTCTAGCCCTGAAGATTTTCACATGACAGAATAAAATATTAGAAAATTAAATAGTGCCAAAGGGTGCACCAACTATCAAGTGGAACCAAAGGGTGCCAAAGGGAGATTTGAGGTTGAAATGAAATTTCATATGTAGTCAATCCTGACCATTCTCTAGACATCTAATGGTCAGATTTGCTATATAATCTTTCCCATTGAAGAACTTTTCATCCATTTAAAAAGTTAGGCAGTATTTAGTATGCATTTTATGTCCATTTTGCATTCTCAGATGATTAAAACAATTAGTTACCTTAATTATCAAATTTGGTTAGATTTTAAATTAATTATTCAACCATGATTGAAAGAGTTTAGATCTTGCACAGTTACTCGAGTAGACACGTAAATTTTTTTTTGTTTCCAGTACTCATATCTAGACTTTTATGAAAATGAAGATCTTGAGCCTAGAAATGCTACCATGCATCAATCTATTTCAAAAGCAGCCCCCTCCACTGGACATTTATTTCTACCGAATACGTGATAAAGATAAGGTAGACTTGCCAGCCAAAAAAATAAAAAAGATAAGGTGGAACATGCCTATTGTTCTATAGTTTGTAAAAGATTTGTCTTTTGCTTTTAGAAGACCATGCATACCTTTCTGAAGCATTCCGGATCCCTCACCTTTGCCGGACTATTTTTCTCCTTACCCCTTCTCTATGAAAACAACCTCTATCTCAACAAGGCTTCTCTTCGGCCTTTAGAAGAGTTTCTCTACTTGTCTTCAGGTGATGCCGCATTAGAAGTTTTCCGATGGTTACTTTCACATTTAGAGAAGGAAACAGAGCAGCGGATTGGTTAGCCAACTATGCCTGTGATTCAGTGTCTAGTACTACTTTCAGTGATTGAGCGGATACTCCGACAGATCTAAGGAAAATTATATGGGAGGATGCCGCGGGTTTACCTGCAATTCGTACATAGTATTGTTTTGTGGATACAGGGTTTTGAGTGTGCAGATTCTTTTTGGTAGAGTATGAAATTCTTTTGTACCCTTGGGTTGGGGTAAGGCGGGTTATGTCCCCCTCTTGTAATTATTGATCATTTTATTTTGGAGATTTAATAAATTGCCAGGGGCCAGCCCGGGTCCCAGACAATATTCGAGTTAAAAAAAAAAAACAAAAAACTTAACACCTTCAATTTTTTTTTCTTGATGAAAAGAAAAAATATATTATTTAGGAAGTAAAAAGATTATCTACATTGTTCTTATCATACCAAAGGAGTTGATGACCTTTGATAGCCTTCCAAGTGAAATTTGTCATCCAAAAAATTAATGAGCTATCAGGGGTTAGCAAAAATATGGTATCAGCATGTACACAACTGTTGAGATCTATTAAGAAAGATAGAATATTCCATGGCCAGGGCTTGCATGCGGGCTTTGGGATACTTGGCACCTTCATTTAATTGCCACTTTGTCTTATTCTCAAAAGTTCTTTAAAATAGAGATATCAAAGGTTTTCAAAAATATTTTGAAAATAACGTATCATTATGTAATCATCATACATAATTTTTTAAATCACATAGAAAATGATAATATTACCCTCATTAGAAAAAAATGTGTCATGAAAAAGGCAAAAAGTAAGGTACAAATTGTAAGGAGAGTAGGCTCTCTTTTGTATGTCAAAATGTTGACAAGGGTAGAGTCGTAGAGATAGATCTTTTGGAATTAAGAAGAGTAGAAGCTCTTAATTCTTCTTAAATAAGGTATGGAATTAAGCAGTCCTACTTGTAATCTTGCCATCATTGTATAGTCTTTATATCAAAAACATTGGACTGAGTTTTCCTTCAGCCATGGTCTTTGATTGGTGTCCAAATTAAGGGTATAGAACCAAAGGAAGCCAAATATTTATGGCCATTGATGGTTGCACGGTCCCTTCACCTATTACTGTAGGGTCAAGGAAAATTTTCCCCAAAAAACATTTGGCTCCTACATATTGAGGTAAAGAGAAATATTCCCGAACATGTTTTTCCGTTCATATTTTTTTTTGCGTAGGGAGAATAGACGCTCTTTATTTTTACCATATAAGATATGAAATTGAGTCCTCCTCTTAATAACCTGCCATCACTGTATAAAGACTATCAAAGACATTGCACTGGTTTTCCTTCAGCCATGATCAAAGGAAAATCTTTTGCCTGAGGCTTCCAATTGGTGTCCATAGAGTATAATGCAACAAGGAGGTATTTATGACCATTGATGGGTGTACGGTCCTTTCACCAATCACCATGGGGTCAAGGTTAAGGAAAACTTTCCCCCATAAATATCCCAAATATGTGTTTCCTTTCATACTGATTCTGATGTGGGAGTGTGAGTTGTCATCTATTGTTCATCCTGCTGGTTCTGAATTCTGATTTGGATGTAAATGGATTGGATGTGATCGGATTCGGATATTCTCTAGTCGAATACTTAAAAGAATTCGAATGGATTCGGATGCGGAACGAATTCGAATTTTCAAGCATCTATTTACATCTCTGCCTTGTGTAATCCGAACCTTCCTCCCCCAACGGATACAATTCACTCTCAATCCATATCTCTTGGATCACGATTCTCTTTTCCTCATATTCTAGTACCTGTTGAAGTTTCAAAAACCCTCAAGATCATTATTTACTTGATTTTTTATTATTAAATATTCGGATTTTTTTCCAGATATCTCCAAATGAATACGGATGCAAATCGAATTCAAATTGTCGATTATCCATTTACATCCATATTTGGGTGTTAAAGAGCTTTCCTTATCATATACTCATCATAAATGCACACTTTATTATCCTTCTTAAATTCAAAAAATTCTAGTAAATATCGAATCGGATTTGTCTATATGTAACTAAGCAGATTACAAACAGATTTTGTAAAACTTTACATTAGTTGTCCCTTAATAAGTTAATATGACTTGTATTCACTTGGATGGTGGGGCAAATGTAGTAATTTCACATCAAATTGTTTTCTTCACAGCTCCACCTGAGCCTACATTTTTTTTGTTTGGTAAATTACCTGGGCCTACATGCCCTCACCAATTTCATCTCCATCTTTGGCTCCCTTCTCATATCCCTCAGCTCATTTCATGTTCCAGCCATCACAATCCTATCTCCTCTTTACTTTGAATGATCAAAAGGTTAGGGTGGTGAAGGGAGGGGTGGGGGTTTCAATTCGCCAGGGGCAGGGTAGTTGTTTCGTCTTTCCTTGACTGGATACGCAACCTGGCATCCTTCTTTTTCCCACTACTTAATCACCAATTTTATCCCAAATTGACCAAAAGAAGTAGACGACAAAAGTTAATAAAGAGAGAGGTTACTTTGAATGATCAAAAGGTTAGGATGGTGAAGGGAGGGGTGGGGGTTTCAAATCGTCAGGGGTGGGGCAGTCATTTCGTCCTTTCGTGACTAGACACGCAACCTGGCATCGTTCTTTTTCCCACTACTTACTTAATCACCAATTTCACCACAAATTGATCAAAAGAAGTAGACTAAAGTTAATGAAGAGAGAGGTTACAAAATCTGTTGTAACCACTTTGGTAACAGACATCCAAATCTATAACAGCTAAAGTCAATTTCAGTTCCCTTTTATTTCCCTTGCAACAAATGGATTCTTAAATATTTGTGAAGTATATAAAATACCCTTTGGCAAGGTTGCGTGCATTATGATCCTCCCCAGACCCTGAAATGGTGGGAGCCTCGTGCACTGGGTGCGTCTTTTCTATATAAAATACCATTTGATTGCATGTTCACTCTTCTACAGTGGAAGTGTGCATCACTATAACATAAGAAGCTTAGAGAAGAAGAAATTAAGCATGAGGGTGATGATGAGTGGTTTTAGTATTATTAGACTGGTAATTCTGATGATGTTATGGATGTGTGAGTTGTCATGTATGGTTGAGGGTAAGAGGCATGTTCGCATCATAAACGAATTGAGTGAGGGGTTGATGGTAGCGATTCATTGCAAATCAAAGGACGATGATTTGGGTCTCCATCAGCTATCCTATAATACTTATTTCGAGTGGAGTTTCTATGACAACTTTTGGGAAACAACACTTTTCTTTTGCCGCTTACAATGGAGAGATGCAGATGTGGATTTTGATGCTTATGATGCCAAGAGGGATCGATTTCGTTGCAGTGACTGCTGGTGGGCTGCAAGGATGGATGCGCTTTATATTGTGGACAAGAAAACTGGAGCATCAACTCCAGTCTATGAATGGGGGGACTAGTAGTAGTAGTAGTTGTTCTTGAGCTTGAGGCCTTGAGCTACCTACCTTCCTACTTTCTTTGTGTTAAAAATTAATAAAACAAAATCATGTTTATTCTGCTATATATGGTCCAATGAAAGAGAAATAAACCCCTACTTGTCTCATTCTTTCTACTGTTAATTTTTTTTTTTTTTTGGGGGGTATAGTTTAGATCTAATTGTAGCCAATGTTAGGGATCGAGAACCCGGCGAGCGTCCCGTTGGATGCCTCATTCGGCACTGTTATGTGTGTCTCAAATTCATGTATCCGTTCTGAAGATTGACCCGTTCCGATATATTTTTGGTGGCAATTTGAATGAGATTTTTTCTGAGATTTGTCATAGTAGCAGACCCGATGGAGGAGTGTTTATATGCTTTACCTGTCTTGTTGTAAAATGTATGAGATTTGGGGATTTTTGACTTAGGGTTTCTGGGTGAGAGCTTGCAACACCGGTTGGATGTTTTTGAGAGATCTCTACATTATATCTTCTTCCATTGCATAGTAAAGCATCTTCAGCTTCGCCTGTGGATTAGCACATCATATTGGTGTGTGAACCACGTTAAATCTCTGTGTCTATCTTACTCTGTTTTTCATTTGACGATCTCCTCATTAGAGAGGATCGGGATCCCAAACGATAGTTACAATTTATGATCAAGCTGTAATCTTTCACTGTGCATCAAGATCTAAAGTCAATCAAAAGAATATGCTAACATAAGTTTAGTTTGTTATTCGACAAAAATTATTCATTTTGTTTTTGGCACTAAAAAAACTGAAACGTACACCACGAAGGGCAAAAGAAAAGAGTGGTTACTGACTTATTAAGATTGGAACTGAGCAATTCAGTCCGAATCGAATCGAACCTTTATTGGTTTGGTTTTGGTTTGGGGTTTTATGAGATCGTTAGAAACTGAAACCAAACTGCACCAACAAAACTTAAATGGAAATTTTATAGGACAATTATAAGGGATACTTTGTTTTATAAGGTAATAATTACAAAGTGTTATGTGATCCATGTATTCTTTTAAAACTTAAATGGAAATTTTATAGGACAATTATTTGGCCAACTTAAGTTCTCATTTTGGTTAAAAATAGGTGTCAATCAATATATTTCCCCCCATCTCAATCTGGTTGTCTGGAAACTGGAAAGTGAGAGAAATTGGAGAGAGTAATAGAAAATTACAAGATTTTTATGTTGTTTGATTGCCCCTGGAAAGTTAAATGAAGATATACTAATTTCCTAGCAACCAAACCGAAAGCAAAACTAGTGAAGTAGCTCATATCTAAGAAACCCACCTTGAGCCTTAGTCTTCTGGGTATCTTCTGGGCTTGGATTAGGTGAAATTTGAATGCCAGCCCAGCCCAGCCCAACCTAACCCAACCCAAAGTCCATCAAGATGATGTTTGTTGTTAGCTATTTACTTAAACGCATGAAAGAAAAGGGCAGGGAGAGAATTTTGCTGTATACAGAAAATAAGTGTTCTCTCAAGAAACTTTTGCTGCAGGAAGTGTAGATGAAGTAATCCAAACTCTACATGATGTCTTTGTTGGTTTTCCACTGTTCCCAACTTATCAGGATCTGGCCCAACAAAACCTGGACCTGATAGATGAGCCCAACCCATTGACAACCCCTTTGTGCATGGTTAAGGTGACCCTTAGAATGAAGGGAGCAACGCTTGATAACCCCAGATTTCCTTCAGGCATGAAACTAATAGGATGGTCATGCACGTCTATATAGACTAGTTTTGGACGACAATTGCCTAATATCTAGGGGTGCAAGTTTGGCCCGGCAAGCTCGAACGTGCCCAAGCCCGCTCTAAGCCCGATAGGGCCTGGGCTAAGTTTTTAGCCTGTGGGCAAAGTTAGTGTTGAGATTTCCAAGTCCAGGATAAGGTTAGGTGGGGCCCTGGGCTGGTCTGGCCTGGCCCTGTGTATATAAATATATAGTATATATAATTATAGATAATAATATCATACATTTGATTTTAAAAAAATAGGGCTAACTAAACGATAAAAACTGGGGCTGCCAGGGTCAATCAGGGTCAACCTGATCCAGCTCGGCCCAATCAAGATCAATCAGGGTCAGGATGGGTTGAGTTGAACCTGATGGGGCTGGGGGTTTGGGCTGCAAGATATCCCAACCCGACCTAGGGCTGGGCTGGGCTGGGCCTAAGTTGAGATAAGGGGGACCTAGGGTTGGGCTGCGGTGTTAAGAAATTTGAACTAACTCGATTTGGTTGTACCCTTACTATTATCTAACACAGGTGGAAATGGCGAAATGATCAATTGGGTTTAGGAGAAAGTTTCCCTACACCAGTAATTTCGGGTTCAGCCACCATCCTAAAGTCCTAAAATATCCCCCCTCCCCCTAACACTATTGGATGAAGTTGATGAAACCCTCTCTTGTTGCGTGATACCCTCTCTCGCTCATCGGCAACAATCAAGGGATTCTCCTTCACCAGGGCTTAAGGAAAACTTGGTCATTGGATAAAAGTCGACAATAACAAGTACTATGCTTGTTTTTCTGATGCCAGGATTCAAGATATGTGAAAAGGCCATTGATTCTCTAATGTAATTGTGTTTCTTTTTATTCTTACATTCAGATCACCTAACCCTCTTGAGTTTCTTGTTGGTTTTAGTGAGTTTTGTACACCAAACCTGGCGATGTTGTGAAGTCCTTGACATTCAAAACCAATTTAGAGAAGGCCAGATGATCTACCCTCAAATGGGTTTATGTGAGGCCTCTTAAACCTCTCATCAAGGGCATGATTTAAAAATTGAATTATAATATTGAAGTTCAAATAGTTTGTTGAACTAAAGTCCTAGGATCAATCAGCTAGTCTTGATACCTACCTATATATAGTCGCATCGGCAGCACACCCCCCCCCCCTCTTGGTAAATGGTAATCCTTAAGTATCTCTAATTAATGTTTTAAGCTAAATAGGGGGTGTTTTGTCATTTTGACGAGGGCTTTTGTACCCATGCAAGGTCATATTCATGTCGGTGCACAAAACCTTTTGCGTGTGAGAGAGCAATGAATTAATCTAAGCAAATATGTACAACAACCATCTTTGTCAATAAGTTGATAAAGTTTCGAGTCATTTTCACAAACACTTACACGGGATTAAACTGTGTGTGTGTGTGTGTTCATCAATGAATTAATCTAAGCAAACATGTACATCAACCATCTTTGTCAATACGTTGATGAGAGTCATTTTCACAAACATTTCATTTTTGAAGAACAACTCCAAACACAATTGGTAGTAGTCCGGGCTTTGTATCAAAAAACCCACTGGACCGGACCAGGAGGTATGAAGTCCAATCTTCCTGGTTCTCATTTTCTCTCCCTCTTCCATAGAATAGGTATCTATCCCACACAAAAAATATATATCTATATTTCTTTTTCCCACAAAAATTAAACATAGGATTAAACTAATATCATAATATTTACGATGATTTTTGGACTTAATCCACATAAGACAAAATCTATCAATATAGAAATTTTTAGCGAAAATTGATTTTATAAACCCACTATTTTTTTTTCTCTTACGTGGACAAGTGATGTGGTAATTCCAACTGTTCGATAGAGAGATCATGATTTGGACTAATCACAATTCAAATCGACTGGCACCCACAGTCTCACAAAGTATTATTCCAACCTAATCCTTTGTTCACTTAATGCCAACTCAATCCAATTCATAAAAATTTCAATATGATCAAATGATTCTTTGCCATTCAATATATAGAATACTACTTGAGTTTTTTTTTTTTTTTTTTTTAAATTATATTAATTTTAAACATATCCAATAATTTTGAACACATGATGAAGTATAAAATTAACGCCATTAAGCAACTAATCTCTATCTATTTAGTGATTATTCCAATTTTAAGAGGGGTCATAGCATCTGTCACGTTTGTCACACTCACATACTATAAGTTTAATATTCTTAAATCTAATTAAGAAAAAAACTACAAAAAAAAAACAAAAAGAGATTCCAAAAGGATATATATGTTTGACAACGAATTAGGACTTCAACCACAGACAACATTACCAAGAATTTTACCATATTTATAATTAATTATCCTTATTTTTCTAATCTGTATTATTCGTTCCTCTCTTATCCCATAATCTCAAATTCTATATGTAATAACCGGCCAAAATAATAACGACAGATCCATGACGTAAACTGAACCGTCCATCCTATAATGACCACACATTCATTCATAAATCATAACCACTATTACAACCTGTACCAATAATAGGTCAAGAATATTCCACGTGTCATTTGACATATTTGTCCTTTTCTTACTCTGTCCCATCATCCAATGGCTAGAATCATTGTATTTTAGATTTAAAAAAATTATTACATATATATATTACAGAGTATGCCATGTGGGAACTAGAAACTTCTCTAAATAATTAATTTATGATAAAAGGTTTTGTGCATGATCGTACATGGTGTAGAACTGTATCTACATCTATTGAATGGAGTTGAAGGGCCAAATATTATACACAAGCATGCTTATATAACTGTTGAAAATATAATCGTACGTGTATCATGCACGATCGTGTACAAAATTTTTTCTCTTAATTTAATTCAATTAATCAAACTCTATACATTTGCATTTGTTTAAGCTTTGAGAATAACGAAGAAGATTTAGGAAATATCATAAACAAATGGTCTAATAGAAACAAGGACGGAAGATAGAGATACGAATCTTGGATAACATTGTCTGATTGAACGGATAAAACAACAACGTAAGGCACAGGGTGGCTATAAACTTTTATTATTTCTAATGATGATGGAGACGTAATTGAGTATTAATAAGTTTTTTTTATTAGGTTTCATAATATTAAATACGATTAGAAAAACAGATTTATTAACAACCAAGAATGTCATCACTCTTGAAGCCACCATTTTGGAATATTTAGAACCTAAGGGATAGTGACCAGACCTTAATCCCTTTGTCCATGGCATCATCTTTTCCCCTTTCGGGTAAAATTTTTAACGTATTTAGCGTATAAAATGGATTTAACTTTTGGAATATTTCGTGCACTGGGTACGCCACAGTGGGTGATTTCCAAGATCCACTTCATACACAATCTGAACATCCCATGCTTGTGTACATTAGTTGACCTAATTAGAAACAACTAGAGCTGATCTTAAAAATAATCCAACGTTCTTTTTCAATTTTTCAGTCTAAGTAAAAGAATTAATAGAAAAAGGTATAGACACACCGCGGGTGTGCAATAAACTAGTGGGTAACACCAATGAGATGCGGGATAGGGTATCATACAGAAAAGGTGAAGGGTCATTTCAAAAGGGAGGAGAGAGAAAAACAATGGATGTTAGTTTATAATGGATCATTATCACCTACAATTCTGACACCCTCCAATTCCTTACAATCCCTCACATGGGAGTGAAATGACCACTTACCTACTGCCTTGGGAAGTGTGTCCAGATAGTGGGTAAGTGGTCATTTCCACTCCCATGTGAGGGATTGTAGGGGAATTGGAGGATGTCAGAATTGTAGGAAATAAAAATTCAATTTATAATACATTCACAGTGTGTTCAATCTTTTTTTCAAATATTATATTAAACCATAAGTGATACAATTAAATTAGTAATTTAATAACTCATTAAAATACGGATCATTATCACCTCCAATTTTGACACCCTCCAATCCCTCACATAGTAGCTGAAATGACCACCTACCCACTGTCTGAACACACTATCCAAGGTGGGGTAAGATGATCATTTCAACTCCTATGTGAAGGATTAGAGGTAATTGGAGGGTGTCAGAATTGAAGGAGATAAAAATTCAAAAAAAGTAACCATAGGTCCATAATCGTTAAAACTCGACATAAGAGGTTGTGTTATGGTGATTTTTTTTTTTTTTTTTTTAAATTTTAATATTAGTATGGTAACTTTATCAAGGTTGATCAGAAAACACGTAACCTTCATGTCAATTCACATTACAATTTTGTCACTAGCTTTACCCAAAATTAAACTACTATGATTTGATTTGGATAAAAGTCCATATGGAGCCAAAAGCATTCCTACCAAACCATATTCCAATTTTAACATTGCCTTTTATCTACATTGTTAAGACAAGATAGAGATGTTTAGAGCTAAGTCCAATCAAATTTGAATTACAACACAATAAGACGCCTATAAATATTCATCCCAAAAAAAAAGACGCCTTTAAAGGATTTGATCATTTAGGCTTTTTCAAGTGCCATAATTTGGTATGGACCTTGGGTCAATAGCATTATTTGTGTTTTGTATTCTATGGATCCTATGCAGTTATTATTGGACTTATATATGCTTGAACCGGGTTTAAATCTATCATATGTATCTTACTTATATGAGAATTAAAGCTTTTAGGGTTCCTATATATTTTCTATGGAAGACACCTTAGACACCAGCAAAGGAGATCACATAGTGACATAGAGAATACTGTAGAGTGTTCTTCTAGTTTAGTAAAAGAAATTTCTAACTAGTTATCTCGAGTTGATATAAACATTCATGCCAAACATAGTTAAATTCTCGTATTCGTATATGATTGTTTTCTTGATTTCTTTCTTGTGCTTGCGTATTCAATCTTAACAAATGATATTAGAGCGAGATTTAATTGATTGTCAAATAAGGCACATTGAGATTTGAGGAACATGCGGTGCATAAGGAGAGTAGAAGAAGGTATAAGCACCAGGTCAATTATCTTTTCCTTCAAAGGTGTGCACAGATTTGTGTGTGTAAGAGAGGAATAAGGTGTGCATCATATAAGGAAGGAAAAAAAGAGGGGAAAATGGGAAGACAAGAAGGGAGCACATTGATTAGAAGAGTGGTTCCACACCATCACTAAAAATAGAAAAAATGAAGCGTGGGGGAGAAAAGGTGAAGAAAAAATGTGGGAAGAAGAAAATACGGTATGGGAACCTTACGGTGAATTCATTGTTTGTTCTTGTTTTTGGTTAAGAAGGAAGTTGGGTGTGGGACCCACAGTTTTAAAAAAAAAAAAAAACAAGCAAAACAATGGGTGGAGTTTGGTGTTGCCAAGGGTTTCTAGCATTGTGGGCTCAACTAATGGTGTGGATTGGGGAGATTCTGCTTTATTAGGGTAAGTTGTGCAAATTTGTGTAAGATCAACGATGATCAAGTTTGTTGAAGATGGCGAACATGGAAGGCAAGATCAAACAAATCAGACTGTGATAAAGAGTTCAAGTTTCTCCAAAGAATACTCTAATTGTCATAATGACTTCACCTTGTGGTAATAACGAGTAGAGAATATTCTTATTTTTGAGAGTGAAAGGTAAAGGTTCTCAAAAAGAAATCAGAAAAGTCGAACATGATGAGGGAAGATGAGTAGTCAGAGTTGACGGATTTAACAAACAGTATGATCCAATTATATTTTGCAGATAACACTCTTCATAAGGTCATCAGGTTAGCGGATCATGCTGATTTTTTAGCTAAGGTGGAGAATAAGTACAAGTCTAGGTTGCTGACAAACTAGTTGTTTCTGAAGAAACAGTTGTGTGACCTTTGTTGTCAGAGGTAAAAAAATTTGAGGTGCATTTAGATTAGTTCAATAGGTTATTGATGGAATTGTCTGATCTAAATGTTAAGATTGAAGAAGAGAACAAAACACTTCTCTTGTTGGCTTCGCTAACTCCTACATTTGATCATATTATGATTGCACTACCATTCGGTGAGGATACCTTCAGCTTGACAAAGTTATTGATACTTTGCTGATGAATGAGACATGGTAGAGAAGTAGCAGTTAAGGGACATCACAGGAGAGCAATGCTTTGGTTATAGGTGGTGGTTACTGTAAAGGAAGGTCAAATGAGAGACAGGAGAAGTTTGATAAGGGTTGTTCCAAGTCAAACGGTTGTAAAATAACGACACTAGTGCAACGATGAGGGTTATTTAAAGAGGAATTGCCTAAAGCATAAGGAGGGAAAAAGCGAATGAAGGTAAATCATCCATTGCTGCTATCATGGAATTGGCCTAGAATGATGGAAATGTTTTCCTAACTACATCAGATACAAAAACTTCAAATTGGATTTTTTGTTTTGGTTATTCATTTCATATGTGTTTACTCGGGGATTAGTTTGTTACATATCTTGTATGCAATAATAGTACGGTCAAAATGACAAACAATGTTGAAAGCTAATATTTTCGGAATTAGAACTATACAAATTCGTATGTTTAATGGGGTTATGCGAATTTTGATTAGAGTCAGACATGTGGAAGAACCAAAGAAAATCTAATTTCACTAGGAACACTGAATTCAAGAGGTTTGAGATGCTCATTTAAAGGTTGATTTTTTTAGGATTTCAAGAAAGGCCATGGTTGTGATGTAGTGATGGATGATCAAGAATTTATATAGTCTTGCAAGGAGAATGAAAGCAGTTGGAGTTATCGTTGAAAGCCAAACAAAAGGTATAGATGGATGAGGAAGACTACATATAGTTCAAGTTGTGAAGAAATGCAAATCTAGAAAGAAGTGTTTCTCTTTCGCTTTCGATTTGATTGGAAATGATGTATCCTCCAATTGTTGCAACAATAAAAAATTTGGAGTTAGTCACATTGTGTGGCAATGAGCTTTGTAGAGCACTCCGGGCAAGGGTTGTGGGCTATGTTGGTTTGGGTATGAGTCATATGACAGACTAGCAATGATAATGGCTGGTGGAGTTTACAGAATTGACATCGATATTGTTCTTCTTCAACGCGTTTGCAAAATCTGAGCCAAGGTAGAGAAATGTTAGGTTTTATGTTTTGTATTCTTCGAAGTCTACACAGTTATTATTAGACTTGTATACGTTTGGATCGGGTATTGGGTCCGTGATATAGACAAGAGTAAAATTATAATTATGTGAAATTATGATTTTTTTTTTGGGGGGTGAAAGTGAGATTATGATTTATTATTATTATTTTTTGGTAAGAGAGATTATTATTTTAAGTGTCATTGAGAAAAACCATAGACAAGCAAAGAAATCACATAATGATATGAAGATTGATGTATGGTATTTTTCTTGCTTAGTAAAAATTTTTTCTAAATCACTCAAATGAATAAAAACATTCATGCCAAACCACATGTCCTGAAATCTTTGTATATGATTTGTTTGATTTCTTCTTCAAGTCTACGCATTACATCAATCTATATTTTCCCATTTCAATTTTACCACCGACTTTTATCTACACCGGCTAAACGTGACAAAAATTACTTTAGTCCAATTTTGAATTATTGTGTGAAGTACAACACAATAATACACCTATAGAAGGGGCAACTATAGAGGGGATGTATCGATCAACTAGACCTTTTTTTTTTGTTTTTCAAGTGCCATAATTTGTTATGCAACTTGGTTCTATTCTAACACCACTACAACACTATTTGTCAATCATTACCTGGTTGGTGAACTTGAATTGGAAAATCTCTCTTTCTCTCTCTCAATTTTTTTTTATCATTCTTGTTCTAAAAAAAAAAAAAAAAAAAAAAAATTTTTTGTATCATTCTAGAATGTAGTAGACCTTGTGTGCTTGGGAAGCCGTTGAGGTGAAAAAAATAGCATAGCCAGAAGGTGGGCTAGTAGGGTTGGTGATGACCTGAAACTGAAAGAGAAATAATACAATAAAAACTAGTGGGGCGGCAAAATTTTCCTTAAAACATTATCTTTCATGTTTTCTATTTCCAATAAATAGATCCCCCTTCCCCCTTTTCACTCTCACCCAAACACAAGCACTACAAGCCTTCTCACTCTCATACCATCACAGCTCTTTGAGCTCTCTCTGTCTCTCTCTGGTATCCATATCTGTTGAATATGGGGAAGGATACTGAAGTTTCCCAGCAAGGCTCCTTCTCTGCAAAGGATTACCACGACCCACCTCCGGCACCGTTGGTGGATGCCGAAGAGCTGACCAAATGGTCATTCTACAGGGCTATCATTGCTGAGTTCATTGCAACACTTTTGTTTCTTTATATCACTGTTTTGACAGTAATTGGGTACAAGAGTGAAACAGATCCCAACCACAACGGTGACCAATGTGGTGGTGTTGGTATCCTTGGAATTGCTTGGTCTTTTGGTGGCATGATCTTCATTCTCGTTTACTGCACTGCCGGTATCTCTGGTGGGTAATCAATTTTTTTCTTCTTAATTAATTTTTCTGTTTTCTGTTGTTCACAATTGATTCTAAACAATAAATTGTGTGTGTACAGGAGGGCATATTAACCCAGCAGTGACGTTTGGGCTTTTCTTAGCCCGTAAAGTATCACTAATCCGCGCTGTGATGTATATGGTGGCGCAATGCTTGGGTGCAATGTGTGGTGTAGGGCTAGTAAAGGGCTTTCAAAAGTCTTACTATGTGCAGTATGGTGGTGGGGCGAATGAGATCGCCGAGGGCTACAGCAAAGGTGTGGGTTTGGCAGCTGAAATTATTGGTACCTTCGTCCTTGTCTACACTGTTTTTTCTGCTACTGATCCCAAGAGAAGTGCCAGAGACTCCCATGTTCCAGTAAGTAAAACAGGGTAAAACAGAGTATTATTATTAGAAGCAATATAGAAATCATAACCCACATGAAAAATGTTCTAATTGAGAAATTTTGCTTTGGATTTACAGGTATTGGCACCACTACCAATTGGGTTTGCAGTTTTCATGGTTCACTTGGCTACAATCCCAATTACAGGTACAGGTATTAACCCAGCTAGAAGTCTTGGAGCTGCTGTTATCTACAACAAAAGCAAGGCTTGGGATGATCACTGGGTCTTCTGGGTTGGACCTTTTATTGGTGCTGCCATCGCAGCTTTCTACCACCAGTTCATTTTAAGAGGATCTGCAGTTAAAGCTTTTGGGTCCTTCAGGAGCAGCTCCAATATCTAAAATGGTTCTTCCAGGAGTTTGGCTTTGGTTTCTTTCAGTTTCTGAAATGTTTAGGGAAGATGAAAGAGATGATGTTTCTGATGAGTAATAATAATGGAGAGGAGTGCAGGAGTAGCTGAAATTGTGGATAGAATTAGAATTATCTTTGTGAATTGAGATGGAAGGGTGGCTTTCTCTTTTTATATCCCATCCACTCTTCTCAACTCTTAATTTGGTTGTATCAATGTAAGTTTTATGTAAGCATTCCTATTCACAATGCAAGCATATTTGCCTTTTTTTGCATCTCCATTCTCCTTTGTCATTTTAATTTCTCTTAAAACTCATTTTTTTAAAGAGCAAAAGTAATGGTGGCAAGCTCTGGCCCAAAATGCCATCCCATTGGAACTTGTGAATAGGGTGGATGATGAGTAGAGTTTAAGTTTCTTCCAATTCAATCCATGCCATCCCATTGGAACTTGTGAATAGGATCCAAATTGATTTCCAATCCGGTTTTGCAGGTTGGGTTTGCTCATTTGTAAACCAGGAAAATGCCAGCCCTGAAGGAGTGTGTGATCCCAGCCACTGAAACAGTGGGATCCATCCATCTAAAGAGGTGGGCCGGTCACACTGTAACTCCATCGTTTGAATGGCTGGGATCCCATGTGAAAGGAAGGAGTGTTGGCTATCACTCGATCTTCCATCAACCTATTACCAAACACCAAGCAAATTGCTCACTCTTTTAAGGGAAAATGTTCTCTGTCCAAGAGCATAGCCTACGATAGTGCTCCCATGTCAATCTCTCTTTTCTTCCTCTGAAATGATCTCTATTGGAATGATTCCTTTTCAAAAGCACACATCCAATGTTTCTTACCCATGTAGGTAGCTTAAGGACGCTTTAATTATGGCTATTCATTTGGGGTTTCAAAGACTAATTATAGAAAGTAACAACCTAATGGTGATAAACAACATCAAATGAATTAATGATTCAATTCCCTAGTGAATATTTCATATCATCTCAGCTGTTGCAGGTTGACTTCTCAATTAAATCATGTTACCTTCACTCACACCCTTTCATGAAGGCAATTTTGTTGCAGATGACTTGGCTTCTCTTCATGTCCACTCCCAGATGTTTTATCCCCGTTTCTCTTATTTTGTTATCTCTTCTGTTTGATGTTTCTTGTACTCACCTCCATAAAGGCTTTATACATTAGATTCTTTTTTAACCAGAAACAAAACAAAAAAGGAAGGTTACGATCAGAAAACACTCTCCCATCTTTTGATTACTACTAATAAAAAATAGGTAATAGAACGCTACTGGTGCTGCCCAAGGCGTGGCATCTACGTTCAGACACAAAACACGTCTGTGTGCCTAGAAATTACCGCTTTTATATGGTGGTAAGGGGGTAATTTTCAGGCACTTAGGGTGCTTTTCAGGTGTGAACGTGGTCGCCACGCCTTGCACACCACCGGGTAACGTTCTTTTCAGTTCCTTTTTTTTACAAAAAAAATCTATTCGAACAGGCCATATGACTATGAGAAAGCATTTTATGGTACTGTAACAAAGAGGTCAGGTTATCATATATGGCCCAAGAGGCGACATTCGTCAATATCTAGATTGGTCCCTACCCCAAAACCCAAAAAAAAAATATGTTACACTGAAATTCAATTTATCTATCTTTACCAAAAAAAAAAAAAAAAAAAATTCAATTTATCTACAAAATACAGACATATATAATACCCTCCCATGTGCATGTGGTAGTTCTTGCTTTTTTTTGATGGTTCCAGAATTTTAAGTGTTTTCATTTGCCACATAGACAACTTTGTCTTGGTTAAAACTTTGTGTTGATAGAGGACCTCTGGGTCTTCCTGTCCATGAAATTTAGACCCCATTTGATAAGTCACGTCGCAAATATGCGAGAGCCACAAAAATTAGCACTCTTGGTGATCTGACTTAAGAAACACTCTCCCAGTCTAAAACACCTTATGCTTTCACAAAATGGTTTTGCTATCTTCACAAAGATGGAAGACACACTACTCACATTATTGATACAAAGTTATAAAAACATTTTGGATCGGTGTTCACTATGGAAAAGTGTGACCCTTGTGCGTGTGGGGCCAATAAGAGTATACACATTGACATCATGGGAGGTACGATTTCCATCTTTCATGGAATGGGGCGGACATTCCTCACTGTGTCAAGGCATGGATGGTCCCCCACAGCGAACTTTCTTCCAAACGTTTACAGGAAACATGAGGAAACATGAGCAACATTCCTCACAATATTAATATACACGACCATGTATGGTACACGGTCATTCTTTCAACCATTAGATGGGCATGACCATGACCGTGTACAAATACACAACTTCTCATTCTCTTCCAATGGGTGAAGAAGGCAAAGTCGTGCATCATGGTGAAGAGATTCTCGTTTCACCCTAGGTATGAAAACTTAGTATGAGCAATAATAATTATTTTCTTGACAGTTGATTTCTCAATTGAGTTGCAGGAATTTTGTGAGCTTTAATTGAATTACAAATCCGTTCACAATAATATGAGTTGGGGGACAGACAGTGAATCGAAAGGCAAACCATGTTAAACTTGAAACCACAGGATCCAAACAACATTAAAGACACACGATAACAACGAAAAATGAATTAAACACGTGCCTGAAGCGGGGGTGGGGGTGGGGGTGGGGGTGGGGCGGCAATTGCCGACAAGCCAAACGTAGTTACGAAGCAGGAGCCCGCGACCAGGCAGCGATCTCTATGGTTATATTAGCTAAAATCGGGGCAGTTATATGGATACCCAATTTTCTTATCCAATATCTTCTTCTCTTCTAGATGAATATCTCAACGACACATTTACTCTGCATTTTCTACAATCCATTTTTGTTTTGTTTTTTTTGGTAAAAACAATCCATTTATGTTACCATTGGTACTTGATTTAAGTGCTTTTATATGATATGAGGAACATGTTCTCTGTCTGGGTGCGCACCCTACACCTGACATAGGAGCATAGAAATGACCATATAAAATGACCACTATGCCCTTCCTTGTCGATGCCAGTGCATGCTCTCTCATTAAGGATGTCAATTGGTCGGGCTCGGTTGAGCCTCACGCTACTTAAAGCTTGCACCTTGCACTGTGACCGCCCGTTTATATAATCGGCTCGGGCCTGAATGGGTTCGATCGGACTCGGGCTATAATCGAGTAATATAAATGGTGCATAACCGGGCTATGACCCTGATTAAATTTAAATGGATTTCAAATGGTGCTGTTATTTCCAAGTAATGTGATGCCCGATTTCGTACCTTTCCAAAATAATAATCAATTAAGATTAGTAACTAAACACAATATGTGATCTAGCTTTTAGGCACAACTCAAAATAGAAACAACCATAACGTAGTAGTAACTAATATTAACAGGAAGGGAATCCAAACCAAATAAAAAACTTAAAAAAAAAAAAAGTAACAAAGATCTCCCACGCAATATTAGGCAGAAATACTATTAAGGGGCCTCAAACCTGACCCAAAAGTTGGGCCTATGCAGGGCTTGCTGTTGGGCTGATGGGCTGCCATATGCCTGTGCATGTAGTGTTGGAGTACTAGGAGAAGACCCACGAAAATACTCCCAGATTCACAAGCTTCAAGAGAAAACACCAAGGTTTTGTATGTCCTTGAAGCATCACTACTGTACTTATGCTTATTTAACTGAAATGCCTTCTCTTCCACGAGTCACTGAAAGAAACTCTTGAAGGGTCGGGCTTGGTCGGGCTGTAACCGGTCAGGCTAGATCGGGCTTGAAATCAATAGGTCCGATCGGACACCTGATGGGCTAGGACTCCAAACCGAGCCGGGCCTAGAATTGACATCCCTATCTCTCATAGACCAGAGTGCTAGCGCAGGGGCCACACTCCCGGCCAATATATAGATCTTTCCAGCTGAATCTTAAATTGAACAGATCAACCCAATTCTATACGGATCGAACTCTTATCAAGATCCAAACCAGGGAAGAATGGATACGGATCCGAACCTAAATGACCCGCTCTGTTTTAATGCAAAATACAATAATACCTGTGGGGTCTACAATTAGTCATCAACAGCACACCTGCACTGTCAATCATTGCAAGCTCTTTAAGTGTGTATTTTGGGTTGAAAACACCCAATTTTGTCTTAAGAGCAGACCGTTGAGTTGCTTTATGCTTTGTAGCCATTGTTGAGCCTAAACAAAGAAATAGCCAACAAGGTCGGTCAGGGGACGGATTGTGAAAGCGAAATATTGAAACCTAAACTAGTGGGGCGGCAAAATTAAACCTTATCTGTTGATTCCTCTTCAATCCCCAATAATTTCTCAATATATATATACCCATCCGCTCACACCCAAAACCAAACACCACAACCCTTCTCACTCCCATTCCACTCCTTGAGCTCTGTTTCTCTCTCTCTCTCTCTCTCTCTCTCTCTCTCGCTTTCAATCATTTGGTGAAGTATGGGGAAGGGCATCGAAGTTGCCCAGCAAGGGGAGTTCTCTGCAAAAGACTACCATGACCCACCTCCGGCACCATTGATCGACCCCGAAGAACTGACCCAATGGTCATTCTATAGGGCTCTCATTGCTGAGTTTATTGCAACCCTTTTGTTTCTTTATATCACTGTTTTGACTGTGATTGGGTACAAGAGTCAGACTGATCCGAACCACAACGGTGATCAATGTGGTGGTGTTGGTATCCTCGGCATTGCTTGGGCTTTTGGTGGCATGATATTCATCCTTGTTTACTGCACTGCTGGTATCTCTGGTGGGTATTTCAATCAATACTACTACTCTCTTCTGTTTGTTAAAAGGGTTGATAGGGCATTATAATAACAACTGATCATGAATAATTTTCTAATGCACAGGAGGGCATATCAATCCGGCTGTGACATTTGGGCTTTTCCTAGGACGTAAAGTCTCACTTATCAGAGCTGTGATGTACATGGTGGCCCAATGCTTTGGGGCTATCTGTGGTGTAGGGCTAGTAAAGGCCTTCCAAAAGGGTTACTATGTGCAGTATGGTGGTGGGGCAAACGAAGTGGCCGATGGCTACAGCAAGGGTGTGGGTTTGTCAGCTGAAATTATTGGTACCTTCGTCCTTGTCTACACTGTTTTCTCTGCTACTGATCCCAAGAGGAATGCCAGAGACTCCCATGTCCCTGTAAGTTGTAAATTGCCCTTTTCAAATTTTACTTGGAAAACAGAGTATCATTCTCAATTTTCTTGTTAATTAACCCAAATGGAAAATGTTCTAATTGAGAACATTTGCTTTGGATTTACAGGTATTGGCACCACTTCCAATTGGGTTTGCAGTTTTTATGGTGCACTTGGCCACAATCCCAATCACAGGCACAGGTATTAACCCAGCTAGAAGTTTTGGAGCTGCTGTCATCTACAACAAAAGCAAGGCTTGGGATGATCACTGGGTCTTCTGGGTGGGACCTTTAATTGGTGCTGCCATCGCAGCTTTCTACCACCAGTTCATTTTGAGAGGATCTGCCGTTAAAGCTTTTGGGTCCTTCAGGAGCAGCTCCAATATCTAAATGTTCTTCTAGGAGTGTGGGATTGGCTTCTTTCATTGTCTGAAATGTTTAGGGAGGATGAAAGAGATGATGTTTCTGATGAATAATAATGGGGAATGGAGTGCAGGAGTAGCTGAAATTGTAGATAAAATTATCTTTGAGAATTGAGTGGAAGGGTGTCTTTCCCTTTTTCTATCCCATCCTATCCTGTCTTCTCAACTCTTAATTTGGTTGTATCAATCAATATGTAAGCATTTCTATTCACAACGCAAGCATTTGTGTCTTTTTTTAAAACATCCTTTTCATCTCCATCCTTCTTTGTCATTTCAATTTCGCTTAAATTTATTTGGGCCATGCTTGACTTGCACAAATCATTTCCTTTTATTTTTAAAATTTTTATATTGGTATGCACAAGTCATATTCCTCTTCTTTAATCCTCTAAACTAAAAGCTATAGGCGAAAGTTTTGAGTTAGATTCTGCAGATAAGGATATTGTTGCGTCAAGAAACTGCACCGGAGCGTCCTGTTCCTGCAAAGAGAATTGGGCTGTGTCGGCGATTCCACTCCGATGCTTAAGTTAGAATCCTTGCAACAGATGAGAATAATGGAATTCAAATATCGTAGGAGGATGTTACCTCCCTTATTTATGGTGGATCATGGGCAGAATCGTGCCCTAATAGGAACTCTGGATTCTCGGGAGGGTGTTTGGGAGTGATTTCAGGGGTAATGTTCATCCCATGATTCCCTCCGCGCCTGATTAGACGCTATATGGGCGACAATCTCGGGCCACGTTGGTTAGTGGCAAGTTTTAGGCTGGCGGGGCGAAGTGTCGAGGTCGCCCTCTCTTGGCAGCCGTTCGGTCACTGCTGTCTGGTGGCAACGTGCTAACCTCTCACGAAGGCACGAGTTTCGTTCCCTCGCACCGACACCTTGGCACGAGCTATGCCCTCGTGCCACGCCTCGCAACGTATGCCGCTCGTCGGGCCTCACCCTTGGTGAGCTCATCGGCTTATGCCTGGTATTCGTGGTCTCAACTCGTTCCTCGCTAATGCATCAGCTCGTTCTCGTGGAGAGAGATCTTTTGACCGGTCAGATACTTTTATTATTGACTAAAAGATTCCTAAAACCGAACTCATTTTTACAAGTAGTGGTGACAAGCTCTGGCACTGGAACTTGTGAATAGGGTGGATGATTAGATCAGAGTTGAAATTTCTTCCAAATCAATTCATGTTTTGAGGGGTTAGGGATGGCTATTTCCAACCCGGATTTATTGCAGCTTGGTTTATGTTTGCTCATTTGAAAACCTGGAAAATGCAAGTCCTCAAGGAACGTGAGATGCTACAAAAAGAAATTTTGCTTTCCTGCTAATCCTGCTTGCAGCAAAATTTCGTCTGAGATTCCAGCCACTTAAACCATGGGATCCATCCATCTATGGATGTGCGTCCCACTCTAACTCCATCTTTTGAATGTTTAGGATTCCATGAGGAAGGAAAGAGTATTGGTTGTCACTCAATGAACGCTGCCAGGCAGCATAGCATAAGCTAGTGCCTCCATATGTTTATCTTTTCTCCCTCATGTGAAGTGGCATATCTGCCTCGTATGGTAGGTGGATAGAGAATATAGACACAAAGACACGTTAACGTATGCTATACAGCCTGGCACTTTTCGTTCTTTAAAAAAAATCACATTTTTTTTTAATGCCATATGACATTTCAAGTGAGGGTGTCAATTGGGAATGTTCCTGGTATTTAGGACAGATCCGTATCGATATCAGTACCAAAGGTGATAATCTCTATACCGTCCCATTTAGTAAACGAAACAAACCTAGGCCCCAGTCCCAATTAGTAACTGGACGGGACAGTACCAGTTTCTTAATAGTTCTAGCCTTCTAGGCCCGAAAAAAAAATGGGAGAAGAACTTTAATGGTTCCAAGATAGTTCCATTATTAGTGTTATGGATCTCTTCACTATTATGAGATCTAAGGTATTTCTTATTTTAGAAAGTAATTTAGAATACGAAACCATGATGAATTTAATGGTTTTACTTCTTCAATATCTCTAAGATCACATGTAGCTTCTAAAAACGATGACCAAGAATAAATGAGATCGAAATAAACAATCCCATATATCGTTTTAGTGCCATCACTAACAAGTTTATAGAAATAAAACTAAAAGTCCATTAGGTGAAACCTAAATAAAAGAATAATACCACTCAAATACATCAAACTACAGACATAAAACTTGAATGGAAAAAATATGAAATATATCTTTGGAAGGGTATTGATAGTTCTCGTTCCATCTGGCACCTAACCGGTATTTCAGTACCAATACCATTGCGAATCCCATCCAGAACTGTCTCATCCCATTTATTATTCGATACCAAAATCAGATCTGAAACCATTAACGAACTTTGGTTTTCGGTCGATTTCGTTTTTTCTTTTTTTATTAATTTTTTTATATCAGTTTAATATCGATTTAGAACAATTTATTTTGGGTTTCAACCATAACGAAATTTTACATTCATAAATCATAACCCATAATGAGGAACGATTTAGTAAAATGTGTTCATGTTGTAATTGGTACAAGAGCAATGAATTGCAAGAGAAGATAACTAATATTGAAATCAATTGACAAATAGAGTTTGTAGTAAAATCATTGTTATCATTGTTTATCATATTATAAGGGGAAAATAACTAATATTGAAATCACAAAATGAACCCTACCATCAAATATTCAAATATTCATTTAAAATTTTAACTAATTTTCTATAATGAACTATGAGACCACTGGAATCATTATTACATATCAATTTTCCTATTCATAACCTCATACTCTCTCCCCCCCCCCCCCCCTTTTTTTGGTAAATTAATAACTCCCCATACAACCAGAATTTTTCTCACTAATATTGAAATAAATAGATAATCAATTCACCTTAGTCATAACCTTATATTCAATGATTTTTTTTATCAATTTCATTTCATTTGGTTTTTAATTTAGATATCGATCGATTCAATGTAGTCCGATTTTCAACCATTCCCATCATACCCCAATCTGAAAGAAATCCAATAAAGATCGATTCAATTTGATCTGAATTTTTGTTTCAGTCGATTGTACCAGATCGGGATTGGTTCTGACACTCCCATGTTTGTCATGCAACACTTTGGTAGTCATGTGACTCTTTTGATAGTCCCAGATTTTTAAGTGCTTTCTTTAGACCATATTTGGCAAGTCCACGTAGCAAATTTAATATCCTAAAACCACCAAGATAAGCCCTCATGGTGATTCAAAGAGGAAACACTTCCCAATCTAAAAGACCTATAGCTTCTGTTTTCGCAATATGTATAGTTTTGCCTCCCTCACAAAGAAAGAAACAAGGAACGCGGACCTAGCTCCTATTCAGCCGTGGCGGGAGCTGGATGGTCCAGTGCTCGAAAACCACCCCAAAAATAGGGGGTGGTCATTTCACATGTGGGCCCAGCTAAGACCTATCTATGAAATGACCACCCAACCCATATTTGTGGACGCTCTAGTTCCGCCACGACTGGACAGAATCTTTTTCCAAGAAACGCTGCTCACTATTCAGATACAAAGTTTTTCTGATTGAAAATGAGACATGAGGAACACGCTATTCGAATCGTTATCCTCTCCTGTTACAGCACAGTGCTGTAATGCATCGTGCGGTACTGCAGAGGCCATGTGGCACAACGGACTCCACATGATGCACATGGCCTCTGTAGCTACCGCACAATGTGTTACAATATCGTGCGGTACTGCAGAGGGCATGTGGCACAACGGACTCCACATGGTGCACATGACCTCTGTAGCTACCGCACAATGTGTTACAATATCGTGCGGTACTGCAGAGGGCATGTGGCACAACGGACTCCACATGGTGCACATGGCCTCTGCAGCCACCGCACGATGTGTTACAACACCGTGCTGTAACAGGAGAGGATAAAAATTCCACGCTATTCACGGTTCTGAATTTCTGATCCTAATGAAATCAGAAGTAGTGGGGGCGGCAAAATTAAACCTTATCTTTCCTTCTTTTTTTTTTCTTTAGCACCTTATCTTACATGTGGAATTTCAAAATTCCAATAATTCTCTCTCTTATTTCAATAACCCCTTTCCTCTCTCTGTTTCTTTCTCTCTCTCTCTCTCTCTCTCTCTTACATCTTATAATTATTTTTTCAGTTCTTTGTTTTCTATTCTTTTATTTTTTATTTTTTATTTTTTATTTAATATTATTTTTTTTATTTTAGTTTGGTACAATAGTTTTACGTATCGATCTTGGTCAATATAATAGCTTGGCTTCGTCCCCAACCAAGGAGGCATTCTGGCGGGCACGTGCGTGTAGGAAGGCCGATAACTACTTAGTGCTAAAAGACTACGACTAAATCTTAATAGTAACAAAACATTAGTAAAAATTGGTATCGAATTGTGATATCGTCATGGCCCCTAATCAGGCCATATTGTCAAATCATCGTCATACCACTATATTGCTAGATTGCTAAATCACCACGCCAAATTGGTAAAAATTAGCATCGAACTAGCATCATCTCCAATCAAATCATTATATTGTCATGTTACCAAATTGCGATATCGCGTGCCAAATCGTCATATTGTTAACCCGCAGTCATGGAACCATATCGCTTCCGAAGTGTCAAAACACCAAATTACCGCCATTGCGCTATATCACTAAACTGTTATATCACACTATTTTGATCATCATGTTCATCTTGGGAAAACAATAATAATTTTATTATTATTTATTACTTTTTATTGGTCATGACTGATACGTAAAACCATTGTGTCTGGGATTAAAATAATCGATTTTGAATAAAAATAAAAATTTGAGAGATTTAGTAAGAAATAAAATAAGAAAAAGAATTAATAAATTTTTTTTTTTTTTTGTGAATAGAATTAATAAACTGCAAGAGAGGATAAAAATTCAGGCAGGGATAGGTTTCAGGTATGAGTGGGTTCCATATGTCAAGCAATCAACATACAAGGGCGTTAAGTCAGGTATACCACAAGCCTTCTCATTCCCATTCCATCACAGTTCCTCTCTTTTTTTTTCTCTCTCTTTCTCACAAACACACACACAAACATACAATTGGTGAAGTATGAGAAGGGACATTGAAGTTGGTCAACAACAAGAAGCCGAGTTCCCTGCAAGAGACTACCATGATCCACCTCCGGCACCATTGATCGACACCGAAGAAATAAAAAAATGGTCATTCTATAGGGCTGTTATTGCTGAGTTTATTGCAACCCTTTTGCTTCTTTATATCACCATTTTGACTGTGATTGGGTACCGCAGTCAGATTGACCGGAACAATAACGGTGATCAATGCAGCGGCATTGGTATCACCGGCATTGCTTGGGCTTTTGGTGGCATGATCTTCATCCTTGTTTACTGCACTGCTGGTATCTCTGGTGGGTAATTTCAATACTACTACTCTCTTATGTTTGCTTATTAAAAAAAAAAAAAAAAAAAAACCAAATATACCAAGTGCATGCACGAGGCTCCCTCCACTACGAGGGATTTGAGGAGGATCATAACGTACGCAGTCTTACCCATACTTTCGATAGAGGCTGTTTCCTTCCAGACTTATGTTTGCTTATTATTTGCTGCAAATGTTCTTGGCTAGAAAAATGTCCATATATAGAGCATTAATTATAATAATAACAACTGCTCATGAATAATTAATTTTCTAATGTACAGGAGGGCATATCAATCCGGCCGTGACATTTGGGCTTTTCGTAGGACGTAAAATCTCACTTATCCGAGCTGTGATGTACATGGTGGCGCAATGTTTAGGGGCCATCTGTGGTGTTGGGCTGGTAAAGGCCTTCCAAAAGACTTACTTTGTGCGGTATGGTGGTGGGGCAAACCAAGTCGCCCATGGCTACACCAAGGGTGTGGGGTTGGCAGTTGAAATTATCGGTACCTTTGTCCTTGTCTACACAGTCTTCTCTGCTACTGATCCCAAGAGGAATGCCAGAGACTCCCATGTCCCTGTAATTTTCTTTTAACTATTGGTCTTGTTAAACGTTATAACGTATAAGGGTTGGTACACTTGGTCTCTCTATAGATTGTTCTAATTAGTGAGAACATTTGCTTTGGATTTACAGGTATTGGCACCACTCCCAATTGGGTTTGCAGTTTTCATGGTGCACTTGGCTACCATCCCAATCACAGGTACAGGTATCAACCCAGCTAGGAGTCTTGGAGCTGCTGTGATCTACAACAAAGGCAAGGCCTGGGATGACCATTGGATCTTCTGGGTTGGACCCTTCATTGGTGCTGCCATTGCAGCTTTATACCACCAGTACGTTTTAAGAGGATCTGCCATTAAACCTCGTGGTTCCTTAAGGACCAGCCCCCATGTCTAAATTTTCTTTAAGGAGTTTGGTTTTGCTTCACTCATTTTCTGAGAACTGAAATGTTTGGGTTAGTGAAAGAAATGATGTTTCTAAAGAATAATAATGGAGATGGCCAATGGTTTGGCTGAATTTGTAGACAAAATTATCTTTGATAGAGAAGACCAAGGGAGTCTTTTAAATCCCTTCCCCTCTTCTCAATTCTCAACTTTCTTTGGTTGTATATTTGTATGTGTAAGTAATCTGAGATAAAAAAGGAGAGAACGGTGAGGTTGCTTGAGTCGAACGAGAACGTTCTGTCCTTAAGATAGTATTTGCACCCTTACTACTGCACTGGATTATAGCAAATCTGCCTCCCAAGATAAAATAGGCCTGAACTTGATTACTCAAGGGCTATTTATGGGCTTGGACCTGGCTGTTCGTATGGGTCACAACCACTGGGTTCAACATTGTTCCAAGGGTTGCACCCCCCCCTTGACCAGTCACCGATCCAACGGTCGGATCCTAAGCACCCCTTTGATTAGACATTGATCCGATAATTGGAACCTAATCAAGTGCAAAGTGCACCATCAAAGCGCCACATTGCGCCTCACACACGCACGCTCTATCTCGTAAGTGCAGTAGAGTCTTTTCCTCGATAAGTTATCACGTAGAGTCTTTTCATAAATGTCGGACTAAAAAGTCCCATACTATTATTTGAAAATTCCAACAGTATGTAAGTACTCTGTATTTCCTATGTAAACCTTTGTGCCTTTCTTGGGCTCATTTCTGCCAATTTGTGGGCTAACCCAAGTCACATCCCTAGCTTATCTAGATTTGATGAGGTCAACAACTTAATAGGGGAGCTGGTTCATGGGGTTAGCAGTGATAATTTCATCCTTGTATTGGCAATCCTAGCACAACCAATCTATAGACTGATTCTCAAAACACCAACAGATATGTTGCGGTAGAAGTATTTTTTTCCTTGAATTCAGTTCCTAGAAATTGGTAGTTCCACTCACTATAAGGGGCAACACACAAAGTGATTCATCATCTGACTAGGTTCCTCCTCCCTCCCCCTTTTCCTTTAGCTAAGAAAAGATTTTCGAGAATTTTTTGAAGGAAAATGTAAAACTACAACTACATGAATCAATTCAGTAGTAAAAGGTGAAAACCCTATAATACTACTGTTGTTACATTAGCATCAAGAATTCGTCATCAAACATGTCCAGACGGTCTTTTCCCCTTCTGTTTAACAGGTAACCATTCTGAAAACAACATTTAAGTAGAGCAGTCAACTGATGAAGACCCATATTGAATCAATGACCTCAAGGTAGCACAGAAACTATCATCATATTGAACCTGTTGCCTCAATATAGTCCATATATTCTCATCAATACATCCCAACAGACAGTAGTAGTTGATCCATTCAAAGAATAATCAAATCTCCTAAGAAATAAGTAATATAAATCCGTCGCTTTAGACTGTAGATATGTCAGATAAATTCTCAGATTCATTAAGATGAGAAGGCAATGACTGGATATAAATAATGTTCTTCAGAGTTCCCTTTGAATGTATAAACAGAACTGCATGAATCTTCAGTATCAAGCACCTTACAGCTTTCAGCACCACCTGTACACCAAAAGGAGGTTCTCTATTTTCTTCTCCACATTTCCCCCCTTAAAATCCTAAACAAATTGCCATAAACAATTTAAGAAAACAGTGATATTAAGCAGCCTTGGAAATGAAAGAAAAACTTATCATTACACATAAATACAAGAAAAGTGACATCCTAAAAACCAATTTTACAAGTTCTAAATGCCCCAAGAATCCAATGTGAGCTACTTCCTAGTAAAGTGAAATTGAACTGTTGATATGGAATTAAGGCCCTATTCAAACAATGCAGAAATCATTAAGAAAAAACAACAGAAAACTGCCTCCTTGGAAGAGTTTGAAACAGTTCACCTGAGGCATCAGAGATGGACAGTCAAATCGCTAAAGATCTATATTGGAATAATGACCTCAAGGCTTGCATACAAATGATCAGAATATTGAGCTTGAAGTTTCAATTCAATACAAGCACAAAAGTAACTGGTTGATTCAAGGTAAGAAAATCTAAGACATCCCACTACATAAAAGTTACAGGTCCATTCTAATTTAGACAAATCAATGTTGCTCTCAGAAACAACAAAGTAGTTTGTTGTATTGTTAAATGATTGTTGAATTCGAGGTTCCTTGGGATTTAAGTGTCAAGGAAACAGAAAAAACAGAGACATTGACATCCATTTATTAAAGGGAAATCTCAAAATTGCGAGAATTTTACAATAATTTGTTTCCACCCACTTCCTCAGATCTGTATCCTAGTTCTGGCAGACTAGTCTTCCTTTTGTATACATTCAATAGTTGAGGAACTTCCTTCACATATTTAGTCACAAACTTCTCCAAGAACTGCTTCTCACTTTTCATCAACAGATACCCTATCGTATGATCTTTCTTCACCAGGCCTTTCAATATCAGAATTCTTAAAACCGAACACCTTGGAACAATCCTCTTCTCCAAGCTAGACCCCAGAAATACTGGGTTTTTCATAATATCTATCAATTCCAACCCCCTTTTTTTAACATTATCTTCTTCTCAGAAAGTATCATAAGCCAAGGATACAATCTGAACGCCAAGAGAATCTCATCCTCCGACATACCCCACCTCTGATAATCCTCCAATTTTTGCTTCCATATTGATTTACTCATAGATGCAAACACAAGAATAACAATCACAAATGAGGGACTGCAGAAGGGTTAAACCCCATTTTCTTAATTTCCTCCACAATCTCATTAAAACGATCACTTCCAGGTATCATACTTCTGGGATACTTAGTCAGTAGCATCACAGTATTAGACTCAGAGACTCCATTTTCTTGCAAGACCGCAATATTGCGACCCACATTCTCTAGAACGCATTTGAGGAAACGAGTTTGATATTTTAGAGCAATAACAACATACATAACTAAAATCTTGAAGAAATAAAAACAAGGGATGATTTGGTTATCTAAGCTAGAGTACAATATCCCCGGGTCGCTTGAGACAATTTTGGAAAAATTACAGCTTGAAATGCTCAAGGAAGGGAAGAAATCAAGTTTGGGAGGAAGGGTCTTCGCAGGATTGGCCACAAGCAAAGACGGCTGTTTCTTGATCAGATTTGAAATCTGGGTTTAAGTGAATCCATGGTTTCTAAAGAGGGTAAGAACCGAGTCTGATCTGTCTGAGGTTTTCAAAATTTACCTTCTTGGATGCAGAGATTGCAGCTGCGGGTGAGAGCCCACATTATCTTGTGAGGTAAGAAACCACGAAAGGGTTCAGATCTTTGGAGGGTCTGGAGGAGATAGATTGGAGAAACGAGATGTTTAGTTGAAAAACCAGAAGGTTAGTTGAATCTCTTTACAGTTCTCCCGATTGGCACTAATATCTTGAAGAGGACGGGGGGGGGGGGGGGGGGGGTATTTTTTTTTTTTTGGGGGGGGGGGGGGGGGGGGGGGGGGGGGGGGGGGGTGGGTTTTTTTGGGTTGGGTGGGGGGGGGGGGGTTGTTTTGTTTTTTTTTTTTTGGGGGGGGGTTTTGTGTCCCCCTAATTATTTTATTTTTTTTTCTTTTTGTTTTTGGGGGGGGGTTTGGGGGGGGGGGGGTTTTTGTTTTTTATTTTTTTTTTTTTTTTTTTTTTTTTTTGGGTTTTTTTTTTTTTTTAAAAAAAGAGGGTTTTTTTTTTTTTTTTTTTTTTTTTTTTTTTTTTTTTTTTTTATTTGGGGTTGGGAAAGGGGTTGTTTTTTTTTTTTTTTTTTTTTTTTTTTTTTTTTTTTTTTTTTTTTTTTTTTCTATTCTAACAGAGGAAACTAAAACGATTCGGAAATATATAAGAGCGCTATTTGCAGTTTGGGCCAGGGAATTGCAGGTTCTTCTAAGAGTGCAGTTGCTGTTTCCATTTGAAGATTCTGTTTGATTGGTTTTCACCATGTGAGGTGGCATTCCATGTGGTAGAGGATCCAGATTTGTGATATTGTGGTTGAACACGTCAGAGATTTCAAGGTTATGAATAGATTATGGTGTATAAGTTCAGTGGGATAAAAATCCTTTGCGGTGCACTGTGGTACGGCCTTGTGAGCTCGATACATGGATGCGGTGATATTCAACGGTTTGAGTTTGATTGCATTTCTTTTTTCTTTTTTTTTTCAAGCTTGGCACGATTGGATGTCGCATCATCCATGTGTCGAGCTTGCAAGGTCGCACCGGATCAATGCATTACAGAGGATTGCTAAGGTAGTTCAGAGATTTCAATTGTCATGGGTGAAGAACAAGTGAGTTTATTTTTCTAAAAGAATTTTGGGATAGAAAAAGACAAAAGTTTTCTTGCATGACTGTACATACACGACCTGCATTGGATGCAATCAGATTAGCATAAATATTCACTTAAAGTAACATAAAAACCCTTGTCCCTATTTGATGGAGTTGAATGAAGAATCTCCTATGTATGAAATCGCATACCTATCCCATTGAAGAATTTAAGTAAATATAAGCCAGGTATAGGGGAGTGAAAGAAATTTCCTCTCTTTCGTAAGATTGAGTTATAGATACAATTTTTCCAATCCAACTATGATAAGTGAACACATTTGATGTTCTTCAGTCCTCAACCAAAAAAAGATGCTCTCCTTAATCAACCATTTAATGATACAGGATAACATTTAACCCGTCAATGCAGACCACTGTTGTGACATCGGCATTGATAGCCGAATCCATTCGATTCAAGATCGGAATGCCAGAATTGATATAAAACTGCCCTAACACTAGTTTCTGTACAAGGATTGGTCGAACTGGATGAATCAGAATTGGGAGATTGGTTGATTCCAATCCAAATCAGCCGATCCTGCAACCCAATCCCAATGTTTAAAACCTTGATGATTTGCAGTCAAATCAGCTGTTCATCCTTATCATGGGCACAAACACTAGGCCCTAAGCTATATATTTTGGGTGTCCCTATCAAACTAGACAGATCTCTTGTGCTGATCCTCATGTTTTGTTTGCTTGTTTTGTACTTCCCTTCTATTTAGTACTAATTATTATTGAAATTAGTACTGTCTACTCTGTCTTGCAAGTTTGAACTTTGCTTTGCTTATAATAATAATTAGCATTAAAGTAAGTTATACAGTGAAAACCGTGCTTGAAGGGCTGGAGTCTGCAACTGTTTCATGAGAAGAATCAAACAAACCAGAGAAGCTTCCCAAGAATCCAAAATACTGAGATTGCATTCATTTTTTTACTCATCTCCTCCATGCTTTCACGAGGACCTCTTCCCTCCCCACCACTATTATCATCTTCTTCTTCTTCTCTCAGGCTGAAACTGTAATGGGTTTTGGAGATTCTTGAGGAGAACAGATTCCGAAGTGGCCTTTAGATTTTTTGCAGGACAAAAAAAATCTTTGGCCTAGACGCCTAGTTGCTAAGGTCTTAAAGGTCAATGATTTTCCCTTGTTCAAAAGCAGTAATGCTTTTTTGTCACATTTCCTGGAGAGAGAGAAAAAGGGCTTTTTCAAATGAAAATGATTCAAATAGGTAAACTGGCTGAGGAAATAAGAGGTTTCTGTAGCCCCAAATCTGTAATCTATTGTTTCTTCACAACAATGGATCTCAAGAGCTCTAAGTACTCTCAAGCTTCTTCGCTATTTTCATATAACAAGGTAACGATCTCACCTTTAATTTGCCTTTTGCTTCTTCTTTCTTTGCATTTATTTGCTTATATATATCTTTTTGCCTTTTCTGGTTCTGTTTTGGGCCACTGTGTTTCAGGGAGCGGCATTTGAGGGCAATGCAAGTTTCTGCAACAGAAATATTGAGAACTCATTTGGCGATAAGATCCCTGATCCACTTTGCAAGCTTAATCTCAGAGAGACCTCTGAGTTTGTGAAGGCCTTTCCAATGGCTAACAACGGCGCTGAAAGCAGATGTGTGCTTGAGACTCCAACTCAAAGGAGACTAGAAGCTCCTCCAACCCCTGGTAGGCCTGTGTTCAGCTTCAGTGTTGGAAATCTCCCTAGAAAGAGTTTCCCTTCCAAGTGGGATGATGCAGAGAAATGGCTCATCAACACCTCTTGCCATGATTCACCTGCCCATTCTATAAAACCTCCTGGAGCCCCAAGCTTCTCCAAACAAAATATGGTCTTTCAGCCGAAGACACAGGTTTTCTCAGAGAAGTCCAGGGTCACAGAGGAGGTGGTCTCTAGATCAGCTTCGAACTATCATGGTTCCTTGTCGGTGGACCATTCAGAATCTGTTTTCAATGGGGTCTCTGCAAGTGTACTTTTGAAAGGTGAGATCTTTCTTAAACTGTTTGATATGCTAAATCTTTTTTAAACTGTTTTCCTGAACATCCATTTGGATTTCCAACCCTGTAGATAAGTTCACAGACGATGTAGAGCAAATCTTCTCCAGTTTCAGATGCTCCGAAGCAATGAAAAAAGGGTTTCTATTCAGGAATCCAGTCAGGGAGACCATGAAAGATGCTTCCTCAGAAGTGGTTCCTCAGGTTCAACACAGAGACACTGGTACAGAGATGACACCTCTTGGGAGCTCAACCACTTCAAGATGCCACACACCCATCAAAAGTTCCTCCCCTGCTAGGCACAACACTCCGGCTAACAGGTCAGGCCCGTTGGGCTTGGGGTCTTCAAATTCCAGCAGCATTACTGAGCTCCAGGAGTGCCATTTTGCGAAGCTTGAGTTTGGGACACAGTTTGATTCAGTTGTGTCAAATTGGAGCTCTAGGGAGGAGGAAGAAGAGGAAGTATCAAAAAGCTTGAGATATTTTGAGACAGACAGTGGTTGTCCAAAGAGTATTGCCGAGCTCAGAGCTTCTGCATGGGAAGAAGAAGAGAAAACCAAGAGCTGTCTCAGGTTAATATTTGATGGAGATTGCATATAGATAGATTTAGTTGTTTATGTTGCAGGATTCCTTGGTTTTCACCTTTGCTTCCTACCCTCTTCAATAAAACTGGGTTTCCAATGTGTTTGGGCAGGTATCAGAGTGAAGAAGCAAAAATACAAGCTTGGGTGAACCGTCAAAGTGCAAAAGCAGAAGCTCAATCAAAAAAGCTTGAGGTATGTTGACTAGGGTCCATCTTTCCCATCCAAACCTGGGTTCTTTTCTTGTTTCTTCTTACAGTGCTCCCCAACCCCAAATTTATCTGTTATCTCACACTTTCCCATTTCTTTTCCCCCACTTTCCTGACTCTTTTTCTATTCGAAACTGGAGGACCACCATATCCTGTTTCATCTGTCCTGTTACAGACACAGAAAAAAACTGGCAATTCTTGGCTCATTGTGTCCACCTTTTACTATATCTGCTACCCCTTCAATTTGAAGTGACACTTGAGATTTTTTGTATCTTATAAGAAAAGCCCATCTCGGCTGAAGCAGTTTTAATAATGTTTTTGAATTTGGAATAATTTCTCTCCAGGTGAAAATACAAAAAATGAGAGCAAATCTAGAAGAGAAGCTAATGAAAAGGAAGGCTATGGTTCATAGAAAAGCTGAAGAATGGAGAGTAGCAGCCCAACTACAGCACTCACAGCAAATCCAAAAAGGCACCGATCAAGCACAAAAGATGAACCAACAAAATTCATATTTCTCGGACCACACCTCCTGTGGTTGCTTCCCCTGCAATAACCACCACCTCTGAGAGAGAGAGAGACCATTTTCATCAATAGTTCAATCGATTGTAACAGAAGAACTCATGAACATAAAACGCAATGGAAACCGGAAATATTGTTAGGAGGGGTAAGTTGAAAGGAAAATTATCTCCTTTTATAGGGAACTTTTCCCTACAATTGCAGGGAATTGTAGGGGATAAAACTAGAGAAAACAAAATCCCTAGGGGGAAAAAAAAACTTGAGATAACAAAGTAGAGACCATGACTTGGGTCCAAAGAGAGTTTTCATATGTAATTAAACGTTCAGCTCAGCTTGGCCAAGTAGCAAATGTTTTGGGCTTCCAAGTTCTTGAAGTTTAGGCCACCTTCATCTTTACTTCTAGTGAACTTTTGCCAATTGATCGAGTGAGTGTTCTCGTCTCCGTCCTTACCTTACAAGAATTTTGAGGTTGCATTTAAGATTTGGTGAAGAACAAATTTTGGAGCTTGAAGGAACTCATGGCATAACTGGAAATGGTTGTAATCATTGATTTGATTAAAATTTCTTTACCTGCGTGAGATAATAACTTTCTTTCCACCCATTCATCTTATTGAGAACCTTGTGTAACAATTTTCTTTCCACCTATTCATCTTATTGAGAACTTGTCTTTGCTTTACCCAAAAAAAAAGAAAAAGAACTTGTCTTTGATATTGACAAAAAGATTTGATTTGGATTTGGCAAAATCATTAGGGAGATTACTGATGGGCTCGAGCCCTCCACTAACATCACAGATTTCAGAAAAAAAAAAATTCTCATTTAGGTCACCACAAAAAACTGTTAAAATGAATCAATCTTTGAAACAGTACAAGAATTCAGAACATACATAGCAAAAAATAATCCTGAAATCATTGGAGAGCTTCTTTTCATTTGGATGCCTTGTACAACACCGTCATCTATGGGCTTATATATAATAAGAGCAAGTGCAGTCTCACAAATGACTCAAGAAAGAAAAGGGGAGATGGGATCACTGCCTGATTCCCCTGGTATGGACACTATTAATTTATCGAGATTCAAGATTGAATATCTAATTGTTGTTACACGTTGCATGATAAGGTTGACCCATTTGTAACAAAAACCCAACCTCTTAAGAACACCTTGGAAAGATGACCAATCCACCTGATCAAACGCTTTTAGCATATCATTGAGTAGGATTTTGGGTATCATCTTGTCGTCCACACTGGTTGATTTAATATTGGGCCAAAAAAAAGCATTATAGGAGGGTGGGTATGGTTTATAAAATAAAAAAATTTAAGATGAATTATGAAATTTGACATAAGTATACAAAATGATAACATTTGGATTTTCATCCTCTCAACTACAGTGCATCACACTTATGAATCCAACTGTCCACCCAACATTTGGGAGGATAAATTTCTGATTTATCTATTTCCAATTAGATTGGCTAACATAGTCCTTCACTTGGCAGCATTAGAGGCAGCCAGTACTCAACCAGGGATTTTATTCATGGTGTTGAAATGGGTATCAGCCAATTTCAAAACCGGTACTGTTTGTATTGGCCCTATCAGACGGTTTTGCCGTTGAAGATACCGATATGTTATCAAATTTTTACCAATATACCCTCTGTCCATACTATATTACCGATCCAGTATCGATCAGGTGTCGATATCTTTGTCAGCCGATACAATCGATTCGATACCAATTGCTAAAACCCTGGTCTCTACTCTCTAGTGCGAGTCTGCGACCTATATTGGAAACCTTTTGCCTTGTAGACACATTAATCTTATATCTAAGCTATCTTCAATCAATGAAAGAAGAAGTCATTTGTTGCTCTCCTATTTGGCTCACTTGTAGTGGTGTATTTAATGGGATGCTATCTTTTCTGATCACCCTACTTCATTAGTCTTAAATTCTTAATAATAATGAACTAATTAAGGGTTTGTTAAAACTTTGGTTTCAAGTTTGTATGATGGTTTTAAATTCTTTAAATTAAAGATAGTAATTTAAAACAATTGTACATTTTGTTAATGCAAACATCAAGAAACAAAACAGATTTAAGCAAAGATGACACAAAGATTTTTAACATGTTTTACACACCAATTATATGTACTAACTATCTTCTCAGGCGAAGCTAAAAATGATTCACCATGTAATGAAAAAAAAATAAAAAATAAATACAATGAAGATCTCTCAAGAATACCAAAAGTTACAACAAAACCCTTCCCCATTAAACCTTAAACACAAAAAATGTCCAAATGACTCTATTCCTTCTTGCTTATACAACCAGACAATAAAAAAAACAGGTAATACTCCTCCAAGTTGGGTACAAGCCTTTTGCTACCATCATAAAACTGCTAACAAAATTTTTCTTTTGGATCACCACCAAGTATGTTAGAACGAGGCAAACTTCGAAATAAGTATGAAAATTCAAGACACGCAAAACACGTTTAGCAAGAAATCATAAGAATCTGAATATGATTGGTCGGGTTTGTATTCTTCCTTTATCTCTGTATAAGGTATAATCGCTCATAGAGTACTACAGCCTCATGTAGCTTTCTCTCAATTGGCCCCTATTACCTGTTTAATTTATTTATGAATAAGCTAATGAGGGAGCTCGAAGAAGCCAATTGGGAGCTATTATAGCTATACAAAAAGCAGAAAGATGCAGGGAAATGTGAGGAGTTGTAAGCAAAAGTTGGAACGCGCCCTCTTTAGAACCCACCATCCGTTTTAAATGCTTTTTTTCTTTTTTAAATTGTCATAATGGATCCCTCGGCCATGGTTTGAGGTGTCAAATCGGATCGGCCAGAATTGCAAGATCAGATCCATATCGGTCCAGATCGATCTTGATTAATGATGGCAAGGTAATAGTGGATTTCTCCTAGGATCGGTCTTGGATAGTTTGATCCGATACGTGTGCTTTTCTTGGATATTTTGATCGAATTTTTTTATATTTTTAAATAGTTTTTACTAATCCTCATCAATTTTTAATATTTTATAATATTTTTTAACCGATCCAGCAAAACCTGGAGTATGGACATTTTTTATAGATCCGAATCGGTATTGGATCTAAGATCTCTCCTTAATTATCAGTTTTTTTTTTTAGAAAATTACATGATTAGTTATTTTTGGGTTTTCATTTACAAAATTGTCCACTCTATTTTTGAGTTATCAAAAATAGACAAAAACAAGTTAAGGTTTACAAAACTGGACAAAATAGTGCCCTCTTCCTCTCAAAATTATTTTTTTAGACATTTTTACCCTTGCCATTGCCTTCTCGCCCAGGCATCCTCTGTTCCCTGCAAGCCACCCCTGTCCCCGCCACCGCCATTCTCTGCAACCCAAGCTCGCCCCTCCCTTCCCTTCCCTGTGATTGATTACCTAGGATGCTTGGGCGAGAAGGCAATGGCAAGGGTAAAAATGTCTAAAAAAGTAAGTGAGTGAGGGATAGACTATTTTGTCCAGTTTTGTAAACCTTTAACTTGTTTTTGTCTATTTTTGTTAACTCAAACGTATAGAGTAGACAGTTTTGTAAATGAAAACCCTGCCTCCTATAATTTTTCTAATTGTAAACTCCCCTTACTTTCAAAACATTGTAGCAATTTGGTCTCTGCCATTACTTTAGGACGTTAGACCTTAGTTTTAAGGAATCTAATGATCAAAATGCCCTTCTGATAATAACCCACCAAAATTAAAGAATAAAATGATCAAAATACCCTCATCTTCCCATCTTCCCCCTATTGATTAGGGTTGAAACTGAAAAAAATTTCCCCAAATAACCTTAAAAAATTAAGAAAAAGAAGAATTTCCATTTCTTGTACCAATGAGTGCAGCAGAATTTGCTGTTCCTCCTCCTGCTGTATTCAATTTCACCCACTCGTCCACGACATCATTCCATCTCCTGCAATACCACAAACTCCATATATGTAATTATTTTTCCTTATTTTCAGCTCAACATATAAATTTTGGTTTTGAAACCTTCACACCTGCCGAGTTGCTTAACCAATCGTTGGACTTCATTAGAACGACTTTGAGGAATTCAGGAGTGGATCTTTTTTGGTAGAACAAATTTGATTTCTTTCTATCCAAACAAAAAAAAAGGGTTTTTTACAAATGCCCCCTTGAAAACGCCCACTTATCCAAATGCCCCTATAATTTTTTTAATTGTAAATTCCCCTTCGCTTTTAAAACATTGTAACAATTTGGTCCCTGCCATTAATTTGGGACGTTAGATGTTAGTTTTAAGGAATCTAATGACCAAAATGCCCTTCTGATAATAATCCACCAAAATTAAAGAATAAAATGACCAAAATACCCTTTTGAGGGAGACCATAAAAGCTATATGGTAGAAGTTAGGGATGAAGGAGTGTATTGTTGGAGAAATAGTAAAGAAGAAGAATGGCTTTTTCTTTGTAATGATAATTGCCGCCGATGGTATCGGAGCTGAGTACAATATTATTGATAGTTGTATTATAAAACTATAAATAAATAAAATGAGCATCAAACGACCATATATGTTGTTTATGTTTGCCTATATATACTTATTAATTTGGTGTGGCTAACTTTTCTTTTCCATACAATTTAATATTGGGTTAAATACACAACCCTCTAAAATGTACCCAATATTTTGCATGCACCCCTAAGGTATTGACAATTCCACACGTACCCTTTGAAAATTCCACGTACACCCCCTATTTTTCAACTCAAAACCATTTAAGTCGACGTCGTTAATATTAGGCATTAAATGCTAACGAATCTGAAATTGAAGAATGTAATGCACAGTTATACCCTTGTTAGGGCATAATTACCAAAATACCCTTAAGTTAAAATATAAAAACGACAAAAGTTGAAAAAGGAAAATACCCAAAACAACCTTTACGCTTTCCCTTTCTCCCTTTGCTTTCTCAATCGAACACTCCCTCAAACCTAGTTGGAGATAGAAAAACAAAAGAAACCTGACCATAGTACCTATTTTTCCTTTTAGGAAGTCACTCTATTGCCCTTAATGAATAGCTAACTCAATCCCAATCCCATCGTCATCTTCTACCTCCCAAAACCCCTCAACTCAGCCCTAACCTGCAAATAGAAAGGATTTATCTAAAAAATAAACTAAATTTGTTGCGTCCTCAAGAAAGGATTTTTCTTGCAAACCCATTAACATTATAAGCAACAGAAATCAAGTTTTGTAAACAACAAGCTTTCATTGGTTAGTGATGAGCCATAAAAGTAACTACCAACCGACGAGTGACATGTGGCCGGCCTAGAATCGAGGGAAAGAACCCAGTCCGAGGAGACGCCAACTCATCTGGGTCGGTGGATCCACTAAAGGGCACCAAAACCGAGCACTCCACGGTTGGCAGCCAGATCGAGCCCTCCATGGTCGGGGGTTATTTCAGCCACATACGCACAGGCATCCTGCCAAGTCCTGTATGCTCAGACATAGGGTCGGATCCTTCACACTCGGAGTAAAGATGAGCTTTAACAACTCCACTGCATGACACCAGCCATAGTCACACAGTCACACCCATGGGTCACCAAGGCATCCGAGAGTTAACGGTCGGACACACCGAGCCGAGCCATGAACTAAAGCGATAACCGTAGCCTGCGCAAAGCGCGGGACCACATAAGCACATTCCGGCATTCTCAAGATTAGCGGACTCAGCCAGATTTGACTGTTATTCATCGACAGAATCGTATCACACACGAATAGGGTCTCTTACCAAACGTAAAGTCATTCTCCTACTATCACTCTGCTCAGAAGACTCCTACAAAAAATAGGACTCTTCCCCGTCGTCAAAGCTTCCCTATAAATACTCAGGTATGTGCTCTAAACGAGGGATCCAACCTTTCACTAAGTTGAATTGTTACTATTTCGGAGACCTGACTTAGGTATCATAGAGTCCTTGGCTAGAGCCACACTGGTTCTCCTGTGCTAACTCGATTTTTTACAGGCTCATCCGCAAACAGATCGGGTGAAGGTTTTTAGATGCAACAGTTAGGGTTCAAACAATTTCCAGATTTAGGAGCCGTGTCTTTGTGCAAACTGAAAGTGGATGTGTACTTGGGATGGAGTTAGATAGGAGTGACAATGTGCATTCAGTGAAGAGGAGGTTGCAAGTTGCACTTAATGTTCCAATGGAGGAGAGATCACCGACTTTTGGGGATATGGTTTTTAAGAATGATCTTAGTGTTGCACGAAATGATGGCCCTGTTTTACTTACTAGGAATTTCCTGCATAGAAGCTCATCCACTATGTGTCTGTCGCCTACTGGTCATGATCTCCAACAGAGAGACAAGAGTGGCCTGATTGAAAATAAAATGTTGTTTCCAGGTTGAATTATGATATTTAAATATAGTATGGAATCAAATGGGCCATATGTGAGTTTACCTCTTAAGGTGAAGAGGTGCATTCGAGAATGAAGCAAATTTAGTATAAAAAGTTGAATAAGGTGGTTCTCTTAATTCTGTGGAATTATACAATCAAACACTTTTAATAATTGAGAATCATGATTCTACGAAATTACCATATGTGGATTTACGTAATCAAATACACCCTTAAATTGTCATTATGGATCCCCCTGCCATGGTTTGAGGTATCAAATCGGATCGGATCGGCCAAATTTGCAAGATCAGATTCGTATTGGTCCCCCGACCGATCCTAGTTAATGATCGATCCAGCAAGGTAATAATGGATTTATGCCTGGATGAATCTACTCGGTTGGATTGTTTGATCCGATACATATGTTTTATTTTTTTTTTTTGTGAGGGGTTTTGATCGATTTATTTTGAAAATTTTAAATATTTTTTACTAATCGTTATCGATTTTTAATATTTTATAGTATTTTTTAATTGATCCAACAAATCCTGGATTTTGGACATTTTTTATCAATCCAAATTTATATTGGATCAATATCAGCCTTAACCGATCCCTGGATTACGAACCTTGCCCCTGACCCCTTTATGTTTAGTGCAAATCCTACTTAATTAATACAGAGGATTACCATTGCGTACTGGCTACTATTCCTCATAATTATTCTTTTAAACATAACTGCCATTTACTAATTTAGGATTAGGGGAAAAGATAGTTACACTGCCCTTTTATAGACTCCTTTATACCCCTCCTCACATAATAAATAATGGGGCCCACATTAATATTTCTTTCTTTTCTATTCTGACCATGTTGTGCCCCATAGGGATGATTCCATTTCTACCCCTCATTGCTTATAGTATGCAAATTCATTCTTATACACTGTCCATGTAGGAAAGGAAACCCTTTACCTTAGGATTATTAACCCACGATAACTAGGAAAAGTGACAATCTACACTGACATGCATCATCAGCGTAACATCTCTCCTTATCAGTTTCGTAGTTAGGGCAGATGTCAGATCTGTGAAATATTCCTTGTAGTTAGTTATGCTGATAAGATGGTTGTGCTCATTCCAAAATTGAAATTATCTGTGAAAATATTGACCGACCAACAGCTACCTAGTGCAGTTGGTAAGATGTGGTGCGTTTCATGTCCATTCACACCAGGAGGTCTTGAGTTCGAGTCTCTTGACTGGTATCTTGCCGCCTCCCTATAACCAACATTTAAATTAGAAACCAAGAAATAAATCGATTGAACAAATTTTAACAAATCTATTTAAAAAAGTGTAACGTAAAATAGTTGAATATATGTAATCAATGTATGCCCAACTAAATGATATAATTAATTAATAAATATTATGCTTATTTATTGATAAACCTGCTATGTTGCTACTTGTATATTTTTTAAGAGAAGGCATTAAGGATTCCATGAATATATTAATTGAATATCTAACGTATAAATTAAAGCTCTCCATATATATATATATATATATATACAAATTTATTGGAAAAATACAAGAAATTAAGAAAAACACGTACAGATAAACAGAGATGCGGGCAATTCACTTAGCCATTCTTCTAACTGTGATCCTCATTGCTGGGCCTGGGCCTGGGCCTGTATCATGTGATGTCATGGTCCGAAATCGAATGAGTTCTGGCAACGATTTGCGGATTATCTGGTTTCCAAGATTTAGGGTTGATTTTGATTATCCAGAATCCGCAGTTGTCACCCCAGGTAATGAATACTTCACTGAGTTCCAAGATTGTTGGACGACATGGAAAAATAACAGGATCCGTACAAGCCCAATACATTTATTTGTTCTAGGATGTGAACAAAAGGTTGAGGGAGACAAGAAAAGCTATATATTAGAGGTTAGGGATGAAGGAGTGTATTGTTGGAAAAATAGTAAAGAAGAAGAAGAATGGCTTTTTCTTTGTAATGATAAATGCTACTGATGATCATAGAGGCAATCGATGGAATTAGAACTGAGTACAAGATTATTATTGATGGTTCTATAATAAAACCATAAATCAAAATAAAATGTGCATCAAACGACCATGTTATTTATGTTTGCCTATTACTTATTAATTTTGTTTGGCTAACTTTTCGTTTATATACTCACGTACACCTCGATCAAATAGCCCCAATGCAATGGGAAACATTATAACCTTACAATTTCATGTTTCGGTCTCTTCAGTTCTCCTTTATAATCAAAATCCATATAACTAATAACACAATTTTTCCCCTGAACAATGTTGAGATTCCTTATTTTATTTTTATTTTTTTAAATAATCCAAACAAACACAGCGTTAGTCCACCCCCAAAAATGATCCTCACAAGTTTTGCAACATTGCAAACAAAGGTCAGATTTGGTATGATTTCTATTTCAATTTTGGATTGATTTCTTGAAATAGTCAAGAAATAGATTTTTGATCGGGAAATTGAAATAGTTTTGATTGTATCAATATGAAATAATTCAAGAATAAAAAAAAAAATCTATTTGGTAGTTCAATTTCCGAGAAATAGGTTCTCTATATTTCTCTGGGAAGGGTGATGGTGGCAGGGAAAGGTAGGGCGGGGTAGGCTGGGAGGGGGGTGGTGGTGGTGAGACCAGTGAGAGAAGAAGGGTGGTGTTTTATTTTTAACACGAAATTATTACTTTACCCCATCAAATAAACCATGTGCTCATTAAAGATCAAGAGTGAAATCAAATGAAATAGAAATTCTAAAACAACTCCTCGGCTATTTCAGAATTCCATTTGATTTATATTTCATTGAAATAAGGTACAAAAATCAAATCAAACAATTTCTGAAACAAAAATCACCCCATGAAATTGAAATAAAAATCATATATATCAAATCAGGCCTAAAAGATGAACACCAAATAAAAAACGAAATACACCAAATAATCCAAATTAATGCATTAAGATTTGAAACCCAAAATGAAAGATTCAAAGAATCAAGGTGCCTAAGCATAAAAAATAAGCCTATACTAAAGGGCAAGGGTTGGGCACGCCACTTGTTTTCGTAAACTGGCAGCATGCACCAATGGGGAGCACGGGATGGGTTGGGCAAGGGTGTCAATTCACAGGGAATTAATGAGAAGAGAGAGACAGACACATGGGTGGACACACCGACGGCATCCCCACCCGGGAAAAAAAAAGGCCCTTAAAGTAAATCCTTCCAACCCCAATACAGCCCTTCTTTCACAATGGCCTGCAAACGAACTCGGTTATGTAGTTCACGTTGGCTAACCCAAATTGGGAATAATCCAGAAATTAACCATTAACATATATATTAATGCATTGTGCTCTCATTATCATATTGTAGCAAAACCATAATTTGCAGAGTAGAATAGAAGTTTGGGCTTAAACAATACCAGATTGGGCCAGACGAGAGAAGGTAGGTCTTAATTGTCACGGTCCTGTATTGATCATATCATACACCAACACATTGCGGTCATATATAGAGTTGCACGTACCCACTAATTAACCAACATAAGAGGTTCGGCCATTAACTAGTTTTCTGCATGAAGTGGCTTCCCTTCCAGAAACGATATGAACATCGCCAGGGATCTCTCTGGGCTCGTAAATGGAGCTCTATGAGAAGCTCCCCTAATGGTGGCAAAGGAGAGCACACCACCAAACACTTGCGTCCATCCTGCAACCTGGGAAAACAAGACAAACTACTTACTCTTAAATGGATATAATATAAGGTGACAATAACATGCTTAGAAGAAATTAACCAAATGTAAGTAACCCAATTAATATTACAAAAAAATAGCTTGTTACAATCATTCATTCTGAACAGAGAGATTCATTAACCTGTTTGTTCTCAAACCACGTCGTATATGGAGATGTCGTGTTCAACGCTAATTGGTTTGCCAAAACATTTATGACTTTTCGAGTCCCAATCAGCGGAACTTGGGCATCTTGATCTCCACTGTAGGATAGTTTATATGCAGAATTAATTAGCTCCAAACGAAGTCTTTAATTGTTATTTCATCTCCCACCCCCTACCCTACCCTACCCTCTAATGAAATCAGCATAGATTGACATAAGAAGTTACGTACCTATAAACCAGTACTCGAATCCCAGAGCTGATGAGTGTTCCCAAAATAGGTACTGTGGGTACCTCAACTAGGGATGTAAACGGATCGGATGTGATCGGAGCCGGATATTCCCTGGTCGAATACGGATACCTCTAAACGGATTCGGATGCGGATCGGATTCGGATTTTCGACCATCCGTTTACATATCTGCCTTGTGTAACCCGGACCTTCCTCCCCCTAGCGGATACAATTCTCTCTCAATCCATATCTCTTAGATCATGATTCTCTTTTCATCATATTCTAGAACTTGTTTAATCTTCAAAAACCCTAAAAATCATTATTTACTTAATTTTTTATTATTAAGTATTCGGATTTTTTTTCGGACAGATTTTAATCGGAGTATTCGGATTTTTTTCCGGATATCTCTAAACGAATACGGATGCCCCTAAACGAATACGGATGCGAATTCGGATTCGGATTTCGGTTATTCATTTACATCCCTAACCTCAACGTCGAACACCGAATAGTTGAAGATCCTATAAAAAAAAATAAATAGATAAAGTTTAATTAGATGATGTTTTACACAATAACTAATTAATTAAGTAGAAGATAGTATTAGATATCAAAATAATAATGCACCATCAACCTAAAAGGGTGGATTATCATAAAGGTTCGAAATTGCTTTGAGACTTTTTTCTTTTTTTTTTTTGATAAAAAAATTTGCATTATTGAGACTTTGGATTATTATATATGCATGCATGCTCTCTCCATATATACATGAACTTACAACTCATGCATATTTCTAACTAAAAATGCAAGACAGCTTGGATTAAGAGAGAAGAGAAACCTACTTTGTACCATTTGAATTATAACAGTTGACCCAACCCCCAACTCCAAAAAGACGGGCGTGGAGAGCCTTCTGCACATCTTTCCTATTTAAATATTCAGATGTCTCATTTAGAATACAGACATCAAGTTGGTTTGCAAATGGCTGCAGGATCAAATGAACACACAAGTTAATCAAGAGATAATCAAAACAGGGCAAACCAATGGTAGATCGATAATGGAAACTCATCATGCTAAGCCTCACCTGGGATTCGCTCAATGATACACACTGATCAAATGTTACCCCATATAACAGATCAGATATGTTAAAAATATTTAACTCATTCTCAAAGTGCGTGATCACAATTTCACAAACAAGGGATAAATTTTTTCTAGTATACTCCTTCATGAATTGAGAATAAGTACAAGAAGAAGTGAGTTCCTCAAATGTACTATCTGTGATCAACCCATGTGACCACAAATAGTCTGCTACAGAATCGAAGTCAGTGGTGAAATCCAGGGTAGGATTTCCGAGCTGAAAAGGAGAAAAAAAAAAAATTGTACTTCAATTCTCAATTATTCTAAACTAATTAAAATATATAAAACATGAAAATATTTATTTTATAAAACTCACAGCTATTCCCTTTAGATTGAACAACTTGTCCTTCTTATTAAACTCAAGCATACGCAGCGCTAGTTGTGGGACATAGTGACCTGGTAGTGTAGAAGAGTAATCATAAGCACGTAATAGTATACATCTGATCCACATATCTTTCACATATACATTCTATCATTTCATATAAGCTTTGCATTACTAACAACATTAGTCATCCATATACTACTGCACTAGTCATCCTAAGTTAATACATACATGATACATGATGAATTTCTATTAGTCTAGGTGTAGTCATGTTTTGTATTATCACAACAATGGGATAGTTAAATAAGAGTACCTGCAAAGGTGTCGATTCCATCTTGGGGGGGGGGGGGGGGGGGGGGGGGGGGGGGGGGGGGAGGGGGAGGTTGAAAGGGGGGGGGGGGGAGAGAGAGGAAGGGGGAGGGGAGAAAAGAAAAAATTAGAAGGGGGGAAGGAGGAAGAAAGGGGGGGGGAGAAAAAAATTAGGGGGGGGGGAGGAAAGAGGGGAAAAAAAAAAAAAAAAAAAGAAAAAAAAAAAAAGAAATGATAAAAAAATAAAAATTTTTTTTTTTAAGGGGGGTTTAAAAAAAAAAAAAAGGGGGGGGGTAATTTGGTGGGAGGGGGGGGGGGGGGGGGGGGGGGGAGGGGGGGGTGGGGGGGGGGGGGGGGGGGGGGGGGGGGGGGGGGGGGGGGGGGGGGGGGGGGGGGGAGGGGGGGGGGGGGCCGGGGGGGGGGTGTTTTGGTGGGGGGGGGGGGGGGCCCCCCCACCAACACCATCGCAGAATAAAGAAAATCAAAATAGAAGTACGGGGGGGGGGGGGGGGGGGGGGGGGGGGGGGGGGGGGGGGGGGGGGGGGGGGGGGGGGGGGGGGGGTGGGGGGGGGGGGGGGGGGGGGGGGGGGGGGGGGGGGGGGGGGGGGGGGGGGGGGGGGGGGGGGGGGGGGGGGGGGGGGGGGGGGGGGGGGTTGTTTTTTTTTTTTTTTTTTTTTTTTTTTTTTTTTTTTTTTTGTTTTTTTTTTTTTTTTTTTTTTTTTTTTTTTTGTTTTGTTTTTTTTTGTTTTTTTTTTTTTTTTTTTTTTTTTTTTTATAGAGAGAAGAACGAGAGTAAGAAGAAGCGAAAGCGATGAGGTTGAGCTAAACGTTAGAGAAAAAGAGAGAGAGAGAGAGAGAGAGAAGGGATTGCATGATGAAGGTGGGGGATTCTAATCTTCTACGGCTGGGCAGGATTTTAAAAAATATGAGTGTGCATGTGAAGTGAAGTGTCTCTTACCGGCCTGTGAAGAACAACCATGCAGAAGAAGATTCTCTTGAACAGGAGCAATACCAGAGGGTTGATCAGATCAGTTATGACTTCTGATGGAGAGAATAATGAAACCTAGTATATTAGATCAGAAGGCTTAAATAAATTAATGTAAGTGCTGGAGGTGATCAATGTTCACCAGGTAGCAGTAAAGGCCTGAGAAGCTGGACTGCAATTAATGTTTTAAGACCACCAAAGGCTCAGAGCAAAAGGGTTTGAACATCCATCATTTTAATAGATGTGTGATTTGGCTCCACATGCATCCAGGTTTTTTTTAAAAAAAATTTAAATCCATAGTATATGATGTTTTATCCTAACTTTATTTAGTACCTATTCTTGACCCAAAAAAAAAAAACTAGCTTTTTGATTCTGTTGCTTAATTACTCTTTGGGGGAGGGGGGGTTGGAATTTGAAGGAGTAGAGAAACGGAGAAGAAGAAGACGAAGAGGCGAGGCAGAGACCTTTTATCCGTAGCTGCCATTGTCCAATAGTAATTGAAGAGAGAGACAGACAGATTTGAGATTACAACGGTACAGATTACATTTTTTGTAAAAGAATCCGTGCACCATGCACGGTCGAGCACCGACCGTGGAATGAGGACAAAAGGAGGTTGAAATGACCAAACACCTCCTCCCCCAATTTAACCCATCGTAACTTACCCCTATATGGCCTGCATGATATCTGCCCCCAACATTTATTTACGATAATACCTTTTTGTTTTTTTATTTTGGGTAAGAATTTACTATAATACTTTTCCAACATTGAGATTGAAAAAATAAAAATAAAAAATAGCATGGTTCTAAGTATTGTATCTGATTATCCGTATCTAGCGATCTGTACCAGTTTTGTACCTTGTTGATCACGATAATGTGCCAATACCATATCAGTGACATGGTACAAACAAGAAGCAAAATGGTAAAAAATATATATTTTTAAAGAACATTAGGGGCAAATTTGTTAGATACGGTTGATCCTTATCGATACTGATCCAATACCATATCGATTTTCAAGTTGATCAATATCAGTTTTGATACCGTGCACTAAAACCATGAGAAATAGGGTATGCACATAGGGGTGGAAGTGGAACCAAGATTTTGTTTCTTTTTGTTATTTCTTTGAAAATTTTGGGAATAAAGGTTTGAAGTAATTAAACGAATATAATTAAATCCGTTAGAAATTCTAATCGCTTCAAGCACAATAGGTCAAAACGGGTCTCAGATTTATTTAGGTAAAAAATTTATTGCTACTTCACCGGTTTACTTATCTTTATAAACTCTAAAGACTATTATACTAATTAATATATCTATAAAATGAAAGCCTCTTGATGATGACTTAAATCTGAGCTTTACTAAAGATTTTTCTTTTTATGTATAACCTAATAACCTCACGGAAAAAGATCATTAACTGCCCAATTTTATATCATATCATAAATTCCTTTTTCTTTCCACCAATGTGCCTAGGCATTATAGGGATCTAAATAGATAATCGAAAATCCGAATCTAATCCGCATCCATATTCGTTTAGAAATATTCAGAAAAAAAAATCAAAATACTCTGATAAAAAATCTTTTCAGAAAAAAAATCTAAATATTTAATAATAAAAAATTAAGTAAATAATGATCTTGAGGATTTTTTTAAGATTCAACATGTTCTAGAATATAAGGAAAAGAGAATTATGATCTAAAGAGATATGGATTGAGAATGAACTATATCCGCTAGGGGGAGGAAGGTTCGGATTACACAAAGCGGAGATGTAAACGGATGATCGAAAATCCGAATTCGATCCACATCCAAATCCGTTTAGAGGTATCCGTATTCGGCCAGAAAATATCAAGATCCGATCACATTCGATCCATATCCAAGCTGAATCCGATCCATTTACATCCCTACTAGGCAATTGCCCAATTACATGTGGATGCATGTAATGTTTTCTATTTTCATCATATAATATTTTGCTTATTTGTAAGTGAGAATTAGATAGTTAGTATTATTATATTTTTTTCCCTGGATTTTATTTTGTTGTATTCTACGCTTAGTTGGAAAACTAGGTTTTCTAACTTGACTCGTTTTTCAAAAGAACTTGGTGACTTGGCCTTGTCAAACCCAATCAAGGTGAGTTACGTTTTCTATTTTCATCATATCAATGCATTTTGAGTTTTTTCAATTGAACAGGTTAAGGGAGTTGAGGAGCTGTGAGTTGCTTACTGATTTAGAATACAGATTTACTATTTTATTCAACTCGGTTTCTAAGTGAACCAACTTTACGATTTTTTTTAAAAACAACTAAACTCGCCGAGTTTGTCATGACTCGAGTAAAAATACCGAATCTTATTTGACTCGGATTATTTATGACCCAGTCTCGTCATTTTTTACCTTGACTTAGTCTACTCGATTTTTGACTAGGTTTTCCAAAATTTTCACTCAACTTGGATGACTCGTCCCAATCAAAACCCAGTTTTCCAACTATGTATTTTATACGTTTGTTATTTGTGCCCTTTACCATCATCTTGTCATATAAATATGGGGTGTTGTTCTCTGTGCAGTAGTGTAGGCTGCGCTCAGGCACATTGGGAGGGGTGCAATGACCATCCTGCCCCCCCTGCATAGGCTGCCCATGTGCCTGGACGCAGCCTACGCTGAGGCATAGAGAACATTCTCCCTATAAACATATATGAACAAAGAGAAAAATCAAGTTATCAATTACAACAATCCGTATCTATAAAAAAAATATTTTAGCAAATTTTTATTTTACAGGTATATATTTTTACGTAGTTGAACATAGGCAATAACTTAAGCGGGTCAAGTGTAGGTGTGTGCGTGAGGATATGTTTTTAAGGATTGGAATCAGACCTCAAAGTGCTCCCAGGCTAATCTTATAGAGTCCTAGAGGTGGGAGTATTCAAAGGAAACTGTGCACTTGATTGCATATCACATCAAACTCATTTAATATAACCTCGATGTTTGAAGCAACTAAAGAAGCATAAATGACTCCACAAGCAAAACTCAGAAAATGGAAATGAGAAAATTAATATAATTAATGCATAAGTTGTAAGATATCGAAATGCTGACTCTCAATTATAAAGGATTGTTTTTGAGAACATTTGATACGCAATCAGCAATTAGAATAGAAGAAGCTTAGAAAACTGTAATTATCATTCAATAATCCATAAATTAATGATAACACCAGATACAGCTCCTGGAAAGTCGAGTACGAGTACAGGCTTCAAATGAAGAGTTTTTGGGTATCACGAACCTTATTGGCCACATTCGTAATTAATTCAATAGGTCGATCTGCATATACTCAGTACCCAGTTACTCACTAATAAATGGTTTCAGGAGACTTTAAATAAGGGTTGTACTCTTTTAGGAAACCTCTTGTGCCTTGTAGACTTATTATTACATGAAAATGATGTCGATGTGGCCGGGCATGTTCACAAACTCCAGACTATTGCTTCAACTTTGTCAGATATGAATATGATAGCCGTATTATAATTAATGGCTTTATTAGCAAAGGCCACCATTTGTCAGACATGATGAATGTTGAAGCTATCTTCCTCGTTTTTTGATCGCCCTGCTTCGTTACTATTTAATTAATAATAATAATAATAATAATAATCAACTTAGGGTTTGCTAAAGTTTGTTTTCAAAGTATGTATGGTGGCAGTCTCGTGAATCCTTTTGTATATTTAATAATTAATAAAAAGGATCACCATTTGTGCACTGTTTCGACTATTCTTACTAATTGTTCTTTTAAACATAAATGCCCCATTTACTAATTTAGGATTACTGATCCATGATAACTACTGATGAGGATAAGTCCATGCCTCTTTATTTTATTCTATGGAACTTTCAAGGCTCAAGCGGAGTTATATATCTATATATATATATATATCTATGTTCTAGTTTTCTCCAGCTTCCCTAGCTTGTTCGAATCACATGATTCTAAAGTTTCCCTTAATTAGATTCTTTCCCATCTTCGCCTTATTAATCCCTTTCTTTTTCACCCTTACCCACTCCCATAGGGTCTAGCTTGGCCATCTGTGGGATCACTTGCGTTTAATTTACTTCGGATCTCTCGCATGAAGGAAATATCTTTGGATCTGCCTTAGCTTTCAAGCATAGCAGTTGATTCGTGGCTCAGGGTTTAATCATTCTGAGGATTTTATTCGAGATGCTCGCATGATCTCCCTCTTGCATGGGGATGATTGTCTATATTAACACGGTTACTGGATGAAGGTTGCCTCCTCCAGCGAGCTTATAAAGTGGTGATTCGGGGGTTATAAGTTCCTCTCGTCCTCCGGTTGATTGTGGTTCGTGCTTGGTTCAGTCATGCATGGTTCAGATCAGCCTCATTAATGGCCACTGCACGTTGATCTTCTCCTCTAACAAGATCGATCAGTTGATTTGGGTTTTAGAGATTCTCCATTATTCTGAGGGACTTTCGATTATCTTGCTTTCCTTGCTTGTAAGTCCCTATACTTTCCTTTGCATTAATAATCTGGTGCATCTGCGTTGCATTAATTAATTAAGTTTGAGCCTCCCAAACATGTTTAGCCTTTAGGAGTTTGCCCTTTGAAGATTCAAATGGATCTTGCGTTTTATCTATTTGCATGCTTTCATCATCATCCTTTGAATGCTAGCCTATCTTGTTATGATTGCTCTGAAAGTCCTTTGGTGTTTCGATTGAGAAACCCTCAAGCTGAGAGTGCGTGGTTTGGTATTTATTGGGAAGGTTGTCAAACCCTCAAACATTCCTCCTGCCTTCTGTGAATGCTTCCGTGGTAAGGCTGTGTCTATCAACTGTTATTCCCATGGCTTTCGCTCCAAACAATTTGTCTTTCTCTTTTGTCTTTGGGGAATCTTCGGGTACTATAGCTTTTGAAGAGCGGTTAGCAGCAGAGTTCTTGGCTAAGCTAGATTTACCTGGCATGCAAACACCATCGATCGACGTCATGGAGCAAGCTCTGTTAGAAGACAATCTGAATTTTCACTACTCCATAGCAGGCTGGGTGTTCGATAATGTTCAACGTTTCTGCACTGGAGGTTCAATCCATGTCGGAGGAAGAGGAACTGCTGATCCTCCAACTCTGTACTCTAGGTCAAGGGGATTATTACAAAAAGGTTAAGCAAGACAAAGAAGTTGTTGATTCCAGCGTTTTTGAGCCGCAGGTGACTGGCCGTAAACAGTCACCCGGGGGGAAATGAGAGTCCTTGCTCTGAACTGTCGACTAAGCGGGAGCTCCGCTATCTACTAAATAAGCATCGACCAGTACTCTGTTTTCTCTCTGAAACTAAGAAATCCAGTTCCAATTTGCACCACTTTTGTCGTTCTCTCAATGTCCTAAATTATGATTGTTGTCCAGCAACTAATGGGGCAGGGGGTATTATTCTCACGTGGGCCAATGGAGTGGATTGTAATGTTGTGTGGAAAAGTGATTGGTGCTTTCATGTTCATATGAGATGTCATGATATCAACCAGGAATGAACTTTGACTTTTGTTTATATCAGTTGCACAGCTCATATTAGACTTGCACAGTTTAATACCCTCTTGAATTTATCAAATTTAATCTCCAATCCATGACTCCTAGTAGGGGATTGGAATTCTTATCTTTAGTATAGACGACAAAGTGGGTGGCAGGCCTATTACCCTCAATCAACTCAAGCCTCTCAATGATTTGATTAACAATGCTTGCATTTCGGAAATTCACCACACAAATTACAAATTTACTTGGGATATTTAATCGTCAATTTGGAGAAAGAAAGATTGAAACAAAGTTAGATCGGTTTTTTACTAATGCTGAGTGGTTTGAACTCCACCCAAATGCTCAGGTTACTACGGAATTCCTCGCTTCTTCAGATCACAGAGCAATAATTCTTCATACTGATAGTTCAAGAGAGCGCAGGAATAGGCCTTTCCGATTTGAGGCCTTTTGGCTCACTCAACCAAATTCTACTCAATTGATCACCTTCAGCCTGGACTGGTTCCAATCAGAGAGGATCTGCTTCATACAGGGTGTGCAGTAAGCTCAAGTCTCTTCAATATGTTCTCAAAGATTGGAACAAACATCAAGTGGGTAATATCTTTCAGAATCTTGAACAGGCAAGACATGATCTCTCTTTGCTATACAATGTTGATCCTCACCTGCAAAGTGACCAGTGGTTTTTAAATGAGAAACTCTATTTGGCTCGTCTAAAGAAGTTAGCCCATCAAGAGGAGATTCTCTGGCAACAGAAATCCAGAGCTAATTGGATTATGAATGGTGACAGGAACTCTAAATACTTCCATCTATCCACGATGAAACGCAGAGCAAGGAATAAAAGTTCGTTTTATTAATGTTAATGGCACTAATGTGACCGATGAGCAGCAGCTGGGTTAAGCTTTTACTGATTTTTTCAAGGGTATCTATGCGTCATCGAATCCCACTCAAGAAGATAATTACTTTGATCCTATTAGAGGAAGAGTTTCTCGAGAGGACAATGAAATGCTTACCACTCCGGTTTTAGACGCAGAAATTAGATCCACAGTTATGTCAATGCCAGCAGATAAGTCTCCAGGACCAGATGGTTTTTCTGGAATGTTTTTTCATAATGCGTGGCCTGTGATTGGAGCTGAGGTATCTATTTGCATCAAGCAATTCTTTACCCAAGGATCATTTTCTCTTGCTCTTAATCAAACCTATATCTCTCTCATTCCGAAGGTGGACCATCCCTCTGCATTCTCGGAATTCAGGCCAATTAGCTTATGCAATTTTATCTATAAGGTCATTTCCAGGATCATAGTCAGGCGTCTGCGTCCAATTCTAAATAAAATCATCTCTTTCAGCCAGAATGGATTCATTAAGGGCCGACACATCCAGGACAATGTACTCATTTTCCATGAGCTTCTTCACAAGATTAAGAGCACCAGAAGGGGTAGTAAAGGTTATTTTTCCCTTAAAGTGGATATGCATAAACCATACGACATGGTTGAGTGGGCATTCCTCAGGAATACTCTCAAAAGCTTCGATTTTGACTAGGGCTGGATCGAAAGAATAATGTTCTGCGTTGAAAACACCCAGTTAAGTATTTTGCTCAATGGCACTCCTCAAACTTTCTTTAAGCCTTTGAGAGGATTACGGCAAGGGGATCCTCTCTCGTCCTACCTATTTGTCTTATGTGCTGAAGTTTTGTCTACCAAACTAGCTTTGGCTCACCAACAAAACAGGGTTAAAGGCATGCAAATTTGCAGAGGGGGTGAAAAATTAACTCACATGGCCTTCGCTGATGATCTCATCTTCTTTGGAGAGGCAACGATGGCAGAAGCAAGGGCCCTGAATGAGGTGCTTGAGGTATACTGCAGGTACTCAGGTCAGGCATTGAATATCAACAAAACCAGAGCGCAGTTTAGCCCGAACGTTAGCTCTTCTCTTAAAAGGCAGCTAAGAGAATTCTTCCAGATCGCGCCTACTACCAATTTGGATTCTTACTTGGGAATCCCGTTTGTCAATGGAAAACTTGCTAAACAACATTGTGAAAGTCTGATAGATTGGGTGAATAAGAAGCTCCATCATTGGAAGACACAATATCTTAGCCCTACTGGAAAAATCGTGTCTACGCTCTCTGCACTGCTACAATATACCATGTCATGCTTCAAGCTTCCGATCTCTGTACAAAAGTCTTTGGATAGTATCAGCAGAAGCTTCTATTGGTCTAGCGGAGTCAATAACCAAGTTCCCACCATTTCATGGAATACTATTTGTATGCCTAGAAGAATGGGTGGTCTCAATGTCAAGCTGTCAGCTCCAATGAACACTGCACTTCTTGCGAAGAAAGGCTGGGAGTTACTAACATCCACCTCTTCCCTATGGGTGCGACTCATGAAGAAAAAGTACTTCCCCTCAACATCTTTCTTCCAAGCCAAATGTCCTAATACATCTTCATGGGGATGGAAATCAGTCTATTCTAGCAAGTATCTCCTTCTTAAAGGTACATTTTTTCAAGTTGGCAATGGATGTTCGATCAATCCTTGGATGGATTTCTGGATCCCTCATCAACCCCCTTCTAGTGGACCCCTACCCCTGCTCCCTAGTGCCTCTTCCTCTGTGGCCGACTTCATTTACCAGAATACTAGAACTTGGAAAAGAGACCTTGTATTTCAGGGGTGGCCCCCCGATATAGCTCTATCCATCCTTTCCATTTCTCTTTCCATCTTCTCTACGGAAGACAAGATAGTGTGGCTTGGAACTTCCACTGGTACCTTCACGGTGGCCTCTGCATATCTTCTAGCTGTCCAGGAAAGCTTTGCTCCCCCTAACCCTATTTGGCTCAAGCTATGGCATCTCTCTACTGCTCCCAAGATCCAACACCTGTTATGGAAAGCACTCCATTCGAAGCTCCCTTTGATTGATCTTATAAATCAAAGGGGATTCAATTTGAATCCGGTGTGTGCCATATGCCAAGATCAACCCCAATCTGCCAATCACTTATTTCTAGAATGCCCCATCATTAATGGAATTTGGCAGCAAACAGGACTCTCCTCCTTTTTTTCAAATCATGAAGTGGGATCTAGAATCAGAGCTGTTGCTTCTCTCTCCATCGACACTTGTAGGGAGAACAGATTAAAGGCTTCGCTATTTTGCAATCTCTTGTGGTTCATTTGGAATGGCTACTGGGATCTTATTTTTTCGGCACCTGAGTTTCAATCCTCGACATATCATTTTGCGGGCAATTGTACACTCAAGAGATCAGCTATATAATTTCAAGCCTAAACCCCGGATGAGGCGTTGGGTTAGTTGGACTCCTCCTCAATTCCCATTTGTCTAATTTAATGTTGATGGTGCAAGCAAGGGCAATCCAGGTCTTGCAGGTATAGGACGAGTTTCTAGATCCTCAACCAGTACCTTTGTCTGTGGGTTTTCTCAAGGAGTGGGTAATGCGACAACATTGATAGCTGAAGCGTTAGCTATCCGGCGTGCGATGCAGATTGCGCTGGAGCTGGGATAACTGTTTCTAGTCATTGAAAGCGACAATCTTCTGCTAGTAAATATTCTCTCCAGAGCCTCCTCAATAGTACCATGGAGAATTAAGCCAATTGTTGAAGATTGCAGAGCTCTTTGTACCCTCCTTTCGGCCATTTACTTTGTTCACTCTCTCAGAGAGGCTAATGCAATGGCGGATATCTTAGCTTCACAGGGTACTCTTTCTCAACAGGACTTGTACTGGCAGGAGTCCCCTCCTTGTATTTTCCTTTCTTTGTTTGATGGTTCGCCTCGGACTGTTTTCTAGCGTTAATAAAATTCTTTTACCAAAAAAAAATCCATGATAACTACATAGAAAAAGTGGCAATCTACACTGACATTCACCATCACCATTGCATCTCATCTTATCAGTTTCCTAAGTCAGATTTGTGTATATATTCTTTATTGTCAGTTATGCTGATCAGTTGGTTGTAATCATTTCAAAATTGAATTGTCTTTCTCCATGCATGAAATCAGGTTTTTAAAGTGGAGTACCAAAAAAACAAAATATTGGATTCCAACTTTTCTTTGCAATCCACATTTCTACTGTCTCTGTCTTTATCTGCATTAAAGCAAGTCTCGAAACTTACTTCTCCGGCATCATTTTAGGTTCAAAATTTTCATAGTTGGAAAATCGGATTTTGACTGGGGTAGGTCATCTGAGTCAAGTCAAAACTTTGGAAAACTTGGTCAAGAGTCATGTAGACTAGGTCAGGCTAAAAAATGACGGATTGGGTCATAAATCGTCTGAGTAAAATAAGACTCGGTATTTTTACCTGAATCATGACAAAATCACGAGTTTAGTCATTTTTTAAAAACCATAAAGCCGTTTTATTGAAGGTCAAGCTTGGCGGTGGTGGTGGTGGTGGTGCCTTGGTGGTGGAATTTGTAGAAAATTGGATCATTGCAGAAAACCCTAGGAGTAATTTTCTCCTTTTCAAACCCTAAACGATTTGGGGAAGATGAAGGCAATTTGGACACTTTACTTTTTAATTTTGGTTGGTTTTTATCATAAGGGCATTTTGGTCATTAGATTCCCTGAAACTAACCTCTAACGTCCCAAACTAACGGGCTGGACCAAAGTATTACTGTGTTACAATGTTTTGAAAGTAAGGGGAATTTGCAATTTGTAAAGTTGTAGGGGTGCATTTGAACAAATTGGGCATTTTTAGGGGGCTTTTGACAAAAACCCTATTTTAAATTGAAACATTATTGCATTAATAATAATAATGGAAAAAGAATTCTGTCTGAGAGCGTGAGTGCTGTGCTAAACACAGAGAGGGCGAAATGACTACCACTCTCCATGAAAGGCAAAAATGCTGTCCTTATTGATGCTTCCGTATACACTCCTATTGGTTTTTGCACCAACAAAGAAGCCATAGTGAGAAAGAAATTTACATTCTCATGAGAAGATCCCCAAAGCATCTCTTGGGGGTATTATTGGTGAGATCTTCTAAAAGGTCATTGACATAAAGAAAAAAAAAAGGGAGGATAAATTACACATCACCCACTGCTTTTCAATCGAAACTCAGATTATCTCTGATTTAGACCTCAAAATGACAAATTATTCCCTAATGTTAGTTTTATATTGTTAAGTGATGATGTCAGCCAATTAAATAAATTTAAATTCTTAAACTACCCTTGACCAGTGTAGAGTTACTATTTTACCCTTAATTTAAAAACCCCAAAATCAATCCTCTTCCTCAGTTGACCTGCAACTCAAACATCACCTTCATCTTCAACCTTCTTCTTAAACAAACCCCTTTTACATCGACCAGCTCTCCGACGGGCACATCGTCGCGGTGAAGAAGCTCCACAGCCAGCAAGCGATGGTTGCGGCGGAAGAAGCTACCAAAGACTGCACCACCGAGTTTTGGACGATGGAAACACCAGAGGAAGGGATACTGCCCACGTCGTTGCTGGCGGACTTGTAGGAATCAATAGTAACAATCTTGGTTTCCATTGATGATCAACTAAGATCTAATCAATGATCAAAACAAGGAGAAAGTAGATCAAAGAAGATGGTTACCAGGGAATAAAAGTTAATGAAGATGGACGAGATGGGTATTTGAGAGAATCAAGCGAGAAATGGGCTTTGAGGGTTTGGATGATTAATTTCTTTGAAATCGGAGGGATCATTTTAGCAGGGGAATCTGAGAATTTATGGTTGTGGTTTGTGAAATGGGAGTAAAGATCTAGATGATTGGATATATTTATAGGTTGTTTTATTAATGAATGAGAAGGGAACTTAGAAACCCAGGGGAGGTTTTCTAGGTTTTGGATTTCAGTTTTACGCTGGAAATAACACAGATTCGAAAAAGAGGCTCTTGGCCTTGGGGATTGGGGAATCTATCGTATAGGATAAGAGGGAAGTGTCCTCCACAGTGTCTCAATAGCAACTTGGACAGAGTACCCAGTTCCCCAGTTCCGTAAGTCACAATGTTCACCGATACCATTGCCTCTTTCTCTCTCCCTTCTCTCTTCAGCTTGAGCTAAGCGGTTAGTAGGATTCTGGTTTGGGGAGAAAGAAAGAACAGAGGAGGGAGTTCACCGGAGAGAAGAAAAAGGAGAAGAATTGCAAGTTTCTTTAAATCTTCACCGTTTCCCCACGAAGTGTGCTGACGGTAGCGGCGGTAGTGATGCTGCTAACGGAGTTGCAGGAAAGGGGCAGGGTATTTTATGTTGAAGATGAAGGAAGGGTGGTATTGTAAATTTAATTCTAATGTTGTTTTAGTACAAAGGTAAAATAATACTTTTCACACTAATAACTAATAGCTGACTAAAACTAACTAATAGCTGACTAAAACCATTACCATACATGGGTGATTTGAGTTTTTAAAAAAACCTAATGGGTGATCTGAGTTTCGACTGAAAACTAAGAGGTGATGGGTAATTTACCCTAAAAATAATCTTCTCTGCAACTCTTGAGTCTTGACTCTTGACTACAGATCAACAATCCAATTCGTGGAAGTGCAAATAATTGATTACATTTTTTTTTAAATCAAGGAGATTAAGGTAAATTTCCCCCCATTTTGATTCTAATCTGGTCAAGAAAGATTCCAATCTAAGTATATAAAAAAAGATTCCAATTACTGTAAAACCATAGGAGCTGAAGGTCACTCTGGCGATCCTTTTACTTTGTGTTCCTCTTCTTGCCTGTTCTTACTTCTTACCGAAAGAGGGGGAAAAAAAAAGCGGTACAAACCGTTATAAGTGTCTGGAAGGAGTAAACTTCAACAAATTTCAGTTTCCGATCGATCAACGATGCGCCCTCCTCCTCTTCTTCTTCTAGTCTTCTTGCTTGCGTGGACCTGCTCCCTTCAATGGATCTGCTGTTTCGTCTCTTCTCATGAGTTCCCAGTTGATGGGTCCGTGTTGGAGCTCGACGAGTCAAACTTCGATTCGGCCATCTCTGCTTTTGAGTTCATTCTCGTCGATTTCTATGCCCCTTGGTGTGGTCACTGCAAGAGGCTTGCTCCTGAGGTTTCTTATCTACCAATCTTACTTTTTCCACTTACCCATCTCAAAATTATTCGTTTTAAGGTTATAGTCTATCGTTTTAGATCTTGGAATGAAATGGTTACGTGAGATAGATTAAATTCTCCTTCTTTATATGGATTCAGATTTATTTGCTGCTTCATTTACGAAGTTATCAAGAATATTATGGATTGAGACAATGATATTGATCAAATACTCAGGGTACCCATATCAGCGTAAATCCCGTGGGGGGGGGGGGGGGGATGAAGGGGGAAACACACTTAGTTCTTCCAGTGAAGAGTTATATGAATGTACTCTTTTTTTTTCTCCCAGTTTCTGATGGGGAATAAACAAATTTGGTTTAAAAACCAAAGCTCTTTCTTTTCTTTCTTTTTTGGGGGAGGGGTGGGTTGGGGTGTAAGAGCTTAGGAAACCAAACCAAGTGCAAGGAATCCATATGGACTCAACTCCATGGATAAATTTTTAATTTTCAACCAATCTTCGGAATCAGTATCATCAAAATTTTTCTGCAAAACCTAAGAAGGGTAAATTTGCATTGCATATACAAGATGGCATCAAATGCTGTATAGGCTTCAATAGTTTATTATGTTTTGTTTGTCAGGCATCAGTAACATGGAATCTGCATTGAACTGAAAAAACCTTCTCAAGGTCTGTCCAGGGATTGGAGACAAATGCTCAATTTGATGAATTGCTTCAAATTGCCTACTTCATAGCAGAATATTTTGGTCGCGCCTTTATGATATATTTATTTTCCCATAGGGTATAATATGAAGATTTTAGTGGCTTAGAGAGGTCATGAGCATTGACTTTCGCCATAGGATATCATACAAAGAAAAGAAAGAAAATGGAAAGGCTATCCTTTCTCACCCATGTAATGATTTTAAAGAATGAATCGCCTAGATCATGAAGAAGCCCCAAAAAAAAGCCACAAAGAATGTCTACTCCTAGAAATGAGCTTTGGATCTTTGGAATCCTTAACATTGATCCCAACAGTCCAACCATGGTTATCTTGGAACTCATTACCCACAGTTACCGTCTTCCTGTTGTTCAGTAACCTGTGTAATGTCTATAAGGTCTTTGATTAAGACAACTCATAGGGTCCCAGCACTGGTAACCCACATAGGAGGTCTTGATTTCATTGAAGTTCCTATTTTTCCATTATAGATTTGGGCCTTTCCTAGGACCACAACATTTCGACGCTCCTTTTTTTTTTTTGTCCCTTTTTGATTCTGGGTTCGATAATTTGAAACTCTGGGTATTCCTTAAGACACACCTTAGAGCTTCCAATATTACATCCCATATAGTTGGACTTGGACCAAAGTAACCAGTATACTCAAGTTTAGGGATGGGTGCTAATAGGATGGGACTTATATCTGTACATAGGTTTTTTTGGTTTGGTTCAAAATAGTATATTCAGTTCGGTTCCGTTCTAACCAAAAAATTTCACCCTTGAAACCGAAACGCGAAAGATTCTTTGTTTTAAAACCAAAACCGAACTGATTCTTCTTCGATTCGATTCGGTTCGTTCTGGTTTTAAATGGCTGTTTCGGTTCCAAATTGACACCCTTACATGTAGCCAACCTTAAAGAGTTCTCAATAGGCACATATTTGATGATGATTTATTTCCATTTTGATTTGACACAGTTCTTCCCTAATAATCTTCCAACTGTATAATGTAGACTTAATCATAAAGTCAATAATTGTGTCTTGATTTACCATCACCTGTTTCTTGACGTAATAAAATCATATTATGGACTTGTTTTCTATGTGAAATGTTGTCAGTATTTAAAATTTTCTCGTTAGCCTTCTATTTAGGTAAAGATAAATCTTGTTTCATCCTAGATGTACTATAGAATGACAGTATGAAACTCCTTATTCTTTTTGTTTTTATTTGTATTGAAGACTGTTTTTATTGCAACCAGTTCTGAACTTTGAAATAGTAATAATTGAAACTTTAACTGCGGTGTGCAGTTAGATGTGGCTGCACCTATACTCGCTGGACTGGACAAGCCCATTGTGATTGCAAAAATAAATGCTGACAAGTTCACTCGACTTGCATCAAAATACGAAATTGAGTATGCTTCTCTAATTTTTATTTAGTTTCCTACTTGAAATAAGCTACTGTAATCCAATAGTTGATGCTATTTTGTTTTTCCCCTTTGCTCTGACTTGATAGTTTATTGAGTTTGAGGCAACACTTAGTGTTTGTGATGGGACTAAGCATGCTATTTTCAGATATATACGTTTAGTAATTTTAATTGCTTCTATTGTTACATTGAGAGATACTTGTTCTATGATGCAGTGGGTTTCCGATATTAAAGCTCTTTATGCAAGGTACTCCTGTGGAATATACAGGCCCAAGGAAGGCAGATTTGCTTGTTCGGTTCCTGAAAAAGTTTGTTGCTCCTGATGTTGCTCTTCTTGAGTCAGACTCTGCTATTAATAAATTTGTTGAAGCAGCTGGCACAAATTTTCCTATATATATTGGCTTTGGTTTAGATGAATCCATAATCTCAGGGTTGGCCACGAAATATAAGCAAAAAGCTTGGTTTTCAGTGGCAAAGGGTTTCTCAGAGGAAGTTATGATAGCTTATGACTTTGACAAAGTTCCTGCATTAGTCGCCATCCATCCAAGTTATGATGAGCAGAGCATTTTCTATGGCCCTTTTGAAGGTGATTCTTTTGCCCCTTTTCTTTCGCATTCTTATGTTTCTTCCCTCTAGTCATACTATTAATACATCTTATCACATAACCTCTGCAACTGCACTTTATGATACTGAGCAATGATTAGATGCTTTATCAAGTGGAAAAGGAAATACTTAACCAAGATAAGATAATAGCCACTAACTGCATGAACCAAAAAAAAGTAAAAACTCTCTCTGACCGGTTGAAATAATGGAGCACTTTAAGGAAGCCTAAGTGCCTAACTACTCTTTCTTTTGCCTTTCATCTGCAAGTGAATTTGTGGATCTCACCGTCCATTTTCATGAGATATCCAATTGGAAAATAGCATGGATCTGTCCTATTAACTGAGCATTCTCCTAGGATTCCCCCTAACCTTGGAGAGTCAACTATTTAGTAAGAGTCATCTAGGAATGAAAGATTTGATTTTGATGTTGATTCAGTTATGGTTGATACCAAAATCTTTGGTGATTTCAACTAAAATATCTGTAATTTTAAATGTAAAATGTTTCAACTGAAATTACCCAAATTCAACCAAATCTTCAACACATATCTGCTTCCACTACAGAGTTATCCTGTATTTGCAACCTCTGAAAACTGCAGAGTGCAGACTCGTTAAGATCTTGAAGGTGTGCAAGAATATTCTGCTTGAATGGAATTCCTGGTGCCACTACACTAGGAAATGTGTACTCTTGAAGTGATGGTCTTAAATCTAAGTTCTAATGCACGGTTTTTTTTTTCTTTCCAAAGTTTTGCCCATTCTGAAGCAAATTTGAACTTAGTTTCAGACAGAAGCCCCAGTGCTTTTGCTTCCTCTTTATCTTATTTATACTTGTTCATTTTCTAATTATTTAGTCTAGTTACGGATAAAGTTTAATGCATGGGTTGGGTTTTTTTATTTTTTATTTTTTCAAGTTTGGTCCTAAGATTCTGAAGCAGCTTTGAACTTAGTTTCAGTCGGAGGCCTTTGGGATTGCTTTATCTTATCCATCTTATTGTTGTTGTATTACTCATTTTCTAATTATTTGTTCTAATTACAAATATTTAGTTTGTTGTAATACAATTAGAATTAGGAGGTATTTTACTATTTTAGTACCACACTTGATAGTAATATGTATACAGGGATAATATAAAAGTTATAGGGCAAATGTTTCCTACACGGTCCACTTAGGTAGCACTTTATTAACAGGCCTTACAGCCCTAATATAATAATATATGCCTCATGTCTGTTTGGTTGAGGGTCAGAGTTTGTGACATGTTTTCCTTGTTACCATCGTTTCATGTGGTAAGTTTCAGCCCAAATCTATTTAGCTATATGGCTATATAAAATATTTTAACTTTGTATGGAATGGTTTTATGGTTGAAACAGGAAGTCACTACATTCTTAGCCCTTTATAATTGACTTGGCTCAAATGAGCTATGGAAATTTTCATGTAGGTTATCCATAAACTATATATCCAATTTTGGATTGCCTGCATCATCTTTACATGTGTCTCACTGGTGGGGCAATGTTAAGAAACATTAAATGTTTTGATTGTCACACATAGCTTACTAGTCTTAGCTACTGTGTCAAGGTATATTAGTAAGTTATTTATCATATAAGTAATAGAAAAAAGTCAGATAATTTTCAGATAAAAACGATTTTTTTGTGAGTTACAAAATTCTGTTGTTTATTTATTTGCATCCAAGAAGACATGCACACTTGATTTTAATCCAGTCATCATACATCATGTTTCAGATCATGTAGGAATTAATATTTAGCTTCAAAATTGTAAATCTTTGTGTTTCTTGTGAAAAAAGAAGAAAAGAATAGAAATGAGACTCTGACCAGAGCAGTTGAAGGACCATTAACAATTTATTTTGGCATTGAATTTCTCTAAATTCAGTCTCAGGACTGGCCCGTCAAATAAGATGAGAGAATCTCCCAAGGATCTCCCTTCGTTTCTGTGTCCGACCAATGACATTAGCAGAATAGCCTCCACTATGAAATGGATCACTGCCTAGCAAGATCTAAGTGAAGCCTCGAAGATAGATGCATTAACTTAGCTTTAGACGTGTCATTCTCTCCCAGAGAACCTGAAAAGGGAAGAATTGCAGCATTATCATTGTCTCTCTATCTTTGGGCTTCTCCAAAGAGTAAAATTCAGCGAGTGAGTCATCTAAATCGGGCAAAGTGTGAACCTGAAGGAGCCGAAGAATTGGCAGTCACTGATGTAGTAGAGGCAGTGGCAGCAGAAGACCTGAGCATACGTAGGAGTGCCTGTATATCATCCTGGGATAGACCAGTTTCAGTAGCAAGGGCTGCAGTAACAGTCGCAGTCTGATGTGCCTTGGGCTTTGTCTTTATCTTTGTCTTGGCAGCCCGCTTAGCTTCAAAATCTACCGGTTTCCCATGAAATTTCCAGCACCTCTCTTTGGTGTGATAGGGTTTGTGACAGTGCTCACAAACAACATTCCCTGTAGTAGAATCACCAAGAGAAGCAGTGCCACTAGGTGCATAAGAGGCTGGGGCAGCAGCCCTGAGAGCTGATCTATTTGTAGTAGGAGGGTGCAGCATGGCAGCCCTACGGTTTTCCTCAGAGGACACCAGGGCATAAGATTGTTCAAGTGTGGGAAAAGATTTATGGCCCAACACTTGAACACGAATCTGATCATATTCCACATTTAAGCCAGCCAAGAAGTCATAGACCCTAATATTGTCCACATGTTTTTTATAGGAAGCAATGTCATCAACTGTAGTAGGGTGAAAATCAGAGAAGTGGTCCAACTGTTGCCACAGGCTGCACGCATAGTATTTCGAAATAGAAAGGTCTCCCTGAGTAGTGTGAAGTACCTTTTGTCAAAGTTCATAAACTTGGGCATCATTACCAAGCTGCCCGTAGGTTTCCTTGCAAGCAGCCCAAATCTGGTCGGCAGTATTCAGAAGAAGAAAATTATGCTGTAGTTCTGAAGTCATAGAGCCTATGGGGTATGACATGAGAACACCATTATTGGCAAGCCACTTAGTCTGAGCAGGGCCTTTATCACTGGGCTTCACACTAGTACCATCAATATGGTCTGTGAGACCACGGCCAGCAATGGCAAAGGAGGCTGATCTGGACCATAGAAGGTAATTAGAGCCATCCAGTTTGATAGGGTTATGTGAAAAACTGTGATAATCTGTCTTGTGGTTGCTATCATGATCCGAGGTAGCTGTAGAGTTGGTAGACTCACCCATACCGGCAACAGAGAATGCCAAAAAATATCTTCAAGTGATATCCCAAATATGAGAACCAGCAGCCAATAAGAACCCTATATCGATATGGTCAGGGTTTTGAAAAAACCCTGAATTTGATGAAATCGATGAAGGATCCAAGGGGCTGAAAAAAACCTGCAGTGAATGGACTTGAACTGAGGATAAGGAGCCCTTAAGAATGGGAGAAAAATCTTCCTGAAATCAGATTCCAAAAAAAACTGCAGTAGCTCTAAATCCGATAGAGGTAGGGTTTTAAAAAACCCTAATTTTGCTAATATCGATCTCAAGGAGGTCCTCTTCAATAAAACTGAACTGTGGAAGCCCAAATTGCTGTCGAGTGGGTCCAAATAGGTGGAGAAGAAGCCTTCAAAAAATCAGATACAGTAGTGAGCTCAAACTCCTAGATCGACAATTGTCAGGGTTTGGAAAAAACCCTGATTTGGTAAATATCGATCTCAAGGAGGTCTTGAAACTATGATCAGATCTGAGATAGGAACATGAAGCAATAATAAGATATTCCTGCTGCAGTTTCTGGTCTTCAAAAAAAAGGAGATGATGCCTTGTATTAGAAGTGGAAGCAATCCTCAAAGAACTGAAGCTCCAATTTGCGCAAGCTGGAAGTGCTGGTTCCTATCGAGCAGAATTATGTAGTAGCATCCATGAGGTAATGGGGGCAGCAACTGGATCGAAAGATCACCTCATCAGTGCTGCCCTATGTGACAGTAGAGAACAAGGGAGAAGAGAAAGAGAGAAAAAAAAGAAAAAACTGAAATATCGTGGGAGATGGTCCCTAATTCGAGATTAGCTCTGATACCATGTAGAGATAATTGAATTAGGGTAAGACTCTGTAGATCCTTAGATCACACAGGCCTTGTATTTATATTAAGTAGAATGATAAGGATCCAAGTACAAATAGGAATCAACCTCAGTCCTAATCATATTAGGGATTCCTAATACAACTAGGAATACCAAACTAGGATTCGGTTGAGGGAGATAAACAATAAAAAAGGAGAAAAATAAAAGAGAAAAATAAAAGGGAATAAAGAGGAAACATCCTAATCTAACTAGGGGTACTTCCCCAATCGGTTAGGAAGCAGTCCTAATACCCCAATCGGATAGGGGATAAGTAACCTATTTCAACAAAATGAATGCAGTGTTCTAGAAGCATACTAACAGTCACAAAGTGAGCCACCATTATCGAGATGATCCATCCAATAACTCATAAGAATCAACCTCTTATAGGATCCAGATGAAGAGTCAGACAAGGGCCCTGGTCAGGCGGTGAGACCTCCATGTGTGTGGAATCTTCCCTCTTCTACTAGGATAGAATGAGACAGACTAATATCTTTGATGCTAGCTCCAAAGTTCTCCCATGCCAAAAGGGCATAGGTTCCTCAAAAAAGCAATGATCATTAGTTGAGTTTGATGATGTCCCTGAATCATTATTATTCTGTCAAATTTATACCTTTGGTCCCATACCTTTGATGATCATAAAAAATCAATCTTTAGTGTGGACATCTTGATTAGGCGTATCCTGTGGTCTTGCATTAGTTAATTTCAGGTTTTTTGTAGGATATTTTGACAACTTCACATGCTTGTTGTTGTGCATTTATTCCTTTAAGAAGTCCTCGGGCAATCTTTTATGGAAGCTACAATTTCTGCTTCCAATTTGTTTTTCATAAATGATGGTCAATATAGTTATGCCCAAGAAACCAAGAATGACAATTGAGCTTCTTGTTTTGATGTGCAGAGGAATTCTTGGGGAATTTTATCATTCAAAATCTGTTGCCGCTGTCTTTGCCCATAAACTATGAGACACTAAAGCTGTTGAAAGATGAGGAGAGGAATATTGTCCTTACAATCGTTGATGATGAGACTGATGAGAAATCGTTAAAATTATTCAAGATGCTCAAAGCTGCTGCGTCTGCAAATCGTGACTTAATATTTGGTTATGTTGGACTAAAGCAGTGGGAAGACTTTACTGATACATTTGATGTCAATAAGAAGACCAAACTGCCAAAAATGATTGTTTGGAATAGAAATGAAGAGTATTTCTCAGTAAGTTCTTCTTATCATCAAAATTAGTTTCATTTGACTTTTGACTAGAACTTAATATTTGTTACAAATGTATTTGTTGTTGTACAATTTAGATGCATCAGAGGTGTCAATTACTGTAAGTTTCTAAAATTACTGATTGTATATGTTGTTAGATAAGCTATTTCTGCAACCCACAAGTGTATTATAACATGCCATTAGAAACACCGACTTAAATGACTTAGGAGAAACCAGCTGTTGCCCATGCCTACCCACCACAAATGAATAACTAAAAATTACCCCAAATGGCTGAGCTCTTGGATCCATTACATGCTTGTACTTAACTACAAAACTGCCACATTGTTATCAGAATGCCTAGTCGCCATAATTTATGGCGTTTTCTATAGCCTAGGCATTGACTAAGTACTTGAAAAGCTGAGATTGGCCTAGGTTCCATTCCCCTTTCTAACTCATTATATGCTTTAATGTGGGAGGGGGAACACATGAATATATTAACCCACAAACTCTTACCTTGTTCTTAGATTCCTTTTAAGTTTAACCTATTTGATGAGTCATATGGTGCAACATAAGCTTAGAACATGTGTTTGTTGACCAAATACAAACTTGCAAAAGGGCATCTATATGATGCAAGAAGGGATCCAAAACCCTAAATAACCTTTGTAATGGGCCAAAACAAGGATAGGGTCTAAATACCTGATATTAGGTGAAGTTTGGGAGAATACAGAAGTGTTGTTGGTGTCAGGAGAAAGGAGAGAGGATTCAAATCTGTTGATTAGATTTCAGCAACAAAACAATTCCCACAACAGGTTAGAATAGCTGGAAATAGATAAGAGGAGGAGGAGAGAGACCAGATTTGTAGACAGCAGCCTCGCAACCAAATAACAATTTTATTCCTTCCAAAAACATTCAAATTTTGTATGAGGGTACAATCCAATTTATTCTGAACAGATCATTGAAAACCTAAAAGAAATAAGTAAATCTACTCCTTTCCTAAATTACTGACTCAGTTAGGTAATGACATAAGAATAGATCTTATCCTCGGTTTCTTCTTGTATGCACATGAAGAAACCTAAAAGAAATAGGAAATTGAAGAGATAGAGGCTCCAATGACCCTAAACACCTAAAAATAGAGTTAGATTTATTAATAGATTGCTTCTCCATGAATCTTTGATTTGATTCTATAAAATATGAATATTGAATGTGTAATTTTCAAATAAATCATATCCTTCTCAGTTCTTTAATAGGTAAATCACTGTCACACCATTCAGTGCTAGAAATACTGACATGTTTTATTTTGGTTCATCCATGCAAAAGGTTATAGGCTCAGAAAGTCTTGATGAGGAGGATCAAGGGTCCCAAATAACACGATTCATTGAAGGATACAGAGAAGGAAGAACAGAGAAGAAAAGCATTAGTGGTCCATCACTTATGGGCTTCTTCAAATCTCAGATTGGCATTAGACTGGTGTTTATGATCATCTTCATGGTAGCGGTCCTAATTCTTATCCTAACCATTGGCAAAGATAAGGAAGATGATGAAAGCAGCAGCACTGAAGCATATCAACCAGATGACAAAGAGGATTAGGAGACGCTTGATGATACTCTTGATTTGGTTCCTTGGAGGATATCAAAGAAGCAAGAATTCTCGCAGAAAGAATTTTTGGTCTCTGCTTGCAAGGAAGGGGTGGTTCAAATAAGAACTGCAAATTTTTTCTTATGTTTTCTTGCTAATACATACAAGAAGCCCCTATTTAATTTTATGTCCAGCCTGCTGTTTCTGGGGTGAGCCCTTGCATCGGTATATAATTATATCACTGTTAGCTTAACCAGCATTTGTTTTATCAGTACTTGTTTAAGATAAAACCAACAACTTTTCCTGCTGAGCAAATAACATTTTTGGGTGCTAAATGGTTGCTGCTTTCTTATTGATAACATTTCGCTTTCTTTCTCAATCCATCCTACATATTTTTTCTAGTGAAGTGCTAAATGAAAATTGTGGACTTGAGGGTGTGACTATTTGCCAAGAAAAGGCAAGCAAATGGAAATCTAGAGTTCTGATATCTGGCCTTATACCTGGTTCCTTGGCCTAGGCACAAGTGTTTGGCCCAATTCGTTTCCACTATTAGCAAAAGGGTCTCTATTGGTGTCTATATGGATTGGGTTACCTCTAAAGAGTTGTAGATTGAAGTGTTTTGGTATCAGGATCCTTTTGCTAGGAGAGGGCAGTCATGAAAATCCATCTTCTTGCAGTCTGTTAAGGCATGTTGGAGAAAAGTAATATGCAATTGTTTTCATACATGGTTTACATTGATATGGTAGTTATTTAGTTCATGGCTGCTAGATTTGTTCTGAGCAGAAGTTGAACCTCTATTTGCTCATACTCATCTCAACCATCTTTTTAGAGGTTGGCCTATCACCCACTACATGACACTGCTTATAAGCTTATTGCTGTTGTAGACCTAGAGATGTCAACGAATATTCAAAAATCCGTATTCGATCTGCGTTCGTTCCTGTTTAGGAGAATCTGAATCCGTCTGAAACTAGTCGGATACGAATATGATAATCCCCCTATCCGATCGATTATTATCGATTCGTTTAGCAATCCGACGGTAATAAAATATTTGAAATATATCTCTTTGTCCGTCTATCCTTTTAAGTTACCTTATTGGATTTTGCTATCTTACTTTTATAATTTTATAAGATAATGTGATTTTTTTTTCTAGATTTTCTATTGGTTATATATATTGTTTTATGCAATGTCACACATGGAATCACATATCTATTAAAATAACTAGATGAAATCAAATGTAAAAAACATAAGAAAATCAAAGAGAAAAAAGAGTAGAAGAAAGGGTAGTTGCTGAACTTTCAAGTCTCAACCCTAACTTTCATCATAAAAACGGTAAAAGATGTCAACGAATAGTTGAAAATTCGTATTCGATCCGTGTTCATATCCATTTAAGAGAATATATATTCAAAAAATCACAATCCGGAACTATCCGAATCCGTCCGAAATCCGATAGGATATTATCCGAATCGGTCCAAATATAATCGGATACGAATATGATAATGTCACTATCCGACTGAATTCGACCGGTTTACATCCTTATGTGGACTTCATGACAGGGTTTCTCAAGCGCAGCTACAATAGGTATTTCATCCAAGAGTTCTGGAGGCAATTAGGGATGAGTATGGCATGCTCTAAGTTTATCTTTCTCCCATTGATGAGGGCTATTATTCTGTTAGAGCTGAGCTCTTAGGGATGTGTACTACTAGTCGGTTCATTCCCTTATTAGATGCATGTCACCTTTGCTTTTCCGTGAAAACATCATTCCACTGGAATCCCAGATTGCTAAGTGAGGTTGCAGGTAACTTAGTAAACCAAAGAACAGATTGACCTTGTTTTTGTATTGAGAATACCTTGTGTGATTTAAATGGTTGACTACCCTTCTTCTTTCTTGTGGGTAGAGTTCCCCTTTTTAAGTGTCATGCCCAGTTCAGTCTGTCAAGAAGCAATTATCAAAGCCCAAAATGAATGTGCAGTTCTGCACTTAAAGATGATATGATTTTTGTGAAGCAATTTAGGCAGAAGTTTTCCTTCACCAGTGGAGTGGCATGAATTCCGTCTTCCGTCACCACTGGTGATGTGCCCATGTGATGGCACTCTTGTCCCTTTACAAACTCTCAACCCCCTCACCCCTCTTTGTCTGGGGTCGGAAGTACCCCTCCACTTGGACATCTTACGCATGGTTTTTGCTCTTAAAGATACCATTATCTGAGGGATCTGGATCCTCTACTTCCGAGCTGCCCCTATTTTTGTGCGCCCCACACACAGCAAGATAGAAAAGACCACCTTACCCTCGCTCGGGCAAGGGTAAGTTGGTCTTTTGCCACCTTGTTGTGTCTGGGACGCACACCACAGTACAGGCAACTCTGCGCCTCGGCAGTAGAGGAGCCCGACGCTTATCTGAGTGTATTTTGACAATTATAACCTTTGTCCATAACATTTCTGTATCGTTCACTGATCCAGTATCAGGACGGTGTCACCAGATATCGAATCACAGACCCATCTAATTATTTTCAGCCACTCTATGTTAGTATCTTCATAATTTTCGACATCTCCTGACACTTTTAACCCGTTTGGTTTGCTAATTTTGAATTGAAAGGCGACTAGTAACATTGTTACGGAGTCCTCCATAACAAGAACCCACCCAATGGATAGAAGTTTGTAAGCATTACAGTCCACTAAACCTAGTGAAAAAAAATATCCGCACCCTTCCAATACAAAGTTGACAAGGCACTCATAAGTGAGCAGACTAATGAAACTCTAGGACTCTTCAAGAACTCTAATTTTCATAGAATTCCCGATTACCAACAAATCCCCTATTCCCCTCACAATGATATACCAGTTAATGTGACAAATTGAGAAACAGAAAGATGCAGAAAATAAGGGGAAAAAAGCACTAGATTATCAAAACTGAAAACCATAGAGGTCACCAGAAGACAAGAATCACTCAGGGCAAGAAAACTTGCACAAATTCCAGAAAAATTATGCAATCTTATGTTACAATTTACACCTGTTCCTTTGTGTCGGAAGGGCACCAATCATCACTTGAGCACGAAAAGCCACCATAGGCCATTAACCTATCACAACCCAAGGAAATATACATGCATTGACTGTTGCTTCAGAGGTTGGCATGATTGGGGCAACATCAACTGCACATGAATCTTCATTACAAGTCAGCACGATCAGTTCATTAGTCTTCATAACAAATCAAATTCTCCATTTAGTATTGGTGCTTCATATCAACAACCTGGAAGAGACTGAGCAGAGGCAAATGGAGAAAAACTTGCTGCTGATTCACTACAATGCAGCATATTAGGCTGCCGACTGGATGACCCAAGATAACTTGGCGAGGCATTGGTCGGACTTGGAACATAAGTTGACATATATCTTGAGCTCAGTGGTGAAAATGAAGGGTAGCCCATGGAGTGGGGTGAGGCTAGGTGGGAAGCACGAGATCTTTGGGAAGATGCATTCCTAAGATCTACTGAGCTTCTGCTTGGGCAGAGGGCAGGTGAGTTGCCATAGGACCTAAGAGACTGAGGCAAGGGAGTACCAGCAAGGGAGCGAACACGAGATATAGAGGAGGACCTCGACAATGCTGGGTCTATTTGTATGGCTGAAGATGATGATGCAAATGATGATCCAGCAGATGACAATCCCAAAGAGGAGGCTGCCGGTGAAAGCAATGGGGTGCGCTCTGATGCTGGAAACTGACCTGTGCTTGTCCTAGCATCACGCTTGCAGACAGGGCAAAATGTCCGCCATGTAGTAAGCCAAGAATCTACGCACGCAGCATGGAACTCTGCCAAAATCCCAAGATACAGAGTTGACGACTTCGTTAAGATATAATATGAATGAGAAAAGGAGCTAAAGCTTTGGATGTTCAATAACTTATAAAGAATCAGGAATGTAGCAATAGCAACAAATTTATAACATAGTCCACCAAACTATTCTACTATGGTTTTCAGGATAGGCAAAGATTTAATCAAAATACAAATTTGAAGTAGACAACTTATTTTCAGCTTCAACGGACACTCATTTCCATTTTTCACAGCAACAGCTACTTCTCCGAGTTCTAACAAAGAAAAATAAGATTTTCATTTTAATTATACTGAGCAGCTCTCTCAGGTCAGGCAAAAGATTCTAGAAATAGATATAATTATAACAACAAAACTGTATAATAATAGTATTTTGGCATTTCCAGTGCCAATTCAACATCCCCTTCCTTTTTCTGTTGAGTCATAGCTACTTCTATTAGCTCCAACAAGGGAAAAGGGGTTCTAAATAAATATGTTTCCTGGTACACAATCAAATTTCCTAGGAATATCGGTTGTCCCAAGATATTGTCTTTCCCAATATTCTAACTTCTAAAGCAACCTTCACCTTCCCTTCCCCCACTGCCTAAACCCCTCAACGCCCCCCAACCCTAAAGCGCAAAAAAGAATAAAAAGGGAAGAATACATAGACTTCTGAAGTTTTCATATCCTATCCACAACTTTCAGCTATATGACCCACCTTGAGCTGTTCCATCAAAATGACAAGCTTCCTTAAATGATCAAATTTAAGGAGTCAAAGCAACATCTGCACTGACCAAGCAATTTACACAACAGTGAAGAAATAATGTGGTCAGAGAACACATACTGTGACGGCATGGTAGTACTCTGAGCTTGTCTCCAACACTATAATCCTCAAGGCATATGGCACACGTCATTGAAGTACAGTTATCTTCTAAAACGGACGTGAATATTAGGCTAGGCATGGCTTTCACTAAACGGCTGCTCATGCCGTGGAACTCCCGAAGACGTGGAGCTTGAGACTGATTTCGTCTCACACGGCGTCTGCGAACGAAGAAACAGGTAGCCAGCACAATGGACATAGCTAGAAGAGAGACAAAAGAAATGACCATGATTGACCATGCTGAGTTTTCGAAGGTAGGGATAATCCACAGCTCCATGTTGGGAAGGCCAGCATACATTTTAAGTGCTTCACCTGAGGCTTTGGAGATAAACACAGCATGTATTTTGATACCTGCAGAACTCCCTGCCACTGCAATTTCCAAGGATAATGGATTAGAAAAGAGTACAGTTTCAATTTAAAATGTTTGTCATCCTTTTAAAAAACCAAATTCTGATTACTTAAGGAAATTACACACACCATAAGATGATAGACATAGACTACCAGAAAAAAGAACTTTGATTTGACAGTGCAGGAGAACATCGTTCTTTCATGAAACAATAAATGTAAAGGTGCTTCTGTATTTTCGCAGGAGGGATTCTTTTTGTCTCTTGCTGGATTTTTGCAACATATTACAGGCCAACTACAAACACATTACAATTTCAGATTACGTTATAATACTTCAGTAGCAAATATTTGACCTGACGTGAGGAGTTCACGACCTGATATGCTGCAACCTAAGGATCACCAGGCAGATCTTTTGCTCTAGTTTTTTGGACAAAGCGACTGGGAATAGATCCCAGAAAGAGCAATCCAGATGAGTACCAAAAGAGACCATAAGTAGCATAGTTTATCGACCCAATTTCCCTGTAGTAAAAAAAAGGAGCATTACCCAGTTTAATGCAAAGCAAATCAGAGTTATATGCTGTCAGCATGCATTATATATCCCATCCACTCGAATTTTTTATGCAATTAGAGATTTCCTAAAGCGAATCAAGTAAACATTTAGCAACCTTCAAGTATATCGCGCAAGTTTAATGTGAGGCCAGTATGCTTCACATTTCAAAAGTACAAGGAGTACTACGAGTGCAGACAATCCAATTCTAGGGAAGAAATAAAAAACCTTCTCAACTTAATCAGCAAGGTAATTAAACAATGGGAGAATCCACATAAACTCTCCACAGACTTCTAACTTTTGTCCTTGTTATCCTTATAGGGGAAGAAACCTCCATGGACTTACAAGAAAACTTGACCCAAACCACAAATAAATAGCTGAAATATCTCCAACCTCCAATTCCTAAATATTTAAGGTGGCAGGCCAAATAGAACAATAGAACTGCTCCACACTGTGCCTGTCACCAAGTTCACTAAGTTACCTGGGTGAGGCATGTATCCCCTGCCCCTCAACTGAAAGAAGAATTTTTGAATGCCATTAAAAAGCAGGAAACTAAAGCAGCTGACAACCAAACTCCAAAGCATATAGTCCCTTCAAGGCCAGATTCAGAACCAAAACCCAAGTCCAATTCAACCCCAACAATCAAGGAAAACAGGTAGATGAAGAGCATTCAAATTTCGGCCATTACTACTTCCAGAATCTCTTTTTTCAAATCGAAATTGGCTTTTTGCTCGCATCAAAGGGTCGCCTGTGCACCAAGTGGGAAATTAGAGTACATAGTACACATGGTGAAGCAGGATTCGATTCCAGGATTTGGCTAATGGCTACAACTAGCACAAGTCATTGCCATCTAAGCTACAAGGATACAAATCCAGTATTTTACATCCAAAAAAGGTGTCTGACACAAGTGTGGCCTCTGTTATCGACTATCAACACTCCAATGAGTCCGAAGAAATGCTCCAACAATACCAACTGGGCCCTGTCTTACCTAGAGAACACATATCAAAATTCAACTTGATACAATCATCGTGAGGAATCAAGGAAAGGTGAATCAAGGAGAGAGGAAAATGTGAGAATCTCCCCTGCCAACTCCAATGACAGTGTCAGGTGCCAGAAAATTACATGCAATGTAAATGTCCACCATCTTACTTCAAGTATCATAGAATCAAAAACACCTAGAGATCTCCTATGCACCAGGTGTTCCTCCAAGATGCCTCAACTCCTACCGCAAGATATATTGACATACCAACTTGCCGCTTGAACAAAATGGGATGCCGAATAAACTCACATATGTCAAGAATGTCACCACCAGTATTAGACTATTAGGTTATATTTCTTTCTTTTTCTCCCCTTCATATGTGAAATGAGTAAGTTTACCACATCTAGGAGTAAAATTGAACAAGGCCTCTGGTTTGCAGAACATACAAATCCTTTACAAAACCATAATAACCACAAATGCCCATCAACCTGATGGGTCGAGTGCGTAAACACAAGAAGAAAAAAAATCTAGCAAACAATCACACAAACACGAGGAATTTACTATGGTTTGACAAGAATGCCTACATCCACCCAACAGAACCAGAGAATTTTTTACTAACCAAAAAAGTTCTACACCTCTCTCCACCTCATTGTGTGATCTACTCTTCTCCGTCTTCGGCTGCGTACTCTTTTTTCTTCTGCTTAAATTGTGGCTTTCACTCCCTCCTTTTCCAATCACTGCCTCATGGACCTCAACTTCTCTTAAAAGAGGGTTTTTCCAATCGCTACCTCACGGAACTCAACTTCGCCAACAAGGCAACAATGGCATCCCGGTTTCTATAGGAATCGTTATCCTCTCCCGTTACTGCACGGTGCAGTAATGCATCGTGCGGCGGCTGCAGAGGCCATGTGCACCATGTGGGGCCCGCTGTGCCACATGGCCTCTGCAGCGCCGCACGATGCAGTACTGCACCGTGCAGTAACAGGAGGGGATAAAAATTCGTTTCTATAGTCTTATCCAGGTCGCTTTAAACTCAGTGCATAAGAGTTGACAATTTATCCCCTTATTCAACATGCTTTTCTCCCTCGCAGGGACATACATGTCGCACATCCCCTTTCTCCTTTCTACGTTACTGCTTAAAAATGATTGCACCACCTGCGAAGCCTCGGGCGGCTCGGACCTACATCCTTTCACCTCTTCCCAACAAACAAAGGTGATAGGGGGTAAGATGAACCCCAGGTTCAGATTACACACCCCTTTTAACAAGATCCCAAGTCAAACCCCAAATATAAATAGGTTAACAATAGGGTTAAAAACCAACCTATCGGATGGGGTACAAATTCTGGTCAATGGTAGGATAATATTAGATTAACAAAGCCCCAAAAGACTGAGATGATTCAATGGCCAGATTTAACCCAATTGACAATATAGTGAAATCTGGAACTTAAATCAGAATATACTAGAACTCTATTTGCAAGCTCAGACCAGCCTTAAAGTCAGATCGATTTTACTATTAGGAGGGTAGATGAAATCTTCAAATATATATTGACAATCAAATGGTCGGATTGAGATTAATTAACAAAGAACCAAATCTGGGAAACAAAAGCGCAGAAATTGGGAGATCTTAAAAAACTCCATATCACTCCACATTAGCAGAACTGATCTGCACCAGGTCTTGTCCTGGCCGAAGGCCTCTTTTAGGGAGGTCTTGAATGCCCCAAAAGATGGGGATGATCTGTGCTGGTCAGATCTACTTTAACTGCCAATGCAGATATTGACCAAAAAAAAACACTTGTATTGAAATCATTGGACAGGATATAGAATCGCAGAAAACAGTGGAATACTTACTTGAATATTGATGGCGAATAAGAAGATATGACTAAGCATCCCACCAAACCTCGACCCATATTATAGGCCCATTAGAGTGGCCTATTACAAAGAAAACCCATTAGATGATTAGATCAAAGGCCCAACACATACATAACCCAAACCAAAGCTTATTTCTAATAAAATAACTCCATGTAGGTGATATAACTGCATCAAAAGGTCTTCTCTTCTTCCCATAGAATCCTTGTGCACCACCCATTCCCCAGATCTCCATTCACAACCTGCGAAGATTTGCTAAACCTCGCTCTAATACTACCGTTACGTTGAGTGCAAACACGAGAAAGAAACCAAACAAGGAATCACACACAAACAGGAGGAATGTACTGTGGTTTGACACGGATGCCTACATCTACATAAGAGAACCAGAGAACATTTTATTAACCAAAAAAGTTCAACACCTCTTTCCACCTCAGTGTGAGATCTATCTACTCTACTAGGGATTTCCCCATTGAGGAAATAAATAGGCACCCTAGAAACCCTAACTCTCACATAATTATAATTTTACCTAGTGCATGTAATGGACCCAAAACCAACCCAATTAAACATATACAAGCCCAACAATAATTGCATGGACCAATGCGAATACAAGACACATCCCCAACACAACAAAAAAAAATGCCAATGAACTGCTAAAGAAAATCAAAGATTGAGAATAAAGGATCTAGCAGGTGAACTGAAACATGGGGAATTGGAAGCAATGATGGATGGTGCGGGATAATGCAGGTAGTGGATCAAAAGAGACTGGAGCATTTGATATAATGATCTTCCATGAGAGAAAAATGATTCTCCTTTGATAAGACTGTTTCATCCTTACAATGGAGCAATAAATGAAGTGGAGAAAATAAGATGAAAAAGTCTGCATTTGATATAATGATCTTCCACGAGAGAATCAAGAGGCTTCTCCATGGAGCTGCTGTTGGGGATAGGTTTAGAGGGTTGGATTTCTATTTCGAGGGAATTGTGTACAACGTGCAAATATATTCAGAATTCAATATAGATTGTTAGTGATTTCCACAACAGCCTTGGCCATACTCTCGGGAAGACTTTCACCTTCTACATCTTGATATACATTATCTTGTATTACAAGTTGTCTTTCTTCAGTTTCTGATTGCAGATAAAGAAAATGAAGAAAGAACAAGGAAGAGCCATTAAATCAGGCAACATTTGCAACAGTGGGGAGGGAGGATACAAGACAATGAGAAAGAGAGACTGAATGCATTAAAGCCATTGTAATCAATTCAAAAAGAAAAAGGAAGAAGTGGATGCCAGATGTCCTGCATTTAGTGCAGGTAAGAGCTAGCATTCGGCATTTCGGTTAGATTTCTTGGAAAAGCTGATAGGGCATTTACGGAGTGTCATACAAGAATCACTCATTTAGGTCACAAGGATTGTCTTCTCTTTCTTTCTAGTGAGCATGTAAAGTGGATGAAGACAAAATTCATCCAACAAGCACCTAGGTCATTGGGAAGATAAATGACGAAAAGGTTAACCTATGAGAGAGCCTAGCCACAACAAAGGTCAATGATTCTAGATGTGTAAATTAAGACGAGAAAAAAGGAAAGAAAAGATTATCTGCACCAAAGACTGGAAGGTGAAACTTAAACTAGTGCATTAAAAAACAAATAAATAAAGAGGAAGAAAATGGAATTTGGAAACAAAAAATTATGCGAAATTAGATGACCTGTCACAGTCAAAGGGTGGAAAAAGAAGTTCTCAGAGGATATAGAGCAAAACAAAGATCACTTGGTGATGGAATCATAAAGCTATTAATGTTAAGAGGTCAAAATGGAGGCATGACAAGGGACTAAAGAAAGAGGAAACCACGAAAAAGATATGTTCATTTTAAGAGAAAAGCTAAGAAAGCAAAAAAAAATAAGACTTCAATGCGTAAGATGGCCTAATTATAAAATAGCCTACAAATGGTGAAAAGATGCACATTTTCTTGCTAAACTGAGGGAGGAAAGCTGAGGCTTAGATCATAACAAGAGTGAACATTTGTATGAAATTATAAAAGAATATTCAAAGCATTAACCTTGGAATTAATAAATAAATGAAAACCATAAAGGGAGTAAATTCTAGGACAACTGGACAACACCAAATAGAGCAAAAACCCAAAAAAAATCTACAGCATTTGGTTGTTGAAGCTACATAGATTTTAAGAAAGAGGGCATACCTAGTGCACGAGGCTCCCGCCACTACGGGGTCTGGGAAGGTCATAATGTACGCAGCCTTACCCCGGCTTCGCAGAGAGGCTATTTCCAGAGACTCGAACCCATGACCACTTGGTCACGATGGAGCAACCTTACCGTTGCCCCAAGGTCCACTTGATCACAATAGATTTTAAGAAAGATGAATACTAAAAAACTTCATAACCAAATGGTATCCCAATTGAGGTTTGTCCTAAGGGAACTAAATTGTCCAACAATATTGTTAGCAATAAGAAATGGTGCATGAATGGACAAAAAACAAAGTGGTACCAATTCAAAAGAATAAGCGAGATTTTCAGCGTTGCATCAACAATCGTGAGATAAAACTTCAAAGCCATACCAAGAAACATCAGATGAAAGTGACTAAGAAAAAAATTGAGAAAATAAAGTAGAGTATCAGAAATCAGTTTACATTTACACCAAGGACAGAACAGGACAAGCTATTTAGTTAGGTGATTACCGTAAAAGTTTAAAAAGAAGAAAGATCTTACAATGGACTTATTGGCTGTTAGAATGCATATCCCAGAGAGTTTGGAATGATCATTTGTGGTTGTGAGATAGAATGGCAAGAGTAAAAAAGATAGAATTAGAAATGAGTTTATTCAGTAAATATCAACTCGACTCAGCCTTATACCAACTAAATGGGATCTGCAAAGTTTATTCAGTGAATATAGGAGCGATATAGGCAATGAAGACCAAAACATGCCAATAGTGAGTGGCGCGAAGCACAATTAACGAGTTAAAAAACAAGGGTAAGGTGGTGCAACATCATATTCAGAGAGACAGAGAGAGAGAGAGAAAGAGAGTCACATCAATAGAAATTTATACATGTTTGACACCATTAATCAAGTTGCTCAAAGGAAGAGGACATTACTTGCAACCAAAGCACCATTATCATTGTCGTAAATAATCGCTGCTTTGAACCCTGCAGCTTGTGCAAATCTAACTTTATCCTCGAAGGTACATCCACTTCTAATAATCAATGCGAATGAAGCATTTGCACCTCGGCCTGTGTCAATCTTATTAGTCAATGGTGAGCAAGCATCAAGGGGTTCAGCCATATATAAGGTCCCACTCTCTCCTGATCCTTTGACGGTAGGAGCTGTAATAACAGGAGGGGAAAATCATATAAATTTCAACCCTTATGTACCCATTCCACACAGTCATTACCATAGTAAGGTCAATTTTCCATTAGTACGTGCAATAAGCAAATTGACCAAATCCAACACAACTTTCTGTTGAAATTGAAAATTAAAGAGAAATAACAAAGATCCTTTAGCTTACCAAAGTTCGCTTCGATGTCATCAAACGACCGAATTATATTGTCCCCAATCAACACCACATTCGCAGTCACCGTTGGAACCATTAGACACAAAATAACATACAATAGAGGGAGATAACATACCAATCTCCCTACATATTGACCCGTTCTGATACTTCCCATAGCCATGCAGGTCATTATCGGTTGCGAAGAGAAAGTAAATATAAAAAATCGCACACAATCGAAAAAGCACGAAAAAATTGGACCTGTCAAAAGTCAAACCAAACCCTCCAAATCCTCAGTTATCCATCTCGGGTTGCTTCTTGATTTCTTCTACCTATCATCACTTAAATCAACAGAAGATAAGAAAATTGCATAACCAGTTTCAGAAAACAATAACAGAAGAAACAGATCTCAAACAGCACAAAATCATCATAAAAAAAAAAAAAAGAGATTTAACCCAGAAACCCAGATAAAGAACAAATAAGTTTTACAGCGAGAGAGTACTGGTGTATCTACCTGATTAAACCCACTAGTTGGATTGATGGGGTGGAGGGGAGCAGTGGCTCATGGCAGATAGAACTGCTCCGACGGTATATGGTTTACAAGTATTGTTGTATGGATCGAAACATCAGCTTCCATGCTTCTCCTTCTCCTTCCTTGTTCAGGTCATTCTATTCGGATTAGAATTCTCTTTTATTTACTATTGGGGAACGCAGAGATTTTCGTTCTGTTTCCTTTATCAATTTGTTTTGGGTTTCGATTTGTGAGTTGTGAACTTGTGACAGCGTCCCAGCGAGGTTTAAGGATTCGGGGTTGAGGATCTCAGCTGCTGACTCCGAGTCGTTGCGAATACGAGTGAGAGCGAGTGAGAGAGAGAGATATAAAGTTAAGTAATCACAATCAATTGGTTCCGTGCATATCCTTCACACCGTGAAATGGGGCCTGGAATGGAATAATCCAATTTTAAGTGGGGAAAGCTTGGGATACTCCTCAGGCCCATAGGATCATTGCTTTAATGCAATTCTATCCTCTCCTCCTAGTCATCAACTCAACATAGTGGATAAATCATAAACGTTTTTATGGTCTTCGCATGTCTAATCTGTTGGGGATACCGATACGGATCGGTCAGATTTATCTCTTTTTAAGAATAAATAGATTTTTTTTACTATTTTTATCCTTATTTGTATCGGTCCACTAATATCGGATTGTCAAGAATCGTTATCGATCTCCTTTGATATCGATTTCAAATCAATTGATCTGCTATCGATTCCTTAAACCATGGTCGGGGTATGTAAACAGTGAATATTAAGGAAAGACTGTTGGATTAGAATCTTTTATACTTAAATTTTAGAATCTTAGATTTTTTTCAAAAATGTCTTCTTATTTTCAGAAAGAGAGACACACATGGGAGTGTTGCCTAAATCACACATTTCGAGAAACTACCATGCTGATTACTGCATCATCGGGTTTGAGAATCATAAACAAGAAGGAAAGAAAATGTCAAAAATATGAAAAAATGGGAAAAACATGGATCTTTATCACCTCCAGTTTGCTGACCGACCCAGTTCCCCGGTTCCTCTAACAAAGGGGGGCTGAAATGACCTCTCTACTCATGCCCAAACACCCTGCCCGAGTGGGGTCTACCATCCCCTTATTAGAGGAACTGGGGAACTGAGCCGGTCAGCAAACTAGAGGTGATAATTTTCCGAAAAACATTCACATTCACGTTGTGTGGACCTAGACTTGCTATTGTGGTTTGGCATGGCTGGTTGAAGTGTGTTGAGGGTGTGGTCAATGAATCTGGTCCTCTTACTGGCATTGGTACTTGGCATGCACCCTCGAGACTTACACCCTCCCCACCCAGGCTGCCCGCTAGGGTGCCCATCTAGGCATCTAGTGACTTGTAAGCCCATGATGGGTTGACCCCAAAAAATTAAAAGAAGACAAGACAAAAGAGACAAAAGGTTTTCTATATATATATATATGCGGATCCACATCTTTCATGGGTTGTATTTCCATCCTATTTCCACCACTTCTCGGTCAAGTATGAAGGAGAACATTTTATCTGTTGGATATGAAGTGGTCAATTGGAAGACATATTACATAAGTAGAGAAAATCTATTCGAAAGAAAATCATTCATGCATCATAACCAATACTTGGGGACCCACAACACTGATTTTTCAGAAGAAGAGGAGAAGGAACGAGGCTGTGGAGAAATGGAAGAGGTTCTACAGAGCTTGAAACATCATCATCTCTTTGGGTTTTCAATAGTTTGAGACGGTGCCATAGGCAAGATGCATATGAACAACATTGAGCGATGGAGTGATGGACAGGTTCTGTAACTTTTAGGGTTTTTCGTTCAAATGAAATGGGAATGAGTGAAACGGAGATGGGTTTAGTTTGGATGAAAATGATTCCATTAGAAGTGGGTTTGGTTTGAGTGAAATTTGGTTCGGTTAGTAGGTTTGGTTTAGGGGTTTAAACTGCTTTAAAGAGGGTCTCATCAGATTTTCAAAAAAATTTGAATTAATAAAATACAGGCCGTTGGATGCTCATAAAGAAAAGGTGGCGCACTGAGAAGTAATGGAAGTAGGATGAAAGTCCAGCCCATGAAAGTAGAGGATGTGGATCCATATATATGCTTTGTAAAGAGGATAAGCGATGAGGGTTCGCTAATAATGCCACAAAATTGGTAGCACTCCTCCTCTCTAATAAAGATAATATCATTTACAAGGCTTTAAGCCATTGACTTATTTGTGAATCCTTTTCCATCTTTGGTTAGAGAGTGGTGATCTAAACTTGCCAATTGGTTGATTGCCACCTTCGTGCATTAACTTTAGGATATATATAAATCCAAGTGGAAACGGCTCTGCATCTCTTAAGAGTTGACTTGCCCATTATATTCTTGAATGGTCTCTTTGAGTTTAAAAACAGAACATAAACTGGGTTCAGGGCCACCTAAGACCAATGTTATGATCATAGATCGATGGGTAATTTGTGTTGGGTTAGTTGTTAGAGGTAATTAGCATATTAGGGGTAAATGGATAATTTCGTTAGATAGGGCTTTATATAATGTAGGGATCCTTTGTAAAGGAGGCAATGAATATATGAATTCTCTTTCTTGTCCATCTTCTTCTTCCTTCTTCCCCTGTTTCTAGGAGGCTGACCCCTCGAAGTGGCACTTATCCCTTCCATTACAGTCATTCTCATAGCAGGTCGATACTTGTTTGTATCAACCTAACTGGATAACAAAGTCTTAGGTGATTTTCTTCTTCACATCCTTTATGTGCAAGGTACCACCTTTACTGCATAACTCATTCTTTGGAACCAGAGGCTTGGCTTATACAAAAATAACGAGACTGTATGGAGAGAAGAAGATTTTTTTATTTATTTATGGTAAACTAGGCCGGGAAGATGACTTGATGATCATGAATTAAGAAAACAAAAAGATATTGATTCCCACACAAAAGTGTGGGGATGCTTTTCCGTGACTTTCACATATTAACCATGTGGGGTCATACACAAACACTTTCCAACTCCTCTTTGATCACGTGTCGGGTTGGATTGGGCCAGATTTTTTGAAACTCTAATTTAACCTTAGGTCCTCTTAGCTCAACATAGGCACAGCCCAGCCCTAGGTCAGGTTAAGATATTGCGTCCAGTCTCAATCTTATCGGGCTCAACCCAACTTACCTCAGCCTTGATTGACCCTCATTGGTTTGAGTTGGCCTTGATTGACCCCGATAGCCCCTATTTTTGACATTTTAGGGCTAGACTAGGTCGAGCTAGCCCTGTTTGGCCTTTTTTTTTATTTTTATCGAATGTATGATTTATTATTATATATTACCTATTGATATATACAGGGCCAGACCAGGTATGGAAATCTCAACCCTAACCCAGCCCGCGGGCAAAAAAACCTAACCCAGGAGGCCCTATCGGGTTCAGGACAGGCTTGAGCTTGCCAGGTCAAACTTGCACCCGTAGCCCTTCTTGATGAAATTATTTTCTTTGCTGTGATTTATATGGCATGGGAGATTGCATTCCCCTCCCTCCCAATGGCAGCATGGGGAACTTTCTCCTGAAAGAAAATCAATTAAGATTTTTTTTTTGGTAAATAATTAACCCAAATTTGTTTAGGGTCTAGACTTTTGACATTCTAATCTTGTACAACTAAGCAACTCCTAATATCTTATAGATGAGTTTGGGCCAATAAGGGTATCCTCATGTGCCTTTTTCCTTCTCCAACTTTATTTAACCTCAGTGTGCAATCCCCTTGACTTCCTTCACCATGCAATCTGGACAGTTCTTATATGGATTAAGGATAATTTAATTTTTAAATTGCATATGGGTTCGGAGTATTATTAATTAATTTACATTATAAGGTTAACATGAACCCTAGAATTAAGCTATAATCATGTCTTATCTTAATGGTTGGCAATTGTTGTTTATATAAAATAATAATCATGACACCAAGGCTTTTCTCACACTAAGTACTACAGTGTAAGATAAGGGAAAATATTCTCTCTTTGTATGTGTCGTCCCACCCCTCACAATGAAAGGCAGAACTTCTGTCCTCGAGATGTCAGCACGTGCGTTCTCATTGAGTGCTGCGTGCGTGGTCTTGCGCTTCCCCTCAGAAAACACTCCCCCATAAACAAATTAGAAGTTTGGTTATGTGTGGTGATTGTCAGAATAAAAAATAGAAGGGTAAATTACACTTCACCCCCTGATTTTCAAATGAAACTCAAATCACCCCTTGGTTTTTGAAAAAAATTCAAATCACCCTCTGGTTTAGACCCCAATAAATTGCTAAGGCTACGTTTGGTAACGGTCTGAAGAAAACGGTCTGAAGAACGTTCTTTGTCGTTTTTTCGTTCTTTAAGAACGAAAAAACATGAAATTATGTTTGGATTGCCGGTTCCTTTTTTTGGTCTTTTAGAACGAACCGGAGAGAATCTTCATTAAAAGACCGTTCTTCTGACGACCGTCTCAAACACGGCTCAGAAGAACGAGAACAAATAACGCCAGCAACTATCGAGGAAAACCCATGATTTCTTGGCGTTTGAGTTTGAAGTTCAGAGGGCTCTCTTGCGATCAACTGTGGACTTCATCTTCGACATCACCTCTCTCATTGGAAGACCCCTGCTGCAACCCTAGCCTGTTCAAATGCCTCTCATTTTATGATGCTCCTCTCTCTTGCTACCGATTGTTCAAATCCCTCTTTCCTCTTCTGTATCTCCTTCAAATAACCCTGGTTTCTCAATAGAGCTCTGCAAAATTTCTTTGTTTGATATTTGACAATGGCAGGAAGGGGAAAATGTTATACCCGTATCCCGGGATATAATTAAATATCATTTCTTCTCGTGACGTGTAGATACCGCTGCCATGTATGCTGGTGACCTGTTCTCCATGATGGTCAAACCTAGCTACAAAATCGTTGACCACAGCACGGGTTTGCCTGTGGAGGAAAGATTCCTCAACCGCCAGTGGGGAAAGTTCGTTGACGGCGACTTCGTCGACTACCCTCCAAGTACCAGCCCGGGAAGCGAGGAGTTCAGGAGAGAGCATCCTGGACCGTCACCTCAGCTGGATATTTCGTTCGGTGATGAGCTTAGCGTTGCCGTGGCGAAGCTGTTCGGGGTCATGGGTAATAAACCATGACAGGGGGGAAAAGTAAGTTCTAGCCTCAAGTCTTATTAATTATTCTTCCATTGGTAACCTCGAAGTGCGGGTCCGGGCTTGAACCGCTCGAGCTATTTCATGAGAGAAGGGAATAATTTAAGTTCGGGTCCCGCGTACCTTTAGGAAGTACATTGGGGACTTAAACCCATCTCATATGAACCCATCTAAGAATGGGCTTTTCCCTAATTGAGGTTGTGGGCAGGCCCATATAACCTATTGACCCAATGATGGGTTATTCCATCCACTTACCCACATAGGACTAATGGGTTGACCCATTAGGCCTCATGACCCATTTGACTAAGGGTACCCATAGACCCATTTGTTATAAATGAGTCCATGAGGGAGAGAGAGAACATCACTTCTTCTTCAACATCCTCTTCTACCCTAAATCGTGGAGGAGAGAAAGAGGAGAGAAAGAGGAGAGGAAGAGAAAGAGGAAGGAGAGAGAGGCTTGGAGGAAGGTGGAGACCCCATCTCTTGGGCCAGAAATCGTGGAGCTCTCATCTTGGGGGTAGGTAAGCTTCTTCCTTCTTCTATTTTGGGTTTCAAAAAGGGGTTGGGTAATGGGAGAGATTGACCTAGATCTCTCTTGGAACCTAGGGAGTAGATGGAGCTTTAAAGCCAAGCTATGGTGGAGTTAGTTCACTCCATTATGAGCTCTAATGTGAGGGTTCTCATTGCCTTTTGAGAGATTTAAGGTTGGACCCTAATGAGCTTAGGATGGAGTTTTCTAGAAGTCCTTGTGCTTAAAACCACTTGAAATGGGGTCCTTGGAGGGGAATCCTTTGGATTTTTGGACCTGAAGGTGTGAGGGTTACATGTGGGTTCGGACCTGCAAGAAACCACCCTGAAATTACCTTCCCGAGATGGATTCTGTGAAGGTCGGATTTACACTCGGATTCAGTTTTTCTGAAACCACATCTGCATCCGACCTTGGCAAAAATTGTCCTGAGCCCCTGTGAAGCTCGGATTTACACTCGGATTCAGTTTTTCTGAAACCACATCTGCATCCGACCTTGACTAAAACTGTCCCGAACCCCCGGTTTCCTAGGATTTACATGTGGTTGCAGAATTTGGGCATGAAACCACTCCTGCAACCACTTCGTCTCTGAAACCTTATACTTAAGTGTTTATGGGAGACCTTTTGGGGATCCGTTCCCTTCGCTCGTTTAACCTTATTCCACTCCTTGTATAGGTTAAAATATTCACTTTTGTGGCTTATTGCTTGATCGAGGCGACAACTGATAATCGTGGTGCTTGGCGTATACGAGTGAGTGGGTTTGGTTGTTTGGGCTTGTTATTACTATTGCACTATATATTATGTACTCATTATAATTAATAAGCATGTGTGCGCATATTGCATAATTTTATATCTATTTGTTATAATGTTGATTGGTAATGTTGTATCTTGATGGGTCTCGGTGCCGGTGGGTACCGGTGCCGGAACCCCGAACTCTATAAACATTTATGAAGAAATTATGTTGAATGTCATGTTGAACTGGATGCGCCGTGCCGTGCTGGTAACCGGGCACTAAACCAGATGAAAAGTTGATGCGCCCGGATTACCTCTCGGGACGATAGGACTTGCATGTAGTATATTTGTGGCTAGGATTTCACACCCTTATGCTACGACCCTTACCAACAGGGGTTTAGGTGTTGGGTAATCAGTACACCGGATTCTGTGGAGGTGGGAGAGGCCAGTCATGGTAGTATTGGTTATTAGGGGTCTGCCACTGAGTGGTCTTGGAGGCTTCGATCGGCGTAGGTCCCACGTGACAATTGAGGTTTCATTGTGGCGATAAGTTAAGTGACCCACAGTGTCTTCCGAGTTGTCACAGTAGCATATGCCATTGACTTAGTTGTTTGTTAGGTGGAAAAATGGACTTAACATGTGCATGCATCATTGGACTATGTGAATTGGTGTTGTGCATTCCCATCCCCTCACCGCTCAGTGGAGCTAACCCCTCGTGCGCACATTTTTTTAGATTATGGTGCGGTGACGGATATCTCGCGGGACTTGGAGTTCAGCCCTCGGGATACGATGAGATCGGTGAGGAGGAACCGGAGGCCGTGTTTGAGGAACATGGCGACGGGTGTCCTTGCGATGATTGTGCCTACGGGCCGTGAGGATATTCGGGACTCGATCCCTTTTTGATTACTTTTGAGGCTAAGGCCTATGGTGAAATACTTACTGTAATACCATTTTTGATAGTTATTAGATGATCATTGGAAAAGTAACTAATTACTGTATTTATCATCTAGCTTTGAACATCTTGTAACTATTCGATTTATACGCTTCCGCAATACTACTGATCCTTGGAATGTAATATTCCTCTTTTCTGCATTCTAATGTTACATTGTGTTAATATTGGATATGACTGTGCGTTGGGACACTGTGTCAGTGATCCGGGCGGTTTAGTAAGATGACACGCGTCGTCCTAGTCACCCTTTATATGATATTATATTCCTTGTCTGGAATAGGGGCGTGACAGAAAATCTCTTGGCTCATGAGCGGCGAAGAAGGCTACAGAATGGTGCCGGTGCTCCTGTGTATCTTGCTGCTGTTCTTGAAAACCTGTAGCAGAGGTGGGTTTCGTATTTCCCCTATGTATCTATTAGGGTTTCTTTCCTATCTATGGGTTAGGGTTTAATTCGTAGCAGAGGTGCATTTCAAATGTCCCCTATTCAATTGGCGGTAAGGGACAATGAAGAGTTGAGCAAGTTGCTTGGTGCTGTTACAATAGCCAACGGTGATGTGATGCCTAACATTCACAATCTCTTGTTGCCGAAGAAGACTGGTTCTGGTTCGTCAAAGTCCATTGCTGCTGATGACGACAGTTAAATAATCGCTGCTTTTGGTAGAAGATCAATTGAAGTCAGAAGAATGGAAACATGAAGGGAGGAAGTAGTTGCTGCTAGATTCTAATTCTTTGTTATCTTTTAACCCTTTTTAATGATAGAAACTTGTTGTGTAGTGGGTTTTCCTTGTATAAATTCTTGGGTTGTCTTTTTTCTGAGTTCAAGAACGTAGATGAGTTCAGATGGATGTAATATCTTGTGAATTTAGAAATAATTTGGATCCTTTTCTATTTTTGATATTTAGTTTCGTTTATATCTTGTTTTTAATTAGAGTAATGGAGGCTGAAAAGGTTGCAGTCTTTGGAAAAGAATTTAGGACGGTTCATAAGCAGATTGCCTACCAGTAAAATGGGTTCTGTGATTCACCATTGGGACTGCAAATCTGAACTCAGATCATTCAACTAGCCTTGATACTTGAGGGGTTTATTCTTTAAGGGGGTTTCTTCTCTCATTTTTTCCTTCCCTGCGAGTCTAAACTTCTTCCTCAGGTTCCCTCTGTTTCTTCCTCCTTCTGTTTTTCCCTGTTTCTTGCTGCTACTGTGAATCATATTCTGATCTAGGTGATAGTTGTAATCCTACAGCAGTGGGTTGATTTCTCTCTGACCTAGCCCTTGCACCTTGAGATCCTTATCAAAGGGCTCCCAAATATGGGATAGTTCCCAGAGTTTCAGATCTGGAAAGCTCACTTTTGCCTGAGTTACAAACTAAACTGGTTGTGACTGTACCATGCATCTTCAACTTCGGGAGTTTGTCTTAGGGCTGGTGCATAAAAGAAAATGTTGGGGTAGTGTGGATTCAATAGGGGTACGGGTTACAGACCTGTTCATGATCTTCCATGAGATGGGTGACCTAGTTTGAGGAACTGAATCGATTTTAAAGGTTGTTGCCCCTGCTGGTTTGTTTTCTACAATGACCCAAGGTTGGTAAGAGAGAAAATGGGTTGACAAGTATTTTTTGTTCTTAATATAGATGAGAATGGTATTATTGTAATTAATATCAAATTGGGAAGAACAGGTTTTACCAAACACCATTTTCGTTCTAAACACGTTCTTGAGATCGTTATCAAACGATCATTTTCAGTCATAGAATGCTGTTCCAGATCAGAAACGCCAAAGAACGTTTCTAATCAAGAATGGGTGTTCTTTGTTCAGACCATTACCAAACGTAGCCTAAGAGATCATTTCATGGGGGAGAGAAAGGGAGAGGGGGGTGATAGCAGAGGCTACACCCCCACGTAGCAAACAATATCCCTACAAAAAATTATTCTCAATGGCACGTGTTTCTTGAACAGCTCTTTCGGATAAGCTCATTTAATCTGAGTTATGCCAAAGTGTGATCTATCATATTCGACCATTAAAAAGGCAAAGTATTCTTTGAATAATCACATATTACATTCTTGATCTATTTCAACCATATAACCCACCATCTGATGAATTTTTTTTTTTAATAGAGAAAGTACCATATAGATTAATGCTCTAGTTAAGTGTTAACGCCAAAATTAAGTGGACCAAAACTTGACCCATCAATCTTTCCATGTGGTGAAATGCTTTTAAGTTCAAAATTACTGCATAAATTAAGGTCGAGGTTGACAATTTAGTGAATTTACCTACAAAGCTTCCAACTTAGGCTGTCGGATAAACTTATCCAAACTTTATGCCTTCCTATTCCAACTCTTCCCCCAAAAAAGAGAGCTTATGCCAAACCCATTCCCATTAACATATGTGCTATTGAGGTAGGTAATTAGGTATGCTCTTAGTGAGTGTAACTACTGGCTAATTACTTTTTATTTTTATTTTTTTTGTTGAAATAAGTCATTTCATTAAGGATCGACACTCTCTTTCTTTTGCACAACAACCATTCCAAAATGGATCTGGATCCTCTATTTCCGCCTGCCCAGTACTGTCGTGCGCCCCACACAGAGTAAGGTGAAAAATACCGCCTTACCCCTGTTCGGATAGGGGTAAGACGGTATTTTCGTTGCCCTACTGTGTCTAAGGCACACACGATAGTACGAGCAAGCGGAAGTCGAGGATCCTGATTCCTCCAAAATCTACCATCACTATCAATTTATGAAAGAAGAAATAAAAAAAACAATTCAAGAAACATATAGGAAGCACAAGAGCTGAAGTCAATACTTTAAGAATTTAAAGTTATTATTATATTATGCATCCTATCATGATTTTGTCACTTAACACATAGATGTGATTTATAACTATATTTTCTTTGGAAGCCACTTGTTTTTTGTCGGCATGGCCGTGTATAGTGTTTAAAGTAGAATCTTCTAATCAAAGTTATATAAAACCCCTAATCATGAAGCACTCTTTTACACTAATAGATGAATTAAGAAGTTTTCCTTCACCACGTGGTGAAAGATCTCCGCCACATCAATAGCTATAAAAATCAGCCCCTTATTTACGTATGATCGAACATATTCGTATTATGTATGATCCCTTATGGATACCGATCAAAGGCCTTGGTCATGGCTGAAAGAAAACTCGATCGATAAAATCAAATAGATTCGAATTTAGATGATATTGATCGATTCGAATTGGATTTACGATCTCAATTCTGATTATTTTCTATTGTCAAACCTCTTTTTTGAATTGGCCATGCATGATTAATTTTTACTTTTTTTAAAAAATATTTTATTAATAATATAATACAAGTTCAATGAAAAGTTACCTCTTGTAGATTTATCTACAAGAATCTTGAATAGAAATATAAATGGATAATTGAAAATTCAGATTCGATTCGAATTCGTATCAATTTACTCTAATATCTGTTAGGTATTAGGGACCCATACAATAGAATGGGACCCATTAGGTATATAATAGATCATCACGCTTCCGCAGTCGTCATCCTCAGCGGCTCTCATTCTAGGCAGTTCTCACTATGGCGATAGGTAGTCATTTTCAAGCGGCTCAACTCTGCTCCAAGATTTTTACCTGGCGGTAGATAACCTTTCTTGACGGCTTTCACTTTATTCCAGGTTGTCCTTCTCCTAGGTAACCTTTTTCGTGACTCAAACCTGTAACATGGTGACTGACTCTGATACCAAATGTTAGCTATTTGACCAATACTTCAAAAGCTCTAGAGCTGATAGAACGCGTTAAATCAAGTCCTTTAACCTATCTCATACTATGCTGACATAATCTAGTACCCCATATACTAGAGTGGGCCCCATTAAGCACATAACAATAACGAATATGAATTCACATACCTTTTGGCATGCAGAGATAAAAATGATAGATAAAACATAGGTTTCAATTTATATTAGGAATTCTACAAGATAAGAAACAAAATTCTCCGTAACAATGAAGTTATTATTCTAATGTCGCTCTTCAGAGTGCCTGATCTCGAGGACAGCTGAAATTTTGGGTTTACAAATAAAACCACAAATACATTGAGCATATTTGTTGATACCTAGTCCTTTGAGATGGATCAATTCGATGCTTTTGTCATTCAAGTGGAGAAATGAACCCTAAAGATTTAGGTGTTAAGTTCAAGGATGGATAAATAAAACCATATAACGATGCTAGAAGAACAGGTACTCAAGCATGATATATTTAACCAATTCAATAACATTACGACAAATCTGGTAGGTACATATAGAATCCATATTTAGTAGATCGAACCAACTAATTCACTTGGGTGCAACTTGTGCAATGCTCATATCTTCCTGTTGGAGAATCTCAAAGCTGATGATAGATACATTTGCTCTTCCAGGGCCACCACCATCTTTGAGCTTATAAAAATGTTGAGAAAAAGATACCCTGAATTAAGGGTATCAATCGGTTGAGTTTCAGTTTTTCAATTTGATTTTGGTTCGGTTCAAAATACAATATATGCAAACCGAAATCGAATCAAAACGAAATAATTTTCATAATCTCAAAATCAAAACTGAATTGACTTGGTTCGGATCCTATTCGATTTCTGTATTCAAATTCATTCGATTCGTGCATAGTCTTGGTAAGTACTTCAGTTTAAGTGGAAATAATCTGCTGATACAAATAAAGTTGGAAAAAAAGTACAATCTCATGCAATAGGGTCCATAATGTCAAATCTGGTACCTTTCAACCATTTTTATACAAGTTTTCAAAGAAAGCCATAATGGTAATTTCACACAATTCAACAAAGGAACATTATTGTAGAGTATAGTAGTATGGTTTAGGTTCAGTTTATATAGGTTTTTTTTTTTTTTTTTTTTTTTGGCGGGGGTGGGTGGGTTGGAGGGGTTTCAAAATAGACGTTTTTTAGTCTAAAATCAAACTAAAGCGAACCAAATGAAATTTCACTGTGCAAAACCAAAACCAAACCAAATTTTTTCGATTTGGTTTTATTTTAAATGTTTGGTTTCGGTTTCGATTTTTTGGTTCTCATTCTAAATTGACACCCTTACCCTGGATATAGGAATGTGGAGAGGGGATGGAGGGTGAGTTGGAGAGGGGGGGTGGGGTGGGGTGGGAGTTGCGCAAAGGGAGTGGGACATAGGAATGTGGAGAGGGGATGGAGCGGGAGTTGCAGAGAGGAGGTGGCGAGGTGGAGGGTGGGGGAAGATGTCGGAGAGAGGTTGCAGGAGTAGGATGCCATCAAAGAAACTTGTGGGAAAAGAAGGGAGGAGAGAGGAACATGGATAATTTAGGGATTTGGAATTAACAAGGGCGAAAGAGAAGTGAAAATTTACTTTTATTAAGGTCCTGTTTGTTTGACAGAGAGGATGGGTGGGAATGTTGTGATTTTGGGTCCCACAGTATAGTGGGTTGGGGAATAAGAGTGTGATTTTTTACTTTTCCCATGAAGTAACCAAAGTCCTAGTTTTTTGTTTTTTGGGACCTTTGGATAGTAAAAAGGTGAGATTTTCAAAGGTCAGATCAACAAACAAAACATGTAATGTTGTTTATTGAGTTTTTGTAAATTCATCATGTACCCCAAGTTAAACAAACAAGGTTGGGTGGAATTTTAAAGTGGCACGCCAACATTTTCCCATCTCAATTCTCCCACCTCACTTGAGTGGCCGTCAAACAAATGGGACCTAACTGCCTAAGGGAATCAAAAGGAAAAAAACAAAAACTGAATAAGAAAGTTCAAGTAAACATAGGACAAGTGTAGAAAAGTGAGATATTTTCCATACTCAAACCACAAATGAAATATCATTTTCAGGATATAAACCACTGATCGAGGTGTCTGATTAATGGATACACCGACGAGCCTCAGGACCACTGAGACAGTGAGACCCCCTATTAATATTTAAAGGTCTCATTGGGTTTATGGATTTCCAACCTACAGATGTTTTTCATGTTGTCCATTTCTTGTAGTGTTTGACAATGAATCATATCAAGAGCCAAGGGTTGGAATTCTTTGAGGAGTTGTCTCTTTAATCTTGTAACTGAAGAAAGAGAAAGGAGACAGACTGGTGTGAAGTTTTGGTCTTTGAGAGATCCAAGAGCTGGGCTTTACAAGGAGAGCAATTATTGTAACTCCATTTTTTTTTGGACTGTCATTGCATCTCTCCATTATAAAATGGATTGGCCCTATATTGCAGTAATATTATGGATTTGAGATTGGATGCAAAATTTCATCACAAAGTTTGGGTCTGGATCAAAATTTGAATCGGATCAATATAACTATGACCAATATTTGACATCTGAAAAACCGGCCTATATTCGACCAAGTACCTAACCAGACTAACCGGATCTAGTTCTAAGGTTCAAACTCGTGTAGGTAGACAACTGGACAAGGACCGAAGGGGATATTAGATTAGATTGCCTCTACTTCATGCGGATCTTTATCCCCTCAATTTACCTGCCCGTCAATTTCCTCAATTCCATCTAATAGGGTGAGGAAATGACCACCCTACCCCCTGCCCGAACACACTGCCCAGGTGAGGTCCACCGGGCCCTTAATAAAACATGGTAGCTTGGACTACAATTAGGGCTAGATGGGCTTAGTTCGTATGGTCCAATGGTAAAGCTAGAATGGGCCTTGCCCGGGCCAATTTTCCTTACGTTAGGGAGGTTTTCACCCAATAGGCCAAGAAGTGGATTCTAGTTTGTCTTAACCTTTGCTTTTTTGTTTTTTTTTTTTTTTTTTCTTCCTTTCTATAAACTGGGCTTTCTTAAACTCCAATGGATCTCTTGTACCCTATCAGGCCCAGCTAAATTGCACCAAGCAGCTGCCCTGGCCTTGGTTAAAAGTAAAGGAAAAAGATCCCCAAACCCCTCATCATATCCTGACCATGTGTGTCGCACTGAAACTCTCTCTCTCTCTTCCTTGACCATGCGGGCTTTCCATTGGATGAAACCGTTTCTTGCACCCTTAGATTAGTGTAAGGTAGAAAATTTCCAGTACAAACTATCGGTGTGGAAAACCTTCTCCCTAAAAGTAATTATATTATAGAAGAAAGTTCTCAGTGGGAGGAGTGAGTGTACCAAACCCACGCCCAGACATAGAGGGAGTGAAATGACCACCTCACCCCTATGAAAGGAGGAAATCCTGCCCTCCAAGATGTCAGTGCGTGTACTTTCATTGGCTCCCCGTGCATGCACAGGGGCCATGCTCCTCCACAGAGAACACCAACCCTTATATTATTTTAGTGAGAATCTTTTTCTATTCATCCGAGTGACATATCGGAATTGAAAGCAAATTGTTGATACTTCCAGTCTTCCATAGGCTTAGTAGATGAATGATAAAAGAAAAAAAGGATTTGGATCGTCTCCAGCGAACGAACTTTCTCCATTTGACATGTGTGCTGGAGATCGAGGATACAAGCTAGGGCTGGACTTACTAAGATTTATAGATTATCTCGCAGTCCAACTCCAACAGTAGAGATCGATCTAAGCAATTCTTCAAAGAAGTAATCTCTCGAAGATCAACCTTAGAAAATAGCAAGCAATCACATATAAATAATAAACGAGTGATCGAAGAAGATCTATAGATTCTTGATTCTAATCCCATGTATAGCATTGGATTAATCGTGGACATGCATGATTAATAATTGAAGATTAATAAATCAGAAAATTAAGCTTTTGGACAGAAGTGGATACATATATATTATAATGGATGGATATATAGTTAAAAAGTGAAGCAATTAAGAAGATTAGATAGATAGTTTGGAATATTAATTGATAAGAACATGAAACCCCTTTTACGGTAGCTATATAGTGATCAGTATCATATATAATATTAGTTCATTAATTACTGATTAGAATTTAAAGACTCCCTAGCTACTTGATGATGTCCTTTTTTAAACACAATCTACCTTCAACAACATATGCAAGGGAGCAGACAAGTAGCCGTAGCTAATAATTAAGTTTCTCTTTCCGACCAGATTCTTTCATTCAAGTAATACTCTCTCTCTCTCTCTCTCTCTCTCTTTCTCTCTTTAAGTGTGGTTGAGTGGGGGAGGTCCATTGAGCTATATATCTATATTTGAATGTCCTATTGCATTGTTTTATTAATTGTAATAGATATCTTACATTAATATAATTAATAAATAAAAGAAGAAAGGATTGTTTTTGAAGTCTCAAATCGATATATATATATATAATATATATATAATTGACTTCATCATCAGTAGGAGCATTGGCTGTCCTGACCCACTCAAAGATGCCAAAAGGATTAGAAGAATCTGTATATATATGGATAGTCATTGAGCTTAATTTGTGATATATTTGCTGAGCCATCAAGCAACCAACATGAAGTAATAATGATATAAAACGTAGCCTTCCAGCAATTTATTTATTTAAACTTTTTTTTAAACTTTTTTTTTAATAGAAAAATTGTTAGCATGATCACAAGACAATGGCAGTCAATAAGCTCATGAACCAAAATTATTTTAAAAAACCTCTCTCTATTATATTATATTAATTAATGGCTGTTGATCTATATTTGTTCTTATATATTGTTGCTATATGTTTATTTTAATGCATTTTCTTTTTATATACATCATAACACAAACACTTATTAATTAGGTGGTTAGTGAATCTTTCTTTTCTTTTCTTTTCTTTTCTTGACATCCAAACACAGCCTTAAGATTGGGTCAAAGAGAAGGGAAAATAAATTTTGTGTTTGATAGTGGGTTTTTCCCAAGCTGACATATTTTAGCTTATCTGACATTATTGGGACATGTATATTATTGTTTATGTCAACCTTTGCTCAGTGTGCAAATTTAAGACCAAATGACGGATGAGCTTCTACCTTAGTGGCTGCAGCTAGCCAGTGGAGATCTAACCTAAATCTGGGAAGAGGTCAAGTGATGGACCCTCTTACCCCTCACCTTCTCCAAGTAATACTAGTAGATATAATAACCACTCTAACAATAAGTAGCCCTCTTGCTTCTTGAGTGGGTCCCCTATCTAGCCCCTAAATGGGTCCGTTCGAAAATCCCGAATTTCTCTAGCTTAATTTGTATTGTCACTTTTTAAATTTTTTTTAGAAGAAAAATTCCTTGCATGAGACGCAAGGGCATGCCCAAACACATTGAGGGCAAAAATGATCACCCCGGTCACCCCTATGAATGGCGGGTGGCTCCTGTACTCCCATATAGAGAACATTCCCCTATTCTTTTCAAATCAAAACCTAACACATAAGTAGCAGGGGATATACTTATCCATAAAATTTCAATCTCATATAACATATTAGAGGACGGACCACAACACAAAGGTAAGGCTGCTCTATTGCAACCTAGTGGTTGCATGTAACCCTTCCCCCACCTTTCCACAAAATTTCACTTCCTATTACATGGCAGATATTTATGCCATTCAGGAAAACCTCTCCCTCGTGTGTGCTTTTGAGTACTTAGCACTCTGGCTGCCAAAATTGGTGAAGGATTATTTTCTTGAAAAAAAAAAAAACAAATAAATAATGAATTTAATTTATATTATTTTTAAAAGTAGAAATTTGGCAAAGAATTGAAACATGAGACATAATTCGGTCATTTTAAAACATAAATTTGTTAAAGAAAAAAAAACTGAAATGATGCAAGCGAGGATGATAGGATGAGCTATCACACTTGGAAAAAGACTTCTGTGCTGCTTTGTTTTTCAAATTTTGGATTATGTCCATAATGCAATATATAGGTTTATAAATTTATTAATCACTTACTATTTATTGGTATATATACCCGTCCTCCTTTTTTTTAAATTCGCCCATGCAAATGATTAATTAATTAGTACTACTGCCATTTCCCATTATTGCCATTATTATAAAATTATATATTCTTTAGTATTCCAAATAGAAAATACACCTTGGGTCCAATAATCAAACCTTATCCCACTTATTTAGGGTTGGCTATATTGTTAGTGTCTGAATGACGTACACCAGGCGTATCTTGAACATTTTCTTTTACTTGTGATTGTCTTATTCTTAAAAGGTTTTGAGGAGAGAATTCATGCATGGGGGGGGGGGGTTGTTAATTTCAACCCCAAGGAGAAGTTTGTCTCCATCCCGCGGTTATGTGTACGACTATGTGTGCACGACGATGCATGTAACCTTTGGCCACAGGTTTTGAAGATAGGAGTAGTATAAAAGAGGTGATGTATCATTATGTCATTATTAAAATATGTCATTGTCATGCATATTTTTAGAGTGTGTATATAAAATGACAATATTGCCCTTATTGGAAAAAAATTGTAAGTCATCAAAAGGGGGGAAAAAAAACTTAAGATAACAAATTATTTAACACCTTGAAGGGTGTCAATATGAAAATTTCTTTAAATTTAAGCATTTCTTTAGCATACATATATAGGTCCTTTCACTTTGGGGTTAACAAAAGATCCAAAACATCTCAATTGAGGGATCTAGATCTATTCAATTGAATTGAATCAAAGTCATGTTAATTAGGACTAAGCAAGGAAAGGAAAATATTACAGATTACAGAAAATATACTATATCTAATCATAGAATATTACAGCTGCTAACACTCCCTCCAAACTCATGATGGTGAATGAGAAACCATTTGAAGTTTGTAGTAGAGAAATCGAAGACGAATAGAAGTTTGGCTTTGCACCGTTCAACTGTCTCATTTGATTTGGTTTTTTAGTGTGCACCCATTTGCTTTCTATTGTAGAACCCTAACACGATGCAGAAAAGCAAAGGAAAAACACAAACACAATCACACAATGCCCACAAGGATTTATGTGGTTCGGCAAGATTGCCTACATCCATGGTGAGGTGAGATCTACAGAGAAAGAACTCTCGCAACATGTTTATAGCGAAACCCTATATTGAAGAGGGGAAAAAAAAAACCTTTTCGTGCTTCTCCTTCGTACACCAACCCCCATACCCCAAATAAAATAAAAAATGGAAATGAAGTGTTCAATAGTTCATAAATGCAGGATATCCATGACCAATAGCAGAATTCACAACACCTTATCACAAGAGAGCATGGTTAAATAAACATAAAAGTGTAGGGCCATGTCTCAAACCCTAAGCAGGTATTGAATTACAACCTTAAAGGATACTTGTAAAGTAGTTATATCATTTCCAGGGTTAGGGGGTATGATGGTCATTTAACACATTCATGTATTAGGTTGCAAGGGCGACGTGCACTACACGACCAAGTGGCGTTCTCTTTCCCATCATTTATAATATAGGTTTAGCCACTTGGTAGTATATATATATGCCCCCATTAGCACATCATCAATTGAGACAATTCATTATAGGCTGATGGGTCATAACCTGGCCTATACAAACGTACCACCAAAATATTAATCATAAGCTTAGGCCTGCTATGGAATCATTAATAAAACTAGACTACTACAAGAATGGGTTTCATTTCTTGATATTTACTCCAAAGGTTTGTGATCCTCCAAACCAGAAGAAATCAAAGAGAAGAATTCAATGATGATGGAGCCTACCTCAGAAATGGAAAAGAAAGAAAAAGAAGGAAGTGGGAAAAGATCATTTTCATCATTTGGTCCCAAACGGCAACCCAAGTGAAAGGAAAAGGAAAAAGAGATACAGCACTCATGAATATTCAAAGATTGAAAAGAGAACCAAAGTTATGTATATACCACAAAATGGACCCCTCAAAACTTGTTTCAGATTCGGAAATTAAACATTTAAACCTATTTAATTAGTTTCTTGACTCAGTAAGTTGACTCAAAAGTTGATAAAATAACAATTAGAATTACCAATTTATCTTATAATTATCATTATTATTATTATAACTATGATATACTTAAGATGGGGGTAGGTCATGAAATATAAATAAATTCTTGTGGTAATGTGGCAAGTCATTTATGTCCAAAATAAGCAAGAGAATGAGTTTGTATTGGTTGGAGATTGAGTCATGTAAAAAAGTCCGAGCTTTGAGTTTACCCAATTAACAGATTTTGAATATCCTACCAGCTAACATAGGTCACTTAATTATAAGTGCAATTTGTAGCGTAAGCATGATGCAACTGATTAAAGATAATCTTATCTTCTTTCTGGCTGGAAGGAGCAGAAATTAATATCTGTTTAGCAAGATAATTCTATTTTTCTCATCTAGCTTCTTTTCAAATTCTACCACTATAGAAAAGTAAAAAGATCTATTTGATAACTTATGTAGGTGATTTATAGCACCTATGTTGTGTCATGGAATTTAGTCTCATATCAGCTGTGTCTAGGTCATGGAATGGCTATATAAGTGGTGGTCAACTTCATATGATATTAAACATTTTAAAACCATGCAGGTCCCAACACAAAGCTGATAACTTTCACATGATATATATGACGTGTTTTAAAGTTGTGCGATAAACCTTAGCCAAAACGGATAGTATTGTAGCATGTGGGGCCCCACCATGGACTATGGCACTTCAACCTCAACCATAAAGTACTAGCCTCTAGACGTACTCCAACTTGGCATGTTCATAGTTTTAGTGCACGGTATTGGATCGTGTATCGATCAATTTCGGAATCGATACGGATATGTATTGGTCTGTATCAGTCATATCAGATGTATTTGCCCTCAAAGATACTGATACTATATTGTATTTTGATCATTTTACCCTCAATCGATCCATATCGTATCATTGATCCAATATTGGCCGGCTAACTAGCAATATTTCAGAATAGCTTAATTTGTACTAACTAGCTTAAGCTTTGATCATTAATTAGTGGGTAATTAGCTTCCTCCAAAATGTGATCTATATGACCCAAAAATTTCCATGAAGAAGTGAATGTCTCAATGGAGTTTGCTTTAATTAAAGAGATCTGAAGCTTCCAAAAGATATTCTTATTTTCTACCACTTAATAGAATGATGATCATGGATTAATATGGTGGACCATAGTTGACAAAATAGAAAAAGGGTAAGAGAAAGTAGTAAAGCTCACATCAGTCCCCATTTTGTACTAACATATTAATTAAACTTAATGACACCATACACATTGTGATTATGAACCAAATTTACTGGGATTCTCTTGATTCCCTGATGTTAGAAGATCTTAAGTAAGTATTAATTCCAAGAGCTTAGCATTCTAAAGTGAGATTTAGGTAGAAAGTAATTTTCATTTCATGAGAGAGAGAGCGAGAGAGAGAGAGAGAGAGACAGAGAGAGAGCATTCCACCTACCCACGGATGACCCTAGAAGCCACAAGTACTAGTAACATTTATCTAGTTCTACATTTTCTACTTTATTCACTCCAGATTGTAATTTAAGAAAGAAAAAGAAGAAAACAAAACAAATTATGGAAAGAAGAAAAAGAAGAAGAAGAAGAAAACAAAATAATGACACAGAGATGATGGATGATGGAACATTGTCTCCTAGGGCCTTGTTCTTGGAAGAACAGGTCAAAGGGAGGGGACATTTCCTCTACTTCTAAGTAACGTTGTCTTAATTAAACACTCTTTCCAAGCCTAAACCATGTCAAATTATAATAAGCCCAAATTTCATAATCTCTTAACAAAACATAAACCCTTACTTATTTATTAACAAAAAACTATTCATGAAATTTCTCCTCTGAAATCAAAGGAAATTAAAAAGACAAGAAAGAAATTAAGAAACAAAATCATAAAACAAGAACAATTAACACACGGCAGTAACTTTAGTTACTCATCTAACAGTGTCGGCAGTTCTTCGATCAAATTTCACCGAATTCGATCATCCCCTCCGGTGGTGATTCAAGAGATGATATCTTGCTCTGTTCGATGATTTGGGGATAAACACAGTTGAATTTGAAACAGCACAACTGGTTGTGTTCTTGCAAGAAGCATGAAGATCAACGAATCCAACAAGTCTATTGCTTAATGTTCTTGACGCCCCCTTATTATTCTCCTCCATCTTCCAATAATCTTCATCATCAACGCCATCTTTTGTGAGATCTTTGGAGCACTCCATTAATGCTGCAACAAATGGATCTGAATGAAAATTATTATTCACTTCGGACTGCTTCTTCTTTCTTGTTGGTAAAATTGATTCAAGATTGAATCTTTTTGAAGGAATTGGATTGGGAGGAGGCAATGGGATGGTTTTTGAAGAAGAAGCTGGAGACACAGAATTATTGATCAAATACTTTTTTGGGATTCCTGGATGTTGTTCCCATGAGAAAGGAATACCGGAGAATCGAAGAGGAGTATTTGGACTTAAAGGTGAGGAATCGTCAAAGGAAGATGATGATGATCCGAAGGAGGATGAACATGAGAAAGAATGAGTACGGCGAGACGATGGGCGGCGCTTTCCGAATGGGGAGATGTTGTTGTTGTTGGTGGTGGTGTTGCCTCTCTCTACTTGAAGATTTTCGCCATTAATTCCATGAAATGCTATGCAGGAGGATTCCATTTGCAGGCTTCAGGGAGAGAAAGGTTAAAGAGAGTTCAGTGTTCTAGTTCTAGCTGGTTCCTTTTCTTGTTGTGATGAGTCATTTATATATAGGGTAATCTGAAAATAAAAATGAATATTTTAACGAAGAACAAAACGACGAACCAAGCCAGAGAATCAGAAAGAGAGAGAAATTAGGGTAAAATGGGGAACAAAGTTTTGGACATGGGCCTATTTTAATGGGCTAGTCTTTTTGCTCATTTAAATCCATCAAAATTAAATCTGGACACGTTCCCAAAATGACGGGTCGGCTGAATTCAATAGTAGACGCTATTGGCATTTCAATCTTCCTTCTTCTTTCAGGTCTATACGAAAGAGAATCCAATGGATTAAAATCCTCTCCGTTGCTCACATCTGCTAGTGCGATGCAGTGCAAGTGCCGGAGCTCAATACCCGGCAGATGCTACATGTAACAGTGTTGAGCTCAATTGACCCAGTTTTTTGTTTTTTTTTTTTTATGTTTTTTCTTGAGCACAGTACCGTTGGATTTAGCATCTATCAGGTCTCGAGCTCCGGTGCTCGCACTGCACCACATTGGCAAATTGAATACCTAAATTAGATCTTGTTTCAATACTTCTTACTCATGGTAGTACGTTAGGATAGATTTCTACCACAAAAAAATAAAAAATAAGTTAGGATAGATGAGCAGACATGCATGAGACTCCCTAATTACTGGAAATAATTAGGGCAAATACGGTGGGCGTATTCAAGTTTTATGGGTATCCTGAATCTCGAAGGCTTGTTCTTGGATGTTTCTTCCTTCAGGTATAATTGCTATTCACTGTGATGGGTCTCTACATCAGGATAGAGCTTCATATGGGGGACTGGTTCATGATGAAGTAGGAGCTCCCATTTTTGTTTATGTAGGCATTGGTAGGGATGTAAATGGATCGGATTCGGCTTGGATAGTGCTATATCTGCATCCGCATCTGATTAGCTTTCGAACGGATTCAGATAGTGCTCAAAGAATACGGACACGGATACGGATTGGATATTTTATCCGTTTACATGTAAATATAGATTTTCGGATAGCTATGGCCTATCCGTATCCGCATCCATTTAGCTTTCGGACGGATTCAAATAGTGCTAAATGGATACGGAAACGGATTTCGGCTATTCATTTACACCCCTAGGCGTTGGGTCTTATTTATAAGTTTTACACATGGATTGATGGCCATTGATAGAGGTTTGGTCCTATGTGTAAAGAAGAATTTCCAGAAAATTACTATTAGGTCTAACTCAAAGTTAGCAATTTATATTCTAGAGCGAAGATCGCAAAGCCCTTGGCAATGCAACAACTAACAAACGCCATCTGAAATTTGGTGGACAGAGAATGCTTTAGAATCAATTTCAACTTGTTTGGCACGAGAAGAATCAGCTTGTTAACTACATAGCTTCCATGGACACAGGATTGCTAGAAATTGTTATTTAAACATCAAAGTTTCCTGTTGATCTATGCATGTAACCTTGTAAAGAATGATTCTAACTAGTGTATTTATTACAGTTATTTGCAAATCTATGTTATCTTCAACAAATTAATATTATGTATTGAAAAAATTCGACATAATTGGATTTGGAATCGATGTTAGATGATTCTGCTGATAAGTCTAATTCAATTCTTTGAACCAAATTATGCCCAATCTTTGGTGAGTGCGTCTTTAAACAAAAAAATAAGGATAGTAGTTTTTTGTTCGAGAGTGTGGCTTATATCACACTCTCATGTGTGTGTCCCTCTTCTCCTCAAAACAAAGGTAAAGGTGTTTTTTCATACGAGGGAGGAGAGAGATAGAATCATGAGAACCATTCTCCCATACAATTTTTTTTTCTTCCAAAAACATAAAATAAAAGTCATAGCATCAAGGTGAACTCTGTCTGGTACAGTTTCCTAGTGCCATTAATAAAAGGGGGGATAGATCCGACCCCACCAAGGCAATGTATTCGGATAGAGGGATAAAATGATCATTTCCACTCCTTATAAAAGGAATTGCAGCACTTTTACCGGGCACGAATCGCTGGGGATAAAGATCCAAAATTTTCCCTTTTGGGTGTTGGGGATTTTGTTTAGGTTCTCCTCTCTTTCTCTGTAGTATCTTTCTTGCATGCTGGAACCACTTTAATCGGATCCCCTAATTTCTTCGAAAGACAAAAACATCCTCATCATTTCAGTAAAGTTAAATAGAGGACCCTCAGTTAATAACCTTAATACAGGCCTGACCACGGGATTTCTATACTCGAGAGATGTCCAAACGATGACCTTTGCTGTCCATTTCGTGAACAACACAATTAAAAGCAAGAATGGCACATCTGATCAGATCAGGGTGACCACTGACCACTGACCACTGACCACTGACCACTGAGTGACAAGCAATGCTGCGTGGGAAAGGAAGCACCGAAGTACTGAAAGCATGTGAATTGTGGGGCCCACGTCCTTGAGTAGATGTGAGTGGTCGGGTATTTGATCTCATATACCGTAATTACCATCAATAGTTGTCACGTGCAATGTTGTCCCTAAACCTCGTGTGTCACTTGTGGTTGAATAGTCGAAGGTTTTGGGTCCCATTTATCGGGAGAATAACAGCGTCGCTGACTCCCTTGCTTGGAGAACATTGTCTTGTACATGTGAGACAACTTGGCCCATTTCCACTCCCTAACTCCAAACCATATGCGATTTGGATGCCCCGGCTGTAACACGTTCCAATCAATGAATCTTTGATTTACCAAAAAAAAAAAAAAAAGAAGGTTTTGGGTCCCATTTTTCACACATGTTTACTATGTATGTAATATTCTTTTGGAAGAAAGTACGCCATCGGGTCCTGCAGCGCACATCACCCCTGCGCCAAGACATAAAAGTGCACTTAATGACTTTCGCACCCCTTAGAAAAATGAAAATGACCAGTGATACGATGGTCATTTCACATATCCCTATATCTAGACAAGAAAGTGAAGTTGGCTCAAGTGACTCCACTCTATTGTATTGTCACGTTGCTTTCCTTCACGCCAAAACATACACACTCAAAAGTGCTTAAGAATCCTAGATTAAGGTCTAAAACTCATCAATATAACTCTACTAAATAGGATCCAATGGATTGGAGGCATAAGTTAAACCCTATAATGAGAATTTGTTAGGCTAGGAATTAACCTAAGTCCATTGAGTCAAATCAATCTTCTTAATTTATTTATTATTTTATTAAATAATAAATATTATACACTTACAAATGCATTACATCATGATCCATATAATATGAATATAAAACATAAATTGTTAAAATAATTGAAAATTGATAGAGAAAAGAGAAGAGATGGACCTCTATCCATGCATTATTGTTATCTTCTGAAATAAAACTCTAAACAGTAAGTATATGATATTTGCAAAAACACCATTATATGAAAAGCAACCTAAATATGATAAAACAAAAGAAAAATAAAACTAACCATATATGTGGATGCATGTAAAAAACATTTAAATGTAATTTAATCCTAAAATCATAAAAATAGATGAAATAAATTTATAAAATTTGGATAAAATTAAATAACAAAACGACCTAAACATCCCTACATGTAAAACCTAATCTAACATATAAACTTAAATTTAGAAGAAAAAAATTATAGAATGATAAACTAACCTAATTCCAATATAATTAATGACCAAAAACACACACAAAATAATAAATAAAATTATCAAAAATATTTCAGACTTATGAGCTCACATTAAGACCATAATAATGAATTTATCCTTTCGATTTGGGATCAAAACAATGCAAAAATTCACACAACACCCCAATTGATAAAATATTGATGTTATCTAGTTTGGGACAACAACGATATACCTTCATATATTAAAAAACAATACCAAACCAAAGGGAAGGGGAGGGATATGCAAAGCGGCACGGGAGGGGGAGCAGAGGGCAAGGGTTAGGGAGGGAAGAGGGAGAGGGGAGAGACATTGAAAGGATGCGGGAGTGGGAGATAAATAATATGGGTAAATTAAAAATATTAAAATAGAATGTATCCAAAACATAATATTTATGAAACACAAGGTATCTCAAACATAAAAATTATAAATGTGAGGTACATTAAGCATAATTTTTGAAACATAAAGTACTCTAGGTGTAGAATCTCAAATTGTTAGGTATCCCACCTGTAAATTACCCAAAAAATATAGTAACAAAATAACAAATGTTCTCATACAATTTGATTTATTCTGTTGAGTCTTGGTCCCATTATATTAAAAATCTTCATAAAGTAATATATCTTCAGATGCCATTTGTCCTCTTGCAGTTCTCTTTGATCAGTCTTTTTAGATCCCAAAGTAATATTAAAAAATTAACCTCTGTCATTCTCTGTCTCTCTCTCTCCAAAAACAAAACAAAAAAAATTTGTTTCCTTTTTCCCTTCACTCAACTTCTCTATGTCATCAACCCCAAGAGGCATTGCAGTTGACAAGGTACGAAGTGTAAGGAAGTTGAAGGTCTTAAGTTCGACTCCACCTCTCCCTTGGGGCTATTCGCTTGAGAGGAAACTCCTTTGTGAACATGGGGGCCCCAATATTTCCCGATTCATGTGTGTTGCATGGTCGTGCACGAACCTTGGGGGAATTAGTCGATCAAAGGTTAGACATCTCCAGTTCCAAAAAAAAAAAAAAAAACTTCTCCATGTCATCCACTTGTAGGCATCCCATATTTCTTCAAGTCCTCAAGGCACATCTCTCTCTCTTTCCATTCACCCAAAAGCCTCTCTCCTATCCCCTAATAATTTTGTTTGTTCATTCAATTAAAAATAAGAAAGCATTGGATCATTTTGTATTCATTTACTGGAAATTTTCCTTGGGGCTTTTAGATGAAAAAAGAAATTATATAATGTTGAGTCTTCAACACTTTTTTAAGGTGAAAGTTTTGCTTCACCCAATCTTGGTTAGTTGGGCCATCACAAAGTTGGTGTGGCCAACTTAATCCTAACTATGCTTTTCAATGTGTGTAGACTATATATAAGATGTATTTAGTAATCATGTGTCCACAAGATCGTTGTTTAGATTGTTAATACTCACGCAATAAGTTCCTAAGAAACCTTAGGTTAAGCTCATTGCACTATATGTTATACATATTATTATACTAAATTTATTATTTTTCTTAAAAAAAAAAATTTGCACTTTGGTTTTCCTTTTGGCAAGAGTCCCGTTTCTGTCAACGGACATCGCAGAATTTTGTAGATAGATTGACCATAAAGTCCCTTGCTCACATTTAAAGTTTCAGCTCAAAAGGAGTTAACCTTATGGCAAACTAAAGTATTAAAAAGTGACAAAATATTATTGTTACAATGATTTGTTACATTTCTAAACAACACAAGGCACCTATTTCATCACATGGATAGATGACATGTTTACAGTCTATTCCAACCTTTGTACAGAGAGGACATAGTAGTTTAGTTTAGCCAAGAGTTAGATTTTTTGAGTCTAATTCTATTAAATACCCCATGTATTAGCATGCACCTCGTGTATGTCCATGCATATGTACTCGTACTATAACCATTAATGTATAGAATAAATTATGAAAATGGAAGGGTCAGATATGCCTTGTGATTCTAGAAACATCCCAAACATCCCAAGATTGAAATTGGGATTGAAATTTTACATATAGCAAACCCAGACCTTTCCTAACATATGCAACAGTTTGCCTTCCATATTGTACAAAAAGAAAAGTACACATTAACCCCCTTCTTCCGGAAAAATTTCTTGCTTCCAAAGAAATGGAATAAGTCACTTTTCTTTAGGGGTCACAAATACCCTCTTAGGTTTTAGTATTTTCCAAAATACCCTTTTAGATTCGGTTTCTTTAGCTATGAACCGGGTAGCAGGAACATTCTTGCAACCTGTGTAGCAGCAAAATTTCGCCCCTAATTACTTCAAATAAATATTTTTTTTTTGGGTAAACACTTCAAATAAATCTTCAATCATACTCTGATTGAGTTTGGCACACACGAAAATTCTTCAAGTATCTGGCCTTGGTCTTCTCAAAACATGGGCAGCCCAGCCCAGCCCAGCCTTAATGCATCCTTGGGCTGAGTTGGGGAGAGGTAATATTTTGGGCCTGATAAGGCCCATCATAAAATGAGAGGTTTAAAGCGTATTAGTCTATTAGAGCATCAAAAGAGATAGATTGATCGTGACAAGCAGACATCATACGTAACCATCCCATGCGGCTAAACCTCTTCTTATTGCCATTTTTATGGTAAGTTATGAAGTCTTATTGAATTGAAAGTTCACATGAGTACGAGAATGATAAAAGGGAGAAAAAATGCTGTTTGGTGAACACAAGGGCACAAAATGGACTTGACTGGATTGGGTTGGAACAGTAGGGATCTGGATGCAGATTTGGTTTTCCATTTGTATATTTAAGTTTAGGTTTTGATTTGATTAAGACCCAATTAAGCATCTTGGTCCATATCCGGCCCAATAATCCCAATGTGTCAAGTTTCAAAACTTCCTCTGAAATCCAAGTATGAATAAGTTTGAATAACTAGACCCAATTTGACTACATATCCTCATATGATTCTGTGATGAACTTGGGTTGGTGAAGTTCTTGAATTGGACATACTCCATTTTATGCCAATAATTAGGGTAAATCCTAATAGAGAAAGTTCTCTATACTTTTGCCCTTTATATGAGCAATGTGTTGGACTTTTTTTGGTTAAAGACAGCATTAGATGAGAAGGCTCCACCTTGGAACAGCCACTTTTCAAGTTTAAGTTTACAAAGAAAATTAAAATGGAGCGAAATTTATATCCAAAAAAAAAGGTCGAAAGAATGCCACCCGATCGTGTGCTATGACGGGCACCTATGCCCAAACACAGCCGGATGCGCTGGGCGCAAAATGATCGCACCACTCACATGGAGAGAATAGGCTCAACTTGCTCTGGAGGACACCAAAGTCTAATCATATTAGCTTTCCAGAATCTCCCCAAATCATCTATAAAGTCTGCCATAGATATTATTGGAGCCCTTGGAGGGAGAGGGAATGGACCTGATGATGCAACAAAAGCCAGAATGCAGGGGCCATGCGAGCCCATGGGTTAATACCAACCTTGATAAAAGGCCCTTTAATAAATAATCCCAGGCTTTGAAGATGTACTTCCACCCCCATAAATCTGAACAAAATCTGTGTGAGGGAAGTACTTGGTTTTCATGAGCCTGCCCCAAAGAGATGAAGTGGGACCAACAAGATCCCAAGCTTTCTTAGCTAAAAGATTTGTTCATTGGAGATGAAAGTTTGAAATCTATTCCTCTAGATTTTTTAACAGTACCAATAGCTGACCACTTGACTATAGGGACTAAACTCTTATCCCCATTTTCCCAAAATAATTTCTGCTAATGGCATTTAAATCATTAAGAACTGAAAGAGGGAGTAGGAAATAAGACATGTAATTAATATTTTAGCATAGTTATCTATGATTGTTTGTTGGCCTACTTGATAAAGGAGCGAGAACCCATATCAAGTCCAGTGTGGCCTGGATGAAGGCTTAATCAGGCCAGGTTAGAAGCCTTTTAACCTATTCCATACCAGTCTGGCCCGCAATCTAGCGTTCATACACAAGAGTGGGACCTATTAGATCGAGCCTGATAGTAGGTAGCCCTTTTTTGATGGTTTTCACTTTACTCCAGGTAACCCTTCTCTTAGGTAACCCTTTTCGTGACTTGAACCAGTGATGTAGTGACTGACCTTGATACCAAATGTTTGATACCTGACTGATACACCAAAAGCTCCATAGTTGATGGAACATGTTAAATCAAGCTCTTTAACTTATTCCGTACTAGCTAGGCTGCCCCAATCTAACGTCATTACACCAAAGTAGACCCCATGAGGCACAAAAAAAATCTATCATGCACATTCAGCTGCATCAATTGTTTCATTTATGTATTCTGTATTTTTGAAAGACATCTTTCCATCACTCTCACTCACCTAACTAAGCATTTTGGCTAAGGAAGTTGTTGGTGGAAAGCTATGAAATAAGTATATATTCCAACTAAACCGGCCCATTTCAGCTCCACTGCCCTGACAAATGGAATCCATGAATACTAAAATGGTAGAGAAAGTGTTTGATCTAAAGAGGGCCTGTGTAATGTGTGGAAAAGGTTTTCTTTTACCTAGATCATATCGGTTGTTTTGCAGATTCATGTATTTGTTTGCCACAATCGGAATTCGTACCACCCCCACAATAATTCTTGGTGTGGGGAGTTGTGGCCACTACAATCTCCTTTTCTCATCTTCTAATTTTCCTTTTATGTTTTTCAACTTAAATTTCTTAATTAACAGCCCCTTTTATAGTGGAATCTTCATAAATTCACCTAGTTTTGTCATATGGTAAGTCAGATGGGATTGAAATTTTATGAACATGTAAACCCCAAGGTTCATTGCACTGATATCAAGTTTTAGCCTAGATGGAATCATTCACGTGGCAAGCAAACTACGAAAAAAATTAGGGCTATGAAAAAGTTACATATGACTAGAGAGATGCATGGGCATGCATGGAAGGATATGACATTACATGCATGGGAAGACAAATAATTGAATTTGAGATTGAAATTTGACATTTAACCTATTTAGGGCATCACCTTGATCGGCAACCATTCATCACATTATTCTTCCTCGTGGGAAAACTATGTGAATCCATTAAGGAATTCAATTCCATCCTAAAAATTCGTGGAAGAAACTTTCTACCTGTTTTTTTAACAAAACCCATTATCATATTCCATATTCAAAGGATTCCATAAGAATCAATTGTTTCGTGTATATAGTTTACTAGTGAGATTACTCTGAGATCTTCTATTACATGAACTCAAGCATGCACTACCACATAATGAGTCATCTTTAAGAATAGGACTAAGTTTTCCTCCACCCATAGAGGATGCATGGTTCACTCACCATTCTAGGGTTCACAAACCCCCTCCTAGGGTATTAGTATGTTCCAAAATACCCTCCTGATACCCATCCCCATGGTGAATGGGATCCCATTCATCATGGGTGGAGGGAAAATTGATCCTTAAGAATATACTGAAATATAATTTAACCTAGTGTAACATATCCTCTTCTTTTTTAGAAATTAATAAACGAAAATTACATTTTAAGGGGAAAAAAAATAAACCAATTGTGAAATTGATAAACCAGAATATATCTGACTACATCGAAAAAAGATGATGGGAATAATTTTGATTTAAAGTAAGAAAAGGTTGGAATCCAATTGATAGCTATACCCCGACAAACATACCCCAGATAGAATCTGAGACCCAAATAAACGGTGGAAATTAACTAATTGTGTTTTCACTATATCATTCAGTTCATGCATCTCAAGGAAGCAAAGCAAAGCAAAGCAAAGCAAAACAAAGCAAAGCAAAACAAAGCAAGCAAGCCTTTGCTTTTGCTTTCATTATCTTTTTAACATACACTGACTATAGGGTTCCATCCCTGAAAGCCACTTTTATTACTATCTTTTTGGTAAAGCTTTTTTATTACCATCACCATAATTAGATATGTGAATGTACGTAGTAGTACCCCATTTGCTAGATCCTATCATGGAATTCTTACTGTTACTGCATGGTCCGTAGTAGCCCATGTTAATGACAAAACACTACAGGACCACCAGTGGTTTTTTTTTTTTTGGTAATTGTAAAGGCCCAATGATCCTTGTGGGCCTGTGGCTCATGCCACTAGCCTCTCTCTCATGACTCCTATTAAGAGATGCTAGTGCCACTCACCAATGGAAGGACGGTTCATGGTACTATCTATAACTTTGCTAAAATGAAAAAGACTAAAGGCTAGGAGGAATAGCAAATAAAAAGGGGGAGGGGGGGAGGGGGGGGGGTGATGAACGGAGACGATTCCTTCCTTTTAACACTCTCACTTTGAAGAATTAGAATTGGAATCGGAATTGGACCCGCAATTCCTTACTTTTATGATTTGGTTGGCATTGAGAATTCATAAATAGATATGTTAAGGTACGGTGTAGATCCTCCTCCTACGATAGAAGGATAGTTGAGGTCAAAGTGATACGGCAGCTGGTACAAAAGAGTACCATTTTAACGACAAAACTCTGTATGCCTTGTGTTTTTGTAGCCCGGACCACTACCATATCTCTCTCTCTACTAAGTGCCACCACCACCCTACTCCTAGTAATACTACGACTTACTAAGATCCCCAAGGCTAAAAACCGAGATAGATATAGGCACAAAAAAAAAAATGGCATTACAAAGCCCATTAATGGAGTCAGAAGATGGGATTGGCTACATTGCATAATGTCGGGGATTTACGCAAAAATAATAATTCAGATGTGAATAACCCGATGTAGAGACATATTGTTACTTGGACACTAGTTTCTTAATGACTAGCTTTTAAAGATGAGTTCTATCCAAATTCCCGAGACATAAGGCACTTGGCCAAAGAAATACACGTATCAGGTGCAATTTGTGCGGATTTGATAAACCTCGGACATGCTCTTAAGTGAGCATTGCCAAACTGTGGATTGAAAGTCATTAACGGATAGAACTTGAAGGTATGGGGTCAAAGAAGTCTCACCATGGTTTTAAAAATGGAATCGGATTATGTGGAATTGATCAATTTGAATCAAATTGATCAATTCTCACTTTGTTTCATAAGTAGTTTCATGTGAGTTGAAAGAGGATCTGTGACTGTATTTACCATTAGTCAATCCAACCCAGTTCGAGATTCAATTTGATCTTCGTGTGTATCGAGGCTTTGATATATGTTCCCATTGAGGGATATATGCTAGTGCTACTGAGTCATTGTACTACCAGTACTGCGACTTCACTTAGAATATTTTTCTTGGTAAAAGACTTTGCTTAGAATGACAAGACTAAAGCCCAACCCAACTAATCTTTGGATCTCTTTTTTAGAACACTGAGGATTCATTTTGGTGAATGTGCTCATCTGACTCTTGGGCCAGTAGCACTTCCATTTCTCATGACTACTACTACTACTACATCTCTATGTAGAGATGGTAGGGCTACATTGTCATAGCACTAGTAGTATTATATGATACGTTTAAATAATATTAATGTTGTGTTTGATATATATTTTTTGAATACATTTTAGGTCTATAATGTATTTTATGAAATTATACCAAACAACATTATTTTCAAAAAAATCACTATAAAGGCAGACAATCTCTTCATTGTGGGTGAAGAGGTTATCTAGGGTCATCGTTCTACCCTATTGTACAAAGTTTGCATCTACCCTTAGGTCCCGTTTGTTTGACGGATAAAAAGGGGTGGGTCCCACATGTTGTGGGTTAGATTGACAAGGAAATAAAAAAGAAATGGAATAATGGAATGTGCATTTTGTAGTGGGGTGAGATTTAGTGGAGAGAGAGAGGAAACTGACATAGGGTGAGATTTCATGGGAAAAAAAAGAAATAAGAAGAGGAGAGAGGGGACTCAAAAATAACTTTTCCATGAATAAATGGGGTGGGAAAAAGAGGGATGCCACCTCCCCAGACAAGAATAAATTCAGGTAATGAACTTGTCTGGAAGTTTCTCACCCCATCTAACCAAATAATCACATTTGTGATAGTTTTTGGAAAACAAGTACAAGTTTCCCACTCATTTTTTCTTTTTCCGCTTTTCTCCGTCAAACAAACATGGCGTTAAAGTTCATTAGTGGCAATAAAGGCAGATAATCTCTCCAGGGTGAAGAGATTCTCTCTTTTCTTTTTTTTTTGTTGTTATTCTAACAGAAAAAGCCCAAATGATCAAAGACACTTGTCATATCAAATGGCTGTAGCCACTAAAATTTCCAATCAAAGCAACTTGCAACCAGTTTAGAACCCACTTAGCAAACATAAACCCCAAAAGGAAGAAGAAAAAGAGCCATTTCCTGACAAGAAACCTTGATAATATCCATGACTGAAGATAGAGAGCCTTGTGCTAACAATGATGAATTGTTTCAATATTCACATCATGTAGTCGAGCTTTGTTTACCTACTAGTCATCTTTAATTCTAGGGTTTCCATCTTGTTTGGTTGTTTCAAAACTTCCAATGTCCCTACCTCTTTTTATGGGAAAAAGAACTCACATATTTGACAGCCCCAGCTCATATGTTCCTCTCTCTCTCTGTCTCTGTGGGTTGGGAGAGCTTCTTCTAATTCAATCTACGGAAAATGTGTGGTGTGAGAGTAGCTTTGGTCATTGTTTCCACGAAGAAATGCTGGCTAGCACTAATGACTCATGGACTCATTAAATGATCCTAGTACAGGGGATCAGCCTTTCTAAACAAAACGTCGTTTAACTCACACTAATAACCCTGTCAGTGTATCCGAATGTTATAGTAGATACCCTGATCTTGTCTATCGTGTGTATGATTGATTGACCATTTTCTACTTGTTGGTTTCAAGTTTTATTTAGAATCTTAATGACTCTTGGACTCATTAAATGATCTTAATACTGGGGACCAGCTTTTCTAAACAAAAAGTTTAACTCACACTAATAACCTTGTCAAGGTATCCGAATGTTATAGCAGATACCATGGCCTTATCTATCGTGTGTATGACTGATTGACCATTTTCTACTTGTTGGCTTCAAGTTTTATTTGAAATCTAAGACCCCTCACACGATTATTAGTAAAACTTTTTGTTATCAAAAAAAAAAAAAAAAAATCTCAGTATTTGTCACTTCCGAATCGACTGAGTTGATTAAATTCGATCCACTTTGATATCTCATCAGCTCAAACGTGTCAAGTTGATCAAACTTGGTGCATCTAATCATAGTTAGTAATTTCATGTTTAATACACAAATTATGGATCAGGATCGTCTCCAGGGAGCAGGGAACACCTAGGGTGCTGCTAGTTGTTGGGCTGTGCCACACACATCCCTAGGCATGTGTCGAAATGTGTACGGTACTGCTCAACCGCTGGATACCCCTTGGCAGCACCCTGGGCGCACGCCTCCTTGGAGACGAGCTAAATTCCAAATTATACATGTTCTTTGTTCTTTTTCTTTTTAGGAATTGAGAGCTTTTTATATATTTTACTTTTTTAGGGGGGGGGGGGGATAGGGTGGGAGAATGTACCAGCCAGGAGACTTGAACTCGAGTCCTCTTGATGAGCATGAAGCGCACCACGGCTCACCAACTGCACTAGGCAGCTGTTGGTACATGTTCTTTTAAACATATATTTTTGTACATTTGTTGGATATTATGACATTTGTTATATGTTCATCAATTTAATTAGATTAAATTAATTAAGAAAAAATGAATACTGCTTGGTTGCGTGGCTCCTGTGCCCAGACACAGAAACGAGCAAAATTATCGCCTAGCCTCTCCTAAAATCAAATATCTCATCGTGTTAAAGTTAAAGGAGATAGCGAAAGTAGATGAAGGGTTAATGTGTTTCGGTTCAACGAGAACCTACGTCCACACTGCAAGTCGTCTTTTTACAATTCCATTGATGAACCACGATTCTTTCCTTAAGAAGGAAAGCTGGAGAAAATAATGGAATTCTGTTTACATCATTCAAGGAACCTAGGTGTTGTGGATATACAAGGAAACTAATGATTTGATTTTGAACTCTTTCAATCTTGGCTCTTGAGGAGACTCAAACGTGGACTCTTGAGGTGATTGAATTTGATTCAATTATCTCTTATTCTTGCCAACCGATGAAGATGATATCTTTTCATCATGATTCTTATCTCTTATATGCCCCCTCAAGATGAAGGCGGGTGAGAAAACCTAGAGCTAATTGGAGAGAAGAAAGTGGAACCGCAGGTGAGATAAAGCTTTTGTGAAGATTTGGTATTCTGATTCAATATTTGATCAAGCAATAGTAATCTATTTCCATTCGTTCTGAAATTTTTGACGTATCGATCAAGTACTTAATAGACCTTTAATTATGACACAAATTTGATTATGTGAAACAAGAGAGCTAATCTCGTGACCCCCTGAGGGCATTCACTCCTGACTCCATTGCTAAGCTACGTACCAACTGAGCAAGGAGTTGGTCACCTACCTTTAAATATGACCAATGTTAAAAGGTAGACCCCACACCACACTATACCACACGTTGGACTTTGGACCTAAGGATCTTATTTTTGGGAATGATGATCAATGATCCCATGATCGATCATTGAGCACCTTAATTTCCTCTCTATTTTTCAATTCATTTTGTTTCCACTATATTTCCTGTTGAGAAACACTGTGAAGGTAATTTCTTTAGACTTAATAGAGCTGAGGGATGGCGTGTAGGGTGTTGCCGCCAGCCAGGTTGCTTCTGGCTCCCATGCTATATTTTTGGTATCTGGTCTCTCTCTTTTAGAAGGCCCCAAAAGTCAAAGTTTCTTCTTCGTGTGGTACCCGCAATCTCTCTCTCTACATTACTTACTTGAAAGCGAAACCAATCAATAAATAACATTGGATATTTGGATCAGCTCTCGGGTTGAAATCGGATCATAGATTATTATTATTATGACAAAAGTTTTCATGCTTGTATGAGCACGGTCTACATTAAATACAGTCAGATCGAAATAAATACTAATCCAAATATTGATCTCCTTTATTTGATTGAGTTACTGGATAAATCTTTCGTATACATGCAAATACCTTTACCCATTATTATTAAAACTATTTGTTTTAAGTAAAGCAAGTAGAAAACAAGGTTGAGACTCTACATTAGTGGAAATGCTTCCACTATGGTATCCCCTGATTCTACAGTTAAATTGGAATCAACCTTGGACCTAATTATACTCTTATTCCTATCCAAGTGTCGGTAGGGAATCCCCTATAAGTCCCCTGTTGAACTCTGCCATGATTTGCTTTTAAGCAGAATAATAATAATGAAGCATTTCATCCTATTGTGGTTGTGGGTCATGGGGTTGGGGCAGCACAGCTCTTTCTTAAATACAAATCAGTTGAGATTCCCACATCTTTATTAATTCCTCACAACCACATATCTATGCATTTTCTTCATATGGTTGACCCTACAGTATACTAAGAGTAATGAAATAATATCGATCTGTTACATTAATTTATTACTAGTAAAGCTTAGTACCTAATTGAACCTTAGACCATCCAAAGCACAATAAGTAAGTGGTTCCAAGTTATCAATTGACTGTTTGACCTTTTTCTACTCCATGGTCTCTTGAAACTTGTAATTCAGATTCCATTCAGATTTCATACGTAACACACGTTATCAGCAGTAAAATTATGTTTACCCAAAAAAAATGTGGTTCCAAGTTATCTGTTGACTGCTTCTCAATATCAATTGGAATGAAAATGATTCTATGCTATTTTTGCATAGCCTTTACACTTTGTCTTCTGTTCTCTGCTGTTTGGAAAGTTTATGGCCATTCAATCCAATAATTAATAATATTTAATGTGTATGAGAGTTTAGAATTGGAAACCGACATTCTTATTTAATTTTTTATCCCCTTATGCACGGAACTCATCAACATACTTCACCCATCACTCCAAAAATTGTGAAGTCGTGAGGAACTTGTAATTAATACTACGGAACGAAAAAGTGTGTTAATTACAAGTTCCTCACGACTCCTTTTGAGTATCAATTGGAATGAAATGATTCCATTTTGTTTTTGCATACTTCCTCTGTTCTGTACTGTTTGAAGAGTTTATTGCTATTCAATCCAACAATTAATAATATTTAATGTGTATGATAGTTTAGAATAGGATACTTACATCCTTGTTTAATTACGGAAAAAACAACTTTGCTCCCATGAGTCTATCTCTTTCCTTTTCATATGAAAAGACACTTCTGTCTCCTTGTTTTGAGGAGGAGAGAGGTAGACACATAGGAGTGCGGCATATTAATCTTCTTATGTATGGAATTCCTTAACATACTTCACCTACCACTGCAAAAATTGTGAAATCGCGAGAAACTTATAATTAATACTACTGAACGAAAAAAACTGTATCTGTTCATCATGTCCAAAAGAATCTTATTTGGTTTTCTTGTTCTAAACCAAATTGCACAAGATAAAAAAACTTATATCTCATCAAAAAATAATAATAAAACTTATAAAATCAAAATCATATCATTTCTTGGTAATTCTAATAGGTTTAATATTAAATGGTGCCGGATGGTTTCAATTCCATTTTGCCACCCTTAATTTACCCTTTAATTAAACAAATCAAATGATAATTTTTTTTTGGGTGAAGAGATAATCTGTACATCCATATTACTATTTGTATCATCGGATTGCATTATTGTAGTAGTAAAAACTTGCTCCAATAGTTATATCATTTCCCTAGAAAAACAAAAAGTAGTTTCCAAACACTTCACATACCCGGCCTCCTCACAACAAAGAATGATTGATAGATTATCCTGTCTTGGATTCTCATAATATTTACGCATCAATGGTCCTAACGGCCAGCAATCAGTGGGACCCAATTGATATTCATGGTTGATGGGATAAGACGAATACAATTTGTTTTAGGCTGTTCAGAAAGGATGGTGAGAGTGATCTTATTCTCCTAATCGGAGGGTGGAGGATGGTTTAGCAGTGGAAAAGGATCATAGCCTTGAGTTTTTTTATATATATATTTTGAGATTATTTGAGAATAAGAATTTTCTTTTTCTATATTAGGAGGAAAAAGGAAACCCCTAAAATTAAATTAAATTTTAGTGACAATAAAAGAAAAGGAAAGGAGTGAGAAAGGCTATGTCCCGGGGCTGTAACTAAGCGCCACCCGTCACTAACTTTATCGTGACGTGGCTCTTCTAGAAGCAACTGCAGTCCCCGGACCTCCCAGTTCCCGGTCTTCATCTGCTCTTTTCCTTAGTGCTTCCGCAAAGAATTTGAGGTTTGGCCCTTTTTTGGTCGAAAAGATGGATTGTACGGCGCCGAATTGGTCGGTTTCCTGAAAGCCATAACATGTTAAAAGTTTGCCAGTTGGAATATGGAGCAACCACGTCGTATATTTTATTGTGGTCATTTCAGTCTGACGTGGCAAGCATTGGAACCCTAAAAACTGAATAAATAGAGGTGGTTCGATGCTTCAGGTGTCTCAATTTTTTGTGCCATCTTTTTCAACTTGCAAGCTTCTTCTTCTCCTCTCTCTTCCTCTCCTTCTCCTCCTCCTCCTCCTCCTCCTCCACGAACTTCTTTTTATAAAAACTAGGGTGAGCAAGGCTTCTCCATTCCTAGGATATTTTAAGTATCAGCTTCTTCTTCTTGTCTCCTTCTCTCCCCCTTCACTTTACAGACACAGAAAGAGACAACAAATTAAGAAATGCCAATGGATGGTGGAAGAGAAAGCCCAAATGAAAGGTCACCAAACGGCTCTGAAACAACCAAAAATTGTCGAGATTTGGAGTCTCTAATGTCTTCCTGCTATCCCATCACTCTCAAGGTAGACCACACTTTGCATCTTTCAATTCTTTTTCTTCTCTCTTCAAATTTTCAAATGGGTTTTTTGTTGCTCTTATCTCATAAACTCATCCACACAGCTTTAATGCAAGAAAAAGGAGAAGAGAGAGAGAGAGAGAGAGAGAGACTCTTTCATTAACTCCTAAGTCCTACTGTGGACCTACGAAGACGACTAGGGGTTGACCAGTTTCGCACCAAGTGGCTAACAACACGTGTTGACTTTGTTCCCTTCTTTCTCGCAGTTCGTGGACATCTGTTACCGAGTAAAGCTGGAGAGCAAGAGCAGCGGCAGTACCCATTGCGGCGTTCGAGGGTTTCTGGGTGGTCCAACCAGAAAAGACCGGACCACAAGCACCCCCGAGGAACGAACCATCCTAAATGGGATTACGGGAATGGTTTCCCCAGGAGAGATTTTAGCCATCCTCGGCCCTTCCGGAAGCGGTAAATCAACGCTTCTCAATGCTCTCGCAGGTAGAGTCCATGGTCCGGGTTTCACCGGAACGGTCCTCGACAACGGCCAGAAACGCAACAAATCGGTTCAGAGACGAACCGGGTACGTCACCCAAGACGACGTCCTCTACCCTCACCTTACCGTCCGTGAAACTCTAGTCTTCTGCTCGTTACTCCGATTGCCTGACTCGTTGTCCAAGAACGAGAAAATCCGAGTGGCCCAGTCAGTGATAACAGAACTCGGACTCTGCAAATGTGAGAACACAATAATAGGAAATAGCTTCATTAGAGGAGTCTCGGGTGGGGAGAGGAAACGAGTCAGTATTGGACATGAGATGCTGTTGAACCCGAGTTTGCTACTACTGGATGAGCCCACCTCGGGGCTCGACTCAACCGGGGCGCACCGGTTGGTGTCGGCATTGGAGTCTTTGGCTCAGAAGGGTAAGACCATAGTCACATCCATGCACCAACCGTCGAGCCGAGTTTACCAGATGTTTGACTCGGTTCTCCTCTTGTCGGAAGGAAGGTGTATTTACTACGGCAAGGCGTCCGATGCCATGGATTATTTCGGGTCAATCGGGTTCTCGTCGTCATTCCATGTCAATCCCGCCGATTTTCTTGTTGATCTCGCAAATGGTACGTACCCCATTCGCTATACGCCTATACCTGTCTTTATAATTCATAATTATTCCATAAGAATCCGAGTTGGGCTCGGTGACTCAGTTAGTCTGAATCGGAATATTGGTTTAATTAAAAGGTTGGTGGGTGGGACTGGGGGGTTCCAGGGGGATTGTCTGGTCTGATCACTGGTGTTGTCTATTCAAAAATGGAAAGATGGAATGAGGTTTCTTTCACGCGGGGACTTCCAGGTGGGGTAGTTGGTTGGAATAAATATCTCTTTTGAGGTCCACCATATATTCCTATCCAATGGTGATGAGGGTGAGACCCCACGTGAGATGAGCCAAAGCCAACTGGCTCTTTTGGAATGTGGAAATTTTGATGGATACTACCCCACCTCCTGAAGAGTACAGTTTACGAGTTTAGTGGGTGAGCCAGGCCCAACTGGCTCTGGTGCATGTCCATGTTTCAATAGGTTTGATCCTCTTCCTTTCTCTTTCGACCTCATTATCCATGTGTCACACTCTTAGAAGATGCTAGGAAAAGTAAAATGGACTCCATCTGTTGATGATGCTAGTGTAGTTCAGGTTGTCTCCTTTAGATTATTTTATAAGATTTTATGGTGGGCCTTGGGCTTCTGAAGATGAGACACGTGACAAAATAATGGCACTTTAAACAGATATATGTGCTTGTGCTAGCCTTTACCTTTTTTTTGTATTTTTTTTCTATTGGGAGAGATAGGCACATCACTCACGGTGGGATAAGCTAACACCAATACCAATGGAGTTATAGGACAGGGTATCATATAATAGAGGCAAAGGAGAGTCATTTCAAAGGATCGAAGAGATAAGAGGAAAAATTATCTCCTCCATTCTCTGCCCAAGGGATTAAAGTGGGGGGGGGGGGGGGGGGGGGAATTTTTATCCGCTACTGTGCACTGTAGCACTTCTGTGCCATCGTGCGGCATAGTAGCGGACATGTATGCACAGCGGGCCCCCCTATGCACACATGGTCACTATTGCATCGCACGATGTGCATAGTAGCGCCTCCAGTATTAGAGCGAATAAAGGTCCAAGTGGGGGGATGATACTACGTGTCTAACTTATGCTTGAAACTGAGACTTCATAGGGCCTAAGCGCCTACCGCATTAGCCTCTTCCAATTGTGCTAGATAGTTGTCCACATATTTCACTAAATGGCACTAAATTCATGCATCATTGATTTCAAGGTCCATGGTGTTGAAATTTGAGCACTACTTTAATTCTTTTTATTTTAATTTTAATTGAATATCAAATACTATAATTAATATTTAGAAAGACTAGTTTATAATAGTTGATAGCTTAAAAATGTGCATTACATTGTGTTTTTATCATTGTTAGAAAACTAGGTTTTGACTCGAGCAAGCCACCTTAGTTGAGTAAAAACTAAAAAAAAGAAATCTTGGTCATGACTCAGAGTCGTGAAGACTTGTCCTATGTAAAAATCGACAAGACACAGGAACGATTGTGGTAATCATGCAATGATTCATAGTTAGAGCAACCCTTCTCAATCCCAGAAAAGTTAATGGAAAAAATAAAAAAAAACAGTTTAGTAGCTTATTGTCTTGGCAAAAGTTTCCTCCACCATATATGCAAAAATGTCGGCTTCTTTACTGTATGAAGTTGGTCATGGCCATAGGAGTCTGATCTAATGACAAAGAAGGTAGAGAATCCCTTCACCATGGATAAAGAGAAACTCGGTCCTATTTTCTTAGACAGTGTATGAGCATAGTTGTCCTTCGTTTTGTTAAGAGCAGAAATAATATCGTATAATCACTATTTTATATCTATCCAACAACTGAAGTGATGATTGTATTTATATACAATTATATATGTACGAAACTTTTCATTAGAAGAATATTTTTCATTTCGAGAAAAATCATTTGTCTTAAGCATTCATAACTAAGGTCTAAAAGCAATGCTCGAAACTTGGTGTTAGTCAAAACTTAAAAGCTCTAAATTTGGGGTCAAAATCATTCATAATGTGGAATCTTTTTTCTAAAAAATTTGGCATATTCCAATAGAGTGCTAGAGTTTTATTATATATCTCATGCAATGAGTATGGAACATATTAATCAAATTACCATTGCATAGAAGCAAACTTCTCTAAGATGACTAGATACATGTTCTATATAGTCTATTTCATCAATCATTTTTCTTGTATTCTAAATTAATGGTTGTTGTAGCCTCAAATCTGGACTTTGAATCTGATTCAGTCATCATGATCCCTTTGTCCCCAAAAGATTAAAATAAAACATGAAAGCCTTAAAAGTTAATTAAAATATTTAAAATTTGATAAAGTATTAGTTTTAAATTTCATCTTTTCACTAATGTAAGAACAATTATCCTTTATTGCTTTCTAGTTTGCCGGCCCCTGCTTTTGGTTTGTATATGCTTTGAAGAAATGAACACTTTCGGGTCACGATAAGTGTGCCAAAATTTTCTCACATAAGTTATCTAGGAACATTGTACAACTTAGGTTCTCTACGTTTATATCTATATGAGTTACAATATTCTACCCCATTTCCTTCTCAATTTTATTTAAATTATCAATTAGTTGCTTGTTTACTTCACATACCACTTTTAAAAGGAGGGTTATAAAGTTAGTTTGCCTATATTTGACGTGCCAAAAATGTTTTAGATCTATAATTGAAACGAAATGAAATCCTATTGGTTGCATGGTAAATATTGAGCTGCCAATCATTAGACTAATGAGATTTATATGTATTTCATTAGTGTTATGGAGGTATTCATCGATGTGATTTTTATTAGGTAAGAGTCACCGTTATATAGTTTATTCTCTTTAATCCAACGATCACTCATTATTAAAACCCCAATAGTGATTCTTCATAAAACACCATTGTTGTAGACACATCTAGAGTCATTAATGTCTGTCCCTATAGTATGAAGTCGATAATGCCTCGTTGTTGTTCTCAATATCCTTTTTCAACATCATCTGAGCACCATGGTCAAGGGATGACGGAAGGAAAATTGTCCTCTATAAACAAACAAGCTCTCAACCATCAAAGTCATGTGACTAGATCCTTTATGAAAGTGTCTCCTTGTATGAGCCTAACTACTTTTATGCAGATCTCAACAATAATTTTACTTAGGTCTAAAAATTTAATCCAATAATTGAAGAGGTTTGGTTATTAAAAAGAAAGATAGGATAAAACCATAGATGAAAGAAGAAAAAAATAGTTTAATTACAAATTATGTGGCTATTTTGAAAATTTTCTACAGATTTTTATAACCAAAGTACCAAACATAACCTTAATATAGTTAATGTAACTATTTCTTCAAATGGGGAAACTCCTCCTTGGGTCTTCTAAAAGCCCTATGATGGTAGACGTGCTAATTAATCCAATGTTTAAAGCTATTACATCCTTAATTTTATCCCCTAAGTCATCATTATAAATTAAAGGGTCTTTGTTTAAAGGTTCTTAAGCAACTTTCTTAGGTACATCCCTTTCCATGATACATGATTTGTCTTAATATGTTATAGCTATTGGTGGAGTGACATTTGACCATTGTCGTTTTAACTTAAAAGGGTAGAAGATGAGAAAAAGAAGAAAAGCTGATTAACTACCATTGAGGAATTTCTTCAAACACTATCATAGTAATGTGGTTAAACAGAGTGTGACCTCAGAGATTGCGTAAGAAAGCATCTTATCCATGAAGAATAGAGAGAAGCTAAGTGCATGTGTGGCGCATTGCAACAATACTTTATTATGGTATGAGTCATGGGCGCTGGTTTTTCTTTCGAAAACTTCACTTTAGTTTGAGTGTTTCTAAGAGTAGGAAAGACGGAAGAAGGGAAGGAAGGGTTAGGCAGAGACCGACAGCAAGTCTTCTTCTTTGTTTCGTGACACTTTATATTTTCCTTTAAAGCTAGCTCATACACTTAAGCACTATGATCGTGCCATGAAACGTGAAGGGAATATTTTTCCCATTAAGCCATCACCCTCAATGGGAGGACCACTCTTTTCTGTGCTTTTCCCAACCATGTGTGGGTGGAAAATAGAAAACCTTACAGTACCCTTTTGACTGATTAAGGCCTTAAGTAGTGGTTAGGCTTTTCCAGGGAATTGTTTATCTAGATTGGGTCATCATCCAATGGTTTTGTGCCACGTGGATGCGTCTGATATTACTTGCTAGCTACTCTGTTTTCAAACTGGATGGGTTGGCTTGGTTAATTTGAGTTTCTTAAATCTTGTGCAAATTAACAAACTTAATCTGGCACAGTAAAACTTTAAAGTTATGGAGCAATGTTCTCTGCACCACAGCGCACGGGGGTGCAGGCTGCACCAGACACATGGGGTGGGGTGGTCATTTCTCCCATCCTCCATGTGTCTGGGTGTAGCCCGCACCCCCGTGCAGAGGACATTTTCCCTTATGTTATATATTTAAGATGACAGTTTGCTTAGTATGATATTACGATGCTGTGATTCTTAATTTCTTGGCAGAGAGGTACCCTCTGGGTAGCACTCTTCCTCATCTCCTTCTTTTCTATTTTCCCATAGCCTTTACTTCATTTTTCGCTCCCTTGGATCCTTTTATCATCCCTATTTTTTATTCCAAGTGATTTGTTTCTCTTTAATAGGCTGTAGCTAAAGATAAATCTTTTCTTTTTAAACCCACTACAGATGGATTTCTGAAACAGAACCAACCATTAAGCTTCTCTGTTTGGAAGCATTGGTTGGTGGATCAATCTGGACAGATTGATGACATGGAGAATGCACTAAATGAATTATTAACAACTAAATAAATCTTAAGAGTGATTACATTATCTAGTTTGGAAACGTGTGATACATTCTATCTTAGTCAGGCTTGTCAAGATTTGATTGTGGCAGAAAGATCTTGTGATGATAATGTGAAGTGATGAATTCTGATTGGTACTCAAAGTAAATTTTCGGCTCGAGTGTGGGACCCAACAAAGAAAAATAAATAAATAAATAACTTAAACCTAGTACAATGCTTTGTTTAATTCATTTATTATTATATAATCTGTTGTTGATCACTTTAGAAATAGAAAATTTCCACTATAAAAGGAAACTAAGTGGCCTAATCCAGCTACAACCAACATCAGTGGATGCCCATTACTCCACTGGTCTATAAACTCTGGCCGCCTTGCAATTACTTGCTAACTAGAGATTAGATGCTAAGTATGTTTATATTAAAATAAAATGGTTTAGTGCGCGAGCTATTACTTTAAATGTCACGAAACCTGAGGTGGAAAACCACACAATCTGAATGTGACAGCAGGTTCACTAGATTTTCTTCGCTTCATCTGTTGATATTGTTGTTGCTGTTGTTGTTGTTGTTACTATCATTATCATCATGGTTTATATCTGACCCCCTTTTATTTGGAATCAAATTAGACCTAGAAATCCATCAAGGTATATACTGAATCCAACTGCAAGGGTAGGGGATAGGATTGGGTCAACAGAAAGAAACAATTCTATGGAGACAACACTTATCTTGGTATCATAGTCATCTAATACAATTCACTTGAAAGATGATGAATTGCTTGTGATCCAAAAAGCTTTACTATGACTGTTGATCTTTGATAGTGCTGCCCTGATGGCACAGTGTAGATACTAATACATTGTACAATACTTTGCAGGAGTTTTTCAAACTGATGGCACTAGTGAGACAGATAAACCTAACTTAAAGCAAACTCTTATCTCCTCATACAACAATTTGTTAGCTCCCAAGGTGAAGGCTGCCTGCCTGGATACAAGCCCTATCATGACAAATGGAGTGAAAACCAAAATGGCATTTGAGAGCCATGGATCAAAGTCACCAAACAAAGAATCTCGAAGAAGTATTTATAGTAGCAGCAACAGTGGTTGGTTCAACCAATTCACTATCCTCCTTCAGAGAAGCCTAAAAGAGAGGAGGCATGAATCATTCAACTCACTAAAAGTCTTCCAAGTTATAATAGCTGCAGTATTAGCTGGTGGAATGTGGTGGCACTCTGACATTCGCGACATTCAAGACCGTCTTGGTCTCCTCTTTTTCATTGCCATCTTCTGGGGTGTATTACCTGCATACAACTCTGTTTTCACATTCCCTCAAGAACGTGCCATCTTCATGAAGGAGCGGTCCTCGGGCATGTACACTCTATCCTCTTACTTCATGGCTCGATCTGTGGGAGATATCCCTATGGAGCTCATTTTGCCTATGGTATTCACCACCATTGCTTATTGGATGACTGGGTTAAAGCCTGAGCTGGGAGCATTCCTTTCAACGCTGGCAGTGTTGCTAGGCTATGTACTGGTGGCTCAGGGGCTGGGCCTTGCACTTGGTGCGATCATCATGGATGCCAAACAGGCATCAACGGTTGCTACAGTTACAATGCTGGCATTTGTGCTCACAGGAGGCTTTTATGTGCACAAGATACCTGCTTGCATGGCCTGGATCAAGTATACTTCGATTACATTCTACTGCTATAAGCTCTTGATCTATATTCAATATGGGGAAGGCCACTCAATCTGGTTTCTATTGGGTTGCTCACAAGGGAGCAACAGGTACAGCTTAAGTTGCAGGTTTGTGGAGGAGGATTTGGAAGGACAAATCCATCCAATTGTCAACATTGGCATATTGATTATCATGTTTGTGGGCTATAGGTTAATAGCATACACTGCATTAAGGCGTATCAAAGTCTGAAACAGTTAACAATGATGAAGATATTGGAAAAGCTTCTTCCTAGGGTTATTCTGAACCAGTTGCAGCTTGGTGATGCAATGTATTGAAATTGAATTTTTCTTTCATTTAGGTTCACATTGTAACTTCCAGTAGCAATTTCAGGTTGGGTACCAAAAACAAAAAAGTAAAAGGAGTCTAGTCATCCACTATTTCTTGAATAGAAATTAATCCAAGGGGTGCAGCTTTCTCAGCCATATCTTACAACCCAAATTTCGTATCAAGTATGACCTCGAATAGAGCTGATTGGAGGGTAAGGATCCATGTAGCCAACCTAATTTAGTTGGGATAAGGCTGATTTATTGTTGTTGCCATTGTAATGGAGTGTTAACAATAACAAAAGAGTGTAGGAAATGTCATCGCCCCGAAAGGCTACTATTTTAATGTTCTGATTAGTAGCAAAAATTGCAATGGAAAGTTGTGTTTTCTTCATATGTTGAATACATGTTTCTTTTTTTTTTCTTTCCTATGTTGTTCTTCAGCACCTGAGCAGCCCTCAGAAATTTTCAAGTCTTGAAGAGAAGTTGTAACCAAATAGAGGGGCACATATATCCAACCTTGCACCTCAAGGAAATCCCAACACAATAAAACAGTTCCCTGTCCGGCTGTGTTTTAAGGGGCAAACTAGCAGTAAAGTGTTTGTTTTTTTTTCTGGGCATTATGTATGAGCTCATATGTGAGGAATTAATGGTACTCACCACTTAGTGCAGTTTAATTCTGTAATCACCCTTTCTGTAGCAGGAGACCTCTAACTATCTATCAAACTGTGCTTGACATATTTGCAGCCATCACAAACAACCAAACGTTCTGAAAACAATTAGCACCATAATGTAATAAAGAATAAATGATAGATGAGCACAGCAAAATATATTTGATTTAGTAGAGTGGCTATATCCATAGGTATACACCAACTGTAATGTGAAACAAAAGTGATTCTGATTAACTAGAAATGAAAATTTTCAGCATGAGTACCTAAATGTTCATGCCTTGCCTACACTTCCTTTTGCTGTACACTAGATGGCCTCTGATCAGCTAAGCAAACAGAGCAAGGCCAAGGCACTTTTTAGCTTACAATGCCAGGAGGATATGCAAACTGAACTAGTATCTATCATCCACAATATAGATGAGCTGGAAGTCGAGGCTCAGGAATGGCAACAAGTGGTATCTTTTTAGGTGTTGAGAGACCATAAACTTCATCCATGTCCAAGTCCTTAAGTTGCATTTCATCTGGCAATTTCCACAGGAACCCATGTATGATGTTAGCCAAGTATGATTGAATAATCTTTAACCCAAGCACATAGGCAGGGCACATTCTCCTTCCTGATCCAAATGGCAATAGCTCGAAATCATGTCCCTTCACATCAATCGCCTTCCCAATGAACCTCTCAGGACGGAATTCTTCCGGTGCATCCCATAGTGTTGGGTCCCTCCCTATGGTCCATGTGCTGACATGTACTCTGGATCCTGCTTGAATGGTATAGCCGGCAACCTCGCAATCTTCCTGAGCCAGGTGAGGTGTTAGCAGTGGTGACACTGGGCGCAATCTCATTGTCTCCTTCATTATGGCATCAATGTATGGTAGGTGTGGGATGTCTTTATCTTCAACCCATCTTTCTCTCCCAACCACCCTATCCAATTCTTCTGTTGCTTCTCTCAAGGTCTCTGGGTTTCTCAAGAGCTCGGAGAGAGCCCACTCCACTGTGACTATAGAGCTCTCAGTGCCACCTGCTAGTAGTTCCTGAAGGATCAAATCATGAAAACAAGTCATTACAATTGTCTATGTCATTGTTAGGATTATATTGGGCAAGAACATTATTCTCAGTTGGAACTGAGTCCAGGATGGATTTTTGTGCAAAGATCACTTCTATAGCCCTATTCAATTTGTAGAAGGTCTAGGGCTTGGGGATGAGAAAAGTCAAGCCAGCTCAGCTGTGAAGTAGGGCTATGTTGGTGACATGGCTGCCACATTATGACCACTTGTCAATAGATGAACTACTAAGTTCACACAATGAGATCTTTACCCAATGGTAGAAGATCTCATTGTAGTAGTAATCTTCCATCCCTTTCGGAATGAAATAAATCACTCTAGCAACTTTTCATCTTTTTCTTTCTCAGTCACAGGACCTATATGGTAGAAGACCTTCCTAAAATTTATTTGGGAAAAACCCAAAGGGCTCATGTATGAGTAATGACTATTTGTGCCATTTTGTTAAGTTCATGTGATTGAGGAAACAAACTCATCAAGTAAGGATATACAAGAATTCAAAGAAACAAGATAATGAAAAGGGCTGGGGATCCATGCTGTTGGATTTTTTTTTTCAATAATTGTGTGGACGGTTTTGGGTCATTCTTTGGTTCAATGTTGGCCTGGTTTTTTGGCTAAGGGACATGTATCTTCAAAGAAACATATCTAAGGGACATGTATCTTCAAAGAGACATATCCAAGGGACATGTATCTTCAAAGAGACATCCATTTGTATAGGTGCATTCATAGCACTTGGATTAGAATCTTTTAATTTAATCCATTGATCCAAGAGACACCTACACCATGGGGTATCTTCAAGAGACACTTACATATAAGTGCTTGGATTAGAATCTTTTAATCCTATCCACTTATGTCAATGGACGGACACACCCATTCCCTGAGGTGTCTTGAAGGGATACATCCACCACTATAAATAGAGGTGAAATGGACAGCCCAAATCATTCAATTTTTGTGGTACGATTTCAGTCAGTCAGGCATTAACAAATTCTCAATTCTCTGATAGTTTCAAATGATTACTGTATCTGCAAATCAGTAATCAGTCCAGCCTGTTTTATGTTGGGAGGCAGATTTGCTGCAACCCAGTGCAGTAATAGGGTGCAAATACTGTCTTAAGGACAGAGCGTTCTCGTTCGACTCAGGCTATCTCTTTGTCCTCTTCTTTTGATATTAGTGTTTTTCTAACACACGCCAAGCCTATAAGAGAGCATAAAGGGGCATTGCAAGGTTCGTATAAAAAGAAGTCACATATCAGGGAGGAGAGAGAGTATCAGTCATCATTTTTCCTTAAGTATACCCCTAAATCCCACTTAAGTAGGAATCTACGACAATCTTGGTAATTTTATGAAGCTTTAAACTCACCCTACTTTGCCGGATATTGGTATGAGTCCTCCATTAAATCACATGGATCCAAAGTCTCCGAGTGGCAAGAAAATACAACCTTAGCAATTAAGAAAAAAAATTTCCAAAAACAAATCAAATTGAGAGAGGAATCTACACACCATACCAGTGGATATTCTGAAAAAAAAATTATCATCCACATATTTTGGATAAGAGAGAAAAATACAAGGAAATTGCACCCTGATGTTTTGGGAAAGTCATTTGAATCAGGTTTCTCTCCCTGCGGATAACCACTCCACCCCATTTCACACTCCATGGGTGTGGACCACCACACCCCATCTCACACCATCCATGGATGGTGTGATAAAGTGATATGGGGCGGGGAGTCTGGGAATCTTCACGCAAGTGATGTGAGAGTCCGCTTCACTTACACCCTCAGCTGACACTTGGGTTCCACTCATTCTCTTTTTCATCGCATTAACCGACTACCCTCTCTCTCTCTCTCACACGGTTTATCAAATCTTTATTTTTTATTCTTCTTTTAATTTTTTATCAACATTTGTTTTTATTTTAATCCAATACCTATAAAAATTAATTAAAAAAATAATAAAATACTGTAAAATTCGGTATCAATCCAATATCATCATCACATAAGATATAACGCCACAGCGCTATTTTTGAGACCAGTATGGATTTGTATCAACGTATTGATAAAAATCGTCATCATGATGCCAAATCGTTGTTATGATATACCATGACGCCAATATCGCCTTTGGTGTCATATCACTAAATCCCTAAATAGCTAAATCGTCATATTGCCAAATCATCGCCATGGTGCCAAATTGTCATTACCAAATCCCCGCCATGGCGCCAAATTGGCATATCGCCAAAATATGGCTGCCATGGCAGTATGGCAATTTGGTGATATAGCACCATGGCGGCGATTTGAAGATATGACATTTTATACAATTTGGGGATTTGATGCCATGCCGGCGATTTGGTGATATGACGTCATGAAGGTGATATGACGTAATGCTGGCAATTTTTTCAATACACAGATACCAATTGATATTGATCACTACCGTAACACCATGGCACCATAGTATCATGGTGTTATCTAGTAATGATACCAGTTTTTACCAATATTTTATTAATTTTATTTTTATGGGTATCAGATTAATATCGACCAAGGCCAATACTTAAGACTATAGTATTAAAATAAAAAATGAATATTGAATAAAAATATAAAAAATAAAGAAATTTAATAAACCATGAGGAGGAAAAGAAAGGTAGTTAATGCAATAGGAGAAAGAATGAGTGGGATCCACATGTCGCCCTAAGGGGTGTAAGTGAAGCGGACTCTCACTTTATTGGTGTCAATTTGGGAATACAATTGGGGAATCGTCCTAGAATCATCATGCTAAAACCCGATATCGAGCTGTTGCATTAATAAATGGAAGGGTATTGGGATCTGATTTTGGTACCGAATAATAAATGATACGAGACAATTCTGGGGGATAGGATTCCCAACAGTATCAGTACCAAAATACAAGTTAGGTACCAAATGGAATCAAAACCACGAGTGCCCTTTCAAAGGGTATATTTCATGTTCTTGTATTCAAGTTTTATGGTGGTAGTTTGATGTATTTGGGTGGTATTTTTTTTTTCTTATGGTGGTTTAAACTGATGGACCTTTAAATTTGTTTCTATAAATTTCTTTAGCGATGACACTAAAACCATATATGTGCTTGATTATTTCATCCTCATTAATTCCTAGTTGTTATTTTGAAAAGTTTAAATGTGATCGGACTAAGAAGTAAAACCATGAAATTCATGGTTTAATACTCTAAGTTGATTTCTTAGAAACACCTTAGATCTCATAATAGTGAAAAGTTCCTTTTTTTTTTAACTATGCCTAAAACCATTTTAGGAACCAATAATGTCCTCTATCGTTAATAATCGGGATCGGGACTAGGGGTGTACATAAATAGCCGAAATCCGTTTCCGAATCTGTGTCCGTATCCGTTTAGCACTATCTGAATCCGTCCGAAAGCTAAACAGATGCGGATACGGATAGACTATTGCTATCCGAAAAGCTATATTTACATGTAAATGGATAAAATATCCGATTCGTATCCGTGTCCATATCCGTTTAGCACTATCCGAATCCGTCCGAAAGCTAATCAGATGCGGATGCAGATATAGTACTATCCGAGCCGAATCCGATCCATTTACATCTTTGGGACCTAGGCTTGGACCTGCGTGGTGGATTCACCGGACTTTTTTTTTTTTTTGGAAGTAAATAGTAATTCACCGGACTCAGAAAACAAAATTTGAAAATATAAAGATAAATTCACAAAACATACCAGCGTTATCCCCTTAAGAGCCGTCCTATCGAGCTTGACTTCCAGATTAGGATCATCAGCCAACCGCAGCAACACATCCACCATATCCTTCTCTTTCAAGTTGTCCACACTTCTCCTCCTCATCTCGTGCTCACCTATCACTTCTTCAAGAAACCCATCAAATCTCTTCCCCAACACCTTCATCTGCTTCACATAACCCTTCAAATCCAAGAAACCCAACCAAGGAAAACAATCACCAAGATCCATCACACCATTCAAGAAGAACAATTTCTCAAACATCGTCTTGAACTCCTCCAACGCCGCTGCGGGCTCACCGGAGAACTTCCTTCCCATTACAATCCGACTTATAAAGCTCAGATTAGTATTCCAAAGATGGGTTTTCACAGTGATCTCTTTGCCGGAAGAGGCATAGATTCCCTTGTGAAGAAACCCCATTTCTTCGATTTGAATTTTCTCGTAAGATTCGAGACGTTTGGGGTTAAAGAGCTCTGTGAGATAGATCTTCCGGAGAAGCCGCCAGAAGGGACCGTAGGCAGACCAGGTCATGGAAGTGCAGCTGAACATGGTGTGCTTGCCTGCTGCGGTTCTTGGTCGAGACGCGAAGCATTGGTCGTGGGTTTTGAGGAGTTGTTCAGCCATGGCGACAGAGGAGGCGATCACGATAGGGATTGGACCGAAACGGATTTGGATTAAGGGGCCGTATTGTTGGGAGAGAGAGTGGATGGAACGGTGGGGGAGAGGGCCTATGAGGTTGAGATTTCCAATTATCGGCCATGGTTTTGGGCCTGGTGGAGGGTTTGGTCGCCGCCGCCGGGGATGGGCTGAGAAGTAGAAAAAGACAAGGGTTAGTGCTGCAAGTACGACTGATGTCAAGAGAGGCCATGAAGGAGTGCCGATGTCCATGAATAGAGGCTGTGTTCTGTTTTGTGAGTGTGAGTTCTGTTTGGTGTCGAACAACGCAGTATTAACTAGGTCTGATCGTTGTCAAGAACTCTTTACTTTTTTTATTCAAAGAAAAGACAAAAGTTGCAAAATACATACCTATCCAAATGAAAAGGCGCAAGTCTAATCGAAAAGTATGTGTCTAGAAGGATGTCAATCGGTTCGGTTCCATGACTTGAAGGTATGATCTGGAATCGAACCGAAAACCAAATCGGTTGTGGGGCCATCAATTGAATCCGAATCTATTCATAAAGATATGTTTGAATGGATCTATATCATCTACGGTTTCTTGGCCGATTGAATATGAATCAAAAATAAAAAATAGGATGACAATGGAGATCTCCTTTTTATCCATTGCTTTAACTGCAGCGCTGTTATACTCATCGTGTGGCATTACAAGTGTCATGTATGTCATGTGGGGCCCGCTATGCACACATAGCACCTGCAGCGCTGCACAATGAGTACAACAGGGAATTAAAGTCTGTTAAAAAACCAGTTGGAGAACTTTATTCTTCAGCTTTTCAGAGGAAAAGTTACTTTTGAAGTAATAGGGCAAGGTTCTTCAGCGAGTATCCAATCTGATCCTTAAGATTGAAAAGCATTTTTCAAGTTTTGTGAATTCATCATCTGTTCTGTGATCCAATTTTTTAGGACCAATTGGCTAACCTTATGGAAGTCCATGCCCTTGATGAGCTCCAATAACAAAACCACACTGCTTTGAAATACTCTCACTTTTGAGTTTTCTCAATCTCCTCTCAATTTAATTTAGGCATTTCGTTCAAATTATTAAAGCTTATCAGACGCAAAGATCCCAAATCCTCCAATATATATAATTTGTAGAATGTAAATCGAATTCCAGGGATAACAGCTGCTTTCTGTTGAATTTGTTCTCATTCACTAAATTTTGTACACACAGAAACTTCAGCACAATTGCAGAGAGAGAAAGAAACCATCGAATTCAAAAATCTTTTGGTGGGCATGAACAAGGATACATTCAACATATTACAAAGAGCTTTATATCTCAGAATGTCAAGTCTCAGCGCTCCCTTGAAAAAAAAAAAAACAAAACTAGACAAAAGAAAACTAAAAGAATCTTTATATGTTCACTCGAAAAATCCCTTCTCTCACAATCACCAACTCACAAGCAGCTTTAGGTAAATGGGGTGCAAAAACAACCTGTAATTTCCCTGCTAGTCTTCACAATACCTGTACCCCCCAACCCTGAGTCTTTACCAACAATCTCATCCTTCCTCGACAAGAACAACCTTGAATTTACACAGTTCACCCAGGCCAACTCCAAAGCAGGGTAAACCTGCCCTCCAGATGAATACAAGCACCTCATATTTCCATCTCTCAGCCCATGAACACCATCAGATGCCACAAAATCAACAAGAGATGCGGGTGAGATGAGCGGAAGGAGAGGGAGATATGTTTGGGGCGGTGAAGGGGGAAGGGGAATTCGGAGTGGATGTAGAGAGAGGAAGCTCTATAGGGAGATCCTCTTCTGTACTAACAAATGCAATGAGTTTGTGTTTGTGTAAAACCTTTCCAAGAAAATTGCAACGCCAAGAGTGTATAAAACACCATCACCATCACCATCACCCTCACCCTCTCCCTCTCGGATTTTTATCCTCTCAAGTTCGCATCGAACGCTCCGACAGGCAGTGAGAGATGAGTGAGAGAGGAGAGAAGCGGTGAGAGGCTGCTGACAGTGACAGATGGAGGCGTGAGATTGAAAATGCTGATCGGGTTAGGGGTTGGGGCAATCGAGATCTTCTACGGCCTGCTGCCCGGAGTGTCCTGTCCGGCGCAGACAGTGTCGCACGTGAAATAACCGCCTTACTCCCGCTCAGACAAGGTGCTGGGTAGGGGGTAAGGCGGTCATTTCACGCAAGACACTGTCTGTGCCGGACAGGCCGCTCCAAGCAGCAAGCTGTAGAAGATCAGGGTCAGGGCTTGGGGAGGGTGGGTAAATTGTTAGACTTCAATTTGGACTGTTGGATGGTCCTTTGCCATGTGTCATCTTCTCAATTATGCATTATGGCAGAGGATCTGGATTCGTGTGGAAGGGCAATCCAAAAATTTTGACCATTGAATGTCAAGAAAATTATATGAATTTGCTATGTGTCAAATTTTAGACTTTGACCATTGGAAGTAAAGGCGGTGTTCACTTGTTCTACTTCCACATGAGGGGGAGGATGAATCCTTGCTGCCCCTTTTTTAATTCATAATTAATTAATTAGTAAGGCCAACATCTGATATAATGGTATAAGCTAAAATGAATGTTAGTATCAAACATAGCTGAAAAATCAGGCTTTGACTCGATCGAGTTCTTCAAGTCAAGTCAAAAAATCAAAAAATAAAAAAATCAGATCAAAAGTCATGTTGACTCAATCAATAAAAAAAATTATCAAACCCAACCCGAATTTGTCCAAGTCAACATTGCAACCAAATTCACATGAAACTTGTCTAGTCCATATCAGTTTGGATCAAACAAATTTACCATTATTTTCTTTAAAAAAAATTTGGTTTTTTTTTACATTTTTACCCTTGGTCCTAATCGATCTATCGATATGAGATCGTTCAGGAATCGATATCATCTCTACTGATACCAATACAAATTGGTCAATTCGATCAATCCAATACCAATTCCTCAATCCATGTTCCTTCTACTTTGTGTCCTTATTTGACATTGTTTAACTCCGAAATCCCAACTCTCAACCTGAAAGTTATTGGTGATACAAGGGACAAAGAAGAAAAGGGGAGGTAGATAATTTTGATGTTTCTATTTTTGTTTCTGCTACGGGGACTCCCTGAAAAAGGGAAGAGTGAAATCAATGATGACTTATTGTGCACACATGAAATTTGGCCACAACAGTGAAAATGAGGGGTTTGATAGCCTTGGCAATGACAGGTGAAATTGCAAAATCCCTTTCTTTCCAAGTACGGGGCAACTCCGAGATGAATTCACTAATAATAAATGGGGACTATACTGTTTCCCTTAAAGTTTTTTGCCCAAAACTTGAGATTCATAACAAAAATGAGTGAAGAACAATAAAATTTAAAGATTTTACCTCATAATCATCAACAAGATAATGCTACTTCACTTCTAAAAACCCCAAATATATCTCTCTAATAGCTTGGAAAGCCAACTGAAAAACAAACACTAGTTTCAGTTATATGGTTTGATAAAAAAACGTGAGAGATAGGACAAAACGGCCTCAAGAATAACTTAAATTGGAGAATAAACCTCCTATAGAAAACTACACTTCTTCAAAAAAGCTTCAAAACGCTTCCTTTGTCTTCTCCAACAACTTGTTTCTTGCTCTCCCCAAAACCTTTCTTTTCTCTAAAGACTCTACTTTTCTTTTTCCCAGTGACTCTTCGTATTACTACAAAGTTCACTAAACAAAAGTGTTTACCAACATTTTATCAAAAAAAATAAAAAAAAAATTGTTTGCCAACACATTGACACTTGACTCCACATGGCCCAACTATCAACACCCTTTCCTCCTTCTCTCTCTACCAGCCACCCTCCTCTCATGCCCCACCGGATTCGCGAGCCCCCTGTCATGCCCCATCGGCCCTACAACCATCCTACTTTGAGCCCCCATCTCCCTTGTCTTTGGTCTCCATACCCATCCTGTGGCCACCACCCTGCCCCTTGCCTCCCTCCCAACATCTCCCCATGTGTTCTTGCCCTTTGCTCACGGTAGCCACCGCTCCCCTTAACCTCTATTCATCGTAGCCACCACCCTCCCCGTCTATGTATTCGCCACCTCCACCCCACGTGCAACCTCTCTCTCTCACACACACACACACGACTGGTCAATGACTCAATATAAGATATCAATCACGTCTCTGCTCACAATAGCTATGGTAGTGCTTCCCTGTTTCTTCACTTCTATGTTTGTTGATGGGAAAATTATCACCTCCGGTTCCTTGCCCGGTTCAGTTCCCCAATTCCTCTAATAGGGGGTGGTGGACCTCATCCAATGGTGATGGACCTCATCCGGGCAGGGGTAGTGTAGCCCCCCTTGTTAGAGGAACTGGGGAACTAAGTCGGGCAGGAAACTGTAGGTGATCAATAAAGATCTGATCTGGCCACAACAACCTAGCAATCAGAAAACAAGACTAAATGTTGTATCTCTAGCCATAATGCAAGTAAAATCTCATCTTGGAGCGCTTCTACTTCTATAGCAGAGGAAGAGAACCTAACACCACAGGAACTCTTACTGGCAATAAAACGACCAGAATTGTCACGAAGCACCAACATGGCCTCTATGAATCAAGCTCCTGTTTCGGTGGATTGGGCAACTCGTATTCTAATGGACGATATCTATTTGTTGTTCAATAGTTATCTTCTGTAATTTTCAAGATTCTTTCTTGTAGATTTAATTTGAAGGCTCGAAGGCTCATTGTGTTGTTGTTAAAGCTTTGAATTTGTTTCTCTCATGTATGGTGGTTAAAGTTCTGATGGTAAGTTTTTTAGATAGGCTCTTAATAATAAATCATGATAGTTTCTGTTACAGTAAAAAGGGAAAAACGAAAGCTGCTTGGTTGTGTGGCTCTTGCGTTCAAACATAAGAGTATGAAAAATTACCGCCCAACCTCTTTTGAAATTAAATACCATTTGTATGGGATGCCCCTATGTACACTCTCATTGGGGCCCCCACTCTGGTCCAGGGGCTACACAACCAAGCATCCTTACAAGTTGCACCAAACCGATTTCACGGAAATCGAACCGTTTAATACCCTTAGGATGTGGGTGGACCGTGGACTGGTGGTTACCAGGCCCCTATCTATTCGTCGCGAAGGATATGCTATACACGCCAATATTGAAATTTCTTTATCGTGTCGGTCCTAGGAAGGTAAAGTGACGGGAAGCGAGGAATGAACAGGAACATGAGATTATTTTCTGTTCTTGTGGTGTTTTCGGTGTTTCTGTGGTCGACGACAATGGCGGAGAAAGGCGTTTCAGAAGCAGGAGGAGCAGGGGACTCTTCGTCGAAGGGTGCAGCAGTTCATATTGTCTACACCGAGCAGCCCGAGGGAGAAGAGCCCGAGGCTTTCCACCTCAAAACCCTTTCTTCCGTTCTCGGCAGGTTCAATTTCTTCTCTCCCTTTCTCTCTTTCTCTGGGGTTGTGTTCTTAATTCAAACGCATCTGTTGATGTTGCAGCGAGGAGGCAGCGAAGGAATCTCTGATTTACAGTTACAAGACCGCTGCAAGTGGGTTTTCCGCTAAGCTCACCCCGGAACAGGTCGCCGAGATCTCAAGTATGGAACTCTCTCTCTCTCTCTCTCTCTCTGCATCTATTTTTTCTTTTTTAAATTCGTCGTTATTTCTTAGGTTTTCCCCCCCTGCAATTAATGAATCAAAATGAATAATTCTGAATGAGGAAATTTGTAATAATTTTCATAATGTACCAAATTACAAAAATAATTTCTGATGCATAAGATGAGATTCTTTCTTTTCTTTTTTTCTTGTTTTTTGGGGGTTAAGTGGGGTTCCAAATGGCAATCAAAAAGTGAATTAGGTATTCTGAAGCGGCAATATCTGTTGATGCCATGCCATTAAGCAGAGTGCAATTCATAAGACCCCCCCCCCTTTCCTTTCTTTCCATTTTCTTTTTATTTTTCTCTCTCCATTGGAGTTTAAGGAATTTCGAGAGGCAATAAGAAAGAGGAAAGGAAGGTTATATGTACTAAAATGAAAATTAATGTATTTTGATTGAATGAGATGAGAACCTGGTTTAGGTTGTGATAATTAAGTAGTTGGAGTTTGATTGGCAAGGATGTTATAATTTGGTTGTTCTAATGATTTTGTACCAAATAACAATGCTCCCTATGAATGTTTTGTGTCATTTTATCTTCACAGTGAATGATAAATAATGTTGAAGTGAATTTGATTTACTGAGCTAGGTTGGATCTCTTGCATCAGATATGCGCTTATGGTATGTTGTCACTGGTTGCTGATGCCTAGATTATCTAGTTGAAGTCTCTGGATTTTGGTTCTGTGCATGTGTCTTTGGATTAGGAATTAAGAATGATCTGCTATATTGGACTAATATAGTGTTCAGCAGTAAAGATGTTTAATTCTAAGAACATACAGTGAACTCTATTAAGCTTATCCCATCAATCTAGTGCTCATCAGAATTTTTGTTGGGGCTTTATACTCTGTTGAATCATAAGCTTTCTAGCCCTCTCGCTACCTTAGTCCTCCAATCTTTGGCCCTAGACCTTGTCCTTTTAGTTAATTCCTTCTATTTTCTACAAATCACTTCCAAATGTAGTCGTTGATCTTCAAATTGCATCTGACTGAACCTTTAATTTGAGTTTCCCTTGCGTTATTCTCTATGCTGTAATTTAACATTTTCTTTTGGGATGTGCCAGTAGGCTATTCTACTTAATGGCAATTGGAGACTGTCTTTGTGAACTGTCTTACGCCATGTACAGGCAATCTGTAGCACATTTACTTTAATTTGTTTTCCAAATCATTGTTATGTTGGCCCAATTGTGGCATGAATATCAAACCCAGGGATTAGGTAGCCTTAACTGGTTATATCTGTTAATGCTTTGCAATTAAAGAGAGTATTTTAATTGAATCAGATGAGAAACTGGTTTAGGTTGTGATTGTTAAGTAAGTGAAGTTTGATTGGAAAGGGTGTTATAATTTATTTTTTTTTGGTAAGGATAATTTCATTACCAAAAACCTCGAGGGAACAAGATATTGCGCTGATCAAAGAAAAGCCAAGAAGAAACGAGGTCTGGGATGACACCTTCCCAAAGATGACATATTGACTTTGAGCCTCAAAACCTGCAAGGGCATTCACAACAAAGTTCCCTTCCCTAAGGGTATGTTGGAAGCACACTCGTGGTAGATTTCCAGCCAAATGTCAACAATCATTAATCAGGAGAGAAATGCACCTTTTCTGATGATTTTTTTGCAAAATAATAATACTCCTTATGAAGATTTTGTGTCATCTTATCTTCACCATGAATGATAAATAATGTTGAAAGCTAGAACTAAATGCACAAAGTATGGAAAACCATCTCATAGTGTATTTAACCAGAAATTTGATTATGCTCCCGCGGAAGTATCTACTCGATACGGATCTCGGGTGTCAAAGTGCGGATATCATCTGGTAAAGAATATTAGAAAACTCTATTAAGCCTTATCCCATCAATCTAGTGCATGTTGGAAGTCTTGTTAAGGCTTTATATTCTGTTGAATCATAATCTTTTTAGTCCTCTTGCTACCTAAGTACTCCTATCTGGCCTTAGAACTTGTCCTTTTAGTTAATCCCTTCTATTTGCTCGAAATCACTTCTAAATGTAGTCATTGATCTTCTAATTGCATCTGACTGAACCTTTAATTTGAATTTCCCTTGCAGTATTCTCTATGCTGTTCTTTAATATGTTCTTTTAGGATGTGCTAGTAGGCTATTTTACTTGATGGCAATTGGAGGCTGCCTTTGCGACTTGTCTATGCCATGCATAGGCAATCTATATCACACGTACTTTAATTTGTTTCTCAAATCCTTATTACGTTGGCCCAATTGTGGCATGAGTATCAAACCCCAGGGATTCTTGATGCATACATATGCTTTTGATAGCTCTATATAATGCCATGAGTATTGCTATATCTTAATCGACTCACTCTTACTCTGTTTTGTCTTTAAGTTCTTCTACTGAATTTTTCAATTGGGAAAATTTCCCTTACACAGTCTAGTGTCGACAACCTTCTCTTGATGGTCAACTTCATTTTGCCACATGGCCTAATGATGTAACAATTTTCAATATTTGATAGATAGGCCAGATCCGGAGTCGTGCAACCCATGAACAGAGACCTCTTAGACCTTCAAAACCAGAATTGAATGTAAGAGTCTGATTATTGATTCTCTGATACCATGTAATAGAGTATAAATCAATAATCAACCACTCCCACAGCTTTGAAGAAGAAGCAGCAGTAGACAGAGATAGACGATGGGAGAAGAGAGAGTAATGTTGCTGAACCACGATAGAATCAGCTTGCTTAGTCTATCGTGGGCAGTAAACTTATAATATCAGCTAAGAGGGGTGTGGTATTCCTAGTAGCACTCCTAAGAACACAGCACGTAATACAAGTTAACAAAGGAAATAATGACTTAAACAATGACTAAGATTCAACTCACGGTAGGGACACCCCCCCTCCCCCCCCCCCCCCTATTGTGATTACTAACAAAGCTACTAACACTTCCAATGCTAGAACCTAGACACCACAACTTAACATAGCTACTAACCAAAACCATACTAGACACCAGTTTCTAATTCTTGAATAGGCGTCAGCCTTTGAATATACTTATGGAAGAACTTCAAAGAATTGTTTGCCTCTTGTGTCTCTTGATGCGCTCATCACTAGTCAGGGTGACTTTATTGGTTAACACTACAGTAACTTTTTTCACCTCTTGTGGGTATTTGCAACACACAACACAAGTAATTGCTGTAATGATAAACTTTGCCATCTTTTGAGTATTTGGAAGGAGATGAATGATAGAACTTCTGGAATGAGGGTCTTGTAAGGAAGAGAGGAAAAACTCATCTTTTGCATTTGAGGAACTATATTTTCTATTTTTGTTCTTATGCAGATTGAAGTATTATAATTCACGGTCCACCCTGATTTCTGGAAACAACCAGTTATCTTTTTGCAGATAAGGGGTTGCTCCCGTTATGGTATAAAATATTTTACTTGGAGCCCAAAGGACTTAACAAAAATAACGAGGGGTGTCTTGAGTTTTAGTGGATTAGTCCATATGGCATGTTCTTTTGTTATTTTTTTTTATGTTGGAGTAGGATGCATAGTTGTAGAAAAATTAATTTTGTTTATTTAATATATAGAAAGCATTAATGTAGCCAATTCCCTTGCAATAAACCTGAAGATACTGTTTGTGTCACTTTTCAGCCCCTAACTTTATATTGTAGCCTCTATAAACAATTCTGAAGGTACTTTGGAAAGTATGTTTCTAATGTCTACGTAGAGCTTAAAAAGTTAGTCATTTTTTGAAATTTCTTATGACATAAAATTGCATAAATCTAACCAAGTGACATTTTCTTAGCTTTATCCCAAAGACTTTACTGGCCAATAAATAGGACATCTTTATAAATATATTTAATAAGTAATGATATAAAAAGACTGAAACTATTTCTAAACCCACCAAATTATTGCATAGTTAATTGAAGATGTTCAGAACTTCAATATGGTGGCTGGACGACAGTTTTTATTGTGCTACACTATATGGTCTCTCGAGAGGACCAAGGTGTAGCAGCATTGGTGCATTGTTGTTACCTCTATCCTACTGGCTATGGCAGGGCCCTGAATAGGCATTATAACCTTCCTAGAAGAATGGATTGTACTTGTTATGTCAAATGATATGGTCAGAAATTTAGTCCATCTCTTTGGCCAGAATTCACATAATCATATTCCAGATCAGTCAGAGGAGATCTGCAACCACTGCCTTGAGGGGCCGACCATCTTTTGGTCACCTTCTACTGTAGGCACTTTGGGTTGCTGTGGTATTTTGTCCATGCTACACCTACAGCTTATTTAGTTGGCTATACCCTTGAGTATCATTCTTCTATGTTCGTTGAATCTCTGGAAACTTAAAAAGATGCAGGCTCAACTTATTTTTAAGACCTTGGAGACACTGGCTTTTGTTCTGGACTCCATGGCATAATGTATTCATATGATGCAGGTACACATGTTGAGGTCATGCCTACATTACTCTTAACATATTAATAAGTTGTGTATGAGGTGTGATGGATTATTCTTTGGCATGCATAATGCATTGTTACATATGAAAATATTAGTAGAGTATGTTCTGTTTGGTATGAAACTGAAGTTACCAAGATGTGTAGGCCATACTTTCTTAAATGCCTTGATAGCTGATTTCTTTTATAAGATGTCTATTTCCTTGTGGAGATTCCAGTTAATGTTGCAAACTAAAAGAACCATTTTTTGGCAGAGCAACCAGGTGTTCTCCAGGTGGTGCCAAGTAGGACATACCAGCTTCATTCGGGACCTGGTAAGCTACATGTTTAGTTCAATCCGGGGTCTTCGTACTGGCAGTTATATCATAAACTTGCATGTATAGTTAATCATGCGGCTAGTCATGGTGTAATCCGAACTCCTTAGTAAGGTTTCATAACTGAATAAATGCTTATAATGGGCATCATAATAAGTGGTTGATCATGAAAAGAGTTAATAGTATATATCTCATGTCCCCCTTTTGAATAAATTCCCCCTTACCAAAAAAAAAAAAAAAGAAAACTTTGGTATATGGTCTCAAACCTGTCATTCGGTATGGTAATACTGTATTTGTGGCGCATGGCACATCTATTGATAAGAGTTGGAAAGAAAATTTCAGAGGGGTACAAGAACTGTTTCCTTCATAGAAGCCACTTAATCAAGAGTCTCAATTACATTTGTGAGTCTGAACTATTTTTCCCCGTTTCCTTCATAGAAGCCACTTAATCAAGAGTCTCAATTACATTTGTGAGTCTGAGCTATTTTCCCCCTTTTTTTTTGATAATTATAACAAATGAAAATGAATAAAGTTTTCCTTCTACCACCAATCTTGGCTCATTATTACTCCAACCTCCCTTCCTCCCCCTTCTTCCCCAATTTTGTTTTATTGGGTGAACAATTGTAAGACGCTCCGGCAGGATAATGATGATAATATAGTGTAAATCAACCTTTTCGGAGATTGAAAGTTGTTGCCAAGCCAAATTTAATACGATAAGAATCAATGAGCATCCAATGACTAATTTGAGTATCAAAGTCTTCCATACGGAATTCCAAGGAATAAAAATGAGTGTCCCACCTACAACTGCAACAGTGAATGATGCGGATAACGATACATTACAAGCAATGTAGATGAGCTTCAGTGTTGCTGTTTTTTTTGTCGTTGCTAATTTGTACTTGTAAGAAGCCAAAGATCCCACCAATGGCTATAGAAATCAGTATGGTAGTGACACGCAGAATTTTTCTTAAAAGGGAAATTTCTGTCTCAAGAGCTTCATTTCCCGCTGATCTAATAAGAGCTTCAGGGTCTTCCATATGGCGAAGGTCTGTTTGTCTTGTTTCCTATATCACTCACATCCAATAAGTCATTAGAACAACGCCAAAACTGAATGTATTAAAGAAGCCTAAAAAGTATTTACGAATATTATTTTGAAATTAAATTTTGATGTTCAGTCATCTCCATGTTCAAAACATGCATGACCTACTATACAAGAGGGTTACATTCTTCTTCACTCACAAGGGTGAAGAGAAACTAGGTCCTATAAATAAATAAATGAACAAAACAATTTAATATTGTATTGATTTATTTTTTCTTAGTAGAAGAGGATATTTCAACTTTACAATAACAATAGAAGGATTTTTTGTTTTTTCATTGCTCTCTAAAATTGGATGATTAATGATAAAGTTTACCCGAAAAATGTTTCTAAATGCTAGATTTGTTTCATCCATTAAAGCACCATTGACATAATGATTGAACTTGAATTTTTTCAAACCTGGAGGATAGTTTTATTAATTAAATCTGAAATTTTATTAATTAAGAATATGAATATAAAATGGGAACCAATCACCCCTCCCAAGAGGTGTGATTCAATAGGCAGGAGATGGCTCCATTAGTTCGCTGGTTTTCAGCTAAGGGTGCAATTCGTGTTAGGCTATGAAAGAATTGTTGGGTTTGATGGTTTTAATCTAGATTGAGCGAAGGTTTGGAACAATGGTCTAGATGGGTTAGTGGAGGAGTTAGAGTTTTAAACAAGGATGAGTCTTCCAAGAAAGTGGAAGAGGAGGAGTTTTTCAAGGAAGTGGAGCCTTCAAGGAGATTAAGTCTTCCAAGTAAGTGAAATAGTGGAGTCTTCAACAAGTTTAGGTCTTCTAAAGGAGTGAAAGTGGATTGGTTGTTGAAGACATTATGCAAGGTAGAGGAGAGAGAGTTTGTGGGTTTTCTCTAAGGATAGAGATGTCTACCAAAGAGAGTGAGTGTTGATCCAAGAGATTAGCCAAGATGTGAAGATTAAAGTGAGTCCAAAAAGTACAATGTGGGTGTATAAGGACTAACTAAATGAGGAGCCAATTAAGGTGAAGGGATGTAGAGTGAATGGGAGATGAGAGAAGAATGTGCATGGGTTCGGATATCAAATTGCAGGGGTTGTACTATTTTCTCTTTTCTTGATTCATAGTGGAAGTTGAATCTCATTCCGTAGTCGTAGGTGGTTTTGTCGAACCATATAAATCTCTTGCCTCTTCTTTGTCTATGTGCTTGTTTTCTTTAGTGTTTGCTGATCTTGCATATACCGACTTTGTGCATTGCTCATATCGAAAGAAAAAAGTTGGAAAAATTAATTTTCCAACCCAACAAGAATAAGGCTAATATTTGAAGAACCTAGTGCTTTAAGTCAAACGAATAAAAATTCTTCGATTTGCCCAACCCAACTGGCCTAACTCTTGTAGTTGTAGTTTTCTATATGCTTATTAGCATGAAATGTCACTGGGAAAACAAATTTTCCAAAGGATATATTAGAAATTGGAAGTAGTTTTCTATCTGGGAGTGTGGCCTATGTTAGTACTTTAATGAGTCTATCTATCTCCTACCCATTTGAAAAGACACCTCTGCCCCCTTGTTTTGAGGAGGAGAGAGATAGACACATGGGAGTGCTGGCGTAAGTCACATTCTCAGACAAAGAACTTTCTCCCAATAGTAGTCTCTTTTTATCTTTTTTTGTTTTTAGCACTTTATTTACATGTTGGATTTTTTTTGTGTGGTAAATTTACCTGTTGGATCATGCTCTGTTGTCTTGTTGTGAATGGTTAGTGCTCCCGTGAGTTGTATTTTGTATTTCTTGCTTGACAATAAAAAATAAAAAGAATAAAAAAAAAAGGTTTTGAACTTCATTTTCTTAATACAAAAGGTGCATAACATTATAAAAGAACAACAAAAAGAATGGGTACATGATGGATGATCTAAAAACAACTACGTACCTCTACTCCTGGACGCTGGCCATTTTGAACTCCTGCATTGATCCTGTATGATGATAGTAACAAACCATACAACCACCTCAATATCGGTGGTAAACCATAAAGTCCCCTCAATGCAACACTTCTTATGAGCACATGCTCACCAACAATATTGTTGTTACCTGTAATTAAAAGGAATTTAAAACATAGTAGTAACTATGAATTATATATGGACACAGTAATGAATCCCTCATTGACATAGTTTCTTGAGTCCCATGGTAATGAATAATGAATCCCTCACTGACAAAGTTTTTTTTTTTTTTTTTTTTTTTCCTTTTTTTTTTTGGGGGGGAGGGTTGGGGTGGGGGGGGGGGGGACGGTTGAGGCTGGCTCAGGTTCTCGTGTGAGAACCATTCTTGTATAGGTCTGAGCGGCACAGATAGGATTAGGATGTGGGACCCACCTCCCTTGGATTCCATTTGTGAGGCTCAGACCGTAGGAGTAACTTGAGAGCTGCACTGGGAAAATTATCCTCAGGTTCTCTGTCCGGTACAATTCCCTAGTGCCTCTAATAAGAGGGGGTGGACCTCACCCGAACAGTGTGTTCGGGCAGGGGGTAAGGTAATCATTTCCATCTCCCATGAGAGAAACTAGACGAACTGTACCAGACAAGAAACCTGAGAGGATAAAGATCCGCTGCACCGGGGGGCTGGTTGGCAATGTCCCCCAATAGAAAGGATACTCTCTCTAGTAATGCAAACTAGAGAGGTAAAAGGTTGAATCCGAGGTAGGTTGAATCTTGGAAATAACTTTGCCAAATTGCCATAGTCCCTTGCACCTTGTGGGAGACATTGACTATATCTTTAAGAGAAGCTGGTCACTGTTCTAGCACCTCTCAGATTAGGATCATCAATGAACACCATCTATCATATTTAACCAGAGGAAGAAGAAAAAAATTGTGGAATCTAGTACCTGAATTATTGTTCGAAGGCATAATTATGTTGTTTGGTGAAGAAATTGGAGGTGTTCCTGAGATGAATGCAATAAATGTCCTTAGATCTTCATCTTATGGCTTATTAAGTCTATAACAACTAATCATATCCAAATCAAAACCAGCTGTTTAACCCCAACAATGAAGAATTTTCAGATAAGAGGTAGGGGTGAAACTGGGTTGGGCTGGCCCTGGTCTTTGAAGACATAGGTCCAGACCTAGGTAGCTTACCCTTAGCCTTGGCCTAGGCCCAGCCTTGACCAACATTGAGCTAGCTTCAGAGCCCAATCCATATCGGGCTTAGTGCTACTCCAACTCAGGCTTGGGCTTTTGAGTATTGTTAGAACCCATTTATAATTTTAAAATTTTAAAAATAAAATCAAAACTTTGAATCGGATTGACATTCTATGGTGTTTTTTATTTTTTTATTTTTTTTATTTCTTTTTATTTTCTTTAATAATTGTCAAAAAGAACTACTCTGTCTTGAGAGAGTGTGGGCGAAATGACCACATTAAAGATGGGAATTCTGCCTCCTAGCCCGAATCCTTAACCAATGTCTGGCCAGGCCAGACCTTGGGCTAGAATTTCAGGGGCCCACTCAAGCCAACGGGATAAAAAAAAAAAAACCACAGCTCAAGCACGGATATTTTGGGTGGGCTTCACACAAGCTCGAGCTTTTCGGGCCCAACTCATGGATCTAATAAGAGGTATGTCCATAGGGTTTTTTAAACTAGACTGATCAAAAGCACAAGTTCCTTTTTTTTTTTTTTTGTTTATAATTCTTGACCAATTTGATTATGACTTAAATCACTGAAACATAAAAAGTGGGCGGTTGTAATGTTTTCCCAATTCAAACACCAGTTTGGTCTGGTTAACCAGTGGATCGTAAACCAGATCCAAGGGCGTGAATTGCAAATCGAAATTGTTTATCGAAATCGAACTATACCTTTTAAGCCGGAAGCCTGGAACCATTCGAATCTATTTTTAAAAGTAAATCCATTTATTAAATGGATTGGTTCAGCTTTAAACTGATAAATCCGTGGTTTTCTTTTGAATTAGATCGAACTGGAATACTATTGAACTAACTTTGTATACTAAAAATCTAAAATCGATAAAAGAATCGGTTAGTCCTAGGATTCTATTTACACGCTCCAGTATTTTATATTTGATTCTACCCCCCCCCCCCCCACCCCCACCCCCCAAAAAAAAAAAAGATTTGATTTTTTTCTCAATGTAAATCAATATATAGGGAAAAAGAACTCTGTGGGGGAGCATGCACACTGCACCTAGACACAGAGGGGGGTGGGCACCCGTCCCCATCAAAAGCCGCCTATATTAATGCTTCCGTGTGCTCTCTCTTATTGGCTGCCACATGCATGCAAAAGCCACGCTTCCCACATGAAACACTTCCCGTCAATAAAAATAAATCTAAACCCCCTATAATTAATAATTCCCCATATACCGATCCCACATTAATAGTCAGTCATACCTTCCTGAACCTCTTCCCTTATAGTCCTATCCTCAGAAAACATGAGAGAGAGAGAGAGAGAGAGAAGTAATTAGATTGAAAAACTCCATCCTATTAGTGATATCTGCAGGAAGCATAAAGCAAAGTCAATAACTTTGAGGCTTCCTATTTCATGATATTATGTTGGCCAAAGGAAGAAAATGGAGGAAGAGATCAATTCAAACACTGTAAGCATGGAATCACAACAGACAGACACAGAGAGAGAGAGAGAGAGAGAGAGAGAGGTGTTACCCCAACGTAACAATTCTAAATTTTTTGGGTAACAGCAGGTAACAAATCTATTGATATTAAATCCCATTTTAATATCTCATTAATTTAATCTTAGTCTCTTAATAGATGGATCTACATGAGATTAGGATTAAACTAACTAACTAAAGATATTTTGAAATAGATAGATAAGGTGGACTTTAGGAGGACTGCAGAGACCGAACTGAGGGTGATGATGTAGAAGGAGCGGGAGCCTTGGAAGGGGTCTTTGGGGGGCACCCGTGTTTCTTGAAACATCGGGATTCAGAGTGACCATCAAGACCACAAAAATCACACTGATAATGTGGTTTAGGGTGTCCAGATTTGGAGTTGGGGCGGCCATGTGCAGCAAGGGCCGATTGGGTGAGAGAGGGCTCCGGTGCCGCAAGGATGGAGCGCTGACGTTCTTCTTGTAGAAGTAGTGAATAGGCACGATTGATGGAAGGCAAAGGGTCCATCAATAGTAGCTAGCTGCGGATTGAAGAATATGAGTCATTAAGACCCATAAAAAACTCAAGCAATCGATCACGTTGAAGTAGATCAGAATGGTGTTGAAGAACACCGCAGGTGCAGGCCGGGTAGAAATCGTAGGACACAAGTTTGTCCCAAAAACCCTTGAGAAGGGTGTAATAAGTAGCCAAGGAAGACGTGCCCTGGCGATGGTTGGAAATTGCACGACGGATCTCAAAGATGCGCGGAGCATATTTTTGAGAGAAATGATCATGAAGATCAACCCAAACTTCATGAGCGGAGGAAGCATATAACACACTGTGGGCAATGTCGGTGGTGAGAGAATTAACAATCCAGGAAAGGGCCATGCTGTTGCAATGCTTTCAGTTGAGAAGCTTAGGAGAGGTTGGCTCAGGTTGAGGGATGGAGCCATCAATGAATCTCAGTTTATGCTTGGCCTCGAGAGCCATGTGCATGGTGCGGCTACAAGTGGGGTAATTATCGCCTTTGAGGGGCTGAGGGACCAACACAGCACCGGGGTTGTCAGAGTGGTGAATGAAGAATGGAGAGGACCCATCCAAATCGGAAACTATCAAAGGGGCAACAGCCGGATGGGCAGTGGGGGTGGCAACAGCTCCAGTAGGATCCATGGGAACGATTGGGTGAAGGAGATGGAGGAAAAAAACGAGCTTTGGTAGGATCAATTTAGGCTGATACCATGTTAAGAATGCAATTAAATTGTGGAAATAACTTGAATATTCCATTGATATGAGATTATATTTATACAATTTTGGAGAAAAAAAAAAAAATGGTAAGACAATTGTATATACAACGAAAAAGTAAAAAATAAAATGAATAAAGAAAGAACGAAAGAATGAAATCAGGAGACAGTTAATCAATGCAGCTGTATTATCACATCTGAGAAATGTGATAAATGTGAATTGCATGGTCTCCAATAGATAGATAAGGTGGACTTTAGGAGTACTGCATATATAGAGCAGCGGTCTAAACTCTAAAGAATTGCGGCCTCGTTTTTTAATCTACTTTATTTCATTGATTTGAGTTGTTTGAATTTTGAATAGTGTCCATTTAATAGTGTCCATTTATATATATATATATATATATAGAGAGAGAGAGAGAGAGAGAGAGAGAGAGAGAGAGAGTATGAGAAATGATGAGATTCTATTATATACGATCAAAATGATGAGATTCTATTATATACGATACGGACAGTACGTTATATACCATGCACAATCCCTTTGCCTTGGCCATCAATCATTGACCAAAGGAAAGTGTTTGACGAAAGAATTGAAACTCCAGAAAGCTGGATGTTGAGAGTGATCGAGGAACATATTCAAATCTCAAATAATGTCGTGAGGTTTTTATATTGACTCCGTCAAATAGCACAAAAATGCTTATTCCCGCTATGTTTTTGCTCACAAAAAGTCTCGACGAAACGCCCAACACAAACAGCCCCTCCCAGTCCCACCGATTAAAAAATGTCGTCATTGTACTAATTTAATCTTCTTCTTCTTCCTGCGCGATCTCACACGAAGGTTTCGGGGTCTTGAGTCAATGAACCTGGAGGGAAAACAAAAATAACCAGAAACATCAACAGGTTAGGCATTTTTTGCATGCTTCCCCACGTAAACCATTTCCTCAATTATCTTGAGCTGATGTTCTCTGTGTCGCAATGCTGGCTAAGCCCAAACACATCCCATCCCCATGTGTCTAGATGTAGCTTGTGCCCCTAGCACAGAGAACATTCGGCTATTATTTATTTAGGAAAAAGATCTGTCAGCACTCCCATGAGTCTATCTCTCTCTTCCCATAGGAAAAGACACTAATGCCCTATTGTTTTGACGAGGAGATAGATAGACACTTGGGAGGAGGGAGGAATTTTTGTCGTATGCGGTGGTTCCCTAGTGCTTCTCACAAGAGGAGGGTGGACCCCACCCAGGCAGAGTGTTCGGTCAGGTGCCTCGGGTGGGTCCCACCCCCTCTTGTGAGAGGCACTAGGGAACCGCACCGATCGGGCTTGGGAGTGCTGGGGTAGGCCACTCGATCTCCCGGATGGAAAACTGCTTCTCTACTTATTTTTTACTAGGGGTAAAAGATGAATGGAAAATTCTCCATTGATGTAGTTGTAGTATTATTTGTTGGGGAAAGCCGGAAAAGGAATGCCACTCGGACGTGTGTTGTGGCGTGTACCTGCGACCAAACACAGTTGGATGCAAAATGACCGTCCCACCCCCATGGAATGGCAGAGGTGTACGTGCCGGTCTTTTCGTACTAGGCTGTGTTTGGGAACAAGTACACACCACAGCACACGACCAAGCGCCAAGCGGCGTATAGTATGTTCTTTCTCCCTATTTGTTGACATTTAGTCTACCTCCTACCTTTTGGCTATAAAATTTTGTTGGTTCGTTTCAAATCATGACGATTTTGACTGATTTCATTTAAAATAAAAGGAATTGGGAAAAAAAAAGGGAAAAGAAATATTAGAAGTTTCTTCATATCTTCGAAGGAAAATACAAGAAAAAGAATAAGACGTACGCTCTTTTTTTTTTGTTTTTTTTTTTTGGGTTTGGTAAACAATAACACGCAAATTACAAGTAGGATGGTATAGTACGTGCAATTAATCAAGCTTTTTGGAGATTGAAAGTTGTTGCCAAGCCAAAATCTGATAGGATAAGAAGCAATGAGCATCCAATGACTAATTTGAGTATCAAAATCTTCCAAACGGAATTCCAAGGTATAATAATGAGTGTAACATCTACAACTGCAACAATGAATGATGCCGATAACGATACATTGCAAGCAGTGTAGATGTGCTTTAGTGTTGTTGCTTTACTGTTTTCGTTGCTAATTTGTACTTGTAAGAACCCAAAGATCCCAGCAATCACTATAGCCACCAGTATGCTGGTAGTGACCCCCAGAATTTTTTTTAAAAGGGAAATTTCTGCCTCAAGATCATCATTTCTCTCTGATGATCTAATAAGAGGTTCAGGGTCTTCCATATGGTGTTGATAGTCTGTTTGTCTTGTTTCCTATATCACTCCATCCATCATATCCAACAAAGTCATTAATACAACATACACCATCAAAATTGCAGTGTATTATAAAATAAGCCTAAAAAGTATAATATATACATATATTAATTTTTGAAATTAAATTTTGATGTTGAGTCATATGAACATGCATGACCTACCTAGTAGTATACTAGGGTTACATTTTCATCTCTATCCATCATGCATGGGTGAAGAGAAACTCGATCCTATAAATAAATAAATAAATGAATAAAACAATTTAATATTGTATTGAATTAATTTTTATTTTCTTAGTAGAAGAGGATATTTCAACTCTACAATATCAATCCTTACCAGTACCATAGGAGAAGAATGATTAGAAAAATCATCTTAAGGCTAATATTTGAACAACAGTGTGCTTAAGATCAAACCCAAATGACAATTCATCGATTTGCTCATCCCAACTGGGTTTATTGACTTCTTGTAGTTGTAGCTTCTCTATATACATAATTTTTATTAGCTTAAAATGTCAACAAAAAAAATTCCCAAAGGATTTTTTTTTTTTAAAAACTTTATTTACCTGTTGGATCATGCTCTGTTGTTGTGAATGGTCAGTACTTTCATGAGTTGTATTTTGTATTTCCTGCTTAACCAAAAAAAAAAAAAAAAAAAAAACTTTTAAAACTTCATTTACTTAACACAAAAAAGGTGCATAACATTAGAAAAGAATAACGAAAAGGGTACATGATGATCTAACAACTACCTCTACTCCTAGACGCTGGCCATTTTGAACTCCTGCATTGATCATGTATGATAGTAACAAATTCAACCACATCAATAAGGATAGAAAACCATAAAGTCCCCTCAATGCAACAGTTCTTCTGAGCACGTGCTCACGAACAATGTTGTCGTTACTTAAGCTAGGCTCTCTGTTTGGTTGCAAGGGAAATCAAAGGGAAGGAAAGGGAAAATTTTCAAATCTAAAAAAAAAAAACTTTTGTATTCATTACCCCCCATGTTATTGTATTAACTACTTAAATTTATTACCATATTTAGTAATGATACATTTTACATGTAATATTTATTTTACATTTTAAATCAAAGGAAATTAGATGCAAAGTAAAGTGAAATTTAATAACCAAATATGAAATGATTTGGAGTTAGTGATATTATCACATGGGGTATAATGATTACAAAAATTTCTTTTTTAAATATAAAAATTTCACTTCACTTCCCTTCCTTTTAATTCTCCTTGCAACCAAACGGAGCCTATAGGAATTTAGAACATAATAACTTTGAATTATGGACATAGTAATGAATCCTTCATTGAAAAAGTTTCTTGGATCCCATGGTAATGACTAATTCCATTGGCAAAGTTTTTTTTTTTTTGTTGGGGGGAGGGGGTGTTGAGGCAGATTCTCGTATGATCGAGAACCATTTTCATACAGGTCTGAACCACACAGATGGGATAAGGATGTGGGACCCACCTCCCTTGGATTCCATCTGTGCCGCTCAAACCATGCAAGATTAATGGTTATCCTACGAGAACCTGAACTGCACTTGGGGAGGGGGAAGGGGGGCATAATAACGAGTCCCTCTTTGGCAATGTCCCCTGGCCAATAGAAAGGAGGATAATCTGTATAGTAATGCAAACTAGAGATGTAAAGGGTGAATCCGAGGTAGGTAGGTAGGTTGAATCTTGGAAATAACTTTGCCAAATTGCCATAGTCCCTTGCACCTTGTGGGAGACATTGACTATATCTTTAAGAGAAGCTGTTCACTATTCTAGCACATCTCAGATTAGGATCATTATATTTAACCAGAGGAAGAAGAAAAACAAAATTGTGGAATCTCGTACGTAACAGATTTTTTTTTTTTTTTTTTGTTTTTGTTTTTTGAGGTAGAAGTCTCGTACCTGAATTATTGTTGGAAGGCATAATTATGTTGTTTGGTGTAGAAATTGGAGGTGTTCCTGAGATCAATGCAATAAATGTCCTTCATTAGATTTTCATCGTATGGTTGACATCCTCTATCAAGCTTTTTAAGTCTATAACAACTAATCAAATCCAAATCAAACCAGCTGTTTGAGTAACGTACAATGCGATTTTAAGTATTTTCTGAAAAGAGGTAGGATATATAGAAACTGGGTTGGGCTGGAATCAAACCAGCCCCCAGTGGAATCCATACTATATACTCATAGAGATTGATAACACTATATATTATGCAGCATTTTCTATATATATATATATATTTAAAAAACCAAAACCAGCATGTAGGGTACTAAACCAGATCCTACTACATTATTAATGAATTAATTAATCTTGAAAGGAACCAGACTACCAGAGTATCGTAAACCAGATCCATTTATTAAACGGATTGGTTCAGCTTTGAACTGATAAACCAGCCACTGTCACTTGCTGATCACTCACTCACAGACCAAAAAAGATGGATTCAGATCGAGGAAGAGATCAAATAATATTCAAACACTGTATATAATAAGCATGCATGGGATTGAATCACAACAGAAAGAGAGAGAGATGTTACCCCAAGCCCCAAGGGAGTAGCTCAGTTGGTCTCAGAGAAGGACGACGATATCTTGTGGGCGATGAGAATCTCGCTGCGCAGGATAGAGAAAAAGAGAGAGCTAGGGATTACCCCCAAGAGGGTAGCTCAGTTGACCTCAGGCCTTAGAGAAAGACGACCGGTCTCTTGTGGGTGTTGAAAATCGCCCTTGTGTTTCCCTGTACGTGAAGGAGAGAGAGAGAGAGAGAGAGAGAGAGAGAGAGGGGTTTCCCATGGGGTGGTAGCTCAGTTGGCCTCAGAAAAAGAAGACGACGATAACTTGTAGATGATGAGCTACCTACCTGCTTATATTTATATATACAATGGCGAGGATATATTATATACGAATTCGTATATTGGGTGTATACAAAACAAAAGGGCAGCGTTGTCAAATCTAAAATTTTCATGCCCAAATGTTATCTTATTTATAAGTTTGTTTATTCTCTATTGTATGTATTTGAAAGAAGTTTTGAATTCACATTTTAGGGTCATTATCGCTCCCACGGTTCCACGATGCGATGAGATGATGTCACTCACTACTCATACTTTTCCCACGTCATCCCTCGGTCCGGTCACCTGTGTCGACTTTATTCAAATGTAGATACATGCGCCGCTTTAACATATTACTTATTAGGGAAAACACACACCAGCTTAAAAATGAAATTGTAGTTTTTTTTTTTTTTTTTTTATAAATCTCGGATATTATCGGGGACTCAAGGAAGCCCTAAAACTATTAAACTAGGAAAAAATTAATCAAAATACAAGTGGGGGACTTAACTTGCCTTACCCTAACGCAAAGAGAACAAAATGACTACTCTCACACTCAAGCCTTTCCAACAAAAAAACAGGAACTCAAACCCCAAACAAAACACCAACTAAACTCGAAATACTGCTAAACCAACAACCTTATCTTCTCTGTTGATAAGGGAAGGATCAACAAGAAGCTCCTTTTGCAACCGGTAAACTGTACTACATTCTGACTTACAATCCATGTTAGCCAACAAATCAGCAACACGGTTACTTTCTTTATAAGAAAAAAACACATCCGTTTCTAAGTTATCAATCACCTGAGTAGCTTCATGGAACCAATACCAGCATTTCCATAATGGGCACTCTCTCAATGAGATAATATCCGAACAATTGTTTCGGAATCCGAGTTAACATGGCAAATGGTATGACCCATGTTAGCACACATTTGAAGGCCATCCAAGAGAGCCCTCAACTTTGCTTCAGTATTAGAACATATGCCATTGAAGTTTGCAAAAGCCATAAGAAAATTACCGTTCTGATCACAGATAATGCCACCACCTCCACTCAAGCCTGGGTTCCCTTTACTAACCCCATCAACATTAATTTTAATCCCATTGAATGGAGGACACCAATAAACCGAACGAGGGACAGTATATACTTACACGAGGGCAGATTAATTAACCTTCAGAATCTGTAAGACCAAGTCATCCTTCACGTTGGTGGCCCTAGGAGAGAAAGAAGGAAGTGGCACTTCTCGGATCCAAAACATAGTTTTCCCAATTATCATGTTAGCCGACCGTGCACCATTATCATGCCTCTGATTATTCTTTTCCTTCCACAACTCCCATATGATAAAAGAAGGAACAATTCTAACAATAAAAGTAATAATATTCTTGGAAGAACCCTTAGACTATCAAACAGAATTCTAGTACTCACCTCTTGAGTGGGAAGAACCTGAATATCAAACAGGTGGCCAAAAAACTCCCATACCTTCGCAGCCGTGGCTCCAATAGCTAGGATGTGAGTGGCGGATTCCTGCCAAGGATGCTTACAGCACACACACTTGGAAGCCAACTGCACCCATGCATGCATAATCGAAGCATCAGTCGTTCCAGATCCATCTAGCATAAGATATTGCCGGGTGAATACCACGAATCGACTTCCAAGCAGATCCGAGAGAAAATAAACCATTACTAGACGGGGACCAAACAAGTCGATCCTCTTTAGCTGATAAATACATATTACTGTTGGAAACCCTTTCGTGAACCTGGTCATTATCAATCATGCCCATCAAAGACTGATCCTAGGGTCTATCCCGCTGCAGAATGTCTTGGACTTTCATGTCCAAGTTAACATGCAAAGCTCCATCAACATAGTCGATTAAGGAGCCCTCTCCACTCTAGTTATTCAGCCAGAGTAAAACGCTGCCTTGTCCAATCAACCATTTAGATTTACAAAGTAACAACTCTCTAAGGGCTAGAGTGAACCTCCAAGTTTTTGAACCAGACAGAATCGACTGGGCCAATGCAACAGGATTGCCCCTAAGAAACTTAGCCTTAAAAAAGGAACTCCATAACAAAGATTCAGAGATAGCACGCCAGAGACCTTTGAGCCTCATGGCAAAATTAACCTCACTTAAAGGACGGATTCCCAATCCCCCTCTTTCATTGGTTTACAAGTTTTATGCCAACTCACCTAGTGTTGTTTGTTTCCAAACTCCGTTTCACCCCAAAGAAAATTAGAGCATATAGAGTTAAAATGTCTCATGATAGTTTTAGGAATATCCAAGCATGCCAGAATATGTATCGGAATTAAGGATAAGACATGCTTTAACAGAGTGAATCTTCCTCCCGTGGTCAATAGCTTTCCTTTCCACCCTGCCACCTTCTTCCTAACCCTAGCAAGAACGCTTTCAAAATATTCCACCTTCTACCTCCCTGTATATAGGGGAGCTCCCAGATATGTTAAAGGAAGGGACTACTTATTAAAATTAGTAATATCACTCACCAAGACGGTTAGAGGCTTTGTGGCTCATGACAAAGCAACTTTTTAACCGATTAACTAACTGGCCAGAATAAGATTCATAACGAGAAATAAAACTCCTGATCTGCTTAAGGGAAGACTTGAGACCTTTTGAAAAAATAATGTTGTCATCCGCAAAAAGGCTATGAGAAATACCTGGGCAACCCCGAGGGAGATGAAAGAAGCTCGCCCGACCTTCCTTGAAAAGATTAGTGAGACCCCTGTTAGGAACTTTCTTAGCCAGAATGAACAATATGGAAAAGAGAGGGTCTCCTTGCCTATGCCCCCAGTAGATTTGAAAAATCCTATTGGGCGATCCTCCAACACAATTGAGAACCAACAGTTTTGAAGGGTTTTCTCAATAAGCCGAATGCAGGATTGGCAAAACCCAAACTTCCTTAACACTTCAATGAGAAAACTCCATTCCAAGCGGCTATAGGCCTTAGCCATATCTAATTTTAGAATTAAATTACCCCATGTTTTCCTATTCAAGTTCTGCACCACTTCTTGCACCAAGGCTATGTTATCATTGATGCATCGGTCTTTCACAAAAGCGCCCTGTTCCTTAGAGATGACATTTGGCAGCAAACTAGCCAATCTAAAAAAGAGAAACTTAGCAATTACTTTGTAGGAAAAATTACAAAGGCTGATAGGTCTAAAATCCGACATATATTCCGGCTCCTCCTCCTTAGGAATGAGAATAAGATGAGACGAAGTGAAGCTTCTCAGTATGGCACCTCCATCAAAAAAATCCTTCACTGCTGCCCATACATCAACACCAACTATACATGAAAAAATGGCCTATGAAGCCGTCCGGACCAGTCGCACTGTCCTTAGATAGGGAGAACACAGCCTCTTTCACCTCTTCTAATTAACAACAGAGCCGTAGACAGCTTATCATTGTTAGCCTCAGTAATGATAGAGGTAATTGAATTCAACAGATCAACATCAGCGACTGTAGGACCAGTAGAGAAAATCTCAGTAAAATGCTTAATTGCTTCAGCGTTAACCCCTTCCTTCTCAAGAACCCACTCTCCCTAAGAATTCTTAATTTTACCAAGACTCCTTCATTTACGCTTCACATTAACCACAACATAGAAAAACTTGGTGTTTCTCTCTCCCTCCCGTAGCCATTTAACCCTGGATTTTTCTTTCCAGAAATTTTTTTCTGAAGCAGAGTAAGGGGCAAATGTTCACAAGCCATTTTAAGGTTACTTAGAGCAATATCTGTGGGATCCGAGTCATACACTACTTCAGCCTTGGCCACATTGTCCTTAGCATTTTTCACATTCTGGTGAATGTTTTAAAAAAATTTTCTATTCCAACCTTTAAGCCTGGCACGGAGATGTTTCAATTTCAAGAATAAAACTAGCAATGGGGATCCCAAAAAAGCAATGGACCAAACCTCAGTAACAAAATCCTTGAAACCAGGATGATGCAACCACACTAGCTGGAATATGAATAGAGAGGGTTGTCTAGCATGGTTGCATGGGTCATAGAAAAATTCAGCCAAACCAGCGCATGATCCGAACAGGCCTTGCTCAAGTGATGAACTCTAGACACCTGGAAAGTAGAGTTCCAAGCGAGGTTACAAAGAAACCTATCTAGTCTGTCTCTAACCAAATTCCCACTCCCTTGGTCGTTGGACCAAGTAAACACATTTCCTTCATAGTGAGCATCAATAAGGTCAACCCGATCCACAAATCCATTAAAGTCCTCTAAAGAGGCAACACAAGGAGCTCTGCAACCAAGTTTTTCTAGAGGAGATAATGCATTAAAATCTCTATAAACAGCCCATGGAGAAAAAACAGTAGCAGCAAACACACCCAGCTTTTCTCACAGACAATTCCTTTCAACACAATTGCAGGAGACATGTACAGCAGAAAGAAGCAAACTACAGCCAGACCCAGTGAACTTACAAGACAAGGTAATAAATTGAATATGACAGTCCAACACCTCCACTTGCACATGATCGTTCCAAAAAATCCAAATTCTGTTATTACCAACCTCCCCATTGCTCATGCACTAATGCATATTAATTTTTCTCATAATAATAGAAGCCTTCGAAAAGGGAATTTTTGGTTCCGCAATGGCTACCAGATCCAAGCTACACACTTTAGCTAAAGATTTTAAATCCCTCACAGAAGGCTTATTACCCAACCCTCAACAATTCCAAAACAAAACATTCATGTCAAATAGCGAGCGGGTTTTTTGATACCTGGGCCCATTGACCTAGTGATACGTCTCCCTTCACGTGTAGGCTGAACATCTCTCTTTCCCTTATCTTTCTCAAACAGGGTTTTCCTCCTCCACACTTTCATTTTCTTCTTCTGAAGAGATCACCATGTTGATAACATTAACCTCCTGGATCTCCTTGCCCGGGTTAACGGGACCCCCAACTAGAGCCCTCTCCAACCATCTGCCTATAGGGCGCCAAAGCGCTTTGGATACACTAGCCAAAGGCTCCACGTGAACAGTACCATGTAAAGCACCATCATCTTGCGGATCCAGATCTCCTATGGCCTAGCTGCTCGTAGCAGCCTATGCGATGTGACAGGGCCGTGTGCCCAATGACCGCCTTACCCCCGCTAGGGCAAGGCACTGGGCAGGGCGTAAGGTGGTCATTACGCATGTGGCCCAATCTGCGCCTCACAGGCTGCTACGGGCAACTGGGCCGTAGACGATCCGTGTGCTCATCTTGCATCCTTGCATACAGTTCCTGCCCAACCAGATCCTTCTGCAATCTAGAGAAAACATCACCACGTGGAACTAAGCTTCCACCAATCTCCCCATCCTTCTATACAGCCCCTTCCTTTGAAACTGCCCCTTCCCTCGAGGCAACCCTCCTCTCCTTATCAACAGCTGAGGGATGGATAGCAGAAGTAGGTTCCTTCTCCATCTCCAAAGGTTCCACATTAACCGCAACACTCGACGCCTTCTTGCCAAGATCCAATTGTTGAACCCAAGCCTTCACAAGCTTTTTCCTACAATTCTCGGTAGCATGACCCACCTTGGAGCAGTGATTACAGAAGAAAGGCAACCTTTCATAAATTACTTTCTGGAAAAGACCGTTGGATCCACATCCGATCCAAACCTTCTCTAGGTGATGATCACGCAAATCCAACTAGATACAGGCTCTGGCTGCCACTATTCTAGTACAACCCGTCGTTGCCCCATCAACATGAATCATCTTACCAATCGCACCAGCAACTGAGAGGAGGTAATTTCCTTGGTAAAGATTGACAGGCAGACCCAAGAAAGAAACCCACATAGGCACAATGGGAGACTCAGTCCCAGGCTTGAAGTTACGAGTCTACTAGAAAAATCTAAGTAAAAACCCCTTTATATGTATCTGATCCTTTAACCAAACATTGACAAAATTTGATTTGTCCACAAATCGAAGCAGGAGATGGCGCTGATCAAGACTCGAAATAACAACATCCACGGCAAGATGGAAAGAGGCCATTAAACGAGACTTAATCTCAAACAAGGACGGCCTACCGTAGGTGCACTTCGCTATCAGAGAAAACCTGAAAGAATCTCCAATCGCGAGATTTCTTCCTGGATGAAGATAATCGTTGGGCATCTCATATGAGAACACAACATCTTGATTGAAACTTCAGCCTATTCAATCAAAAGGTTCTTCGAAACCATAGCCGCAAAAGAATGACCCTTGTGGCCAGCACCACACGAGGAACAAGAGGGTGATCCTCCCGTAGAGGATCCCCCCATGAGAACGAACAAGAAACTTTCGCCTAAGTTGTACTTAATTTTCTTCATATATATATATCACTGTTCATGTCAAGGGAGAAAAGTTGGGTTGTCGCTTTTCTAAATGTCGCGATTCAGCTGTTTTGAGCATTGCTGCTGACCAAATCATCTAAGACTCCAAGTGTTAATTGATTGTTGTACTCTTCTTGGTAAAATGTGTTGAGGATCCTTCTCCACGTGTCATAGCCATCTCAGTAGCGGTTACGTAGCTGATCACACTTCTTGAGTGTGTGTGATATTTACTTGTAACCATTTAGACTTGTATATATATCTGTACCTTATTAGATGAATAATAACAAGTGTGTGAAATCATATTCATTACCTTGACATGGTATTAGAGCCAGTCTCTCACACGAGTTATTTCCTTCTTTTTTCTTGGTTTTCGTTCCTGGTTTCTTGGTTTCCACTTCTGGTTTCTTGATTCTTGCTCTCTGCTTTTTCATTTTTTCTTGAAGTTCTTTTCTGTCTTTCATGGCTTTCTCATCTTCAATAGCGAGTTTTGGTTCATCTTCTTCGATTCCTGCGATCATTTCACCAAATGTTTCTCCACAACTTCCGTTGAAGCTCAACTCTACAAATTACATGTTGTGGCGCACTCAATTTCTTCCACTTTTGCGCGGTTAAGATCTGTTAGGTTACATCGATGGTTCTTTTCCCTGTCCTGAGGATCCTTCTGCTGCAGCATTGTGGGAGCGTCAGGATCAACTGATCCTCAGCTGGTTGATCTCCTCTTTGTCTGAGACAATGATCTCTCACATTGTAGGCGCTCGAACCTCGTTCGATGCCTGGAACGCTCTTGTGCGAGGTTACCCATCCTGACTAGAGCTTTGCAGTCAATCGGGTAGCTCAGTTTATGCACTCACCCACTGATGTTCATTGGGCTCCAGTAATACGAATACTACGATATATCAAGAGCACGCCCTCTGATGGCTTATTCTTTCGGCCTCAATCTAGCATATCACTCATTGCCTACTTGGACGCCGACTGGGCCGGTTGTCCCATTGATTGAAAATCTACAACTAGATATTGTGTGTTCTTAGGCAATCATTTAGTCTCTTGGTCATCTCAAAAGCAGAAGACGGTTTCCCATTCTTCCACAGAGGCGGAATATCGGGCAGTAGCAGCTGTTGCGACTGAGATAGTTTGGATTCGTTCTCTTTTACGGGAACTTTGTGTATTTTTACCCACAGCTCCACAGGTTTGGTGTGACAACATTGGAGCCACTTACCTTACTGCGAATCCTTTGTTTCATGCTCGCACCAAACACATTGAAATCGATTTTCATTTTGTACGAGATATGGTGGCATCCAAGCACTTGATCGTTCGCTATGTTTCCACCATTGATCAGCTGGCAGACATCTTTACAAAGGGTCTCTCGCGACACCGGTTTACCCTACTTCGGTTCAAGCTCACTTTAGGCGCAGCACAATTTTGCTTGAGGGGGCGTGTTGAGGATCCTTCTCCACGTGTCATAGCCAACTCAGCAGCGATTACGTAGCTGATCACACTTCTTGAGTGTGTGTGATATTTACTTGTAACCATTTAGACTTGTATATATATTTGTACCTTATTAGATGAATAATAACAAGTGTGTGAAATCATATTCATTACCTTGACAAAATGGTTTGAGTTCCGTCACTAATATGCATGATTGGCTATACTTAAGTCAATAAGATGGATTGTTTATAAAAATTCCACTCCATGGTCCAACATTGCAGCTTACCTATATTGTAAAAGATGCATACACACCATTTACCCAAACAAAAAAAAAACAAAAAATGCATACAGACCCTTGGACGACATTCTTAACACCCCCCCTTCCACCATTAAAGTCTTGTGGTGTGAATTAATGTGGTCCATGACAAAGAAAGAAGATGATATCTTGTACGTGGGTGATGTGAATCCCGGTGTGCCGCTTCTTCCAGTTGGGTAGAGGGTGGGAACAGAGATGTAAATGGATAATCGAAAATTTGAATTCGATTTACATTCATATTTGTTTACAGCTATTCGGAAAAAAAATCTGAATATTTAATAAAAAAAAATTAAATAAATAATGATCTTGAGGGTTTTCGAATTTGATCTGCATCAGAATCCATTTAGAGGTATGCGTAATTCGTATCCGAGCCGAATGCACAGTATATGAAAACAGCAACATCCAAATATCACGTCTTTTTTAGACCGAATCATGTCTTTGTTCAAGTACTGTCCAAGACTCTCCAGGACCAATCATATGGAATCCACTTATACACAACACACACCACACGCACACACCCAATGTGGGAAACCACACACCAATCCCTAAAGGTTAACCGACTTTTAGGATCATAGAATAGCGTTTATACACCACACACATCTTAATATTGTATCTTGGATTCTTGGATAACAATCATCACAACAAAAAGTGTCAAGGTAGTTTCAGATCGAGAATAAACATGGTTTTAGTGCACGGTATCGGAATGGGTATCAGCAACACACAAAATTGATATAATACCGATATGGTATCGGCCTGGATCGGCTGCATTAGACAAATATACCCCTGAATTTTCTTTAAAAAAATGAGTTTTCTAACCATTTTATCCCTTGTCCGTACCGTACTACCGATATGGTTTTGGCACAATATCGATATCGATGACTAATAAAATTATTATGTATCATCCGATACGAGCAATACGATACCGATACTTAGAACCAGGAGAATAAATCAAGAAATTAAAGTAAAAAACTTTATCCCTAGGGTAGGAAAATGGAAAGTTCCACCAAGCAAGACCCATTCCAACAAGCCATGCCGTGAGTTTTTTTGTGTTTTTTATGGAGTGATACTGAGAGTCAGAAATCGTTTTTTTCATTCTATATGGCATGTTCCCTGTTGGTACAACTTATTCAAAATTATCAGATTCCCGTGGAAAGTGTTTGACGCAGGAAATTCCAGTAAGCGAAGAGGAACGTATGCAAATCTAATTAAACTAACGCTGTGGGAATTTTTAATTTTTTTTAAATTTATGATTTCATGTATAATCATATAAAATGACTGAAAAAACCCTTACCCTTATTTGACGGAGTCGATATAAAAATCTTTCATATACGAATGAGAATACCTTGAAAGTTTTTCTCCTTAATTGGCAGTTATCGCTCTCACCCCTTATTATACGTCAAGCTTTTTCAACGCCGAATTCGAATTCCGCCTTTTCAATGCTGAATTCGATTTCCTCAAGTCCCTTTCCGTGGGTGAAGAAAAACTAATAAATCGTTTGTTCATATTCAAGGTAATTTAGTCACGTGGTGTAAAACAACAACAAACAACAACAAAAATGCGTTCTTAGGGCCTTTTTGGTGACACATTTTGGTATCGATAACATTACTAGTGTTTCTGTGTCGTTTTTGACAAAAAAGGTATTTTGGTGTTATTGTTACCAGAATAACGTTACTGACTTCCTGAAATGTGTTTGATAAACCTATTCCAGAAACATATCCAAAATATTATTAATACTGAAAGGTGCTTGATAAAACCTGTTTCTGTAATAGTTTTGTATTGATTAATATAAATTACAAAATTACCATTAATTGTATAATACATATAAAATCAATGATGTTAGGACACTAAAATTTATTAAAAATCCAAATAAAGTGCATAAAAAAGAAGGTATTGAACACAGAGAAGCAGACATTGTATGATGCTCATGATTGTCTTCTATGAACAGTTGAATAAAAAGGGTCATGGTGGATTCGAACCACCATCCTCTTGGAACATGCTTGACATATCCTCATATTCCAAGTGCTCTACCAATTTGAGCTAAAGACCCAACAAGTAAAGTTTGAAACTTACAAGTAACCATGAGATCATGCCACAAACCATGCTTCAATGATATTACCCAATTGAGAACTCAGCTAATCTAAACCTATCCAGCACCTTATCTAGTGCCAGAGTTTCATTAAATCATAAGCACAATGTATATGTGAAGTGTTCCACTATAACATTATTTTTACATTCATGTTCATCTTGTACGGCCCATCATGATTTCTTTGGAGAAGCAAATATGCAATATGTTGACCTAAAAGAGAGACATTTAATATAAATATTTGTAGAATTTTTATTCATAAGGAATTAAGAGAGGATAAACTACAGATAAAAGTTCCTATAGATCTCAAATTCTAATAATGTATAGAGACACATGGGTGATTCTTGGCTGCACCTACTACAAAAGCAATCAATTTGCTATAAGACTTCAAACAAAAGACTAAGAGTTGTCATTCTTAAATGACCTTAACTAACTATGCTTTGAACGGTTGTGGATTTGAATCACTATCCCTTGGAACATGCTTATGTTTCAAGTGCTCTACCAACTTGGGCTAAAGACCCGTCAAGTAGAGTTTTGAACATGCTTATGAATAAAAAGGGTCTTAATGCATCTATGAAGATTTTCCAATTACCTTACCTTTAAATCCATGCTGAATTAGGAGGCTATGGTTCTAATTTTTGGCTTTTTTTATTTGTCTTGGGATTGAGCTACCTAGTGCAACTGATTTACCTAAGTTATGTTGATTTAACGAGTTGATAGTTGACATAATCAATGTGCCAACCTGCAAAAACAATGGTTAACAGAATGCTATGTTATGAAAAATAAAGAGAACATAAGAGGAATATTACCTAAGGTGACCCATGGTAGGAGTGAGAAAGGCTGATGGAAATCGATAGAACAGTAAGGGAAACTATGTGAGAGAAAGCAAGAGATGGAAAAAGGGTAGAGGAAATGACTTGGTATCACCACCAACACTAGGTCAGCTTCACCACCAACCAACCATAGGAATTACCACCTAAGGTCTGCAACTGAATCACAACAGCAGAAAGAACTCAAAGAGAGCATAATGTTGTTCATCAAAATCGTGGGCTACATGCCCCTCCTCTTTATTTATAAAAGTGATTGCTACATTCAAAATAGGAAACTCACCATGTAGTGAGATCTCCTTGACAGGATCAGAATGAAAAAGGAGATAAAGAGAAGCAAAAATAATTCATCTAGCCAACATCAGTTCTAAATTTTCTGCGCCAATACCCATACTGCAAATGCAATAAAAATTCCAGTGAAAAAAAAGAGCCTTAACAAGATTTTCTCACGGATACATTGGGAGCAGGGACCTTGAAGCAAACCCTACAGAGAGAAAAGCCGAGAATAGACCTTTCGGGCTTGAAATCAGTGCTCTCCAATCACCACCACCGTAATCTTCTGTTTCTGCCATTACAGAGTATCACCCATTCACCAGAAATCTACATTCAATAACTTTCTTATTGCTGTGGTAGTTATCTTTTGAGTATTAACTTATAGTGTAATAACTTTTGTTGAGCTATCATACATCCAAAGTCCTAGATGTATCAGAGAAGCATCATTAATAGAGAACATGTACAATAAGTAAGAAAAGAAGGTATTGATACTGATTATAAATCCACATTGCACAAGTAGCTCAAGGCATGCTGATATATTTTACATGCATTTCCCCTAATAGGGTGAGTATGTGGTAAAAATATCAAAGCAAGGTGATGGTTAGATTAGGAGAAATACAAGTGGACAGAAAATAGAAAGTAAATGAAAACAGAAAATAGTAAGGAAAACTAAAAACTCTCAATCCATCAGTGCAATGGTTTTCAAGTTTGAGTAGTATGGACTAGAAGGGAAAGGGAATCATATCCAAATCCAGCTTAATTTGATGGTTAAATTCTCTGAAAACACAGGCTGAAGTTCCAGACTCGGAGAAGGAAAAAAACAACTATTGCAAGACCTGTAACAGTATGTTAATCAATTGAAGATGAGAGAAACTATAAAAACAACAATAGAGGATTAGATAAAACACAATAAGTTAGAAATCTCCCAAGAGAAGGCACAGTAGAGAGAGAATACCTGCTGGAAATTCTGCAGAACAATAAGAGGAAGAAAAGAAGAAGAAGAAGAGAAGAAGGGGATATGTCCAAAGGGTTATCCATCTATGGCCTGTGGGAAAGGCTTCACCACTAGTCCCAGACCGAGGATTTTCCACCTAGGATTGCCACTTGCTTCACCACAAGGGTTGTGACTGATTCACCACAATGCACACACTCACATAGAGCTGGTTTTTTAAAATATCAAATCTGTGGGCTAGTATGCCTTTTGTTCTTTATTTATAATAACTAATGAACTGATTACTAGTTTCCTGAGGAGTTCTTTGAATTGAGAAGAAAATATCAGTGTCCACATAAGTTTTCATGTCAAAAGTTCTAACTATAAGGTGGATCAGAAACTCACAAGTACATGAGGGGACGGAAGAGCTTAGTAGTAACTGATGTGGGATTATTCTTCCAAATACAATATATTAATTGATTTCACAATGATAGCTTACTCCAGAGCAAGACTAACAACATTTTACATGTTTTGGATAATTTTCACTAGCCAACTTCTTGCTTGTCCCCTAGACCTCAGCATTCATGCAAAATAATTATTCTAGGATTAATCAATTGCTGGAATCATTTCACGAATTTAAGAATCAGTTTTGCTTTATTCATCCAAAATTATAGTTATTCTTATTTATAAGATTTCAGTACCAGGAAAATGAATCCACTCCCAGACATGATGCTCAACCCATTCAAATTCCAATCCAAATATAATATCGAACAAAGAAGAGCAAGATAATGGTAGGGAACCTGTATTTACCAACACAAAGGTGGGTTTTTTTTTATTTTTTTCTATTTTTTTTGTGTGTGTGTGTGTGTATGGGGGGGGGGGGGTGAGGGGGGGAGGAGGTTAAAAATGGTGAATGACCTCCACAGGTGAGCAAATCACCAATCTTTTGAAGAATAATAGTATTCTCAAACAAAATTACGTCTATTATGCTCTCATTGACAAGAAAGATATAGAGTAGAAATATGAACCCAAAAGACATTATAAAGGGAATAGCTATGGAATTCAACCATACGTTAGTACTTGAATACCAAGAAGAACTGAAAATAAAGCAAGACATCGTTTTGGAAATTAGAGGATGGATTGTGGACCTTGCTGGGGCTTTTTATTTCTCTCAAACCAGGGTTCAGATAGCCTCCAAACTCTAGTCGATTCCCACACACTAAAAAAAAAAAAAAAAAACTTCAAACCACAGAAACCCCATTCCTTTCCCGCAGCAACCCTGTACCTCTCCCGTCTCGCGCTGAAACCCAACCAATCCCCTTCGATTCCACAGGCAGCACCACCCCTTTTTTTCCCTCTGAATACTCGATCGAACCTCTTCCGCCAGCAGCCGAAAAAGAAGAAGAGCAGAGAGTGACGAACATGCCCTGAAAGGGGTGGACATTTGGGCATCCTGGTTCTTCAAAACCTATTTCTCTGGTGATGTGACGAACACTGTTGGAGCAAAGCCCAAGTGTAAGACCATTACAGGGCCGTATTTCTTAGCGAGCTCTTCTGTTGATCTGTAAGGTAAGGTGCTCACTTGGTGGAGGTTGCCGTTAAACCCTAGAGAAAGAGGACTTCCATGATTTCGCACCTGGTATGGTCTTCCTTTGAAGAAGTTCAGACCAAACCATATCAGAGAGCGAGAGGGAGATCGCGAGCGAGACAGCGAAAGAGAGAGAGGGTACCTGTATCTCAGAGCGTCGATTGCAACTCAGGCCGTGAAGACGATGATCTCCTATGCTTCTGCGGGTCTCCCTTTTCCTGTGTTTTCCCTTAGCTCCTAAGGCTGAAGACGATGAGCTTGTAATGTCGTTGAGCTCCTAGGGTTCTCTTTCGACAAAACACGGGTAACAGTTTTTCACATTGGGTTACAAAATGGTAATAATAACAAATTGTTGTTATATCAAAAACGTTTTTTTTGGGTATAAATTGTAAAAAATTTTGATTTTTGTTATCAAAAACACTTGAAACAAAACGGATTTATCAAATGGTTTTTATGTTCTATTTGTGTGTTGGGAACATTACTAGCACAGAAACAATAAAAACAAAACGTTATCAAACGGTTTCGAACATTTTCATTTTTTGATTTACAAACGTTTTTATAAGTGTTTGGTACAATTTATAGACCCAATTTCTATTTACAAAACATCAAAATAATTAAAGACACCCCAAAAATGGTAATTCTGGATTATAACCAAAATCTGTGTTTCTTTTATTTTTTTTACTTTTTAATGAACACATGCTCATTTCTACGGAAAAAAAAAAAAAAAATGAACTAGTGTTCTTATGACCCAAATATGAGAGGTTAATATCAGAGTGATCTTAGAAGTCCAACTTCCTTTATTTCCAAAAGAGGACATTCAAATTTGGGATGGTACTCGAAATGGGATATTCACAGTTAAATCAGCTTATCACTTTTTGTGTAATCAACAAGCTCTCAAAGACAAGCTTAAAGCCTCATCCTCCGGTACTATTATCCCTCAAGTGCCCAATCCGGTATGGAAATTAATTTGGGGCTGTAAGACCATTCCCAAGATTAAGACTTTTCTTTGGAAGGCCTGCGGTTTTGGCTTAGCAACAGGGGAAGGCCTCCACCATCGGCAGATTACCGTGGATCCAGCTTGTCATCGATGTAGTGAACCTATTGAATCCATCGATCACATTCTCTTTCAATGTGAGTTTGCTCGGGCAGTCTGGTTCGGCTCCCCTCTTACTATTAACTTTGGAAGTGAGAATATGACCTTAGTGGAGTGGATATCTAGCTGGACCAAACTTCTTGCTAAGGATAAAGCTAATGGTCATTTAGTCATTAGTCTCTGTTCCTTTCTCTGCTGGTTCATCTGGAAAGCGAGGAATCACTCCATCTTCAATCAAACAGCTACCTCTCCTTCAACAGTTTGCTCTATGGCGGTCAAGGCCTATGAGGAATTTTGGAGCACAAAAAGAGATACAGCATTGCCAAACCAAGCTTCACCTCATAGCACGCCAATAGTACAAGGCTGGACCCCTCCTCCTTACCCCTCTATGAAGCTGAACTGTGACGCGTCTATTCATGGAGAAGGTAAGCTATCCGGTATTGGCTTTGTTGTAAGAAACTCAACTGGACTCTGCACTCTGGCGGTATCGGATCCCCTGCATTTCACTACTCCTCTTCAAGGAGAAGCTTTGGCTATCAGGTCTGGATTACTACACGCATTGGGTGATTGCATTGAGGACATCATGGTAGAGTCGGACTGCAAAGAGCTGGTGGATCTTCTTTCTCGTGGCAAGGATTCCTCTCATCCCTTATACATTCTCCCCATAGTTGAGGACATCGTATACCTGTCTACTATGTTTTGTAAATGCCAGTTTGTTTATATTCCAAGGTTAAGCAATGTTGTCGCTGATACCTTGGCCAAGAAGGCGTTGTCTATTACGGGTATGACAACTTGGCCGGTTTCCTCTTCATGGTTAATCAACCTTTGCAAAGGTGATACCATGTGTAAACCCCGTTCCTCTGAATAAATGCTCAGTTACCAAAAAAAAAAAAAAAATAGACATTTGATCATTAAAATAGAAAAGACAAGTCCCTTCTTCGTTGGGTTCCTACAGCCTTGCGCCGCTCAGGTAGGTTAGACCCCCTTTCATCCCTTACCCTCTCCTACCTCCTAACCCTTTTACCCATCTTTGATCCTTCAACCCACCGGAGCCCAACTCAATCTCAGTCTCAATCTCAATCTCAATCTCATCTCAATCTCATTCTCATGGATCGGAATTCATAAGAGAACCACTGTCATAGAGAGGCGGAAACCAGGCAGATCCGCCATCACTGGACCTTGAAATCCGACAGCCTTGATAAATCCAACTTAACCCTAGATATCAATGTTCTTGAAATGCAACGTATCACAAGTCACAACGAGGGATTTTAAAACCCTAAAGAAAAACGAAGGTTCTTCTCTTCAGAAATCGAATAGTAGTTCAATTTGAATTTAAAAATATTCTTTTAAAAATCTAATTCTAGTTTCATATTTCAACTTGGATTTCTCCAAATCTCCTGATTTAAAAGATTTCAGTTCTCTGTTCTGCTATTAGTTCAGAATCTTATGAAGGTTTCAAAATCTGAAATTCCCAATTAATACTAAAAATCCTGTTGCAACTAGGATTTATTAAATCTTCTGAATTTTGGGAAGAAGGAAAGAGGAGGAGAAGAAGACAGCGGAGTCGATTGGAGTTGCAAGAGGGAGAAGGGTTTGAGGATCGAATGGTTTCACGGATGGGGCGGAGTTGGTTGCAAGGATCCATGCTGGATGGTAGTTGCAAAGGGGTGTGGTACAGGAGAAGATGATGGGTGATGGGGGAATTTCTTCACCTCCACTAAAAATTGTTTATTTTCCCAAACAATTTCTCAATCTATTCTCTGTATATGTTTCTCCTTTTTATAAAAAATCTTTTCATTAATGATTTTTTTTAAATAGATCATAAACAAAATAAAAAATGATACCAAAGAGGTCCTTATGTTGAATGGGTTTGTATCAAGGTTCAAAACTCGGGTCTCGGTGCCAACTCGGACCCTTGAAAAATCGAGTCAAGTCGAGATCTTGCCGAGTTGGTGCACTTTTTTTTTTCTCGATTCGAAACCTCATCTCGGTGGGTTTTAGACCTAGTTTGAGTCTGAAACTTGGTATTCAGTCTATTTAAGGCCATTTAAACACAATGGCACTATCAGATTTTGCAAAAACAAAATCCAAATAGGAGTTTCAGTTAGTGGGAAAGCAGGACAGACATTGGATAAACACACTTTTTTTTTTTTTTATAGGTAGACAAACACACCTATTTATGCCTAATAAGCATTTACTTAAGATATTATTCATAAATAAGCAAAAATAGTTAAAAAATCAAATTCCAAAAGAAAAAAAAGTCAACCCCCAGTTCAAGAACAAAAACTGAATTTTTGGCGGTAGGTGTAATTTTCAACTTTCTAATGCTGGGGTTTTTCTCAAATCTAAAAATTCCATAATTCTTAATATGGTAAAACATTGCTAAAGACCAAAAGTGCGCTAAAATATTCATTTGTTTTGATGTCCAAAAAACTATTTTCATTTAGAGTGATTTTGACAGCCTTCGCGCACATCGAATTAAGTTTGACCGTTGCATAACTCTTTCAATATAAATCAGATTTTAGCAATCTTGGACTTGTTGGAAAGCTTTGTTTTGGAATCAATAAAGAATTGCTAACCTGGTGAGCCTCAAGTGTTGCTCCTCCAATAAATAATAGTTCTTCCTCCAATGAGCGCTCCAAGTAAACAGATTTGAACCTCCAATGGCGCTACCAAGGTTCTTCAAACCAATCCCAGATGCTCTCAAATTCTTCAGCACAGATCTAGGGTTTCTCAAACCCTAACTCTCAATTGCAGTAAGAGAAAATAGAAGAAGAAGAAGAGAGATCACAAGAGGGAGAGAGAGTGACCAAAACGCAGGAGAGAGGGGGCCAGGCAAAAACGTGGAGCACTGCCCCCTATAGGCGCAACGGATGAAGATCGATCCGTGACCTCTTTTTGCGGTGGTGCACCCGAGTGTGGGAGCGGTGCGGGGATTGTTGTTGATGGTGTAGGGAGTCGCCACCTAGATCAGGGTCTAGGACCCACAAATGATGTCCGTTCTTCAAAGAAGGGCGCTAATTAACTCCAATGACTCAATGGATGGTCTGCTCCAGATCTCTGGGTAGGTGTCAAGTTAGGGGCTGGGAAGGTGTTAGGCACCCAACAACCGCCCGACTGACGACCGGTCTTCCTAGACCAAACTCTATTGTATACTGTTGTGTTATGCGTATTATGCACCTAATTAAACTATTTTATTTTTTGTGTTTTGAGTATCTTTGTTGAAATTTATTGACCTAATTAGGCTAATTAAAATTAATGTTTTAATCCTAATTATTACCCCTAAGTTAGGTGATTATGTAGAGCCAAAATGGTCAAAATTATGAAAATGCCCCTAGAGGACCAAAATATGTACAAAGGCAAGAAATCACATTTAAATGCTGAAATGATTAAAACATGATTAATGGCATGCATGTGAATCATTAAAATATATACAATGCTACAAAGTGGTAAAATTACCAAAATGCCCCTATTGAGGCAAAAATACAAATATGCATGAAAATGCAAACTTATACTTAAAACATGCTTATGGAAGTTAAAACATACAAATAAAGTGATAGAAACCTTTCCAGGGCCCTAAATATGATTTGGTGGCAAAATGGCCAAAATACCCCTGAGGGCAGAAGTGACTTTTTATGCATGGTTATGATTCATGGTGGGCATGTATGCATATGAAAACATTCTAAAACAACTTAAAACAGAATTTAATGCTTAGAAATGTATTTTTTTCTGATTTTCTTGGATTTTCACAACAAATAGAAAAATGACATCTACATCCCTAACATGGTAAGGAACACCTATGAAAATGATCAAACATTCATGTCAGTGATTAATGAGCCCATAAAATCAATCCTGATGAAATATGTATCCCATAATTTTTTTGTGAATTTTTATACATTTATACTATTTTTAATATTTTCTGAAATGCTAAAAAGAAGGGAAAACAAAGAAAAATACAAAATCCCCATCACAGATCTGAATTGGATCAAACCAGAGCCCACACCCACTAATCAAAATATGATATTTAACATGGTCATAATGATATTGTCCAAATCCCCACCCACAGGTTCAGATTTTACATAATCCAAAATCCTTCACGGGGGCAAAAATGTCACAAAAACTATGATCTGGAGCTTGAGAAAATTAATGGACATCAAGCACAGTGGGGAACATCTTCCCTAAAATTTTCAGAAATTTAGCACTCTTGTGTTATTTTTGAAGATTTTTTTAACTGAAAATAGCCTCTTTTAACTAAAGAAAATCAAAAGACATACATAAAAACTAAATAAAGATATATAAAACCTACCCTTGAAGCGTAGAAGTGTCTAGGCTCAGTCTACATATCCTTGGATGGCCGGAATTATCGTCGGAAGGCACCGAAAGCCACTCCAAGTGTGTTTGCCCCGAATGGCAAGAGTGGTGAACAAGGGGTATTTGAGAAATTTTATATGTCTATGGAAGCATGATATGGAGATGGCTCTAGAATGGATGGACAGAGGGGAGGACGAACTTCACAATGATAATTTTTTCATGAATTTTCTCTGTCCCTAAACCCTCCAAATGGCCTGTTATTTATAGGGGAAAAACTGTTCAAGGAAAGGTCTCAAAGACCCCTGGTGCATTAATGGCTAGGATAAGGAGTGATGGGCTGGCTTGCGTGTGGCCAGGCTTGCTGCGCAGCCTGGGCTTGCATGTGCCTAGGCTTGCTGTGCAGCCTGGGCATGGGTGTGCCTAGGCCTGCTGGGCAGGTGGGCATGGGTGATGGGCCTTGTGTGGCTCAGCCTAAATGGTGGGGCGTTGTCCCCTGCCGACAGTTCAGGTGGGTCGGGTCAGGCCGGGTTGATCCGGTCGGGTCAATCCGGTCTAACTCGGGTCGGTCAACTTTTTATTTTATTTTTCTCTCTTTCTTAAAGATTCCATTTTAAAGGCCCACATTCAAATATTGATATCTTCCAATCCGTGTGGCCGATTTTGACGCGCCACATATTGTCGCGAAGGTCTCAACCCGTACTTTTCATCCGTGTGACAGATATGGTCGGATCTTGCCTAAAAATGGCACGAATATCGAGGAAAGCACATAAATGGTGTTTCACACCGATCAAGGTCCGAATGATACCAAAATTACATGAAATTTTACGTGTAAGCACAATATGACCAAATAAAGTTATCCAAATGATTTCAGGTCACATCGGGTGGCTTGGGTACCAAGAACCATGCCAGGGGAAAAATGGTCATTTTCATAAAAGTTATCCGATTTGGCCGAAACTTTTCGTGAAAGCTTAATATGACCAAATAAAGTCATCCAAAGTGTTTTGGGCCAAATCGGGCAGTCCAGATACCGAGAACTAGGCCAGGGGTAAGACAGTTATTTTGACAAAAAGGCGTCAGATTGGAGTGAAATTTCATGTGTGGGCTTAAAATGGTTAAACAAAGCTATCCTAGAGATTTGGGCTCTACTTGGGACAGTTTGGTTACAAAAAGTGGGGTAAGGGTAAATTGGTAATTTTCTACCATTTGGTCACCACGCAAGCCAGTCGAGCTTTAATCGTCATCGTCGAGTCACACTTCCTAGGTGCCAAAATTCAGCGTCTACACCCCCCCTCTGTGTTTTGGTCCCCAATATAGAGCTAGGGTTTAATTAAAAACCTGATAGGATTAGATTAATCCCTGTGAGAGTCTGACTCTCTCTCTCTCTCTTTGTTTGGCAGTTCTGTGAAACTCAAAGTGCTTCTAAAAGGAGAAGAAGCAGAATCTAATAGGGAAAGTTTTAATTAGTTACTTTATTTAATAATTATGGATAATTATAATTAGCATCAAATCCATTAATTAAATAAAGAACTAATTAAATTAGCAAATTCTAAATAACTCCCTATATGATAACAAATTATCATATACAACCCCCCCCCCACTAATCAACACCATCATTATGGAATCTAGAGCATATACACATGTACTACCAAACCCCAATCCATAGTACATGTCTATATAAGAGCGTCTGTGCATCTGATCGAGTCCCGCAAGACTCGATAAAACACTTTGTTCAAATAATCATATGTATTCTATTATTTTATGTAAAATAGATTTTTACAAAACCATTTCCAAAACGGCACTGGATCCAGATTCTGATCCGACCATACACAAACAGTCTCTATCTTGGTGTTCCCCAATCGGGCAGTGGTGACCATGTTGAGTAACTCTTTCACTCACAAAGTGCTCACGCATTCCCAGAACACCGGCTTTGACACACTTGAGTCTCAGTCATTGATGAACCAATGCGATCACACTTTGCAGTGACAGGGCTCCCTCAGGAAAAGGGTGTCGGTGGCATATGTCTATCCCTTCCTACATCTGGCAGTAATACATGAGGGAATCGACAAAGTAGATTCTTTGCCAATACACACATCAAACATGTGAGTACTCGCATTCATACCCTGACATCACATGTCTAGGCGACGACCATATGATAAGGGTGCCCAGCCCAAACCCTAGTCGTGACTACCATTTTAAGTAAAACTTACAGACACATAATGCTCAAAAAGTTTATATCGCATGTGATAATATTAAACTAAAATGTATAAAAGTTCAATACAAAGTAAAACTGGGTTAAACCGGACCGAACCGGGTTTGATGGACATACAAGTCCAACAATCTCCCACCTGTACATCAAAGCCAATTCCCCATACATTTTAAACCCATGCCCTCCATGTGTTTCTCAAACACTCCTGGAGACAAACCCTTTGTCATGGCATCAGACATATTTTCAGTTGTGTCCACTTTGGAGATACTCACGTCGCCCTGCTGGATAATCTCTCTGATGAGGTGATACTTTCGCTGCACGTGCTTGTTCCTTTGATGAGCCCTAGGCTCCTTAGCTTGTGCAATGGCCACTCTGTTGTCACATAACAGGGGAATAGGGCCTTTGACAAGATCAGGGACTACTCCAGAAACTTTAGGAACTTCCTAACCCAAATACCTTATCAGCAGCATCATATGATGCAAGGTGTTCTTAAAAATTGGGATCGGCCGTAGATTTCTATTTTGTACTCCTCTATATAATGGCACCTCCACTCATTAAACTAGTAACTACTCACAATACCTATTACATAGCAAACGTCCGGCCTCGTACACAACATAGCGTACATAAAACTCCCTACTGCAGAGGCATAAGGAATCCTCTTCATCTCTTTAATGTCCGTCTGAAACTGAGGACATTGAGATCTGGAAAGACTAACTCCATATCGAAAAGGGACACTTCCCCATTTGGAGTTCTCCATGCTATATCTGGCCAAGACTTTGTCTATATAGGTAGCCTGTGACAAGTCTAGCATCCTATTCTGGCGATCTCTCACGAGTTTGATCCCAAGGATATAGCTAGCTTCACCAAGGTCTTTCATCAAAAATGTTGTGGATAACCACTGTTTTACTGATGAAAGAAATCCTACATCGTTACCAATCAGTAATATGTCATCTACGTATAGAATAAGAAAACATACTGCCCTCCCACTAATCTCCTTGTAAACGCATGGTTCATCCATGTTTTGATCAAAACCAGACGATTTGATTGATTGATCAAACCTGATGTTCCAGTTCCTGAAAGCCTGCTTCAGTCCATAAATGGACCTCTGCAATTTGCACACTTTTCTTTCTTCCTCCAAGGAAGAGAACCTCTCTGGTTGTTCCATGTAGATTTTCTCTTAAATAAACCCATTCAGAAATGCAGTTTGCACATCCATCTGTCAGATCTCATAATCAAAGTGTGTGGCGATAGCCAATAAAATCCTGATGAATTTCATCATCGCCACTGGTGAAAAGGTTTCCTCATAGTCTATACCCTCTTTCTGGGTATAGCCCTCTGCCACCAGTCTCGCTTTGAATCTTTCAACCTTTCCATCGGTGCTCTTCTTCCTCTTGAAGATCCATTTACATCCAATTGGCTTAACGCCAAGTAGTGGATCGACTAGAGTCTAGACCTTGTTGGAATGCATCGAGTTGATTTCAGAGCGCATTGCCTCCAGCCACCTAGTGGCATCAACATCCTTAAGAGTCTCAAAATATGTTATCGGATCATCATCCGATTCAAACGATACCATGTGGAACTCTTCCACTGTTGCCTCTTCGGTTAGAAGAGTAAGCCTGGTGGGTGGTCTAATAGTCCTCCCACTGCGTCGAGGTTCTTCGGGTGTTGGTATTTCAACGGGTATGCCAATTGGTCTCACTTCTGGAAGTGAAGTTTCTGAGCTATCTAATAGCTCTTTAATGACTACAGGTTCGGACCACTTGGTCAACATTTCTTCCTCCAGAAATGTGATGTGTTTACTTACAATGACCTTCTGGTCAATCGGGTCATAGAAATAATAGCTTATCGTGCCTTTGGGGTAGCCTAAGAAATGGCATCTTGAAGTCCTGGATTTCAACTTGTTTATCTATTGCTTTCGCACATGTGCTATGCAACCCCATACCCTAAGGTATTGAATACTGGGTTTACGCCCTTTCCACAACTCAAAGGGTGTCTTAGCTACAAACTTGGATGGAACCCTATTCAAGATATAAATCGCTGTTTCTAAAGCATACCCCCAAAAAGAGAGAGGGAGCTCACTATAAGTGAGCATCGTCCGGACCATATCCAATAGGGTCCGATTGCGTCGTTCGGATACACCATTTTGTTCTGGTGTGCCTAGATTAGTTAGTTGACTAACTATCCCTTGCGATATGAGGTATTCTCTATACTCATCCGATAGATACTCCCCTCCATGATCTGATCTTAAGGACTTGACGCATTTATCGAGCTGTCTTTCGACCTCGGCTTGGAACTCTTTGAATTTATCAAAGGCTTCTGATTTCCTATGCATCAAGTACATGTAGCCATATCTAGAGTAATCATCGATGAATGTTATAAATTACTCATACCCATACCTTGCTTGTATATTTATGGGTCCACACACGTCAGTGTGTATCAACTATAACAGATCTGTGGCTTTAGTACCTTTATTGCTAAAGGGTTTCTTGGTCATCTTGCCCTGAAGGAATGACTCACAGGTGGGGAATGGTTCCACCCTCAGACACTCTAAGGGCCCATCCCTCACCAATCCACTAATTCGGTCCAAATTAATGTGACCTAATCTTAGATGCCATAGATATGTTTAGTTCACTGGAGCTGCTTTCCATTTCAAATCAACATTCGAAACAACATTCGTTCTAATAGGGCAATCTAGGAAGTACAAACCACTTTGCATATATCCGGATGTCACAAAAGAATTATTAAAATGAATAATCAATTTAGAATTAAAGGAGAAACTATATCCGTCTAAAACAAGTTTTGAAACTGAAATTATCTTCCTCTTGAACGAGGATAAATAATAGCAACCCTTTAAAACTAAACAAGCAGAACTAAAATTCAAAATAAAAGTTCCCACAGCTATAGCCATGGTCTCAGCTCCAGTGCCCATCCAAAGACGCACCTCATTTCTTTCCAGGTTCCTTGTCTCCTTGAATCATTGCAAATCATTGCAAATGTGAACAGTGGAACCACTATCCACCAACCAAGAATTGGTCGGTTCAAAAGACAAATTAGACTCATAAAGAATTTGAACATCATATGTACCTTCTTTAGCAGCCTCTGTTTCATCCGGCTTCTTGTCTTTCACAGTTGCCAGGTAAGCACTACAGTTCCTTTTCCAGTGACCCTCCTTCTTGTAATAGAAGCACTTGCCTTTGCCTTTATTGCCAGACTTCCCACCCTTGGGTTTCAGGGTCTTACCCTTACTTTCCTTTTTCTTCTTCTTTCCATTTGAAGAAAGTTTCATATCAGTTGCATTGACCTCAGCCTTGTCCTTTTTCAAGGACGCTTACACCTCTACCAATGCGTTAGCAAGCTCGGTGAGCTCCATCTCCTTGTCTGACATCTTGTAGGACATCTTAAATTAAGTTTGCATAAGCAGAAGTGAGTAATGCCAAGATCACATTAGTCTTGTATCGCAGGCCAAAATCCGTCCCCATGGATTCCAGTTTTTCAAACAGATTGATCATTTCATTACATGATCCATCACTGGAGTCCCCTGGGACATCTTAGAATTATGGATTTGACTCACCACATCAGAATGGGCGTGTGTCAACTGCCTGTTGAACAATTCAATAAGCTTATCCATTTTACCCCCAGCAGTGCGTATATCCTTGACCGAGTCCAGAACTGATTTTTCCAACGATCTTAGGATATAAAGTGATGCCTTGGAATCCCTCATGAGGAACTCATGCATCTCTTCATTTGCCTCAAAATCATTTGGGTCGGGTTGAGGAGGAATTTATTCATCAAGAACTATGTATAGTCCTTCTGCAGTTAGGAGCAATTTAATGCTCCGGTACCAATCGACATAATTTGTACCATTAAGTTTGTATTCACTAATGAGTATTAACAGGTTGGAATTAACGGCAACCATCATATAATAATCTACACATGTACAAGTAAAAAACCACATGCTATTTAACAACCATTGAAAAAGAATTGAGCATACACATCAATGGTCTTTCATGATTTAGGTCTCCCTCATGACCCAAAAAATGAATTGGATACCTACAACCCTTACATGCATAACTTATCCTGTCGGGAGTCATTATACACACCGTGGTAGTGTGGACTAAGTTGTCTGCCTCATGGGCTTCCAATATTTTTGGCCACCTGGGTGTCATGTCCAGATCCTATCGGCTGACATACACCCAAGTCATGTACTTACCTATTGCATTAGTTAGAATCATGAAATCATGAAAGATGGCCCACTGTCGCAGTGCCCTCTCACTATCCATACCCTAACGTATCTAGATAGAGGTAAATATAGATAACCATGTGATAACGAGCCTGACAATGTCCTGTCGACATATGCGGGGTCATATCACATAATCTCTACATTTATCTTCAATAGGAGGCCATAGACATGTCTACTAACTTAGACTAGTCCATATCATACATATATTGTGATTAAAGAGGGATTAAGCAACTCTCACATACATATCATGGATGGAATAAAATAACATAATTAATCAACATTAATTAAAAGTGATTATGGGATGGCAACAGTTTTATCAGAAGCAATTAAATACCCCTCCCAATAAAAATAAAACTAATAACTTGGGTGCATCAATCATGCCATGGATGCCACGCCTCGATCATCTCCTCCGCCCGATCACATCTTCAAAGTAGGTGACTTGCATCTCCATAAGCTTTGAGCACCACATGTGGATTACCATCAACATGCCTTGGGAGTCCTAACTCCTCCAAAATTACAATGGAAACCTAGAAAAAATATTCTATACACTTTCCTTTCCATAATAAAGAAACTCCGCAAGGAGAAACCAACCCACCATTTGGGCTGCCCATGGGGTGAAGTACATTTGTTTATAAAAAAGATAGGGGGAGAGAGAGAAAGAGAGAGAAGCATCACATCCACCCAAGACCCCATGTATCACATACATTAATAATCCATCCATTTTATTAGAATGTCGTTCCCATAATCACATAGACAATGTAACATTATATATATGGGGCCCACAATCACATGGATCATTCCAGAAATAAAACATCACATCTCATGTGAAAACATGTACCCAAATTCACAATAAAATCCAATTTATTCCTTAGTGAGTGTAGAGAAGAATCTCTTCACCCATTTTCTTTCTCCATCCCATAAAACAATCAACCAAAAAAAAAAACCCTTTTTTATGTTTTGGAGGGAAAAACATTGCCAAACATACTGGGCAGCAGTTGCACAAGGCACCATGGGTAGTAGCCACATGGCTCCACTGGTACCGTAGGCAGCAGCCACTGGCACCGTAGACAGCAGCCACTGGCACCATAGGGAATCTAGGGTACAAATAATATTTTTTTTTATTTAGTAAATCTAGATTAATGGGTTTTAAACCCTATGATAGAACAAAATAAAAACATTATAAAAATAAAATTCCATCATCTTACATGGACAAGGTTGTTACAACAACCATAACCACCCATGTGCAAAAACATCCATCTATATTCTACCATGAATAAAAAGATTGCATCCCATATACAATAATTACATCCAATTAATTATATGATATCCATGGGTGGGAAAGGTAGCTTTGATACCAATCTGTAGGTCAAACTACGGTCCAGGGATAAAACCATGGTTCCCTAGGAAAACCAATTATAAATCAATTAGGGTATTGCACACCCTAGGTTACCCCATGGTGTCCCATGGGCGCCCCATGTTAATTTTAGGATTTTCCATGGTTGCCCATGGGAACCCCAGTGCATCCCTGTTAGGGTTTTTCCTTCCCTCATGTGTCCCATACAATTATGGAACGCAAAAAGGATGGAGAAAATCATCTCTAATCCATCACATGGTAAGAGGGATCCATCCCATACCCGAATGCACAGCAGAAATAAATCGATTCGGATCTCTTTCGCATCCCATGAATAAACAATAATTAATAACAGAAGGAATCAATAAAGAATTGCTAACCTGGTGAGCCTCAAGTGTTGGTCCTCCAATAGACAATGGTTCTTCCTCCAATGAGCGCTCCAAGTAAACAGATCTGAACCTCCAATGGCGCTACCAAAGTTCTTCAAGCCAATCTCAGATGCTCTCAAATTCTTTAGCACAGATCTAGGGTTTCTCAAACCCTAACTCTCAATTGCAGTAGAGAGAAAATAGAAGAAGAAGAAGAAAAGAGATCACAAGAGGGAGAGAGAGTGACCAAAACGCAGGAGAGAGGGGGCCAGGCAAAAAGTGGAGCACTGCCCCCCCCCCTCTGCGTTTTGGTCCCCTTATATATAGAGCTAGGGTCTAATTAAAATCCCTTATAGGATTAGATTAATCCCTGTGAGAGTCTGACTCTCTCTCTCTTTGTTTGGTAGTTCTGTTTAAACTCAAAGTGCTTCTGCAAGGAGAAGAAGTAGAATCTAATAAGGAAAGTTTTAATTAGTTATTTTATTTAATAATTATGGATAATTACAATTAGTACCAAATCCATTAAATAAAGAACCAATTAAATTAGCAAATTTCAAATAACTCCTTATATGATAACAAATTATCATATACAACCCCCCCCACTAATCAACACCATCATTATGGAATCTAGGACATGTACACATGAACTGCCAAACCCCAATCTATAGTACATGTCTATATAAGAGTGTCTGTGCATCTGATCGGGTCCCGCAAAACTTGATAAAACACTTTGTTCAAATAATCATATGTATTCTATTATTTTATATAAAATAGATTTTGGCAAAATCATTTTCAAAACGGCACTGGATCTAGATTCTGATCCGATCATACACAGACAGTCTCTATCTTGGTCCCTAATCGGGCAGTGGTGACCATGTTGAGTAACTCCTTCACTCACAAAGTGCTCATGCATTCCCAGAACACCTGCTCTGACTCACTTGAGTCTCAGTCATTGATGAACCAAAGAATGCGATCACACTTTGCAGAGACAGGGCTCCCTCAGGCAAAGGGTGTCGGTGACGCATGTCTATCCCTTCCTACATCTGGCAGTAATACATGAGGGAATCGACAAAGTAGATTCTTCGCCAATACACACATCAAACATGTGAGTACTCTCATTCGTACCCTGACATCACATGTCTAGGCATACCCAATGCGACGACCATATGACAAGGGTGCCCAGCCCAAACCCTAGTCGTGACTACCATTTTAAGTAAAACTTACGGACACATAATGCTCAAAAAGTTTATATCGCATGTGATAATATTAAACTAAAATGTATAAAAGTTCAATACAAAGTAAAATCGGGTTGAACCGGACGAAACCGGGTTTGATGGACACACAAGTCCAACACATTTGAGGTTAACCCTTGAACCCTATGCATAAACTGGTTACTAGAACTAATTGATCTCCTTGACTTTAGTTGTTGTATTTGAAAACAGTATTGGTTGAAAAGCTTGATAGAGAACATTGTTTTGGGAAGAATGATACCTGTTGGTAATGGATTCAAAGAAGTGGTGCATTTTTCAAGGTAAAATAACAATATTTCTTTGAAAATTAATAAAAAAAAATCTATTTAAAGGGAAGTGAGATAGAATTTGTTTGACTACAAAAGAAAAATTATTTGATTTTTATAGTCCAAAGAATTTCCATGATATATCACAATATGTTATTTCTATTTTTTTTGGCATCGATGGCGTGCCATAAAATGAATTGAATCAAAGAGTGGGTTCTTACCAATGCCTTGGTAATCCATGGACTTTTAAAATGCAAAGATTGCAATGCCAAGAAGAAGAAGAAATCAAATTGCATACTTGTAGAAACGCAATTGTTGAAATCTTTACAACTAGTCAAATTTGAATTGATTAGGTTTACAACTTGGTATTTACACTACTACTACTCTACGACCAAATTGCTTACTTCTCTGCTTACTTCCCATAAATGAATTTGTTGAAGTCTTCACAACTCCGTTAACCACAAACTGTTGAAGCTTGCAACTTGATGATAATGGATGTCTTTTGAAACAAGTCAAAAGACATATTGTTGGATAAAATTCTGCATTACATTATTCCTAAAAAAAATAAAAGATAAAAGTTAAAGACTTATTGTGTTGATTTGTTGGGTGTCTTCCTATATTTTTGAATTTCCTTTTTATAGGCGTTCTTAGCAATTCTAATGGTTTCTGTAGTTACTCGGTAGTTTCACAACTACCCACTTCTTTAAGAATTGATTATAATCATCCGATCGTTTATCGGTCACTGTCAATTCGTTAGTCTCTGACCATTTTTTATCAATGATTGTTTTTCGATCAACGATTGTTTTTCGATCAACGATTGTTTTTTGACACCGACCGTTTTCCGGTCACTGACTAACAAGTCAATGTCAGAAAGTGAACAGTCAATGTCAGAAAATCAAAGTGAATTAGGGTTGTTGTTCAATCTTTGGTACTGAAATAATTTTTTATTTTCCCAATCCGGTCCATACAATTTTCTATTGATTTGCTTCTAAGACAACTCCATTATTCCATTTAAACAAACAGACATCGATTGAAATGCTCAAAATCATTAGCATGATTACAAAATGATACGAAATTTTGAGCTTCCATATCTAAAAATGCAGGGGAAATCATACACTTCTCTACTAAACCTAGCAAACCATACATGGATATATAGACTAAAATCATCACCATTGATGATGATTCACCTAAGCCACAATCTTGATCTACGACGACTCATGGAATCAGAGAATGGAGAAAGATTGATGTTTCTTCTCCCCTTTTGTTGACGACTGTTTTTTTGTTCTATGAAATCCCGACAAAGAGGACATGTCCGGCGACGGCGGCGGCGCAATCCATTTCCAATCCATCTGTCTAAGCAGGCCTTGTGAAAGAGATGCTCACATAAAAGCTTTCTGATTGTTTCTCCTCTTTCAATCTTACACAAACACACAGCACAGTCCATTTCAATCTCCCCTTTGTGACTGCTGACGCCCAGCTCCTCCTCATGTTTCTTCACATCACCATGGCCAAGACCAGAATCCTGGCTTGAACTCAACTCGGCTCGTGCCCATTGCCACCAGATCTTTAGAAGGAAGAGTCCAACAATGGCCATTGGAAAGAAAATGATACAGAGAGAGAGCAGGGGAATGAAAGCCTAGAGATGATGCATGGTACTGTAACACCCCCATATATATATATATATATATATATATGTCTTGCAGATTTCTTAGTAGCATGGCATTTATTTATAGCTTTAAGACAAGAGATAAGGTTAATATTGGATTTAAATGTTGGGGAGTAAAAATCTTGAGAATCTCACCAAAAAAATAAATAAATTCTTGGAGAGAATTAAGAAGAAGGAACCTACAAAGGCAAGTAATGAATCACAGGGATAACTATAATAGAAAAAAGAGTAATTTGGGACCAATTTGGAAAAAAATGTTGTGATGAAGATGAACTGTCCATTTAATATGCCATGTCATGTCATCATCCTTTTGGCTGTGTGTCACATTATGACCTAACAAAATTGAAACCTTGGGTTTGAGGGAAAATTATCTCCTCTAGTTCCCTGTCCGGTCCAGTTCCCAATTCCTCTAATAGGTGGTGGTGGACCCCACCTGGACAGAGTGTTCGGACAAAGGTGGGCTGGGCAGGGAACTAGAAGAGATAAAGGTCTGGGTTTGAGCCTTCTTGGCCCATATGCAACATTATGGAAATATTATTAATTGTGTATAATACAACATAACATATAATTTTGTGTGCATATGATGTAAATACATCATCAATTTATTCCATCAATTTAATTTTAATTTATTTTAATCTCGTATCAAGAAAATTTTCAGTATAATTAGTTAATTAATGAGTTAATTGTTAGATTGATAGATCGTATATCTCTTAATACATGTAGCTAATGATTAATGTTTGCATGAACTGGTATTTAAAGAGAATGGCTTATACAATAATAAAGTGCAAGTTTGTTTTCCATGCAAACATTATTAATTAGTCGGTTAAATGTCGTATTGAAAAGATTTTTGTAAAACTATTTAATAAATCATACTTACATAGTTATCGGCCAAGCTAGATCTAGACTCATTTAATTTTAGACATTTTTTGTCTTTTCTTTGATTGATGGTTCTTCCTCTTTGCTGATAGCATTGCCGAAGGTGGAAACAATATTCATTAGTTAGTTTTGTTTTATATCCTGTAGCCATCCAAGTAGGGGTGTAAATGAATAGTCAAAATCCGTATCCGTATCCGTGTAGCATTATTGGAATCCATCTGAAAGCTAAACGAATGCGGATACGGATAGGCTATAGCTATCCGAAAAGTTATATTTACATGTAAACGGATAAAATATTCGATCCGAATCCGTGTCCATATCCGTTTAGCACTATCCAAATCCGCCCGATAGCTAATCGGATGCGGATGTATATATAGCACTATCCAAACCGACCTTGCATCCAAGTATGCCTAGATGTCAATCTTGTACATTCCTTCCATGTTAAGAAACTTTCTATTGACTTTTAGCAAAATAAAAAATATCACTTAATAGATGCAGCTAATAGATAAGAACTATATAATTAATCATGTTTTTTCGTAGAGTGACATACGCAATTGATTTTTCTTTGAGTACATACACAATCATAAAATGCATTTTTTGGTTTCCATGAAAACATAATTCATTAGTAGAATCTCATCTCATTGGTTTTGTAGTGTACTTATCCTTATAGGACGGTAAAGAGTTTATATAGCACTATTTCAAAAAAAAAAAAAAAAAAAATCTAGTGTTTTACCTTTAAACAAACAGTTCAGTAATTGTGAACTTGGTAGTTTAATGTGTTATCAGGACATTGGAGCAATGTATCCTCACCTACTCTGGGCCCCATGTGCTGCTCATTGTCTAAATCTGATTCTGTTGATTCTTATTTTATTTGAAAAACATTGTTCTACGACAAATGATACGCCTTTGGTACTGGATTCAAATGATTGGTGTGCCATTCAAGTAACATAACAACAAAAATGTATTGAGGGAAGAAGTTATATTTTATTCCACCACATAAAATCATTTGATTTTTGTTGCCAAAAATTTCCAAATTTGTGAACTTCTTCTTTGCCTAAAGCAGGGGAGAGTTTACATTTCTCTACTACTATTGGATGATGAGAGGGAGAAGAAAGGGAAATATTAAAACTAACAAACCATACTCGAATAGACTAATATCATCACCAGTGATATGATGATTCACCTAATTGGCCACAATCTAGATCTACCATGACCCATGGAATCAGAGAATGGAGAAAGATTGATGATGATGGTTTCTTCTCCACTTTTATTGATGATTGTTTTTTGTTCTATGGAATCCCGACAAAGAGGAAATGTCCGCCGGCGGCGGCAGCGTAATCCATTTCCAATCCATCTGTCTAAGCAGTCCTTGTGAAAGAGATGCTCACATGGCGTAATCCATTTCCAATCCATCTGTCTAAGCAGTCCTTGTGAAAGAGATACTCACATATAAGCTTTCTGATTGTTTCTCCTCTTTCAATCTTACACAAACACACAGCACATTCCACTTCATTCTCCCCTTTGTAACTGCTAATGCCCACCTCTTCCTCATGTTTCTTCACATCACTATGGCCACGACCAGAATCCTGGCTTGAACTGATGATTAAGTGGGTTCGTGCCCATTGCCACCAGATCTTCAGAAGGAAGAGTCCAACAATGGCCATTAGAATTGAAAGAAAATTGATTACGTAGAGAGGGCTGTGAAATAAAGACTAGAGATGATGGGATTTATTTATAGAGTTAGGGCAAGAGATATGGTTCCTGAACAATAGTATGTTGAATTTAAATGTGAGAGAGTAAATCTTGGAGAGAATAAAGAAAAAAGAACCAAAAGAGACAAGTAACGAATGACTGGGATAACTACAAAAGAAAAAGAGATATTTGGGCCCATTTGGAAAAAGAGTTGTGATGATCTGTCCATTTAATATGCCATGTCATCATCGTTATGGCTATGTGTCATTGCACAACTCCAAAAACCACTGACCCCATTACAAAACCATCAGATGGGTACATCACTCAATAGTTCTCTTTGTTACTCTTTATAGTTTTGGGATTCCTACTAATGGCAATATCGAAGGTGGGGTCTCAGGACTATAATAGTTGAGTGTGCTTTGTTGATGGCAATGCTGAAGGTGGAGGCCACTCTTTTTATTTATTTTTCTTGTTTCTGTCTGGGTATATCTAGACATTAATTTTGTATATTTTATTCTTTAATAATATATTCTTTTCTAACCTTTAGCAAAAAATAAGAACGTGAACCGGGATAAGTTCGCCAAGGGGGGTGTCCTGATATATTTTTTAATCTATGTTGACGACATAATTGTAACAAGTAATACCCCATCCAGAGTCACCAGTATTTTGGGGCAATTGGCGACTGAGTTCTCCATTAAGGATTTGGGCCCTCTTCACTTTTTTTTGGGAATCGAAGCCATCACACATCCCAAGGACCTACTACTCTCATAGTCCAGATACATCACAGATTTATTGACCAGGGCCTGCATGAAGGATTGCAAACCAATTCAAACTCCAATGGCCACCTCCTCTATGGATCCAGGGGGTGTCCCTATAAATGATACTACTAAATACAGGTCCATTGTTGGGGCACTCCAGTACGTGATATTGACCAGACCAGATGACTCCTTTGCAGTAAACCGGGTATGTCAACACATGCATTGTCCTACTGATGACCACTAGACCCGGGTCAAAAGAATTCTTCGCTATCTCAAAGCCACTAACTCCCATGGGTTGCTCCTCACCTCCACCTTGAGGGGGTGTATTGACCGAATATTGAGTTTACTCTCAATATTTGGATTTCTCTTATTGCAAATCTTTGCATGTGCATGTAATCTTGCATATCTCTAGTATTATCACATGTGCATATCTATGTAATTAATCTTGCATTATCACATGTGCATATCTTTGTAATCTTACATTATCTCATGTGCATATCTTTGTAATATTGTATATCATGCATATCCCTTGTAATCTCCTATTATCACATGTGTATGTCTCCACAATCTTCTATTATCACATGTGATAATAAATGAGAATATTTCATACCATAGTTAGGACCATTGATTGTACAATTATATATTATATCCTCCATTGAGAGATGAATAGATTGGACAACACATTGAAATCCAACAAACTATAATAGAAAAAAAGAGTAATTTACGAAACACCCCCTGAAAATGAGTCGAAACTCAGATCACCTCCTGAAATTTGAAAATACTTAGATCACCCCATGTATTAGAGCCCAATACTCAGATTACACCCTATCGTTAGTTTTACACTGTTAACTAATGAAGTCAGATAGTTAATTTTTTTGAAAACCCTAAACTACCCTTGAACATAGTATAGTTACAATTTTACCCTTGATTTCTAAAAATCCCAAATTCGATGATCGTCTTCCTTCCTCACAGTACTCTCTTCGTGAGCTACACCGCTGCCGGAGAAAGTACATATAGCCGCATCTATGCCGGAAAAAGTACACATACCACCGGCGTCATAGATCCAACCGGTGGTGGGGGCCAGGCAGTGGAACCTCATCAACTCATTTCCATCTGCAACACACCGCGCATCATCATCCTCTCTACTACTACTACTGCTGCTTCCGCCGTTGCTGGTGACCTATTCCGATTGCCGCTACTAGCACGAGACTTCACCATCTCTCCATATCAATCTGACCGGAGAATATCTTAGGCGACCAGCTCGTGTGGAAGATTATCTTCACAACATTGCAACGCTTATCTTACAAAATCAAGTCGTGGGAACACATACATGGTAATTGAAGTACAACCTGAGGTTTCACTACTGATGCTTTTTTCTTTCTTTTTCTAAAGACAAATACGAAAGAAAAGGAAAAACGTACCATTTCTTGAGCCAAAGGATTTACCAGTGACTTTGCATTGCGTTACAAAAATCTTCTGAAGCTGATCGACCTGGCTGTGAAAGAGCTCTTTTTGAGATTCTAAAAACTTCTGAAAGGACTCCACAGAGTTCCCGACATCTATTTCCATGAAAGCATCCTTCGAATTCTCCTTTGAAACCTCCATCATCGACCCGAATTGTAAGCTTTTCTTCGTCATATAGCACAAATCAACAAAAACGATATAAAATTTCATGCATTAGGGTTCGAAGAGAGGGATTTTTAAACTGAATGAAAACTTCAAAGCCACCGTTCAAGAAGACGCCTTTGAACCAAATTCAGATTTACTAGGTCCTCCTAAATGTCTGAGACTGGATGGAAGGTTGGGCGATCGTGGGTTTGATTTCCTGGTCCTCTTCTTGGTGGTGTCGACGACGTCCTTGAGGTTCTGAACGCTCTTTCTACAACTCAAAGAGGCGAGCAAGTGGTTGAGTTGCTTCGGTTTTGGGTGCTAAACGTCTTCGAAGGCTCTCGATTTGCATTGTAAAGGGAAGCAGAGGCAGCGGCGGCGGTGCTACCAGGGCGAAGCAGCGGCAATGGAGTATTTTAGGTTGAAGATGAAGGAAGGGTATTATTGTAAATTTATTCTAATGATTTAGTACAAGGGCAAAATAGTCATTTTACACCAATAACTAACAGCAGACTAACACCATTAGTGTAGAGGGGGTGATCTGAGTATTTTCAAATTTCAAGGGGTGATCTGAGTTTTGACCCATTTTCAGGGGGTGTTTCGTAAATTTCCCTAGAAAAAAAGAGTAATTTGGGACCAATTTGGAAAAAAATGTTGTGATGAAGATGAACTGTCCATTTAATATGCCATGTCATGCCATCATCCTTTTGTTTGTGTGTCACATTATGACCTAACAAAGTTGAAACCTTGGGTTTGAGGGAAAATTATCTCCTCTAGTTCCCTGCCTGGCCCAATTCTCCAGTTCCTTTAATAGGGGGTGGGGGACCCTACCTGGACAGAGTGTTCGGGCAGGGATAGGGTGGTCATTCCAGCCCCCCTTGTTAGAAGAACTAGGGAACTAAGCCGGGTAGAGAACTGTACTAGAGTAGATAAAGATCCGGGTTTGAGCCTTCTTGGCTCATGTGCAACATTATGGAAATATTATTAATTGTGTATAATGCAACATAACATATGATTTTGTGTGCATATGATGTAAATACATCATCAATTTAATTTGAATTTGTTTTAATCTCGTATCAAGAAAATTTTTAGTATAATTAGTTAATGAGTTAATTGTTAGATTGATAGATCGTATATCTCTTCATACATGTAGCTAATGATTAATGTTTGCATGAACTGGTATTTAAAGAGAATGACTTATACAATAATAAAGCACACGTTGTTTTTTCCATGCAAACATTATTAATTAATCGTTTAAATGTCGTATGAAAAATAATTTTGTAAAACTATTTAATAAATCATACTTACATAGTTATCGGCCAATATCGATCTTGATTCATTTAATTTAGGACATTTTTTTCTTTTCTTTGATTGATGGTTCTTCCTCTCTGCTGATAGCATTGCAAAAGGTGAAAACTATAATCATCAGTTAGTTTTGTTTTATATCCTGTAGCCGTCCAAGTATGTCTAGACATCAATCTTGTACATTCCTTCTATATTAATATACATAGTTTCTATTGACTTTTAGCAAAATAAAAAATATTACTTAATAGATGTAGCTAATGATAAGATTCGTATAATTAATCACGTTTTTTTTTTTTTTTTTTTTCGTAGAGTGACATACGAAATTGCTTTTTCTTCTGAGTACATACACAATCATAAAATCCATTTTTTGCTTTCCATGAAAACATAATTCATTAGTAGAAGCTAATGTCATTGCTTTTGCAATGTACACTTATCCTTATAGGACGATAAAGAGATTTATATAGCACTATTTCACAGAAAATATTTCTAGTGTTTTACTTTGATACAAACAGTTCATTAATTGTGAACTTAGGTAGTTTAATGTGTTTTCGTACGTGGGACAACGAATCTACATACCAAGCACCAGGGAGGACATTGGAGCAATGTGTCGTACCCTATTCTGGACCCATGTGCTGCCCAATGCCTAAATCTGATTCTGTTGATTCTTATTTTATTTGAAAACAATATCGGTTGAAATGACCTCAAAGAGAACATTGTTTTACGACGAATGATACGTCTTTGGTACTGGATTCAAATGATTGGTGTGCCATTCAAGTAACATAACAACAAAAATGTATTGAGGGAATAAGATATATTTTATTCCACCACATAAAATTATTTGATTTTTGTTGCCAAAAATTTCCAAATTTGTGAACTTCTTCTTTGCCTAAAGCAGGGGAGAGTTTACATTTCTCTACTACTATTGGATGATGAGAGGGAGAAGAAAGGGAAATGTTAAAGCTACCAAACCATACTTGAATAGACTAAAATCATCACCAGTGATATGATGATTCACCTAAGCCACAATCTAGATCTACCACGACCCATGGAATCAGAGAATGGAGAAAGATTGATGATCATGGTTTCTTCTCCACTTTTGTCGATGATTATTTTCGGTTTTATGCAATCCCGACAAAGAGGACATGTCTGGCGGCGGCGTAATCCATTTCCAATCCATCTGTCTAAGCAGTCCTTGTGAAAGAGATGCTCACATATAAGCTTTCTGATTGTTTCTCCTCTTTCAATCTTACACAAACACACAGCACATTCCACTTCATTCTCCCCTTTGTAACTGCTAATGCCCACCTCTTCCTCATGTTTCTTCACATCACTATGGCCACGACCAGAATCCTGGCTTGAACTGATGATTAAGTGGGTTCGTGCCCATTGCCACCAGATCTTCAGAAGGAAGAGTCCAACAATGGCCATTAGAATTGAAAGAAAATTGATTATGTAGAGAGGGCTGTGAAATAAAGACTAGAGATGATGGGATTTATTTATAGAGTTAGGACAAGAGATACGGTTCATGAACAATAGTAGATTGGATTTAAATGTGAGGGAGTAAATCTTGGAGAGAATAAAGAAAAAAGAACCAAAAGAGACTAAGTAATGAATGACAAGGATAACTACAATAGAAAAAGAGATATTTGGGACCCATTTGGAAAAAGAGTTGTGATGATCTGTTCATTTAATATGCCATGTCATCATCGTTTTGGCTATGTGTCATTGCAAAACTCTAAAACCCCTAACCCCATTAAAAAACCATTAGATGGGTACGTACAGGGAAGAGTTAGATTCAAGTTTATCTCTCAATAATTCTCTTTGTTACTCTTTTTAGTCTTGGGATTCCTGTTAATGGCAATGTCGAAGGTGGGGTCTCAAGACAATGATAGTTGAGTGTGTTTTGTTGATAACAATGTTGAAGGTAGAGGCCACTCTTTCTATTTATTTTTCTTGTTCCCGTCTGGGTATGTCTAAACGTTAATTCTGCACATTTTATTGTTTATAATATATTCTTTACTAACCTTTAGCAAAAAATAAGAACGTGAAGTGGGATAAGATCAGTCTGGCCTATCCTACTTAAGCATGGTTAGGCTGGTTTGGGGTTGGGAAGTGTCAGGGCTGTGTAGGGTCGAAACCCCTTGGGTTTGAGCCTGCTTGGCCCATATGCAACGTTAGGGAAATGTTATTGGTTGCATATAGTACAACATAACGTATGATTTTGTGTGTATATGATGTAAATATATCATCAATTAATTCCATCAATTTATCTTCAACTTGTTTTAATGTAGTATCGAAAAAAGTTTTAGTATAATTAGTTAATGAGTTAATTGTTAGATAGATCATATCTCTTAGTACATGTAGCTAATGAATAAGGCTTGTATGAAGTTATGAACTGGTATTTCTAGAGAATGGTTTATACAATAATAAAATATACGTTTGTTTTTCATGCAAATATTATTAATTAGTCGTTTAAATGTCGTATTGAAAAGATTTTATTAAAACTATTTAATAAGTCGTACTTACATAGCAGTTTTTATCATTTAATAGATGCAACTTATACATAAATGTAGCTATTGGTTTTTTGCTGTTATATATAGGGAGGCTAATCCGATTGCAGACTTTATTGCCAAAGATGCGGCAAAGCATGGATCATCTTTTTCTATGATTGAGTTAACCCCTTACATTAAAGAGTGGATCATCTGTTTCTATGGTTGAATTAACCCTTTACATTAAAGATGAGCTTCTGATGGATGCCCACAGCAGACCAAGATTCAGGTTTTCGATATAACTATTTAGTGTGATTAAAACTCCCCCGCGGATGGCATTGCCGAAGGTGGGGGTTCTAATCTTTCTTTCTTTCTTGTTTTTTTTTTTGGGGGTATTGTGAGTCTAGTTCACTTTCCAGACATTTCTGTAATCATTTCTATTCTTTTTTCTTACAACAAATCACCTTGTAGCTAAAAAAACGAAACAAAACACAAAAGCTATGGGTTTTTTCCTTGTTTCCTATGATGTTGTTAAAGAAGATATTTTTAAGGCAGTCCATAGCTTCTTCTACCAACCATCTAAGATTAGAAGCATCAACCACACTTTTATTTGTCTTGTTTCTAAGTTTGAGGGGGCTGACTCCGTATCATCTTTTTGCTCCATCGCTGTTGTGATCTTTCTTTATAAGTTTATTACTAAAATTGTGACCACTAGAATTAACTTGGTTATTGATGCTTTAGTGGGCCATAATCAAGGAGCTTTCATCCCTCAGAGAAGTATTGCAGATAATATTCTTTTATGTCATAAAATTGCTAGGGGTTTTGACAGGAAAAATCAACTTGTTTCTATTCTTCTCAAACTTGACATTCACAAAGCATTTGATTCAATTAGATGAGAATATATTAATCTTCTTTCTTGGATGGACTTCCCGTCGAATTTCATTTATTGGATCTATTGTTACATATCATCAACTCAATTTTCAGTTTGGTCAATGATTCTCTTCAAGGGTTTCTTTAAATCTAGTTTAGGGATTCATCAGGGTTGTCCTATCTTTCCTTTACTGCTCTCTATTGCCATGGAAGGACTTTCCAAATCCTTGAGATTAAAATGGATGCAAACTCCAATCAACCAATTCCTAAGTGCAATGCTTTGAAGATCTCCCATTCATCTTTTGCAAATGACCTTATGATATTAAGCCTCTCGTAGCTACAATTTCTGATGAGTTAAAAATTTTCTTTAGGATGCCTGGCCTTTCTATTAACCCCTCCAAAAATTTTTTTTCTTTTTTTGCAAGTGTTCCTATTAATCTAAAAGCTCAGCATAAAGATAATTTGGGTTTCCCTGAGGGTCATCTTCATGCTAGCTACTTGGTTCTCCCGTTGATTTCTTCGAAGCTCTCTATCCATCACTGTTCTCTTTTTCTCGATAGGCTTCTACATAAACTTTGGTTATGGAAGAGCAAGATCCTTTCTTTTGCTGACCTATTAGAGCTTATTAGATCAGTTATGCAGAATTATTTTATTTATTGGTATGGAGTCTTTGGTCTGTCAGCTTCTATTACATCTAAAATTGAATCCATTAGGTCATCTTTTCTTTGGAAAGGCCAGGAGAGCTCAAATTTTGTTCATCCCATGGGTTGGGCTAAATTTGTCTCTCTAAAGAGGAGGGAGGCCTTGGCTTCGTAGGGTTAAGGAATCCAACATTGTTGGCATCATAAATCTTATTTGAAAAACTATTTCTAAAATGAAGAGTATTTGGATTGATTGGGTATAATCCACATACCTCAAGTCTGACTCCATCTGAACTACATCTTGTTTGATGGATGCATCCTGGTCACGAAGAAAGATTCTCAAATATAGACACCTTGCCTGTGATTCCATCCAGACAAGTATTAATGATGGTTTTGATGCTTACCTCTACCTTGACAATTAGCATCGTGATGGTGTGCTCATTTCCAAATATAGTAATAGAATCAATATGATGCTAGCTCAGATAGATTGGCTCAGGTTTCTTCCATTGTTCGTAATTGTTATTGGTTTCCTGGCCCAAGTAATTCCCATAAACTCAGCAAGGTTTAGAGTAAATTCCTAGCATCAAATTGAGACCTAGAGATAGTAAGGATTTAGTCATTTGGATTGTCAATACATCCAAAATTTTCTCATCATCTGCTTGGGATTTGGTAAGATCTAAGTCCCATAAAGTTCCATGATATAAGATGGTTTGGTTTAACTCCAACATCCCTAGATATTGTTTTACTATTTGGAGAGCTATAATCAATTCTCTTCCTACTCAGAAGTGAAGTTCCTTCTTCATAGGCATTTGTCAATCCCTAACTGTTGCCTTTGTTGGAGTACTTTTGAAAATGTAAATCCTTTATTCTTCTCATGTCTTTTCTCCAATTCATTCTAGATATATTTTCTTAAAATGTGTGGCCCCATCCTATAGTTATCCTTCCTTTTATTAGAAAATAGAGGTAGATCTTAAAAAACTTTAGTAACGAATCACATGTGATATCCTTGGAAAATTGTCATTCGATGCAATGATTTATCATGTGCTGGGAAAGAAACAAGAGAATCCTTGATAATGATAGAGATAAATCACACTTCTTTCTATGAAAGTAAAATCCTGTCATTTCATAGGTATACTCAAAAAACATGCTAGACAAAGATAACTCTTGATAATGACAGATAAATTACTTTCAAATTATGTTGAGAACCCTTGTTTATAGTTGACTTATAGAACTTTTCGAAATAAGACAAGGGGCAAACAAAAGAAGGTTTCCTTTTTCATATTTTTTTCCCCAACAAGTGAGCTTCTGGGGTTGGAAACCCAGACATCTAAACGGCATTTCAAAAGATAAACCATCTGTGTGCCATTAGCCTTATTGATAAATGATAAGTTCCTTACATTGCTGCAGCTAGGTTAAGGAATCAAATCCCATGTTCACCCTTCTAATCCTCCAACCACACACTTCTGGAAAGGGAGTTTCCACTTTGGCTTTTGAACGCTAGTGGGGAATGTAGTTCTATGTTAACTGTTTTAAAGATATTTTCTCCCAAAAATGTTATTTTTTACCCAATAGGCAATCCGCTGGTTCATGTTAGCACCTCAAGATGCTATTTTTGCCACTCATCATCTTCCTGGTTATGGTTTTGTTGGACTTGGGTGACCAAATATCTAAATTTCAGACTCCAGTCTCTGTTCATTTCTTTTAAGCTCTGTTTAGATCTCAAATTTGATTCTACATTGAACCTGGTGAGGATGATTTGACATGATTATAGATTAGAATTTCTATTTAAGGCACTAAATTCCATATCTCAAATATAAATAAAACTCCACAACTTCAGGTTAAGGTCTCAATTCTTAATTATTGTGGGAATTAAGCATGGAGATAAAGGATACAATTCCCGAGATGGCGATGCCTCTCCACCTGATCTATGCAAATCAAGGTAATTTCTGGTTATTTGAAGCCCCATGATCCAAACTGAGCTTTTCGTAATATACTTGCATTTGTGGTTGGACCCTGAATCCCACTGCAAAATAGAAAAGACATAAGAGAAGTAGATTGTACTCGTATGGAATGAATTAGCATACAGTAGGCCTTGAAAATTTTATGGTTAGAGGGCAGCCTTTAGTAGACATCAACCAAAGTAATGACCAGAATCCACAAATCAAAAGGTTTAAGCATTGCTTTCTTCTTACCGCATATGTGCACAGCTTAATTATACAAAATTATTGACTGCAGTTACATTACCTAGGTCAGCCAGTAACGTACATCACGAATCTGTTACTCCGAAGGCATCACCCAAGTTGAAGTTCAAATTGCCTCTCATAGTTCTCCTCCCAATCCCTCCATTGCCTTTCCTCATCATTGCAGCAAACTCCCCATAATCTATTTGCCCATCCTGTTTAATTAAAAGCCAAGTAATGAAAATTAGCGTTAAACAATAGATTCCACCTAATAACATTGAGAAGAAAATTCACTGCCTAGAAAAACATGTACACTTGAAACTTTAGACTTTGTACTATGAAGATGGAGGACCCACATTGTCTTGATCAATTTCTTTGATTATCTCATCCAGGTGGACTTCACTCAGGCCAAACTGCCTGCAAGCATGCTGTAGCTCATCAATGGTTATAGAACCACTACCATCTTTGTCAAAAAAGGAAAAGGCAGACATCAAATTCTCCTCTCTCTCCATCTTGTTCATGTGCATGGTAGCAGCAAGGAATTCACCATAGTCTATCGTTCCATCATTGTCAATGTCAGCCTGCCAAACTATTCCATGTTAAGATTTCATCTTGCTAGGCAGCTCATAGTAGAAATAAAGAAAGCAAAAGAACCCTATGGTGACTGCATAAGCATTTCAAAGTCCTATCATAAATGTACACAACCTTAACAGAGCGTAAAATTCAATCGATGTCTTCCTATAAATTTACTCACCGCCTCCATAAGGGCCTTGATCTCAGACTCCATGAGTTCAGAGCCTACTTTTTTTAAACCTTCTTTTAGCTCATCAAAAGTAATTGTTCCACTGTTGTCTGTGTCAATCATTTTGAACAGCTCCTTTAAACCCCCAATTTCTTCCTCTGACAGGCTTTCTGCTATAACCTGCACAAATAGATTTTGTCAATGTAAACAATTCACAACATATCCCTTGCAAAAGTAAGATCCTACAAGAGGAGTTGACACAAATTAGCTTTGATTATCTCATGATATAATTCGATAAATTTTTCAATTAGTCAATCTGTGAGGCAAATTAAACAGCTATTGTGAGGCTAAGAAAAAGCACAATAGTCCATTTGTCCCATGAGGAGTAGACTATTCTATCATTTTTAGGTAGTCAATAGTCTTTGACAATTTTCAATTCCAACCTTATTATCCTTAACCAATTGCTACTGAAATCCCTACCACTTTCCCAACTCTACAATTAGTGGATTAACTTATCCCTTGCAAAAGCAACATCATACAAGAATGATAGGAAATGTAAATTAATTTTATTTTTCTCACAAATGAGATATTTCTTATTAGATTTCCAGCTCAAAAGACCAGTGTATTAAGTGGAGGTACTACCAGGTATATTGACAGAATGGGGATCCTACTCGCAGCCTATGTGGGATCCAACACTCCCCTCACATGTAGGTGGGTTGGAACCACCGTACACGTGAATGAAGGAAGGGGACACACTGAAGCAGGACCAGGACCCGCAGAAAGATCTGGACATGCTCTGCTACCATGTTAGATTCCTGCTTCAAAAGACCAGTCCATTAAGTGGAGGTACTACCAGGTATATGAACAGAATGGGGATCCCACTCATAGCCGATGTGGAATCTAACAATTCTATCACTTTTTAGTCACCTTTTTAGTTAATCACTTTGGGATGTTGATGGCCTCGATGGAAGAGCTCAATCTGCAGGGGAAATTAGACAGCAATAGGGAGGATGAGAAGAAAAGGAGTCCAGTTCCATTCGAATCATATTATTCTACAACTTTTTAGTAGTTACTTTGTCTTCTTTATTTCTCTTGCACCTTAACCCCACAATTAGAAATAAAAGGTCCCTCCTTTGAAGTATTATCTATAATAACCAGTTAAGCCCTAAACCTTTGTTAGCAAGCCTTCTCTTCTAATTGCTCTTTTTTCTTTCTTTCTTCGGGGTGGGGCTAAGACTTTACCAAACAGCATAAAGACCCATACTGATAGAGCACCACAATGTGTCCTGCATCACTTGAGATTTTGGTTCTTGCCATAGTAGAAAGTTAATACCCTCTAACAATTGAATACTAGAATCTCAAAAGTCAGAAAAGCATTTAGCAAGAGGAAGGACCAAACATAGTGTGATTGGTCTGTAAGAGGGAAACAAAGAAACAGAAGAAGACCTCTGGGAATTATCACCAAAAGGTGTTCTCTTGGACTAAAAAACCAGGTATGCAGCAAAATCAAAAAACATCCAATTTATTTCCATGGTGCATAATAATCAAATTACATCCCCAACAAATACCCTTTTATAACATTTCTAACGTAGTTCTCAGCCATGTATTTGTTACCTAGTTTTCAGGAAACCGAAATATTTCGCATAACAAAGAAATTTCGGTCTGTCGATGGTTTTGATGGATGATTTCAAGGCCCAAATTGCCATATTAGGTCCCAAAACTTCTAAGAAACCTTATTATTAGGTCCCAAAACTTCTAAGAAACCTTATTTTAAGCCATCTAAATATAGTGGGACCCATGGATTGTAAAAAAAGATGCACTCAAAATGGAAGTTTGACTTTGGACCCTAGGTTGGTAGTATACGTTATGCATTGTTGAATACATTCTCTAATGTGGCCTGTTCCACACAAAATTTGGTACTAGAACACACATAATTCAATTAAAACAACTAAAATCTGCATTATAAATGAATAAACATAAAATTATAAACCGTTTCCTAATTATCAAATTCATTACAAAGAGTCAAAGATATGAGAGTGAAGAATATAAGCAAGTCACTCCTTTGCCCATCCAAGATTCATAGCACCACATCGAGTTCCAGACAAGATTAAACTTGTTCCATGCTTGTATGGAAGTAATTTGGCCAAAAATCACACAAAAAAAAAAACAAGTTTCCACAAACGTTAGAGTCGAAACCGGGGGTCTTTCGAATCTATACGTTTTGTATTAAAGGTTTACATAGTTTCAGTCGAAACAATACCGAAACCACACATATCATCAAAATTTCGACCAAAAACTTGCACTTTTTACATATAGCATGGAGTTTCATTCCAACATCTTGCAAAACCGAAATATTTCGTGAAATTTCGGCGAAACCTTGAACATTGTTTGTTAATTAGGAAAAGAAATAAAAAGATAGCAATAAAAATACAACATCAAAGCTATAGTACCATGAAATACCCTAATGCTAATGAACCCAAAGAAAGAAATCTTTGGAACAAACAAATATCATCATTCTGCCTAACACACATGATCAGACACACATTACAGTAATGCCTACTTTAGAAAATACGCATGTCTTGATTCTGACCCCTCCCCCGACCCCAGTGTGCTGCCGGTCAACCAAATCGTCCCAGTTGAGCTGTTGGTCGATCGATAGGCGACCGGGAAGTTCAGCAGTATAGCCAGTTGACTGCCGGTCGACCATCAGAGCTCAAAAATGACCTTTAAGTCAGGCTTTTGACTCATTTTTCTTATTTTTTATTCAAGACTTAGAGAAAAACCAGAGGAAAAGGGAAAGGAAAGGAAAGAAGAGGAAGAGAGTAAAGGAGGGGGATTGTGGATTAGAGGGCTTTGGATTTGATTTGCAATCAAAGTGTACAGGTCTCAGATCTTAGGGATCGAAAGGAGAAGTTCTAAAAAAAAGGATTTTGACACCCAAGTGGTAGAATTTTGATCTCCATCTTAGTTTATTTGATTCTTTATGGTTTTAAAGTACATATGCATGCCCAGTGGATATAGGATGGTGTATTAGTATGAGTATGAGTGAAGGGAGATGAAACCCCGTAGTGTTCTTGGGAAAATAGTGGCGGAAGTGCCATTCCTGAGCTGTTTTCTCCGTACCAGTCAACTGGTAAGTGGTAATACCCGAATGCCCTAAGGAGGGCTGTTTAGAGAGGTTTGTTAAGTAGGAATGGTGGGGGACCTTACATACTATTCTAAGAGCAATTAAAGAGGGCCTAATACATATGAATTGTTATGTAGGAGCCTTGTGATTCAAGAAATCGGATCGTTTGAGGTTGTTTAAGAGCAGTATAGCTACAAGTACATAGTAGAGACATTGAATTGAGGGGAATTCTATCATAATGCATATGTTTTACAGTATTTCCTATTGCAGCATGTTTCATGTATCATGGAGTTATGTTTTTAAATGAAATGCATTATATGTTTAGCACGATGATCTACTGTGAATATAATACTAGTATGATGTGATTCATACATAGTATGAATATAATCCTAGTATACTGTGATTCTAAGATTCTAATGAACCTCACGAGTAAACGAATGGAAAGAGAATGAAAGAATGAAAGGCCAGTCAATGTCAAACTCAAGAAACGACTCAGATCCATTGAGCTCCGAAGGGGGCAAGAAACGGGCAAGGCATTGAGAGGAATCAAACATCCTACTCAAGAAATGACCCAAATTCGTTGAGCTCTGTAGGGGGCAAGAAACGGACAAGCCATTGAGGGTACGCAGACAACCACTCAAGAAACGACCCAGATCCATTGAGCTTCGCAGGTTGGGTGAGAAACGGGCAAGGCGTTGAGAGAGGGTAGACGTCCAGATCCGTCGAGCCCCAAAGGCTGGGCAAAAAAGGGGCATGGCGTAGAGGCTCAAGAGTAAGGAAAACTAAAGAAAAGAAAAGAAAGTAAAAGGGATAAGCTATGTTTTACTGAGCATGTTTTCAATAGTAGTTTTGAATCCTATGCATGATAATTATGTATGACCAGAGATATGTATTATAGTCCAGATTGATGCATTCATGAGTTCAACATGATTTTAGTATGTTTCCCCATGTATGTAGGACTTCTTTATCGATGTGATGTGATTCGTCTCACTAAGCTAGTTAAGCTCACCCCATTGTTATGATGTTATATAGAGTCAGAACATGTTCAGTGTCGATGCACTGCCTGTACTTTCAGAAATCAGGGGAACGATGTACATCCCTCAGAGGGATGAGGATGATGCAGAGACTTTAGACATTTCTTTTGTTATGATATTTTGAAATGATGTAATATGACATAAAAGTTAGAGGTTAACTGTGGAGTTACAAATACAGTGTTACTTAGCCTTTTGAATAGATGAATGAGTCAGGTGATGATATGAAGATGAGTATGAATGTAATTAATTGATATCCGATCCTGTGGATGTTAAGGCCTCCCGAGCCAGTATATGTAGATGATTTATGATGTTTTAGTCTTCTGCTGCGGTATTTATGATTATGAATTCAAATTTGTCCATTGTAGAATGTATGATATAGATGATCGGCCGTTATCACACATCGGGCCAATTCCCATATCTTTAACTCGGATTTGGGGGCGCTACACCCTCTATTACAAAAAGACTGTCTTGTTTGATGGAACAAAAATTTGCATTTTAAGGAGGTTTTTTGTTAATGCATTAATCACCCACTAATTCAAACCCTGTTTCCAGCATTCCCCCTATTAATTTGGTCTAGGTAGTAGACTGAAACAATTACGATAATTGATAAATGAATACAATGAATGTGGTTGAGTAAATAGGGGCATTATGGAAAATCCAACAAAACTTCATATCATGGTTTCTAAAATTGACAACACTTTTGGGACAGTGCAAACTTCAAACAGGACTATCTTTGTGGAATGGAGGGAGTACAGCATATAACAGGCCCATGACAAAAGTGTTGGGGGTACGCTGTCTTGTATTCCGTCGCTTGCATTAGTGGGTTGATTCCAAAGGGCCGTAGGGGCCAAAGGGGGAGTGTTAGCATATGTGTGTGTCTGTTTGTGTGTGTGTTACTGTTATGGGTGATTTTCCTATTGTAATTAGTATTGGTTTCCTAGTATGTTTCAGATTCACAGTGTGGTTAGGATTAGATAACTAATAGCGAGCTAAGAAGTCTAAGTAGTTTATTTTATTTCTACTTTGTAATCTCAGTTAACACAAGTAAAGTTGCTGGCTGGCAGTAGATACTATTCTGATCTATCGACACAAGCCCTCCTCCCTCAATCTCTTTCTTTCTTTCTCTATCAGTTCTCTTCTTCTTCACAGGTTCTGGTTGCTAAGCTTTTATCACAGAACTAATAGAATAAGCAGGCACAAAAGGAATTCGAATACAAATTGTGATCAGGTAGAAGTTCAGGTAGCAAAGTTCATGACTCAGAATTCAGTCAAGAGTTAAAGAATTGGCTTATCATCATTCTAAATATTGTGAAACAATACCACAAGATCAAATCAAGAAAAATAAAAAATAGAAGTAAATGATGAGAAAAAAGAATCAGACACTAACAATTGTGGGAGGATATTCCTCATCAACCACTTCCGGGCGAGAACCTCCTGAGTAACTCTTTATTCTATCTTCCATTAAAGGATCAATAATAAGCATCTATGTAAAAGACTTTGTTAAGATTCGGAGAACATCACCAAAAAGCAAAAGTAACCGCTTTACTACACTGTACTCTTCTACATTTTCTTTCAATAAGGCCTCACCATACTGTATTAGGCACCCAAGAGACTGATATATGAAACCCTCAATCCAATTGTCAAGCAAACAAGAAAAAAAATTCCAACAGCTAGCGTACATTTGTACTGCATAATATTTACAGATACAAGCACATCTGAGCATCAATTTCCATACTTTCAGTGCAACCTTGTATGCTTATCTTCTGATTTAGCATACTCATTAAAACATCTTTGGTGCCTTAAATACTGGTTACTCCAGAGAACAGCAACAGGCAGAAACAACCAAAGCGTTCAATACTTGGGTTGGTACTCAGTAATCGCCAGCTGACCAAGAATCATTAAAGGAGTTAAAAGAAGCAGTGAAGCAAGACCTCATGCAGCTGGCATAACCCAAGAAACCTCCAAGGTAGGTCATGTTAAATCAGTTTAGAACTCCTAAGCAAAAAGGGCGACAAAGTAACAGGTGTAGCAATACTGGGAATTGGAACAGATGATGCAACTCATTCAGAAAGTTACACTAAGGTGAAATTTTTTGTGTAGGTAGTTTTTCAAGATAGCATTTTCGTTGCTGACCATCTGACTTCTAGAGCTACTTTAATGCGTGTTTGCATGTTATATCTGCCTATTTTCTCAAGAAGATAAATCCTCATCTGCTGATAAATTGCATGCCTGTTCATGAAGCTTCTATTGATGTTTTGAATTCCTTACATATGCAAGGAGGATAATGGAAACTAGACGATTTGTAATATGGTTCAACTCGCAGGCCTTCATCTGGGAGTAAAAAGAACATGATCTTTTATATCTGCAGCTGCTCTTTGGAGCGTCCTCCCCCCCCCCCCTCTTCCATAAGATAAATTTTATTCTTTGAAGCATTTGGATGGCAAGGAATGGAAAAGCTTTGAAAAATTACTCTGTTCAAGCTTAAAGAATTGCAGAAATTGCAGAGTATTCACATATCTTCCTGACATATTTTGCCCAGAGTTAACTCTAACAACTACAGAGATCTGAACTAATTGTAGAACATTTTTGTATTGTAACTATACTTTCAGTGTAGAGGTTTATAAAGTGAAGCCTCTTGTACATATTCCGCTTAGGGTTCTCTCCTACCCCCAGCTTCAAACTACTAAACTTTCTAAGTTTTAGAAAAGCATCTGTAAGGTTGTATAGCGAGGTTGAGAATTAACAAAGCTTTCCAAACAAAAACTTGAAATCTTTGAGGAGATTCCTTCTTTATATACTACTTTGTAAAATAAGGCTCAATTTAACATTTGACTCAGGACAATCTGGAAGTTCCAGATTCTTAATCTATAATGCATGTTTCAATCAAGAAATGAATAACCCACCAAACAGCTGTTCCAGCTCATTAGATTCACATTTGTCGAACCTATTTCTAAGAACAGGACACACCATCAAAGGAATAAATATCTTGTACATAATTAGCAACAAAAGCTCCTTTATTTTAGGCCAGCCTCAATGGATAAGGATATTGGTTATTATACAGAATATCAATTTAAAAGCTAGCCTTACCCATCACCCACCTGATTTTGAGGCCTTGAGTGAAGGACAAATTGTCATGCATGATTATCAGCCACAATTAAGTTCTTCCAATTGCAAGCCATATACAACAACTCAGCCTTATCCCAACTAAATGGGGTCGGCTACATGGATCCTTTCACTCCAATCAGCTATATTCGAGGTCATACTTGAATACTTGATACAAGGCCCAAGCTATATATGTCTTTCCTCACCACTTCTCCTAAGACCATTTTAGGTTTGCCCCTGGCTCTTTTAGTTCCTTCAATCTGAATCAAATCACTCCTCCATACTGGAGCATCCAAAGGCCTCCGTTGAACATGGCCATGCCACCTCAAAGGACTTTCTCGTAGCTTATCATGTATCGGAGCTACACCCAAATCAGCTCTAGTATGATCATTCCTTACTTTATCGTTCCTAGTTTTGCAACGCACCCATCTCAACATCCTCATCTCCACTGCACTGAGTTTATCTATATGATGCTTCTTAATTGCCCAGCATTTCGCACCATACACCATAGCCAGTCGTATGACTATCCTATAAAATTTCCTTTAAGTTTTAAGGGAATTCTCCGATCACATTCCAAACATATTTCTCCACTTCGTCCATCCTATTTTAATTCTCGGTGAAACACCATCCTCTATATCACCTTCTTTATTTATGAATTGCACGTCTATAGCTCCTTCTCGAGTAAGTTAAGCTTAACCCCTTGGCCTAGCCCTGGATCAACTAGCTCAGATGATTTGGCTTTTAAGATTAAACTATTCGTATGCAACTGATCGTAGACCACTCTCTCCCAGTGGTCGAGCTGATTTACCACTGGCGCCCCTGTTGAATTTTGGTTTTCTTGCTAAGCGCGCACCTGACTCTCCATTGGGCTCATTCACTCCTTCTAAAGACAGTCATCGTTGTGAATCTTCCCTCTTCCTTTCTCGGCCCCTTGTCTTGGTCAGTCTGTCATAGCCCATGCACCGGGTTGAGCTTTAACCCCCTTTAGGGATTGAATGACTTATAAGCCATTTGTAATGGTTGACCAGGAGTGAGATGACTTGCTTGCAAAGAACGTCTTTCACGGGAAACTACTCAAAATTCCTTTGCTCTCGTTGCCTCTATCGCTCGAACCAATCCCATTGAGAACACTGACCCTCAAGCAGGACTTGCCTAAGGTCGACGCTAACTGCTTCAACCCCAGATACCTAAAATAATCACCTTGCGGAATCTCCCTCTCACCAATTTTCACCACCTCATTATCCGTCCTAATGTAACCAAAGTTACACACCAGATACTTCATCTTCGTTCTACTTATCGTAAAACGTTTTGATTCCAAGTCGATCTCCATAACTCCAACTTGGCGTTGATCCTTGTTTTTGTCTCATCCACAAAAACAATATCATCAACAAAAAGCATACACCAAGGAACCTCATCTTGAATGTCTCTAGTTAAATCATCCATGATAACCGCAAACAAATAAGGGCTTAAAGCTGATCCTTAATGTAACTCAACAATACCTTGGCCCCCCAACAGACACTTGTCACCGCATCATCATACATACCTTTTATTATGTCCACATATTTACTTGAAAGACTTTTCTCTAGTACTTGCAAGCCATATATTTAACTTAAATGAAACCTACCCCACAAGTTCCTGGTTGGCTGTTTCAGTAGTAGACCTCCAAGGGTCCTTGCCAACAATGATTTTATTCATCAATCAAAGTATTTCTCAGACCAAGACCACCCAGCCTTTTAGGTTCAGAACCTGATTCCAGATGAAACTCTAGTGCAACCTTTCCAAAGGAAGTATGCCCATCGAGACTCCAATCTTTCAGTTACCAATGCAGGAATGATGAATAAATTTCTTTATGGGAACTGTTCGACTTCAAAAGTTGTTGGAAGGGGAACTGTCAAGCTGAAACACACCTCCACAAAGGTGATTACGTAAAAAATTAAATACAATCTTGGGTACGTAGCACTCCCTCCTTGGCACCCTTGACCTCACTGACTAAACTTGTAGATCTGCTAGCAGGGCTCATCCTTTCATCAACTGAAATATTGAGTCCTCAGTATTCAATTGGCTTCAGGATCATCTATAAGACTATTGCCTCCAGAAGTCCTAAACCCTTACAGATGTATGGGTCTAAAATTTTCTGCAGGCATTCTTTACTAATTGGTGGAGATGCTCCATGCCCAACAAGATATAGCATGAAACTTAATTACTTGTAATAGATGGTACCCATGGCTTACTTCCATCCAACATAAATTTCTTCCCCCTACTTAAATTTCTTTAGCTGGTTGATACATTTGTACTCCCAACTTAAATTTCTTCCTCCTACCTATACAAGAAACAGCTAATGAAACTCTTGTATAGAAAATTGTCATCCTATTGGATTAGGTAGCCTCACAATAGTGGGTTTGATATTCATAACAGCACAGCAAGCTTACCGAATCTTTGATAAAGGATCCATAGGATCTTCAAATTCCACAGAACCCTAGGCTTTTTTTTCTTTTTTGTTGGGGAGGGTGGGAGGAGGAGGGCGTGGGGTGAGAAACCTTGATTAAATCCACATTTTGGAGCCTTCTCACACACTACTTGTCAGTGCTTAGAATACCTCAAAAGGCTTTCAATACCATTGAGAATATCTTTTGGGGTTTTTGTGGGAAGCGAGGAGAGCCAGAGAGATTATTTGATAGGTTAGGAGACTCTCCCTCTGCTGACAATGATGGGGAGTTTGGAATTTGGTAATGTGGACAGCAAGATTTTTACTTTGCTAGCCAAGAAGATTTGGAGATTTCCTATGAAGCAGCCATCTTTGTGGCATGGGGTGATATGTTCTATTTGCAAGCTGTCAAGTAATGATTCTGATTCAACAGAAGCAGAAAGAAGCAATGCTGAGAGTACCTTGGAAGTGTATTAGGAGAGTTCTGCCTTTAATGAGCCACTAGACCATATATAACGTTGGTAATTGGCATAAGATTAGGCTTCCAGAAGATAATTGATGGGAGGGTATGTATCTTCAAGAAATTGTTTCCCTACACTGTACATTTGGAATTCTGCTAATAGAATTGTAAGTGTACAGTGGTGGAGAAGGACAGGGTAAACTGGGATTAAGGATTTAGGGAATGTCAGATCCTAGGTGTCTAAAATCTTTTAGAGGTTTGAAAGACATTAACAGTACATCATAAACATATACATCCACATCTTAGCTTTGTTTGGGGGAGGAGGGAGAAAGAAGCGAAGATTATTTTATTTCTTTAGGGGGGGGAGGCAGGGGGAGGAGAGAATAAGAACAAAATTTAGTTAGAAAATAAACAAAGGAACAAGAGAGACATACATGAAAACAGACAATCTCTAACAAAACAGAGCTAAGAATACATCAGCCCCCACCACACTTTTCTATACATTCATTTCTTATTTCCTTTGACTTCTTGGTGTTACCGATTACTGAATGGAGCAACATAAGGGGAACCCATTTCACCCATTGATCTAATCCTCCTAAATTTCAACACACAATAAGTGGCCTTTAAACCACAGTAAATTTCAAATCTTTACATACTGCAAAGAAAGTATGTAGGAGTGACGAAAATTACAAGCGGATGCAATTCACTGTTCACACGTCTCTTATAATTAAAAACAATAATCAAAATTCACCTAAGTGATCAATTAACAACAAAACAAATTGATATAAGCTTACGCGCAAAGCCATCTTCTTAAGCTTGTTCATCGCAGAAAATTGCTTCAAGCGTGATAAAACTGCAGAATCCAGAGGTTTATCTGGAGCAACTCTGTCATCCACAATCCATGGGTGACCTGGTAAAGAATTTAATCTCAACATCATGAAGAATAGAGCTAAGGGTGTACCAATACTAAGACATGCATTAACTCTCTTAGAGAGTTCTTTCTAACAAACTGTCAATACTGCTGAAAATGACTCACAGAGCACTTCATGGGCAGTTAGTCTTGTCTTTGGGTTCCTATCAAGCATCTTCCGTATCAGATCTTTTGCACTCTCTGAAATTCCAGGCCATGGTTCAGATTGAAAATCTAATTTCCCTTGTAAAATCTGCCTGAAGATCCCTGATTCAGTCTCTGGAAGAGAGAGAGAGAAGCAAATAAAAAACTGGTAAAAAAATATGGTTCCAGTTTTTTTCTTTTCTTTTTTTTTTTTTTTTTGGGGGGGGGGGGAGATGGGGGTGGAATATCCCTGCACGGAGAACAGTACATATGAACTCATCAACATTACCTGCCCAAAAAGGTGGAACACCACTTAATAAGATGTATAAAATAACTCCAGCACTCCATACGTCTGCTTCAGGTCCATATTGTTTCTTCAACACTTCAGGTGCAACATAATATGGACTTCCAACGACATCAAAAAAAGTATCCCCTGTAAAGACAAAAATAATTCAGATATAACAAAGTGCCACCAAAAAAAATAAAACTGGATTTAAATAAGGGAGAGAATAGAAACTGGTCCATCATGGTCATAGAAATATTAAATTAGATATATTATATGGGAGAAATTTCTCTGTCTGGGAGTGTGACCTATGCCAGCACTCCCATGAGTCTTTCTCTCTCCTCCCCATTTGAAAAAACATCTCTGCCCCTTGTTTTGAGGAGGAGAGAGATAGACACATGGGAGTGCTGGCATAGGCCACACTCCCGTACAGAAAACTACTTCCCATATTTTATATATATATATATATATCAATTGGGACCCACTGTAACTTGGTCCAACAGAGTAATCCCTACAAGTTAAAAGCAAACCAACTTAGAGTAGTTGGCAACTACCCAATCTAATGACAGATTGAAATGAATGGAGAATGCTACGAAAAGTTTGCAGGCTAGATGTCTCAAAACTATGATCATTCAATAAGGTTGGGCACTGGGTAATCTCCATCATGACCTATTCCATGGTGGTTTCCTGCCATTTGCATGTGAACATGTATAATGCATAAGCCATTGCGAGGTTATCCTGATGGTCTATCTTAAAGGTGCATTAAACATCCTCTGATGCCAATACATATCAAGTCCTTAGCCAAACTGTAAAACTATTTTCCTTTTTTTTTTTTTTGAAAAAACAAACATTTTAATAAACTCCCCACTTAAATTATTTCCAAGTTTTCCCCTTGCTTTTTTAAGTTTTGGAAATGTTAGTATGACAATAGGAAAAATGGGAAAGCAACCAGATTTCATGCATTAAATGCTTGAAATGGATTAATATTTTGGAACAGTTAAAAAGCCCCAAGTGGACAGTCTTTGAAGACTGGAGAGAGTATATGTATATATAGGTCACAAGTCAATGATCCAACCTTGCCATGTGGTAAAGCCAGAAAATGACGATAACTAAGTCTACCCATCAGAGAAACATTATCAAACTAATGCAAATGAGATACACAGACATCCATCCCTGGCTCACTGCCTCTTTATACTTACAACTTGTGTTCTCTTAATAACAGAAGACTGAGGTATGGTTTTCACTGCTCTTATTTCAACCATCATGTGATGGGAGCTAGAGGAATCTGTAAGAAGTGACCTACTGAAGATCAGTAGCCACCACATTGAATCAGACTCTTATATATTCATGTTGTCCCAGTGGTCAGTTTAGCATTTTCACTTCTCTCCTTCCTCTACAACTAGTCAACTCCTTATCTTCTTTGATGGAGGAAAAAGCACCCAGTTCCTTCCATTTCTTTGGGGGATCTGTATCCTTAACAAATACACCGGATCGGATGGCAAAATGTAGTAGTTGTTTAGGTGAATATGTGGGTGGACTTGTCAAAAATATGCTACTCTGCAAATAATTGACAAAATTTATTCCTGAAAAAAAAAAAGCATTTTGTTATAAGCATAATGCCTTCCAAAGTCTGGAGATTTACACACAATTATATCATCGATATATGAGTCATACAAACTATATCATCAATATGAGTCCTCCAACTTCAAATCACTATTAGTCAAAAGTTCCATGTTCCTCATATTCGTACATGCTCACATTGATCCATGGAGACGTTAAGATACTAAAGCTTTTTCTTCCCTAAAAATCATATGAATCTGATTCAGCTCATTTAGAACGTAGCCTTGTAAAGCATGCTGACCAATCTCAATAGCTGAAAGCCTAATACTAATGTTTTCACAATAAAGCATGTCAGACTGGCGCACTTTCACTTCTTTTACTTGTCACCTATCTGATTTCTGCAGTAATGATGAAAGCTTGTGCTAATTCATTAATAAAAAAAATAGACAACAAAAACATTCCTCTAAGTGGAAGGCAACCCTGCTTTCTCTTCAAACAGAAGGCAATTCGCAAGTACCTGCGCAACTTTTACCATCACAAATATTTTGCTCTGAATTGAAAACGAAATACAGGGGAATCAAGATAACACAAAATTAACAAGCCAACAAGTTTAACTTATAGTGGATAGATTCAGGTCATGAAAAATAGAAAAGAAAGAAGAATAGAATTCAATAAAATGGAAAGAACCCATCAATCAACCTGGTTTGTAGAACATGGAAAGCCCAAAATCGGTGGCCTTCATTGGAGCATCCTCATCAGAATTAGCAAACAAGAAGTTCTCAGGCTTGAGGTCTCTATGCATGACACCAAGAGAGTGACAAGCCTCCACAACCACAACAATGGTCTTGATCAGCTGTGCAGCCTGCCTTTCACTATAATGCCCCTTTTGAATAATCCGATCAAAGAGCTCCCCACCAGCACAAAGCTCCATAACCAAATGAATAAACAAAGAATCCTCATAAGCCCCTTTGATCCTCACCACGTTAGGGTGCTCAGACAAGTGGTGCATTATCTTAATCTCTCTATACACATCCTCATAATCCTCCATGCAAAGAAGCTTCCTCTTGGGTATAGATTTGCAGGCATATCGATTACCTGTAGACTTCTCTGTACAGAGGTATGTGGTTCCAAACTGACCTTGCCCTAGCTTCTGGCCGATCTGGTAAAGCTCCCTGAGGTTCTGGGTCTTATAAGGAAGAACTGAAATGGGTTTTGAATTTGAAGATGATGAATGTTTCTTCATGGGTGGAGCCGTGGTGTTCGTGCTCTGAATCGAAAGAAAGATTTTGATGATAGGATCACTTTCCCTTCCCTCTTCTCCAACTGGGTTTCTTGAAATCTTCTGTAGACTAATTTCTTTCTATCTTTCCCTTGTTTCAATTTTTCTATGGGCCGGGCAAATCAAACAGAATATTTTGATTTCTGTTTATTAGTGGGAATGTGTCAGGAAAGGATGGTTTTGTGAGTCAGGTCGGTGTTGTCTGTGGGAACGTATTGGCTCTTCTCGCTCGCTCGTTTTATTGGTCGGAATGATGCCAATAAAGAATTGCACTGGTTGAATGTTTTCATTCTTTCTTTTTTTGTTTTTGCAAGAGAAAGATTCCCGGTGATTACAATTCTCAATCATCGGTCCCACGTGTCTGATGATGACTTGATATTTCTGCCCATTGGATGTTTTCTTTCTTGGTGAGTTGGCTCTTCCCTCTCATATTATTGGTCGGAGTGATGCAACGTAAAACTTCACCGGTTGTGTGTTTTCTTTCCTCTCTGTTTTGTAAGAACAAAGTTTCCCCTAAATACAATTCAATCATTGAATATCTTTTTTTTTGGTAAACAATCATTGAATATCACGTGTAATATTTGTTTGAAGATTTTATATTGAAAAAAAGAATTCTGTCCGAAAATGTAGCGTACGCCTCAGTTATATAACTCTCTCTTCATTTTTATATTTTAGGATAAGGGGTAGTTGGCAGGCTAGGTGGCCCTTGCACCAGTGTGGACCAATTAAAGTATACAACACCATTGATTAGAGAGAGTCTTCATTTTATAGTGGGGAGGTAATCATTCTAGGGAGGTTTTGTCCAGGTGTAAGTTGCACACAACCTAGTAGTAAGGATCTGGATCCTCTCCAACAATTGGGAGCATCCAGGCACGCACCCTGAGTGCCTCTAGCTGTCAAATGTGCACTAGAGAGGGTAGCATGTTGGAGCCTGATCCTACTTGGGTTCTAAAACAAACAGAATTTTGGTTGTCCAATTTGGAGATTCATCGTCCCCCTATTGCATCCCAAGTTGTAAATCCAAATAGTCATGATGAGGTAGACTTAACTATTCTTTCATCTATTCCTCATTTCAATTATCCTATCTTAATCTGTGTAGGATACCAGAATTCAGGAGTAATTTCAGCAGGACGGTCGATTATTTTTTCGCTAGATGGTAGCTTCATTTTGCTTGTGACAGGGTATATTAAGAATTGCAGTGGCATTAATCCGGAGGTGATTAGTATTAGAAATGGGTTTGATCTCTCAAGGAACTTAGGGTTGAAGATTAAAGAAAAGTGGTGCTCAAATCAACAGATCGCTGATCTTCATCCATCTCCAACTTCTAATCCTTGGCTGTGGTCGTTACTAAAAGATCTTTTGTATATACATAACCTATGCCTTGATATTCACTATACTCCTAAGGGTGACCTTATTTGTCGTGCTATAGCTAACAACCTTGCTGAGTCGGCTTGTCCAACTAAGTCTTTGTATATGGTTTCTCCTTAATCAATTAATATTTTTTTTTTCCTTTTCTCCTAAAAAAAAAAAAAAAGGGTAGCATGTTGGAGAGGATTCATTCTCGCTTTTAATGGGCAAGAGATTGTTGTAGTCTCATGACCCTACATCAACGTGGGGCCCAATGAGCATATGCAAGCACATCAATTTGGAAGGATTTTTTATTTCATGGGAAGCAAGATGATAATTTTAAATGTCTTTATATCTGGGCATTGGAATCACGCAGTTACATAACATACTTTTTTCCATTTTCAATACAACTTATCTTCAATGCAATCTCATTTTTTTCTTAAAAAAAATCAAACTATTTCAAAAAGAAGTTGAGAATAATTAGATGATAACATGAATAATATATCCAAAGAAATTGAGTTCTAATCATAATTTAATTTGAATCAAGTTCTAATCATAATTTAATTTAAAAAGTTAGAAAATAGAAATTGTACGGGATTGGCTTTTGATCCAACCATGTAACACTATATTTTTCTCTTTTTTTTATATTATCCGATTTTTTTTTCCTTATCAAAGAAGGAATCAGTGGGTCTTGGCCTCTTGAGAAAGGGGGAAAAGATATGCACCATCTTCTTTATGTTGTTCACATTCACATATCAAAGTGCGAACAATATGAATATTAAATTTTAACCAAAACAATTGTCTTTTTCTCTCCATTAGATTAGATTTGTTGGTGAAGGCATTAGCAAAAGCATGATTCTTAAGAATAAAATCAAGAACACGTAAAGCAAATCATGAGTTTAAAAGAATTAAGTATAGATTAAAAGCAGTTGAGATTATTAATCATATGAACCTAGTCAATATTATGTAAGTGCAATGTGTTTTTTATATGTACATCTCTAATTTGAAGTAGTCAACAAGAAACTAACAATAAAGCCATGTTCATTAAATCTTAAATTTTCATTGTTTACCTAAAGGCTAAAACAAAAAATTAAAATTTCATAAATGTGTCTAGTATTTTCGGGATTCAGATTCTCTACTGCCTAGATGAGTCCTGCCATCGTCCTGCCATCGTTGGTTAGAGAGACAAATGGAGATTCCACGATCTAACGGGGAGGTTTAAATTGCCTTTAAAAGGATCGAACAGACCAAAATGACCGAATCGATCTTGAATCCCAAGACAAAACCCTAAGTCGAGAATGAAATCGTTTTCTTCCTCTCCATCTCTCCTCTCCGTGAAAGGGCGCTGCTGCAACCAACCCTAAGTCGAGTGTGAAACCGATCCATCGTCTTCTTCTTCTCAGTCTCCCCTCCTGCTCTGCTTCCATTTCTCCTCTCCGTGAAAGGGCGCTGCTGCAACCCCATGAAGATCAAATGCAACTAGTATAATACGAGTGTCAGAATTTTGATTGACTTAAGAAAGATTTTGTAAAATCTGAAGAAACCAGTAAAAGAACTTTACTGAAACACAAGCCTGAATGCAATCCAACTACTTAATGGGCCACATTCTGTACATTAAACATTTTCAGATAGCTCTAGTGAATCAATTCACAGAAAAACTGAATTGTAAATCTAGATTTTTAAAGAATTACACCTGAAGTTAAAAATAAAAAAATTCATAATGTCCCAAGTGAAGGTAGTCTACTCTTTCTTTTTCTTTTTTGTACCTCTTTTGGAATGTCCCTATAATTTCCCAAAAACACTGCGTGAAGATTCTAATCTTTTCAGGTTTCTTTCAGGGGACATGTCATTCAACTAATTGTCATTTTTCTGTAAATAAAGAGCAGAAGCTAGCAACAAAAAAACTTAAATAACAGAATAAATGGTTGCAAGTAGCTGCCTTTGTTTATTCTTTGTATTTATTAAGCCCTTACATTTGCTTAGGCTGTGTTTGAAAACCAGGTGAAAACACAGCGCCATTTCACGGAGAGGAGAGATGGAAACAGAGCAGGAGAGGAGATCTGGGAGGTAGAAGACGATGGCTCGGTTTCACACTTGACTTAGGGTTGGTTGTAGCAGCGCCCTTTCACAGAGAGGAGGGATGGAAGCAGAGCAGAGGGGAGATCTGAGAGGAAGAAGACGATTGCATTCTCGACTTAGGGTTTGTCTTTAGATTCAAGATCGGTTCGATCCTTTTGGTCTGGTCGAACCGGTCTGTGTTGGTTTGACAAGAGAACCCATTGTTTTAAAAGCAATTTGAATTTTTTAAAATCTCACCGTTAGATCAAGGAGTCTCCACATGTCACTCTCACCGAAGATGGCAGGACGATACAGGATCTGAATCCTTATTTTCGCTTCCACTTAATCTATCTATGCTTGCAAATAAAAGCGGACACTAGCCGTAATAATTTTATGAACTTTTGGGAGGCTATGGGCTGGTGAATGCAGTTATTGATGATGCTAAATCAAGGTTGCTTGAATCAATCGTTTATGCAACACATTAGACCTAAGAGTATAAGCTTCTACGTAATGGATTCTAAAGGGGTTAAAAAAAAGGGATGAAGAGAGGGGGCAACCTGTCATGGATTTTACTCCTCTCCATTTCTAGATCCATTATTTCTTATTATTTTCCCCTCCAGAGTGTGACATATGGCGGTCTTAAATTTAATGGTCCTAAATCATTCTCTTACTTTTGAGTAATGAACTAACTATGGTTACCCCAACCCATAGTCTAACCCGGGTCAAGTTTAACCAAACCAATGTTAGACCCATAGTTAACTCAAACCGAATCTTCAACCCTAAGTTCTCATCGCCTCTCTCTGTCTCTTCTATTGCCCTCATTGAGAGACGAAAGAAGTTGCCGCCGGAAGCCCAACCGAGGAGCTGCAACTTTGCCGGAAGCCCACCTCTTCTTGCCACTCTCAACCGAATCTTCAACCCTAAGTTCTCATCGCCTCTCTCTCTCTCTCTTTTATTGCCCTCATTGAGAGACGAAAGAAGCTGCCGCCGGAAGTCCAACCTAGGAGCTGCAATACTCAGAGCAACTCCAACTCCATCGTTCATGGCCATGGCCCATGTGGATCTAACGCACGCAATTTTCCTTTCTTTCCCAGTACCATCACAAAGACTTCCCACCAAGAAAACTAGAACCCAACTCATCTTTTCTTCCTCTTCCTCTTTATCTATCAGTTCTGGTTCTCTTCTTTGTCTCTCTTCGTCTTCTTTCAGATCGTTTCAGTGTAAATACAGGATGGGTTAGTTCCAATAGTAGCTAAAGAGCCTTCTTATTCATCTGATTTAGAACAAATCTGAACCAAACCAAGCTGTATCAGAGACCTGATACACTGATCTCAGAGGAAAAAAAAAAAAGAAGAAAGAAAGCAACCCCCTTGAATCTGAAGATGAAAGAATATATTACACGAATTACAGGGTAAAAAGCTAAGTTCCAGTAACAGATTAGTTCATGTTCCTTGTATTAACGAAATGGGTACTTTGATTTTGATCACTTGCAAGTTCAGTGTAAATCCATCGCGCCCTTCTCCTCTTCACTCCCTTTTCCCCTTCTTCCACCAAGCAGCCGGACTGGACCCGACCTAAATAAACAAATTGGCGTCTACTCAAACTTTAATGGTTTGATTAGATTCAGTTCTGGTAATTTTCCATTATAGCTACATCATTACAAAGTTCTTGATACCCCACTGTTATAAAGTTTAAAAGGCCTCATCGTGATATTTTTATGCAAGGATAACCCTCTATCATCTATAAACAATTATTTGTGAGCAAAACCTTTCCATATTCAGTTATTGGCAAAAAAACAGAGTTGAATGGAGAAACGGGATCAAAATCCCATTTAATCGTGAAAAAGGCTTGTCAAGTTCACTGACAAAGGCCATTAAGTGTGAGTTTTTAATGTTTTCTTTCTTCTTCTTAAATAATAGCATATGCTAGTCCAATGACATGAGACGGTATAATCATGGTGAAGGTTGTGAAGCTGCAATGGTTGGCGGTGGGTGCCTAGGGCATGATTACAGTCCAACGCTGGAATGATGGAATCATAGGGTAATATTCAACCAAAAACAGGTAGAAGAAAGGCCCAGATCGAGCAGCTTGGTTCATGGAAGAGGCTCTATAGAGCTTGAAGAGGAGAAGAATGACTTTGAATAGTTTGAGACGGTGCCATAGAAGAGGAGAAGAAAGGCTTTGAAACGTCGGCCGAACTCTGCGATCTCACCGGAATCGTTTTGAGCAGCAACGGCGAAGATGATGTTCATGGGAGAAGAGAGCAGCAACGACGGTGTTTGTTTGGGAAGAAGGGTTTGAACATAATGGAAGTAGAGGATGTGAATCTTGAGATTAGGGTTGGGCTTTCGGTTTGAGTTAACCTTGGGTTTAATGTTGGTTTGGTTAAACTTGACCCTGGTTAGGCTTTGGGTTGGGATAACCATAGTTAGTTCATTACTCAAAAGTAAGAATGATTTAGGGACGTTAGATTTAAGACCGCCATATGTGTCGCACTCTGGAGGGGGAAATAACAAGAAATAATGGATCTGGAAATGGAGAGGAGTAAAATCCACCTGTCATGCCCCATACCAGGGTAAAAAGTATGGGGGTTGACTCTCATGAGCTGCCGTGTGAGAACTGCAAATTTGTAAACGTGTAGATTACATATGGCAACGGAAAATAAAATCTAAAACAATACTAGTGGCATCTAACAATTATTGAAATTAAACTTAAAGTTATAACATCTCTATACTCTTCTATTTACACCAAATGTACATTCATTTACATCAATACACTTTCAACATCATTGTATTTTTTTCGTTCATTCGCTTCCCATCAACTACATCCAAAGCATTGTCCCAAATATCACTAAATAAAAGTCGGGAAAAAGTTCTCTGTCCGGGAGTGTGGCCTATGCCAGCACTCCCATGAGTCTATCTCTCTCCTCCCCATGTGAAAAGACACCTCTACCCCCTTGTTTAAGGGCGAGAGAGATAGACAAATGGGAGTGCTGGCGTAAGCCACACTCCCGTACAGAAAACTGCTTCCCATAAAAGTCATAATCAAAAGGGTTTATCTGGCCTTTGTACCATAGTCTCCAATTTAGGAGACTTTACATATCTTCCCGTCTCCAAATGGCACTCAACACATTGACATTGTATGTGTGTAGGCTTTGTAAAGAATCATATAAAGGAGGGATGAGCTCAACAAGTCCAATGAGAGAAATGATATCATATTAATAGAACAAAATAATGCATATATGAGTAAATAACTTATACATGTAGCTTTTCATGAATAAGTGAATCTGAAATATGAGTATGCATGTCATTTATAAATCAGCATACACGGAAATAAACTAAATGAAAACATGTACATCCTTTAACTCCTAAGGCAAGTCATTGTCATATATGTATTACCCTAATGCATCACAATGATGAGGATACACGACTGCCCTGTTCTGAGCTCTTTTGATGGAACCCCCAAGCCCTTTGATAGGGTGGATATGTCCTCATTCAATACCTGAACCCCTACTGAAAAGGGTGGTAGACATATGAGATCTCTAATGTTCATTTCATTCATTTTATTTCAATTCAATTTCTGTTCCTTTCCTTGTTTAGTCTTTTGTCTGCATCTCTTCCAAGCCCTTTGATGGAAGTCACGAGCCCTTTGAGAGGAACCCTGAGTCTTTTGACAAAGGATACATCTATGAACTTTTAGAGTCATAAGCTTTTCTCATTGTCTTTCTCAAGCCCTTTGATGGAAAAGACCTATATAAACCATGAATTTCCTTTCACATGTACCATTCATTCTTGAACACATTAGACATATAGGATTCAAGTTGCAACAGTTTAATATTTTTTTGGCATTTTTTGAAAATTTGGCAAACGCCGACAGAAATTCGAGGCTTCGTAGAGAATGGGAAAGAGGGATTTCTCATACTGGGATTTTGTGAGTTTTGAGTATGGGAGGGTTTGTGATACGTGCAAGATAATCTACAAAAATGAAATAAGAAAAAGAAGAGAAATAATAGGGAGAGGGAGAGAGAAAATAGATAGGAGTTCGGCTTTACAGACCAAGCCTGACGTCTTGGCACAATTGGGAGGCCGCCAGTCCTCTTCTCAAGATAAGTTAAGGAATAATTTAAGATTCAATCTCTATTTTCTATTAAGTTGGACTTCTTTAAATAAGTAATAAGTAGTACAATCTAACCGACCAACTCCATAAACCCACGATTTACTCAACACCTCCTAATAACTTCTCCCATCACCACCGTAACTATCCCAATTACTAATAATTTCTTAACTACTTACATAATCTTACTTGCAACTCCAACCGCCTCATGCACTTAACAGTTTGGCTATTTATAAAACTTTGTTGATAATTTTTGGGATTTTCCATAAAATTTTAAGGGAGAATGTTCTCCGTGCCGCAATGCAGCCTGCGCCCAGGCACATGGGCAGCCTGTGCAGGGGGTAGGGTAGTCATTGCACACACCCCCATGTGCCTGGGCGCAGGCTGCGCTGCGGCACAGAGAACAGCACTCCAAATTTTAATTATTTGAAACAAAATTTTAAGTAAAAAAAGAATAGCCACGCTTGCCTTAAAGGTGTGTCGTTGGCCATTGGCATACTGACCGCACGAGTGACATGGGTTTGGTTGAGATTCGGTCGGGTCTTGAGTCGGCCCGCGACCTGATCCAAGCTACGCAATGGAATGGAGTTTTGAAACTAATTTGTCTATAAAAATCAGCTGGAAATTTGTTCAAGTGTGGGGTCCACATGGCCAAAAATCATATGAAATGATTTCCAAATCTACCCATTCTTGCACCATCATCAAATACTAAATTTTTATGACAAAATATGATTAAATCATGAATTTTATAATTTTTACTGTTATTAATTTATTTCCCTAATTAATCTATCCTAAGGGTATTTTAATAATATAAAAGATGGGTCATCCCCTTTGTCTTGAAATGATCATCTAAGATCCCTAGGGTGACAAAATGTGGTGTCTACAGAGGCCTATTGTTAGCTTGACACCAATGGCCAGAAGCATCTTGGAGCATATGCAACAAGCAATTGCAAAAGGGTTCTAGAGTGTAGAGATTTGGACAGATAGTGCTAAGCTCATTATGTGGCTAACACCAGGGAGTCAGGATGGATGGCTTTGGGAGTTACGTATCTGATAATGCTAAGATAGTTAGAATATATTGTATTTGTTGACGGTGATGCAGTTAACTCTATTTTTGTCTACCAACAAAAAAAAGTGTTCATGTTACGTGCGAGATAATCTACAAAATAAAATAATAAAAAGAAGAGAAATAATAGGAGAGGGATAGGGGTTTTGGGGCTTTACGGACGAAGCCACCGGACGTCCTGACGCAATTGGGAGGCGGCCAATCCTCTTCTCAAGACAGCTCTTAAGAGATAATTTTTCAAAAGTCCCTTCTTTACTCGTTACTCTACTAATTATAAAATTCAGATTACAATAGTAGTTATCCATAACTACTTACCCCTTCTCTAATTTAACTCTAACTACCATAGTTTTCTCCACTACTTGTAACTATTTAGCCACGTACTACAATAACTACAATAATTAAACATAGGGGTGTCAACCAGTCGGGCTCGGTCGGTCTCGGTCGGGCCTAGTCGGGTCTCACAAATTTTACAGGCTGCACCGTATCCGACCGTTTAGGCATTTGGGCTTGTCTTGGGCAGGCATGGTACGGTTTCATTTCGGTCGATCAGTGTTCGATCTTTAATCGGGACAGCCTTATTCAGGCTAATCGGGCCTAAGCCGGGTCTACAACGGGCTAATGAGGCATTTAATTTTAAACGGTCTCTAAACGGTGTGGGCTTACTAATTGACATGCAACCAGAATTTGAAGTTCAAACCATCACACCGTTGGGCAGTCGCTGTACACCTCAATTTAAAGTCAAATAAAGTTTATCCCAACTAAAATAGCAACACAACACCGAATAGAAGCTCATCTAACAAAGTAAGTAGAGGAAAAAATAATAACAGCACAACACCGAATGAAAACACATCTAACAAAGTAAGTAGAGGGGAATAAAAAAATAGCAGCACAATACCAAATAGAAGCACGTCTAAAATAAGATCTAAAAACTATTAACTAAACCTCATCTCACCTACGTTAAGTGTATCTAACCAATAAATGTAAAAGACCAACAAAGAAACAAAGATAAAAAAAGAAAATTTGGAGGGAAGGGGAGGGGAAGTTTATAAGTTAAAGGGTCGGGCTGTAACAGGGCGATCTAGGTCGGCCTGGAATCGGTCGGACTAGTTGGGCACCCGACGGGCTAGGACCCCACACCGGGACCGCCCAATTACTAAACAGCCCGACATGTTTAGTAATCGGGCCGGGCTTTAACCAGGCAAGCTTGGTCGGGCCTGGCAAGCCGGGCCTTGAATTGACACCTCTAATTAAACACAATAATAATAATAATTAAAACATATAAAATCTTAATTAACTACTCCCCCCTAAACGAGAGTAGCCTGTCCATTACATACGTAACAGTTTAGTTCCCCACGTACGTGCACCTGTGAGGGGCAACCACCTATCCTATTTTTGCCATTTACAAGGGGAGGAGGGATATTTATGAAAACAAAATAAACATGTGATTGACTCTGAGATGTATGTTCACATGCACATACAGATGATCCATTCTTAAAAAAATAAAACTTTATTTTTTGTTAAAATTTTTTTTTTCCATTAAAAAATAGGGGAAAAGAATGCTATATGATTGTGTGGTCCCTATGGTCATACATAAAAGTGCACAAAATGACCGTTTCACCCTCGTGAAATAAAAAATCATATCAACATGGAATCATTGATGCCCTTGCGCTTGCCCAAAAACAATATAGGGGGAATTTCCTAGATCTACTTGATTAAAAAAAGATTTACAAAACCATAAATTATGTTTTACATTCATAACTTACTTGATTTAAAAACATTTACCAAACCTGAGTAAAAAAAGTTAAATGAATAACCCAAAATGCCCCAACATCCTTCTCTCCTTCTTCTTCTTCTCCCAACGGAACCAACCACTCTCTCCTGCAACCACTCCCTTGATCCTCCTCCCCTGCAATCCCGCCCCACCCTTCTCCATTGAATTTGAAGGATGGGTGTATATGCGGCTTACCTATTGTGAGTGTGCTCTCTCCTCTGAATTCTATCTGTCATCTTTTCCTCCTCTCGTCTCTTTCCCAGGTCCGATTCCCTTCTTTAATATTATGCTCTTTATTTTTATTTTTTAAAGGTTCAATAATGCTCTTTTCTACTATTTGCATTACCATGGGTTGGAATGAGTTGATACGACTCTTTGTTCCTAAGCCCAAAAGACCTGAAACTATGGGAGATCGTTCCCCTCACAAAAAAGATTCAAACCCATGATTCCTGGTCTTTACAAATCTCACTACTGTTGCATCTTTCCAACCTGCCATGTCTTTGTGATTGTGTTGAACCAGTCCTAGTCGAAGCCTCTCCATTCCTATCTATAAATGCAATTCCAGGTTTGAATCAACCCATTAGGTCCAGGGGATCCCATCGATTGATTTATAGACCGTTCCGATTATAAATTAGAGGGCTGCTATTGAAAGGAGAAGGGTGGGGTGGGATTGCAGGGGAGGGGGGGGATCAAGGGAGTGGTTGGTTCCATCAGGAGAAGAAGAAGAAGGAGAGAGAAAGATGTTGAGGCATTTTGGGTTATTCACTTAACTTTTTTTACTCATGTGGGGGGGAGGGTTTGGTAAATCTTTTTAAATCAAGTAACTTATGAATGTAAACACACATGGCCACTGTTACATCGCCCAATGACACAGCAGTGCTGTAGTGCACAGCAACAGATAAAAATTCGACCAAACTAGTCGTCGTTTGTAAAACGCAAGGTTCAATAGTTTTCTACCCAAAAATAAAAAATAAAAGGGAAATTTACACATACCACCCCTGAGGTTTGACGAAAGGATATTTTCACCCCCCAATTTTGGAAAATTCTGCGTACCCCCTTGAGGTTTGCAAATGGTAACAAATAAGCCCATTCCGTCAGTTCATGACTAACACTGTTAAAAATTAGACTTGAACTGACAAAATTGCCCTTCTAAGAAGAACCCAAAAAAAAAAAAACACAAAACCTGCAACTCATCTTCCCCAAAATCGATTGGGGAAGATGAGTTGCAACCATCCCTTAAAATGTTTGCCACTCAATCACTCCTCTTCAACCTCTTTGCCTGAACCGAATCATCACCATCACTCTCTGCTCCACCCTCAAACCTAAACCTAAACTCTGATTTGTTCACCATCACTCCCTGTATTTCCTTTGCTGCCCGTACAAAGCATTGTAATTCTATCCAATAGAGCTTTAGTATCTTTCTAGCATTGTATGCCACAATCAAGCACTTGCAGAGGCCACTATCAGAGTTTCCAAAACTCTTTGCTCCACCCTCAAACCTAACCCTAAAACTTATAAGAGACGACTGGGTTTAGATAGCACCAGAGATTCAGAAGGGCTTTGTGGATACTTGTCATGATTTCCAAGCTTCTTCTTCCTTGATCCGGGCCCACAGAAGAAGGTACATTCACACCCATATGAGCTACCAAAGCACGAGAACAATCCTCCCCCAATTTTGCAGTCGGTGTGTCTGCGAGTATGCCGGCGAGGTGTCCGGTATGTCCCGTACCCACGATTGTAAATTGGTGGAAGCTTCGTTCGCCACCTATCCAGTTTCGATCTAAGCCCCTCAATGCTACCTTCTTCCATGCTCCAACCCTCCAGTATTGAACTCCCTATCTCGTTCCCCTGAAAGAAGTCCTCCACCGCCAGTCCTGCAGCCACTACGGACGGCGCTGGTCCGATCTCCGAATCCGCGTACGTGGAACCATTGGGGGTGGCCGTCGTGATAAATTTTAGCAGTGGTATTCCTCCCCCAACGCTACTACCTCGGTCGATTCCAGTATCCGAACCGTTAACGATGGAGCCAGTTTTTTGCGACACGGTGTCGTTGCAGGCCTCGGAGAGTTCGCTCTTGGTGCGGCGGAGCTGGATCTTGGGTGGTGGATGGTGGGTGTGGTGAGGGGTATGGGCTTCTTCACCCATGAGATCTCGGTATCCGATGGCAGAGGCAGAGACATGGGTGTAGAGTGGCATACTACGCATGGAGCTATCAAGTACGACAACTCCGATATTGAGGATTCCTTGTGGAGCAGAGAGTGATGGTGAAGATGGTGATGATTCGGTTCAGGCAAAGAGGTTGAAGAGGAGTGATTGAGTGGCAAACGTTTTAAGGGATGGTTGTAGGTTTTGTGTTTTTTTTTTGGGGGGGGGGGGGGTTCTTCTTAGAAGGGCAATTTCGTTAGTTCAAGTCTAATTTTTAACAGTGTTAGTCATGAACTGACGGAATGGGCTTATTTGTTACCGTTAGCAAACCACAGGGGCGTACGCAGAATTTTTCAAAACTTGGGGGTGAAAATATCCTTTCGTCAATCCTCAGGGGTGGTATGTGTAAATTTCCCAAAATAAAAAAATCCAATAGTTATGGATTCAGATGGTCCTAACGGTAGCATCAATCCGACCCGCTTACTTACCAGTTACCGCCTACAAAGTTTGGACACAATTGTCATTTGGAAGTTCTGTAGGGATGGTTCAGTCAAACAGGTAAAAAATAATACTTAATCCGCGTAGACCGATGGACGCTTCTAGGTATTACAGAGAGCGTATTCTAGCGATTCTTTCCCTCTTCTTCCTCTTCCTCCTCTTCCTCCTCTCTCCATGTTACGCTTATAAACACACGTAAGAGACGATGACACCCAAATTTTCCTGCAACTTTGAAACAATTTAAATAGAGAACTCAGCTATTCCTCGAAGCAGAAGCAGAAGAAGATTATCTATTTATCCTCAATTCCTCATCTTATTATCCGTGCTATAAATGGAGTCGGCCACGGATTCGCTGCAACCACCAGCGGAGTCGGAGGAGCCGAAGAACGTGAGCGAGGACGAAATTTTGCTCTCCAAAGCAAAGAACTTTATATCAAAGATAACATCATCTCAGGAAAACCCTAACCCCAAGGTCCTCAATGCCTTGGCTTCAATTCTCGAGACTCAAGAGTCCAGGTTTGTTCACTCTCTCTTATCTTTGTTTTCTTTTTATACTTTCTTTATTTTGATTCCTCAGGTTTGAGTTCTGTGTATGCTTAAATGGGTTTCGGGTTTTGGGGTTTGAATTTTGGAGAGGGAGGGAACGTTGGGGATTCTGGCCTAGTTGATGGACGTTAGGTGGTTCGGGCGGTTGGGAGATTAGGCTTGAATGGTTCAGGGCTTTTCTGGGAACTGAAAAATTATGGAAAGAGAGTTCTGATTGCGTCGAATTTTGGGGGATTTTGAGCTGTTGGGAATCATAAGAAAGGAGAGTTAATCGAAGCTTGAATATTGGTTATTGGTTGTTAACATTTTATATGCGTTGGTGCTATCATTATTTCAAATAATGCTTGCCTTCAGATAAAATGTGGTTGTTTTTCTTTACCATTTTAAATTCCCAGAATCTTAAGAGTTCGTTGTTGGGTGTTTTTGAATTTCTTTCTTTTCGTTTCTCAAGCCTTTAATATCTTTCCTTAACTATTTCTGTGCTCTTCTTTCACTTTGCAACTGTCACTCAAGTGGTGTAGATGCTTGTTATCACCTATTTCTGTATTTTGGAAACTTGAGCAGCGTCGACTTTCTTCTAGGCAATGTCTTGGGATGCGTTGAAATTTGTTTTGGTTTGTTTACATAAGATGCTTCCTATAATTATTGCATACTGTTTTTCATATGCAATTGTGTATGAAACAGGTCAATTCTTCAGCCATTGGATAGGCACCCGATAATCAAGTATTCCTATCCAACGGCTGAAGTGTTGACCATGCTCATATGCTACCTATATACTGTGCTCATGTATGATGCATGTTTCTAATGGTGCTTTACCTTTCACCTTTCACGCTTTTGATCTCCTGACAAACATCAAATCCACTGGCTCTTTCTGAAGAATATCGTACACTACCTAACCGTTTACTTGCTTTATTATAAGTTAGTCTCAGGATATTGGCTTTGAGTTTCCAACATGCAATTGCCTTGTACTTCTACAATTTTCTCATTTGTCAAAACACTTCTTGCTCCTAAAGCCAGTCGTTTCTAAGTTGTTTACATGTGGAGATCTCTTTATGTGCTCCAACTTTTCCACGTTAATATTTTTTTTTGTTAATGCATTCTAAATTCCTAGAGTCGCTACCTCTAGATGTTTAATCTCTCTCTTTGTCTCTCTCTCTCTCTCTCTACGATGTGGAATGATATGATTACTTGTATTAAGAAGGTTACTAAAGATGTCCTAGGCGAATCGAAAGGAAAATGTCATTCTTCTAGAGAGACTTGGTGGTGGGATGATGAGGTTCAAACAGTCATTAAGACTAAGAAAGCTAGTTTTAAGACATGGCAAAGGAATAAGGATGTTGAGGATCTACAAAGGTATAAATTTGCCAGAAATGAAGCTAAGAAGATTGTGGGGAAAGCAAGGGCGAAGAAATATAAAGATCTTTTAAAAATCTGAGCCATTAAAAGTGAGAGTAGAGATCTCGACCATGTTAGATATATTAAAAGTGAAGATGGTAAAGTACTAATAAGGGATGAGGACATTAAGAAGAGATGGGAAGGTTATTTCTACAGCCTACTAAATGAACACTATGTTCCGGAAGACTGCATTAACTCTCAAGACACCTCATGTCGTAGATATATACAAAGAATTAGGGTGTCTGAAGTAAAAGAAGCTTTAAGGAGGATGAAAGTAGGCAAGGCACAAGGCCCAGATGAGATCCCAATAGAAGTGTGGAAGGAATCTGTGGTTTATCTTGGCTAACCAAGTTATTTAATAAGATCATGAGCACAAGGAAAATGCAAGATGAATGGAGGAGAGAAGCATCATGGTTCCGATTTACAAAAACAAAGGTGATATTTAGAGCTGCAATAACTATAGAGGCATAAAACTAATGAGTCATACTATGGAATTATGGGAGAGGGTTATTGAAACCACTTGAGACAAGAAACTACTATTATGGAGAACCAATTTGGTTTTATGCCAGGAAGATCCATGATGAAAGCTATTTACTTGGGGCCTCTTTGGTAGCATATTTTTTTTTTTATTTTTTATTTTTTGGCTAAAAAAATGTTTTTGGTTGCATTTGGTATCGTTTATAGAACATGTTTCTATTTAAAAAGGGTTGAAAAAACAAAAAAAACCACAAATAGGTCCTGACCCATTTTTGTGTTTTGGACAAAAATCAGTTTTGGTCGTTTATGCGGGACTTTAATGAGCACGTGCTCATAAGTCTCAAAATCGAAGGGTAGGAGTGTCATTTCTCGTTTAATTGGAAGATTGAACCTCCTCGTCCTCCTCCTCCATCTTCTTCCTCCTGCTGCAACACCATCCACCACTTCCCCTTCCTCTTATTTCTCCTGCACTCCATCCGCCCCCTCATCTTCTTCTTCATGCGACCCCACCTGCCCCTACACCCTTCTGCAACCTAACTGACCACACTCGCCCCTTACACGCTGCAACCGACCCCTTTCTGCTACGAGGATATATTGTTCTGCATCGATGTTGACCATGAATCTCTAGTGATGAAAGCTTCGGGCCCTAAAGGTCGACCCATCACGAGATTGGATTCAATAAAAAATGCAGTCCTCCTTTTTGTCCATGCCAAACTCGCCGTCAATCCTGAGCACTGTTTTGCCTTCGCAGCTCTTGGCCAATATGCTTTTTGGGTTCTACTAGATTATATGGAAGGTTATGGGTTCTGGCATTGGCTTTTCTGCAATCATGACCCTGATGTTTTGTTTTTGTATTTTTTATCATATTCTTGGTTAATTGGTTATCAATAACATGATTTGAACTAAAGATTAGAACATCTGATGTGAATCACTGGATCCTCTCTTCGTTTTGTCAGACGTTTCTCAAAGCATCTGAAGTTTGATGAACTTGTCGATTCTCTGCACAAACAGGTTCCCTTGCGCCTGTCTGCTCTTATCCAATTCCAATCGGAATTAGGAAGAACCACCTGAAAGGCTGTGACCGTCGATGCTTATCAGAATTCCGAATCATGATTTCAAGTGGGATCCATTCCCAAGAAGGAAGATGGGTGAAGAGGGAATCTCTTCACCTACCACTTATACTATATGAGATTTGATAATTTGGGATTGTTTCTTCAAAAAAACTATTCTACACATACCTAAACCATTTCTCATTCTATACTCTATTTTGTCTAATGTTTACCAAACGATTTTTAGTTTTTGATAAAAAATGGTTTTCATTAATGATTTTTGTTAAATAGGCAAAAAGCAAAAATAAAAATGATGCCAAAGAGAGCCTTAATTAGGAGACTTATGGAAAGATTTAGTGAGTGCAAGAAGGATCTCCATATGGTCTTTGTTGACCTAGAAAAAGGTTATTCCAAAGTCCCTAGAGAGTTAATCTGGCAAGTACTAAAGAAGAGAAGTGTTTCAAGTAAATATGTAGACATAATTAAAGATCTGTTTGATGGTGCTGTGACAAGTGTAAGAATTGTGGGGGGCCAAGGTAGTGAATTCTCAATTACAATTGGGTTACATCAAGGATCAGCTTTAAGTCCTTATTTGTTTGCGCTTATCATGGATGATTTATGTTAAGAGGATCAGAATTAGAACTCAATGCTTGAATGTCTAAGGAAGACCCCAAGCCATATATTTATAATGAATAGAAAATAATAGAATCTGTACATTGGCGATGTGAGACTAAACCACACTCATAAAACAATAAAATAACAAGGAAAAATGTCCAGAATACCCTCACGGTATTCTGGCCCATATATCAACACTCCCCCTCAAGTTGGAGCATATATATCATGCATGCCCAACTTGACTAGTATAGGATGGAACAACTTGTAATTCAGCCCCTTAGTGAATACATCAACCAACTGATCGGTAGTCTTGACAAAGGGAACACAAATGAGTCCAGCTTCAAGCTTTTCCTTGATGAAATGTCTGTCAACCTCCACATGTTTAGTGCGATAATGCTGAACAGGGTTATGAGTAATGCTAATAGCCGTTTTATTGTAAATAAAGCATCATTGGAAGATGGACAGCAACACCAATATCCTGCAATAATCTTCTAAGCCAAAGAAGTTCACAAATGCCTTGGGCCATCGCACGAAACTCGGCTTCAGTACTAGACCTTGCCACAACATTCTGCTTCTTGCTGCGCCATGTAACAAGGTTCCCACCCACAAAAGAGCAATAGCCAGAGATGGACTTTCTGTCAGAAGAACCAGCCCAGTCGGCATCAGTATAAGCTTCAATCTTGAGGTGACCATTGGAAGATAAGAGAATTCCCTTTCCTGGAGCAGACTTCAAATACCTCAAAATACGCCGGACTGCATCCATATGAGAGGAATAGGGATCATGCATGAACTGGCTCACCATACTTACAGCAACCGCTATATCAGGTCTGGTGTGGGAAAGGTAGATTAGTTTGCCCACTAACCGCTGATAACCACCTTTGTCAACAGGTTCACCCTCTTTCTCCCTAAGTTTTGCAGTAGCATCCATAGGAGTATCTGAAGGATGACAACCTAGCAGCCTTGTCTTAGTCAATAGATCAAGGACATATTTTCTTTGAGAAAGAAAGATGCCTTTTGAAGAGCGAGCAACTTCTATCCCTAGGAAATATTTTAGAGAACCTAGATCTTTGACCTCAAACTCATGGCCAAGGAGAAGCTTTAAATCCCTGATAGCAGTATCATCATTACCAGTCACCATGATATCATCCACATAGACTATGAGAAGAGTAACCTTGTCACCAACTCGTCTGATGAACAAGGTGTGATCAGCATTGCTCTGCTTATAACCTGCTGTAATCATAGCCTTATGAAACCTGCCGAACCAAGCCCTAGGTGACTGCTTCAACCCATAGAGAGCACGTTTCAACTTGCAGACTCTGCCCCTAGTCCTGTCACCAGAGAAGCCTGGTGGAATGTCCATATATACCTCCTCCTCAAGCTCCCCATGGAGGAAGACATTCTTTACATCTAGCTGTTGAAGATCCCACCCAAGATTTGCAGCACAAGATAACAGCACCCTGACAGTGTTGAGCTTTACCACTGGTGCATAGGTCTCCTGATAGTCAACTCCATAAGTTTGAGTGAACCTCTTTGCAACCAGACGTGCTTTATACCGATCCATTGACCCATCAGCCTTCTGTTTGACCACAAAGACCCATTTACATCCCACTGGTTTTTTCCCTGGAGGAAGATTCACAAGATCCCACGTGTTATTTTTGTGTAGTGCTCTCATTTCTTCCAACATTGCAGCCTTCCACTTTCCATCTGTATATGCTTCTTGCCAAGTTTAGGAATAGAGACATAAGAAAGAGAGGATACAAAAGCACGGAAAGAAGGAGAAAGAGAACCATACGAAACAAAGCGAGATATGGGATGTAAGGTGCAAGGCCTAGTACCTTTGCGATGAGCAATAGGTAGGTCGGAAGGAGAGGAATTACTAGGAGATGAAGGATCCGGGTCTGTAGTCGGCAATTGGATGGGTACTGGTGCTACAGTGGGTTGCAGCTGCCCTTTGTTGGATCTGCCCCTCGTATAGGTGATGATGTTGGAGTTGTCAATTCTTTTCTAAAATTCACCAGTAGTTCTTTGGACTGGAGTCAGCTCCCCCTGTATAGGATTCCCATTAGGTGAGGGAGGAACAGCCAGAGGAAGTGGGGTATCCAAAGTAGGCTGGGCAGCAGCCGTGGGTGGTGGTAAAGTGGGCAGGACAACAGCCGTGGGTGGTGGTAAAGTGGGCTGGACAGCAGCCTGAGGAACCTCTGGTAGAGGAATCTCAAAAGGCACATCTTCACTAGAACTTTCCCCCTGAAGAGGTGGCGAAGAATAGTAAGAAAGGGACTCATGGAAAATAACATCCATACTAACCATGGTACGACGGGAAGGGGGATGATAACACTTGTAACCGTTCTGGGTCGGAGAATAACCCAAGAAAATACAATGAAGGCCCCTAGGTTCAAGTTTGCCAGGAGATCTAGTATCCCTAGCATAACACACACAACCAAACACCTTGGGGGGCACAATAAAGGAGGCATTTCCCAGCAAAATATCAGAGGGGTTACGAGAGTTAAGAACTCGGGAAGGCAGCCGATTGATGAGATAGGCTGCAGTGAGTACCGCATCCCCCCAATATTGAGAAGGGACATTCCTCGCAAACATCAAAGCCCTGGCCATCTCTAACAAGTGACGGTTCTTTCGTTCCGCCATGCCATTTTGGGCAGGGGTATCAACACAACTAGTTTGGTGAAGGATGCCATGGTCAGCAAGATATTTTTGAAATTGGGATTCTATATACTCCGTTCCATAATCACTTCTCAATAGTTTGAGAGTAGCCTAGAACTGAGTTTGAATAATTTTATAAAAATGCTAAAAACATGAAAAGACTTGATTTTTTGTGTGTAAAAGATAAACCCATGTATTCCTTGAATGACAATCTATGAAAGAGACAAACCAACGATGGCCAGAAATAGACGGTTTACAACTAGGGCCCCAAACATCAGAATGTACCAAATGAAAACAAGAAGAACTCCTTTTATTAGAAATTGGATAATTTGAACGTGTTTGTTTGGCCAGAACACAAGCCTCACAAAAAAAGTCATCCTTAGTACGAAGGGTGACCAAACTAGGAAATAAATGAGCTAAAATTCCTAAAGGGGGGTGACCTAACCTAGAGTGCCACTGGTAGAGTTCAGAAGAGACCATGGAGTTCTGGTGGAGCGGAGAAGGCACTTGTGGTGGAGAGAAGCAACCATCATCAAGCAGGTACAACCCACCGTGCAATTTACCCAATCTAATCGTCTTCCCAGATTCCAGATCCTGAAACACATAATGAGATGGACAGAAAGTGACTTTGCAGTTAAGATCACGAGTAATACTACTAATAGAAAGAAGGTTAGTAGTAAATTTAGGAATGTGTAAAACAGAACACAAGGGAAGAGTAGAAGTGCAGTTGATGATTCCTTTTCCAGAAATGGCAGAAAGGGAACCATTAGCCACCTTGACCTTATCCTTCCCAAAAGTGGGGGAATATCTGTGAAACAAACTAGAAGAACCAGTCATATGATCTATAGCTCCAGAATCGATGATCCAAGGATGGGAAGCTACAGAAGCACAATGACCCCCAAATGCAATACCTGTCCGGGCAAAGTGTGAACCTGAAGGAGCAGAAGAACTGGCAGGAGCTGATGTAGTAGAGGCAGCAGCGGAAGACCTGAGCATACGTAGGAGTGCCTGTAGATCATCCTGGGATAGACCAGGGTCAGTAGCAGGGGCTGCAATAATACTTTCAGACTGATGGGCCTTGGTCTTTTGCTTTGGCTTTGTCTTGGCAGCCCTTTTTGCTTCAAAGTCAGCCGGTGTCCTATGAAGTTTCCAGCAATTCTCCTTGGTGTGATAGGGTTTGTGACAGTGCTCACAAACGACAGTCCCTGTGGTAGAATCACCAAGAGAAGCAGTGCTATTAGGTGCAGGAATAGCAGGGGCAGCAGCCTTGAGAGTTGATCTGTCAGTAACAGGGAGATGCAACATGGCAGCCCGACGGTTCTCCTCAGAGGACACTAAGGCATAAGATTGTTCTAGTGTGGGGAAAGGCTGATGACCCAACACTTGAACACGAATCTGATCATACTCCACATTTAAGCCAGCCAAAAAATCGTAGACCCTAATCTTGTCCACATGCTTCTTATAGGAGGCAATATCAGCAGCTGTACTCGGGTGGAAGTCAGAAAAGTGGTCCAGTTGCTGCCAAAGGCTGCGCAGGGTAGCATAATATTTGGAGACTGTCAATTCTCCTCGACTAGTGTGAAGGACCTTCTTCCTGATTTCATATACCTGGCCATCATTGCCAAGCTGTCCATAAGTCTCCTTGTAAGCAACCCAAATTTCCGCGGCTGTGTCAAGGAGAAGAAAATTGTTCTGTAGCTTTGTAGTCATTAAACCGATCAGGTAGGACATAAGAACTCCATTGTGGGCAAGCCACTTGTCCTGAGCAGCTCCAACCTCAGTAGGCATAGCAGTGGTTCCCCTAATATGACCAGTAAGGCCACGGCCAGCAATGGCAAAGGAGGTAGACCTAGACCAAAGCAGATAATTTGTGCCATCCAACTTGATTGGATTTGGGGAGAAATTCAGATAATCTGGTTTGCTGTTTCCATCACCAACAGAAGTAGCAGTCAAATCCACAGAGTCACCCATGAGGACAGTGAAGAATCCCAAATCGCAAAAGGGGACTGTTGTGAATAGAAACCCAATAAAATCTCCAAGTTAAGGGCAACAACAAGGATGAAAGCCCTCTAATAATGAAGGAATAAATGTCTCCAAAAATCAGCAACACCAGACAGAGAGAACCTTGAGATCGATTTTTTCAGGGTTTTGAAAAAACCCTGAAAGTGCTGAAATCGATAAGATGAATTGAGGCCTGAGAAGTGACTGGATGAGGCTGAAATTGCAGTCGAATTAGTCTTGAACTGGGGAGAATCACCCCTCAAAAAATCAGAATCAACTGATATATGGAACCCCCAATGTCGACTATTGTCAGGGTTTTAAAAAACCCTGAAAGTGTGAAGAAATATCGACCTTGAGGGGCTGGAACTTGATGTAGGTGCTGGAATAGTATTCTGCTGCAGGTCTGGAGCTCCAATATGGTGAACAAATCCCTTGTTGTAAAGAGGGGTTCTGTCCAACGAAGGCTGAAGTCTTCAATATTCGCACCAAAGAGGCCAAGCACCCTATTGATCAAATCTTCAGATCATGGGGTGAGGTAATAAAGGAGGGCAGCAGCTGGATCAATTGATCACCTCATCAGTGCTGCCCTATGGGACAGAGAAGAACAAAACAAGCAAAGGGAAGAAGGGAAGAAGAGAAGAAGAGAAGAGACGTGAAGAGAAGAGAGATCGAGAATTAGAGAGGGAAGGGGATCGTGGATAAGAGTCCTAATTAAGAACCAGCTCTGATACCATGTTAAGAGGATCAGAATTAGAACTCAATGCTTGGATGTCTAAGGAAGACCCCAAGCCATATATTTATAATGAATAGAAAATAATAGAATCTGTAAATTGGCGATGTGGGACTAAACCACACTCATAAAACAATAAAATAACAAGGAAAAATGTCCAGAATACCCCCACGGTATTCTGGCCCATATATCAACAATTTAACTAGAGACATTCAAGATAAGGTTCTTTTGTGTATGTTTTTTGCTGACGATATATTTTTGGTGGATGAGACAAAAGAAAGGATTAACGCCAAGTTAGAGTTATGGAGATCAACCTTGGAATCAAAAGGTTTTTAGATAAGTTGAACGAAGATGGAGTATATGGTGTGTTGACTTCGGTTACACTAGGACGGATAAGGAGGTGGTGAAAATTGATGAGAGGGAGATTCCACAAAGTGATTATTTTAGGGATCTTGGCTCAATCATAAATAAAAAAAGTGATATAGAGGATGATGTTTCATAGAGAATTAAAATAGGATGGATGAAGTGGAGAAGTGCGTCCGGAGTATGTGTGATCAGGTTATTCCTTTAAAACTTGAAGGAAAATTTTATAGGACAATCATACTACTGGCTATGATGTATGGTGCAGAATGTCAGGCAATTAAGAAGCATCATATAGATAAACTCAGTGTAGTGGAGATGAGGATGTTGAGACGGATGAGTGGCAAAACTAGGAAGGATAAAGTAAGGAATGATCATATTAGCGCTGGTTTGGGAGTAGCTTCGATACATGAAAGCTACGAGAAAGTTGTTTGAGGTGGCAAGGCCATGTTCAACGGAGGCCTTTGGTATTTGGATGATTTAATATGGAGGAGTGATTTAATTCAGATAGAAGGAACTAAAAGGGCCAGTGGCAGACCTAAAATGACCCTAGGAGAAGTGAGGAAAGACATGCATAGCTTAAGTCTTGTATCAAGTATGACACTATGACCTCGAATAGAGCTGATTGGAGGGCAAGGATCCATGTAGCCTACCCCATTTAGTTGGATAAGGCTGAGTAGTTGGGATAAGGCTATATATATATATATTCTAGACCATCATATACTTTGTGTTTTTAACTTGTACCTTACCGTTTAGTAGTTTTCTGCCTAAATATTTGGGCATAGTTTGTTAGACACAAATTTTAGAATTCCTTTCCTGGATTTAAGAGTCTAGTTTTTCGTTCAATGTATGAATTACAATATTTTCTGCGGATGGTACTGATATATTTAAAAAAATCCTGCTAAATGTGTATTGTCTTCACCATGTCCTATTTTGAACCAAACAAAGATGATCATGCTTGAATTTCTTTATCAATGCATGTTAATCTAAAGATCCTGACCATAAATTCTGAGATTTGGCCCAGCCCAGATATGTAATTTCATAATGTTCGATTCACTCCCTCTTATTCTGCTCTAATTAATATTTTGGTATGCGAGTATATCGTCATAGACTATGATGAGAAAATAATGGCAAACACTGATTGACATTCCTATGTCCTCTGGGTTTACAAAGGACCTATTTGGATGCCATTTGCGGTAATAAGAATTTCGTGTGCTTGCTCCCCCCCCCCCCTCATTCATTATAGTTATTACATTTATTTATTTACTGATAAGCAGAAATCATAATCAAGCAGTGGCCTTCCAATTGAAAACACTTAGATTAGTACTTCAACCATTCAACAAATTGGAACTAGCTAGGCAGAGAAAATAAAAATGTATTATATCATACTACATCACATCCAAGGTCTTAGCCTAGCAATGCTGTACTTGCTCAACACATCAATTGTCGGCTATCTTGTTAGCTGACGGAGGCGTCCAAGACAAGAAAAGGTCACACTCTATAAAGAAACTATATAATGGCAGCATTTAAAAATATGCTGATGGCAGATAAAGCCATATAACCAGTAGTAAATCTTCCTTTTCTTATGGAGTAGTGTTCCTCCTCAGAAGAAAGTTTGAATAGCATTTCCTGATGGTTCATTTACATTTCATCTGGAAAGAAGGCCATGTATGCATTATGGGAAGGTGGGAAAGCAGGAATACAGTGATGCAGATAAGTCACTTAGAGGGCTTATTTTATTGGGAACAAGCCTTAGGTTGGGTTATGTATGTGTTGGGCCTTTGATCCCATGGGTTTATTTTGTAATTGGCCAATTTAATGAACCTAAAATATGGGTAGAAAGTAGGAAAACGGGATTTACTTCATTTAGTATAGTTTAGAGTCCTATTTTTAGTCTGTTTTCTTTATTATTTCACTTTCCTAGTGAATTTAGGATACCTTATTAGTTGAGGATTGGGTTAGGCCTTTCCTGTTTAGTGTCTAAGTCTATTTTTGAGTCTTCTATATAAGTTTGTAAGGGAGGCCAGCATTGTACACGAATTTGAATAATAGAAAAGTTTGCTTATAAAGGGCGTACCCAGTGCATGAGGCTCCCACCATTGTGGGGTTTGGGGAGGTCATAATGTACATAGCCTTACCCCTGCTTTCGCAGAGAGGCTGTTTCCAGACTTGAACCCGTGACCAACTTGGTCACAATGGAGCAACCTTACCATTGCACCAAGGCCCACCCTCTAGAAAAATTTGCTTATGCAATGTTGAAATCTTGAGATAGGATAGGTGAGAGGCCTAGAGTGAAAGGGCCATTCCATTCCCCCATCCGCTTCCATCGATCATTTACTCCAAGCCTTACTTCTGTTCAACACGATTTCAAGAGACTACTAAGATTGCTGGGATTTCTTTCTACAAGATTCTTTCATCGATCCTTGAAGATTATCAAATGCTGCCAGAGTGTACTCTCATCAGCCGAACTATCAAGAGCATTCCTCACAACAATCTAGGAGACTCTAGGGTTTTCCAAAACCCTGAGTGCTGCTTGATCTCAGTTTCTCTTGTTCTGATTGGTTTCTTCTATTGGGGAGGTCAACTTAATTCTTCAAGAGATCAGTCAACTTCAATTGCAGCTTCAACAGGTTATTAATTTGTAGATTATATTTCTTGTGGTTTTCAATTTGAGATCTCATCATTCTCCTTCTACAAATTTGAGATCCCATTGTTTTCTGGAGGTTTTCTATTTGATCCTGCCTGGGATTAGACCTATTTTGGTTCTAGTCTTACATTGTACAGTTTTCAGCGCCAAGGCTATTTTGGTAATTCTCAATGTAGGGGGTCTATTAATTTTCATGTTCATGGGGGGGGGGGGGGTGTGTGTGTTATATTACTTATAAAATAAAATTGGGTTTATAGGGGTAATCTACTTGGAGTTTATTCAGTTTTCTTAGGGGTTATATGAGTATGCTATAATAAAATGAGGGAGTATACAGGGTATGCTGAAAGTTGGATTCAGTTTTTCTTAAAGTTTAGTTCAGGAATTAGAAAGCTGGAACAATGGGTCGCAAAGTGGGCCTCGGGGCAACGGTAAGGTTGCTCCATTGCAACCTAGTGGTCGCGGGTTCGAGTCGGGAGATAGCCTCTCTGCAAAGCTGGGGGGGGGGGGGTAAGGCTGTGTACATTATGACCCTCCCCAGATCCCGCAGTGGCGGGAGCCTTGTGCACTGGGTATGCCCGAACAATGGGTCACAAAATTTGATTTTAGCTTGAAGTATTAGTAAGTGGTTTTATCTGTTGCCTTTTAGTAAGCTAGAGAGTTTGGAAGGTCAAGAAACTTTCTATTTTCTTTGAAGGGGGAGTCAATATTTGGTTCTGTTGTGGGGGTGAATTAGTCACAATTTCCCCTTGGAGGTTGTACTATTACCTATTTTATTATCAATAATGCACTTATCATTTATTAAAAAAAAGGGGGGCGGGGGTCTCAACATATGGTTCAGAATAAGTCATGTAGTTTCTATTTTTAAAGCATCGTAACCTATGTAATGGGAAGGGGCGTGACCAATCTTTTTGGTAGAGTCATGCAGATGTTATCTATTAAAGAAAGCTGTTTTATAAGGGTTATTGCTCTTTTCTGTTCTGCGCTGTTGTTGAAGCCAAGTTTCAGCCATTCACCCTTTGTAGCTTGGAGGAAGGGGTATCCACTTTGATGCCACTGAAGAAGGGAAGTTGGAAACAGAGGCATTTCTTGCTGATCCCTAAGATACCCTAGGTTCTAGCTACAGGCCAAAGAAAGAGGCCTCTGGCTGTCCAACCTAATTTTGGCTCCCTATAGCCGATCTCAATTTATCCATTAGAAAATGCAGGAATTATTACAACTGGATAGCCCTTATTTCACTACTTCTTGCTATCCGGGGAGTACTGATACTGTGTGCTCAATTGGGAGTCTGGATCTGCTCCCCATTTGGGGACGGTGGGGACAGATCTGAACCCTCCATGGGGTGTGGGTCCCACAGCCCATGGAGGGTTGGGATCTGTCCCCAGTGCTGCCCATGTGGGTAGCTGATCCCAACTCCCCAATTGGTGTGGTTGTTACAATAAAGCCTCTAGTTATTTTGCATTGAATATGCTCATGCTTGATGCAGTTATGCGTAGGAATTAGGATTTTATCTTTTTGAGTTAAAAAATTATAATTTTCTTTTTATTGTTTTATTCTTGATAGAGTCGTACATAGGAGGGCGGGCCTTGGTGCAAAACGGTAAAGGTTGCTCCATTGTGACCGAGTGGTCACGGGTTCCAGTCTGGAAACAGCCTCTCTGTGAAAGCAGGGGTAAGGCTGTGTACATTATGACCCTCCTCAGACCCTGCAGTGGCAGGAGCCTTGTGCACTGGGTACGCCCTTATAGAGTCGTATGTAGAGTTTGTTTCAGTTTGAGTCCCATATAGAGTCAAAACTCTATTTCAGTTTCAAGGTAGGGTTAGGATTTGATTTTCCTTTAAATACTTGGCTGTACCCAACAATTGAGGTTGGATTGTTTTGATTGAAATTGAAAGAAGTACTTACCGATGCTGCCAAGAGTTGTGTGTGCAACCTTTCCTCGTCCTATGATCGTCTCTTTTTTCTCCCACAATCTGCCCAAACCATCGAGTTCCTAAAGTTTTCACAGCCGTACCCTGTTTTCCAGCGCTACCTGCAACTAATCAAATTTGAATTGATTCCAACCATCCTTTAACTATTCTATCTGAAATTGGGCGCAAAGGTCCTACACTCTAGGGCGACTTACCCACCTGAATTTCTGACTGAAATACCAAAGGAGCTAGGAGATCGACATCAGAATCTGCTGTTGGTTTCACTCCACCAGAATTAGTTGCAGAGCAAGATAGACTGCTTTTTGGCATTTTTTTCTTGGGCTGTGTTGTTTGCAGTCAAGAGGGATATCGGTTACGATCCTTCACCTAAAATTTCAAGTTGATCAAACTCCATATGAGAGAGTTCTTGCATCCGCAATCGAACCTGGTTGTCATGAGTACAGTCTGATTAATTGAAGGAAGAAGAAGATGCAAATTTTTCTTATTTGCAAGTAAGAACATAGTTCTCTATCTACTTTCCAGCCCTTGTTTCTCAGTTTTGTTCTGTTTTGTCCCTAATCTTCTGAAATTCCAGCTTTGCCCCTTTTTTTTAAAAATTAAATACTCTTCCACCCCCCCCAAATTCTGTTCATCTCTTAAAGGGGTTCCTAAATTGTTTGCAATATTTGCAAAATTGCCATTATTCCTTTTACAATTGAGTTATTTGTATTTGTGGGCTCATAAGCGATCCAATAAGGGTTTGGAACCCGGATCCACATCAATGTTATTCTGGCTTTGTGTTACATTTGTCATGTAAGTTTAAATTGGGGATTCCTTACACATTCGCGGGATTGTGAATCATGCTTATCTTTTATTGTCTCATGTTCTGATTTACCTGTTAGGTTATCCCTTTCCCACATAGCAGGATATGGACTTAACATCATCCAAACAGTTGGGGCCCGTGTCTTTGCTGGATAAAATTGGGATAGGCAAAAAGGGGTAGGAAAAGCGTACTATTTCCCCATAAAATACCAAGGATGTGTGTGTTTGGACACATGGGGTGGGAAACTTCCAGACAAGCTCATTAAATGCATTTATTCTTGTCTGGTGAGGTGGCACCCCTCTTTTTCCCACCCCATTCACTTTCAAAGTACTACCAAAATTGGTAGGATTTTGGCACTATTCATGGAAAAGTTACTTTTGAGTCTATCTCTCTCCTCTTCCTATTTCCTTTCTTTCCCATGGAATCCCGCCCCATGTCCATTTCCTCTCTCTCCCACTAAATCCCACCCCACTACAAAATGCATATTCCATTATTTCCTTTCCTTGTCAACCCAACCCACAACATGTGGGACTCACCCTCACAAGTTTCCCACCCCTTTTTATCCTGCAAACAAATGAGGCCTTGTTGATTGCAGAAGTTCTGCTTTTATTATACCTGAATTAGCATCATCCTTGAAACTTCATTTTGGCTGACCTTTGTTTTTTAATTCAGATACATAGAAGAGTCAGGTCATTCTTCTGACACTAATGGACGCGCTTCTCATAGTATTGGAAGGCTGGGGAACTTGGTCCAGGTAACTGATTTTTTCTGTAATGACTTGCATGCTGTAGGACCCTCGAATTTTTGTCATAATAGGAATTCATATTATCTTTACTGGCTCGTATGGTGTTTTAGTTACCTGATGACTTTCCCCCCTCCCCACCGTACTCCCCCAGGAGAATGATGATTTCTGTGAGCTGATATCTTCTAAGTTTCTTACGGAAACTAGATACTCCACCAGCATCCGTGCGGCTTCTGCAAGGCTACTTCTTAGCTGTTCGGTAACCTGGATGGTAAAGCTCATTAATTTGTCTGATTTGATTTATATGTTCATTGTGAGCCAAATATGGTCTTTGATTATTTTGACTTACGGGTGAAGTGGATTATCTGCAAATGCCTACAGTATCCTCATGTCTTTGAAGATGGTGTCCTAGAGAACATCAAAAGCTGGGTGCTGGATGATAATGTCAGGAACTTTGGTGATGAATGTAATGTAAAGCATGATTCAGGGAAATATACACCCACAGATTCTGAAATGTTGAGAACATATGCTACTGGACTTCTTGCTGTATGCTTATCTGGGTATGCACCCTCAAGCGGCAGAACATCTCTCACACTGGTTTCTGGTCTCTCCTGTTTTTCTTGTCTCTGATTTTTTTTGTCTTAATGATAATTTCAGTGGTGGTCAAGTGGTCGAAGATGTGTTAACATCTGGATTGTCAGCCAAGCTCATGCGTTATCTTCGCACAAGGGTTCTTGGGGAAACAAGTTCAAGTAAAAAAGATTCAAGTTATCTGACAGAGTATAAGAATACATCTGGTGCTTCTTGCATAAAAAGTAGAGAAGAAAGTAGGGGTAGGTTCTGGCAGGTATTGGATGGTACTCAATTAGATGGTCCTAGGTTAGTGGATGAGGGATTTTTAGATGATCAAAGTGGTGAGAGGGATCATGATAAAACCATCAGTATTAGACAAGCGTGTGGTGAAGAGTGTTGGGATGATGATGGAGAATCACTAAAATCCCGAGAATATGCAGATGATTTACCTGAGGGGGTTGATGTGTTTGAGGTTGATGAAGATGATGTTGAACCACTTAATGAGGAAAAAAGGCAAAATCGTGATTTGCATGATGGGAAGTCCAAATTTGGTGACAGATATAGTACAAGTAGATCCATGAGAGATGAGGATTGTGAGGAGAATATCAGAGATGAGTCTTCAAGGCGCCGAACAAACCGTGGATGGGCAAGGATTAGAGGAAAGGGAAGGGCTAATGAAGGAGCTGTAGACAATGACAGAGTGTTGACCTCTCCAGGATCTGGAATACGATTAGGAGGACAAAGCCGGGTTGTCAGGGAGAGGAATCAAATAAGATATCAAGATGTGAAAAGAGTTTCTGATGCCAAAAAGTCTTCAGGCCGGATTGATGCTGATGGATTTGGCGCAGCAAGAGAAGATAATGATGATCCTTTCCAAGAATGCAAAGTTGGCACAAGGGATATTTCTGATGTGGTAAAGAAAGCAGTTAGAGCTGCTGAAGCTGAAGCCAGAACAGCCAATGCGCCTGCAGAGGCAATTAAGGCAGCTGGTGATGCTGCTGCTGAGCTTGTGAAGAGTGCTGCTATAGAGGTGAGTATTGATGGGTTTTTTTCCCCGTGTTTTGTTATTTTTACTGTTTTATAAGTACGTTACTTTATCCATTCCCTATGTAGGAATTTAAGAGTACAAATGATGAAGAAGCTGCAGTTTTAGCTGCTTCAAAAGCGGCATCCACTGTTATAGATGCTGCAAATGCAACTGAGGTCTCAAGGTAAGTGGAACTTGCTCTTGTATTTTCTTTGGTTATGCCTTTATAGTATGTATTTATGGTGGCTATACTTACTTTGGTTGTTTGACAGGCGCTCAACTAATCTCCATGAGGATTCAATTGATTCGAAGGCCACAGAATCAGACAAAGATGAGGAGTTAGAAGGATCATTTGTATTGGATAAGTACTCTCTTGCACAGCTGAGAGAAAAATATTGTGTCCAATGTCTTGAGAAACTTGGTGAATATGTTGAAGTCCTGGGCCCTGTTCTCCATGAAAAGGGAGTTGATGTCTGCCTTGAACTACTTCAAAGGAGTTCCAAAAATAGAGAGACAGCAAACTTCACAATTCTTCTGCCTGATGTGCTGAAGCTAATATGTGCTTTAGCTGCTCACCGTAAATTTGCTGCATTATTGGTTGACCGCAGCGGCATGCAAAAACTTCTTGCAGTACCAAGAATTGCTCAGACTTTCTTTGGCCTTTCATCCTGCTTATTTACTATTGGTTCTCTTCAGGTAAATGCATATATAATCATTCTACATGATTCTTAAGAGTTCCATTTTGTACTTATTTAGTTTATATTATCTGCAATCCTGGTCTTTTCTGACCCAGAGATTCTTTTTTATGGAATATTCTATCAGGGAATTATGGAACGTGTATGTGCTCTACCTCCAGATATTGTCAATCAAGTGGTTGAGCTAGCTCTCCAACTTCTTGAGTGTCAACAAGATCAGGCCAGGAAAAATGCTGCTGTTTTTTTTGCTGCTGCATTCGTCTTTAGAGCAGTTGTGGACTCTTTTGATGCACAGGATGGCTTGCAGAAATTTCTAAACCTCTTACATGGTGCTGCCTCGGTGAGATCAGGAGGTAATTCTGGGCCACTCACTCTGTCTAATCTGGGGTCTCTTCGTAATGATCGGTCACCTGCAGAAGTGCTGACCGCATCGGAGAAGCAAATAGCTTATCACACCTGTGTTGCACTTCGGCAATACTTTAGGGCTCACCTTCTCTTGCTTGTGGATTCCATTCGTCCTAATAAAAATCGAAGTGTCACCCGGCACATTCCAAGTTCTAGGGCTGCCTACAAGCCACTTGACATCAGTAATGAGGCGATGGACGCAGTGTTTCTGCAAATACAGCGGGATCGGAAGCTTGGTCCTGCATTTGTAAGAGCTTGTTGGCCTTCAGTGGAAAAGTTCTTAGCCTCCAATGGGCATATCATTATGTTGGAATTATGTCAAGTATGTGCTTCCCACTTCCCAATCCTTTTGTTTCTTTCATTTCATTTGTTTCCCTGCTCATTTGCGTCCTTATCATTGTTGAGTGACTGATTGAGTTATTTACTTATTTACTTAGGCCCCAACTGTTGAGCGCTACTTGCATGACTTGGCTCAATATGCATTGGGTGTTCTTCAAATTGTTACATTGGTGTCTAACGGCTGTAAACTGATTGTAAATGCCACACTGAGCAATCATCGTGTTGGTATGGCAGTTATTTTGGATGCGGCAAATGGTGCTGGCTATGTAGATCCAGAGGTAAAGACCTTAGGTGTCAATATTTTTCTGGAAATTGGATGCTGGAAGAAGGCTTTTGAAGCTGGTTTTATGGTTTTACATTCTATTTGGAATCAATTTATTTTGTTTTAGCAGGTTATTCAGCCAGCACTCAATGTGTTGGTTAATCTTGTGTGCCCACCACCTTCAATCAGTAACAAGCCAGTTGTGCTTGCACAAGGTCAGCAGTCTATTTCAATTCAAACCTCAAATGATTCTACTGTGGAGAATAGAGAAAGACATGCTGAAAGAAATATCTTAGACAGAAATCTTTCTTTGCCCATTCAAAATGAGTCCAGGGAGTGGAATGGAGAATCTGCTGTTGCAGAACGTGGCCACTCAACAGTACTTGGTATGCCAGCTTCCAATAATAATTCACAAGCGGCTGTTTCTAATGTCACTTCTGGGGTGGTGGGAGATCGTAGGATATCCTTAGGTTCTGGAACAGGTTGTGCTGGCTTTGCTACACACTTGGAACAAGGCTATCGTCAGGCAAGGGAGGTTGTTCGAGCCAACAATGGAATAAAGGTCCTTTTGCATCTTCTCCATCCTCGCATACTCACACCTCTTAGTGCTCTTGACTGTATACGGGCTCTTGCATGCCGAGTCCTGCTTGGTTTGGCCAGAGATGAATCAATTGCACATATTTTGACAAAGCTTCAGGTGATGGTCCAATACCAAAATTCCTACCTTTTAATATACTAGTAATCTGATCACTGCTCTTTTTTGGATGACAACACTGGCTGCTGGTTAGGGGAAATTCAATTCTTATGGGTGGCATTTGCTCAGATGATTTTAAGGAAAAGGAGTTTTATTGATAAAATGACTGGGTTGTGGGTTGCCTATTTCATTTTTTTTTTTTTTTTTTGGGGGGGGGGGGTTGGTTGGCTTTTTTTTTTTCTAATATTTTTGGATAGGTATGCCTCAAGGAGAGTTGAACTTATGAGCTCTATTGTGAGGTGTTGGTCCTTGCCAAATGCCAACTGAGCTACCCCCTTGGGGTGGAGGTTGGCTTCTTTGATGGAAACAGAAATTATTAATTCCCACTGAGCACATGTAGTCATTTGGATTTATCTTTATTCACTGGTTGAGACAGGAAGAAAAGTTTAATGTGAAAAGTAAGAACTTCTCATGATGGTCATATAAAGCTACATTTTCCGAGGATACAGTTGTTTTTTGTTTACGATCTATGGTTTGTAAGTGCTAAATATTTCTAAGTGTCACTCTTCTAGCTTAGTTACCCTTGCAGTTGTGAACATGGCAACCATTTTTTTAACATACTGCTGCTATAGTGTCTGAAGGTATTTGTATAAAAGTTGGTTTACCATGTGTCATTTCTGTGAAATACATAGACTGCATTCCAATCTTGATATAATTAATGCTCATAATTTTTGTGGTCTATTTTTTTCCCATTTTAGTTGGCTGGCGAGGGGAAGGGTTTCTCTCTGCTCCGTTTTGCTGTTTCCAGTTCTTTCTTGGAAGGGGGGGGGGGTGGTATGTTGCAGACTTGCAGTTTGGGTGGTGGGTGTATGGAGCATGTTGTTCTGTGAGGGTTCTGTTGTCTCTCAGTGTTCCCGGTTGTGTTTCTTGCTGTTTCCCTTTTCTGCTCTCCTTGCTGAGCTTCCTTTATTTTGGCCACCTGTTGTGTTTGTGTGTGCTTGCTTCTCTAATAAATTTCATCTTTTTGTTGCTTGTTCCAAAAAACAGAGGTTTTGCAGATGATTGCTCTGTGCACATTTATAAACATTTGAGATTTGTCTTTGATCTGTATCTTTAAATATGAAATTTTGTTGTAGGTGGGGAAAAAACTTTCAGAGCTAATCAGAGATTCAGGCAACCAGACGCCTGGTTCAGAGCAGGGCAGGTGGCACGCAGAACTTGCCCAAGTGGCAATAGAATTGATTGGGGTAAGCATCATTAGGCCCTACATTCAGATTTCCAATTTGCTCGTGTGTGTGTGGAAAGAAAATCTGAGTATCCCCATGCCTGCCGTTGTCGGGGAAATGGCATTCCAACTTCATTTGGGGTCACCGGCACATAGGCAGTGCAGGTTCTCTTTGCTACTCATCCCCTAAAGATTCTGCAATAAATGGTGCTGAACATCTTCTAGGTGGGCCATGATTGGAGGTTGTAGTGGATAACGTGCCCTTTGACTCATTCCTTTGATTTGTGAAGCACATTTTTCTAGTTTCTACAAGGTATAGGAATGAATAGGAAAGCAAACTTTTTTATTTTTATTTTGGAGGCTCGGAGTGGGGGGATTTTTCCTCCAATTGAACACCAATAGAGAGGAAATCTCTAGTTGGGGCACCTTTTTGTGCTCTATCGCCCCCCCCCCAAACAAAAAAAATAAAAATAAAAACAAATAAATAAATAAAATAAAAATATGCAGGTGCTCAAATGTTGTGGACAAGTCAGTTCCGTGGCACACTTTACCATTCAATTTTAGTTTACATTTGGATGTCTAATGATACTATGAGAATTATGTTCAATACATGATGGGCCATATGATTTTTCAGTAGTTGTCAGATGGTCAATCCACATGGTGTCATGGTCACCATCTATTTAATGTTCAAAATAGCCACACCAGCTAGTGTTATTGAGGTATTTGCCTCATTTGAGAAGCACACACCCTTTGTGCTTTATATGTCGCTGAGGTTTATGACTCTGTGCTTTGGTGGTTGGGTTGCTCTATTCAAGCAAACGAAGCATAATCCCTTCTTGTCTGACAATTGCAGCCTTATGGGCTCCTTCTGGTTGAATAAATAAAATTTTCTGCCTTGCTATGTAATTTTGCAAAGTGGTTAGGTTATGGAACTTTGTCTTTGCTGTTGTCTACATTGTTAGTGTATTTGCTAATTACTTGTAGTTTTGTATAGTTGTGTGATGTCATGGTATTGTCTTGTTCTGTTAATTGTTGTAAGCTATTGTATATAAAAAGGCGTACCCATTGCACTAGGCTCTCGCCATTGCGGGGTCTGGGGAGGGTCATAATATATACAGCCTTAACCCCCACTTTGTGGAGAGGCTGTTTCCAGACTCGAACCCACGACCGATAGGTCACAATGGAGAAACCTTACCATTGTATATAATCTTTATTATTTATGAGAATTATGCATTTGAAGCTTTGGACAACTCCTTTGTTTAATATTTAGATAAAGTAAGAATCAGGAAAATATTTCCTGGTTGGTTGGCCCACCTAGTGAGGCTTATCAGTTTGACCCATATTTTCTCTCATGTGGCATGTCAGATGGGGCCTAAATTTTGTGGACAGGTAGACTTCAAGGTTACCTGTTCATATGTCAAGTTTCATCCCAATTGGAATTGGCCATGTGGTAAACAAAAAGCTTTGGGAATCCAGGAGTGCCAATGGGGTGCACTCCAAAATATGGAATATGGAGAGGGTGCATGCCAATAGGGGGTTGTATACCAACCAAACCTTGCCCTATCTATTCAATAGGGGTATCACCATATCATCCTACCACATTGCACAACTAGTTGGGCCACCAAGAGGAGCTTAGCTACACTAAACCATGTAAAGGACATTCTCCCAAGATATTTTGGTTCTTTTTAGGATTTAACAACTTTATTTGTATAAAGCTCTAATTTGTGCTAATTTATATAAAGTATTATGAATTATTTGCTGTTTTATATTATAGCGTGTTCTAATAAATAATTAACAATTATTTGAAGAAGAGTGTGCCTCACATCCCTTAGGGGTATGCCTTGTCCTGGGGAAGCATTTTTGTCTTGGGTACACCGTACACCTCACGCCCTTGACAACTCTGGCACTAGTCTTGCACTCGCTTTTGCTTGAAATTACAAGAAGAAAATTCACTAGATGGTGCATTTAACTGGGATGAACCTGGAAACTGTACATGTATACGATCTAGGGATGCTCCCAAGGTGTCAAGTATTGGTATCGGGCAGCATATCAGAAAACTGGTTTTAGTAGATGTCTTAGAGACTTATCGGAGATACGCTTTGATGCACATGGATATGCTTATGATAATGTGCAAATCTAGTGCTTTTAAGCATTGTATACCATAAATAAGCAATAAACAATAGTCCTACTAATGTCAGGTTATCTTTGTCTTTGTGGCATGTATGTGATTCAAGTTTTCATTGGCAATTGTAATATCAGACCTACTAATAAGTAATAAGAAGCAATTAAGCATGAAGATTTGAAAAAGAAAAATCCATGTGGTTCAAGTCTTCATTCGCAATTCGCAAGTGCTAATTTTTGCCTGTTTAATCATTCCTCCTAGGTCATTTTTGAGTATGGATGAGATCCACTTAGGTTTTGGCCAATAAATCAGAGTAGAAAAAAGTTATTCTTTGAAAACTGGGATTTTTGGGTTTTGGCAGCCTATTTTTTGACTGTATAGGCCTGTATCGATCTGTATCTGTTCGATACAGTTCTCTGCATAAATATTTTTATGTATCAGTTCTGTATCATATTGACTTGGCCAATCTCAATACGTATCTGGCCATATCGGTCGATATGAATTGAGACTTGACACCACGGGTGCTTCATCAGCTCTTCACATGGCAGAAATGGGTGTGCTCATCAAGAGATTCATCTCTACGGGTGCTTACCTAGAAACCTCTCTCTCTCTTGTTATGTGGCATAGAAATGAACAAATCATGGCTCGACTTTTGCAGTTTGTATCTGGTTATGCTGGGCAAAAAACTCAAATAATCATATTCAGTTATGAGAAAATCATTATATAACATACATTTATGCTTGCCGTACAGATTGTAACAAATTCAGGGCGTGCAAGCACACTAGCCGCCACAGATGCTGCTGCCCCTACTTTGAGGCGTATTGAAAGAGCAGCTATAGCTGCTGCCACTCCTATTACTTACCATTCCAGGTATTTCCACTTCTTTGTTTTGCAATTCTGTACTAACTCGTTCATCTCTTTCTATTCACTCCCTTTTTGTGTGCTGGTTTCAGGGAGCTTTTACTCCTTATACATGAGCACCTTCAGGCATCTGGCTTGACCAGTACTGCTGATTCATTGCTAAAAGAGGCTCAGTTGACACCTTTGCGATCTTCGGCAGCACCACCTCCACTCCGACACCAAATTTATGTTCAAGAAACCCCACACACTCAAATTCAGTGGCCATCTGGTCGCACTCCTTGTGGGTTTATCTCAGATGCATCAAAACCAACAGCACGAGATGAGGATTCAAGCCTAAAGACTGATTCAGTTGTGCCTTCTTTAAAGAAGAAACCACTGCTTTTCTCACCAAATATCAGCTTTCAGTCAAGAAACCAGGCTCTGTCTAATCCACCGTCAAATAGCAAGTGTTCCGGTACTTCAAGATATGCATCTGCAGCTTCTGGGGTATCAGATGCTTCAGCAGTGTCTGCTCTAAAGCCTTGTGTAGATACAGAACTCCAGTTTAAGACTCCAATCGTGTTACCAGTGAAACGAAAACTAACAGACTTCAAGGATAGTGGATTTGCTTCACAAGGGAAGCGCCATGCAACTGGCGAGCATGTGTTCCGGTCTCCAATATGCCAGACACCCAGTACTGTCCGTAGAAGCAATCAACCGATGGATTCTATTGGGTTGTCTGTTACACAGAGTTCTAGTCAGTGGGATCAGTTTGGGCGCTCAACTGCAAGTGGGATTGTTACTGATAATTTGGATAATAGCCAACAAAATAGTAGTACCCCATTGGGCCCGATGACTCCCTCTTCCTCCCTCCCTGGTCTTCTTGCTGACTCAGTATCTAGTATCACAGAACGAGTAACTCTAGACCATCTTGTGGTGCAGTATCTAAAGCACCAGCATCGCCAATGCCCTGCTCCAATAACCACTTTACCTCCACTTTCTCTTCTATACCCACATATGTGCCCTGAATCAAGAAGAAATGTTGATGCACCTGCAAATGTCACTGCTAGGCTGAGCACACGTGAGTTCCGGAACCATTATGGTGGAATTCATGGAAACCATATGGATCGTCAGTTTGTCTACAGAAGATTCAGGCCATGGCGTACTTGCCGGGATGATGGCACCCTCCTGACATGCATAACTTTTCTTGGGGACTCCTCCCAGATTGCGACTGGCAGCCATTCTGGTGAACTCAAGATTTTTGACTCAAACAGTGGTAATGTTCTGGAGAGCTACACAAGCCATCAGTCATCAATTTCACATGTCCAGTCGGCCTTGTGTGGGGATAGCCAGCTGATTCTCTCTTCCGGATCCTATGATGTGCGATTATGGGATGCATCTTCAGTTTCAGCAGGGCCCATGCGTTCATTTGAGGGATGCAAGTTGGCACGGTTCAGCAATTCAGGGACCACATTTGCTGCCTTATCATCAGAGTCGAGCAGGCGTGAAGTTCTCTTGTATGACATCCAGACCTTCAATCTGGAGTTGAAGTTGTCTGATTCCTCTACAATTTCTTCAGGCCCGGGCAGAGGGCATGTACAGTCTCTCATACATTTTAGCCCATTAGACACAATGCTACTGTGGAATGGAGTCTTATGGGATCGGCGGGGTTCTGGACCTGTTCATCGTTTTGACCAGTTCACTGATTACGGGGGTGGTGGATTTCATCCTGCTGGAAATGAGGTATGTATAAAGCTTTTCATTCTCCAAATTATTTAGTGTGCATATTTTAAATTTGAAAATCAGATTTTAAATAGCAGCTCTGGACTAGGATCATCACTAAAGTAGGAATAAATTTTTGCATCTAAACATCTGTAATGAGTCTTGATTCTTGACTTGTTATCCATGTAATGAAATCTAGTCAGCTCCTTTTGGTTTGATGGGGATGCTTAAACCTGTCTTTCCTTTGTTAGGTAGTTGTAGTGTTTATAATTGCTAACTGGTGACGATATGAAATTTGTAGGTTATTATAAATTCCGAAGTCTGGGATCTCCGAAAGTTCAAGCTTCTACGCAGTGTACCTTCTTTGGACCAGACAGTTATAACATTCAATGGACGTGGAGATGTAATCTATGCAATCCTCCGGAGGAATCTTGAGGACATAACATCGGCAGTAAACACCCGGCGCGTCAGGCACCCCCTTTTTTCAGCATTTCGGACTGTGGATGCTGTTAACTACTCAGACATAGCCACAGTCCCTGTTGATCGCTGTGTCCTTGATTTTTCAACAGAGCCAACTGATTCTTTTGTCGGTTTGGTATCTATGGATGACCATGAGGAGATGTTTGCTTCTGCTAGGCTGTATGAGATAGGCCGAAGGCGGCCAACTGATGATGATTCTGATCCTGATGACGCTGAAACTGAGGAAGATGATGATGATTCAGGAGCTGATGAGCCGATATCAGGAACTGACCTGGATGCTGACATCGATAGTGAAGGTGATGATATGAGCAATGGTGATGAAGATGATGATGAAAGTATAGATGAGATGGATGAGGATGATGAAGATGGGGATTTTGTCATTGACAATTTGGATTTCGATGCTGGTACAGGAATTCTTGAGATTGTAACTGAGGGTGACGAAGAGGAGGATGACGAGGTGGTTGGATCTTTCAGTAGTGGGGAAGAAGGGGATATGGACAATCGGTTTGGGTTCTGAATGTCATATGAAATGTATTCATTTGAATGATTCAAAGGGTCTTGCAAATTTGATGTAATTATTTTTCGGTTATCTGGTGTCTCTAAGGTGTTCCAGGATGAAATTCATCCCTTGAGTTGAGAGATGAGAAGGCGACGGGGATGTAAGAACAGATGTCCCTGTATTTGGCCTTCGTTTAGTAATAAAAGCTTCATTCATGTTCTTTGTATCTGTTAAGTGGTCCTTTCTCATTTTCTGGAGTTTTTTTTAGCGTACTTGTTGGGAGAATCTGAAAGATTTGTGGTATCAGGACCGATCATGAGTTGACCAGTCCAATGCTCAGACTCGTTATAAACAAATTTTTGGAGGCAGTTTTGATATCCCTTCACCCCCTCGGCTCTGTTTGGTTGTAAGGGGAATTAAAGAGAAGGGAAGTGAAATTTTCATACTTAAAAAATAAACTTTTTTAATCATTACCCCATGTGACACCATATGACAATATATCTAACTCCGAATCATTCCATATGTGGTTATTAAATTTCACTTTACTTTGCATCCATTTCCCTTTGATTTAAAATGTAAAATAAATATTACATGTAAAATGTATCTTTACTAGGTTTGGTAAGAAATTTAATTAGTTTATACAATCACATGGGATAATGATTACAAAAGTTTCTTTTTTAGGTTTGAAAATTTTCCCTTCCCTTCCCTTTAATTTCCCTTGCAACCAAACGGAACCCTCTTGTTATGAGACATATGAGTGTCAAAAAAGGGTAGGGTATTTCTAACCTTCACTCCTAAATTTTGTGTCAATATGGATTTAGGTATCTATCAGCCCATCCTATCAGGAGGTCTTGAGTTCAAGCCTCCTGGGTCACTCCTCTTCTCTCCCCCTAACAGCATCTGCTGTCCCCTCACAAGGAGGCAAAATGATGACTTAATCTCCTTGCCCGAACACATTCCCCGAGGGAGATTAAGTCATCATTTCGCGCCTCATGTGAGGGAACAACACTGTGCTGTTCGGGTAGCGAACAACAGAGGATAAAATTTCCCTCCCCCCCCCTCTCCGAAGAATTAAAATCTGTAGAGTAGAGAATGAGGGGGCCTTCCAAAATAGTCTGACTCCACAAAGTTATTAGAGTCATTCCCAAAATTCTGAGAAAAACAAAAGAAAATAGAACTTCCCTAAATTCTCACAGCATCCCCCACCATAGGGATCAGAAGGATAGGGTCGGGAGGTGATTAACCAATCTCCAATACACTAAGAGACTACAGCTTCTTTTTGTTCTGAAGTCCTTGCAAGTATTCTTGTTGTCCGAAGGCGTGCCCGTGATTTCTCATTTTTATCAAGTAATTCTCCAGTCTGTTAAACAACATATTCCCAATTACTCACGAATTAGGAGGAATATATACTTTATCATATTACTGTACATAAGAATGAACGAGGTAAGATTTTGACTTTTCCTATACACAACTTGCACAATGGGAGTAGCTCATATATCTTTTGTATCCATAATATTCTCTGCTGCAAGCACTACCACAGAGTTACCGGGAAGTTTGGAATCAACTAGCATAATACGCATAACTTCTCAGGGGGTCTTCTTGTCTGGTGTTCGTCCATGAGGTGTCCGACTGAAAAGAAGCAACACCCGCATCCTATTGCAATGGAACAAAAAAAGAACAAAGAAACGTGTTACGGAAGTATTTCAATTCATGATATACAAAGATCCAATACATTATCTATTAAGTTTCTCTTACGAAGAGCTTTGGCAATTCGGCACTCAATTAAGTCTTTTCCCAACTAACCTTTGCCACTTGCTAGAGTCAAATCATGTGATAGAGTGGATAGCAAGCAATGATTAACTACCAAAAGGTTTTGTTAATACAAATATAGTGAAAATGACAAATTCTAGGATTAAATGTGCGACTTTCCATACCAAAACGGGAATTTATGAGAAGTAATCATCAACTAAATCTTTATTTTAGAGAAGTGATGAGATGTATCCAACTGTTACTTAATGGCTGATCATCCCAAAAGGAAACTAACAGGTAAGCAAATGGATCCAACATCTTTTGCTGGATTTCTTTCCTGATGATCTTCCTACAACCCATCTATTGTCTCCAGCATTAGCTTGGCCGAGACATTCCCATTGATGATTATGTCAAGCTCTCTCTGCATTTGGATCTGGATCTCATTTTGGAGCAACTAGACACCTTTAGTGTAAATAATTCCAAGGGATTCCAAACAAACTATCATAGGTTTCCATGTGTAGTAAAACAGCTAGTTCTTGATTAATTTATCAAGCCAGCTTAATCTCAGTTGGTACCTTGATATGATCAGATGAACATCATAACCATAAATGTAGGTGTTCATATTGTTGGGCCATTTTACCATACCAACCAAAGCATGACCAAATTTTTGCACAAGTCTATTTTGGTGCTCCTTTTTCACATCCTAATAGTGTTTACCAAATAAACATGGGTGTTCTCAAATCTCAATCCCTGGAGTACCTCAAAAGCATTATGCAATCAATTTGTGATGCAAATGGAACATGGCAAATCCTAAAGTGAAAGATGCGAAAGATTTACACTCAGAAAAGAAGCTATTTCTGACTGATGGAGCCAATATTTCTGATAATACATTCTTCATGATCCTAAAATCTACAAGATGCCCATAAATTAGATGAAGGATTGTTTTTCAATCAGGAGAAGGCTCACAATTTACAGAATCTAAAGAAAATCCACTTCATCAGTCCATTTAACCATTGGCCTAGAGAACATTCATAGTACTGGCAAATTATTACACACTATGTCACTACCTCTCAATTTGCATTCCACTACACTCATCTTTGTGGATTCAATCTTCAACTACACTCACATTTACTAGCTAGGACACCAAACTTGAATAAATAAATAAATATAAAAATAGTTTCAAACAATTAAATGACAACAGCTATTTCTCAATTATGAAAGAATTAAATTCTGAAATATTAAAGGTATAGTTATAAACTAACATATAAAAGCAAAAAGGTTGTGAATGAAATGAATCTTACGATAAAGTATCGGCAGCATAAAATATTGGAAGCCTTCCTAATTCAGCTCCTCTCCATGTACTTCTGTTAGAATTCATAGCTTGGTCAGCTTCAGAGCTTGTGGCAGTCGCAACAAACTGGAAAATGAAATTAGTCAGCATTGCTGCAACCATACAAGGTACATAGAGCAACACACATGAAGTTTCTATTAGTTGATTTATTTTAAACTTGTATGTCCTTAATGTTTTACATGTTTCTCTTTATATTTGTATACTATTTACATTCAGGCAACAACAATAAAAACATAGCCTTATCCCAACTAAATGGGGTCAGCCAAATGGATCTTTGCTCTCCAATCAGCTCTAATCGAAGTCATACATGATACGAGGCCTGTCAAGATGCTTCCACTTGTATCCCCTTTGCTCTCTGAAATGGTTTCCATTCGTTTCTCATTCACTTCCATAATGTATCTTATTCGCTTCTCCTTCGTCTCTTTTAAAGAAATTTTTAGGACTCACTTTTGCTTTGTTTCTCATTTTTGGCTCCTTCTCTAGTAAGTACTTCAACTGTTTACTATCCATAAAATAGTGGCTAGAGTTCAAGATTACTTCAGTTTATTTAGACTTTAGAAAGATCAAAGTACTTCATTGGAGTCAAAAAAGGAATCTGGTATTTCAGTGATCTTAACACTGGTAGGAGTAATAGACAGCTTAGTTTGCTTGAGGAAGAGAGTCGAAGATTGGGAAGATATTATAATTGAACTTCTGTTATGGAAGATGATTTAGGTGGTTTGTTGTCTATATGGAGGGTCTAACACTTCTGATGCAAATCACATAGTCTTGATGGATTACTGTTCCATGTTGGTATACATTTTTTTTTTGGGTTATTTCCAAATGCCCCCCTGAAAATGGCCAAACTTACAGTTGCCCCCCTGAAATTTCACTAATTCCACATGCACCCTTGCTTTCCAAACTAAGTACCACTATAGTCCCTGCCGTTAGACAGAGACGTTATGTTATAACGGATCCCAGTTTTTGAACTTCGATGGACCATTCTGCCCCCGGATAGGATAAATGACCAAAATGACCTTACCTGAGAAAGAAAAAAAAAAAAACAAAAACAAAAAAAAACCTGCAACTCATCTTCCCCAAATCATTTAGGGTTTGAGGAAGATGAGTTTTTGAATCGTTTCAGGTTTTGGCCATACTTTCGGCCACTTTAGTGTATTCAGTGGTCTATGGGTATCGTTTCTGAACAGCAATCGGGCTGCCCAGCGATTACTTCCCCTTCATGGTGAATTGCTAGGTAGTGTTGTTGGGCTGCAACTTGGTGTGGCATGTTGGGGTCCTTCTGTTACATTTGAAAGGTGGGTGTAATGGAATTGGGGCTTGGGTCTTCAATTCTGTATTGAATGATGCCATCCTCCTGCTGTTCTTGAACTTCTACGTGAAGATGCATCTCAGGAAGAGAAAAGTAGTTGCAGTAGAAGATGACCCTTTAACGACCCATACATGTTTTGCTGCCTCTGGCTTGGAAGCAAGAAGAGAGATTGACAAGATTGAAGAGAAGAAGGATCTGTGATTTTTTTGTCTTTTCGTTAATCATCTTCTTAAGAAATTTTTGTGTAATGAGTCTGTATTGTAACTGTAATTCCATCCATCCATGGATTTGGGGGAGAACTCATATCAATTTCCCCCAGTATTTTTGTATAGAATCTGTTAACCTGACATACAAAATGTTGATAGTGATTGTAAACTCTCTACCTTCTTTCATTAATCTTCAAGAGAAAGGGTTTCAAAACAGGAGAAGAAATCTAATAGCCATGAAATGTTATTGGAATCCTCCACTGATTTGTTTTCTCAATCTAACCCATTTACGATTTGCAAAGGATCTGGGGACGATGGTTTTTTGAATGATTTTAGGGTTTTTTTCGATTTTCATTCCAAACCCTAAACTGATTCAAAAACTCATCTTCCCCGAACCCTAAACGATTTGGGGAAGATGAGTTGCAGGTTTTTTTTTTCTTCCAGGTATGGTCATTTTGGTCATTTTACCCTATCAAGGGGTAGAATGGTCCATCGATGTTCAAAAACTGGGATCCGTTATGTTATAACGTCTCTGTCTAATGGCAGGGACTATAGTGGTGCTTAATTTGGAAAGCAGGGGTGCACGTAGAATTAGTGAAAGTTCAGGGGGGCAACTGTAAGTTTGGCCACTTTCAGGGGGGCATTTGGAAATAACCCTCTTTTTTTTGGATGGCATATCATTTCTCATTTGATTGGTTAACCGAGTTAACTTTAGTGTCAACTGATCAGAAAATCAAGAATCGACTAGCTCTGAAACTGCATATATGTCAAATCTAATTCCAAATCTTTATGATTTGAATTGTATACACTCCAAAATGGAAAAGGAAAGGAAAGAGAGGCATAAAGTTATATGATACAATAACATTCTCATTTCAAATATAGCGCCCTTGTTTTGTTTTGCATCCAAGCACGTTTGAAAACATCTAGAGTACCAATAGAATAATGCATTTTCAGTGCGACTTTCTTGTCAGTCAGTTTATTTTCTAGCTGGTATGTCAAAAAAAAAAAATATGTCCTAGTAGCAGAGTAGGTGGAATTACAAAAATAATTAATACCGGTCCAAGAACTCCACCAATTGGAAACTTTTGGGTATTACTAAAACTATATGGACAGGAGGTCAATAAGAAAAGTGAATCTTCACATATTGTGCAAGCGCAAAGATAAACCAGTCTACTCATTTATTTTTGCATTCTCTTCTCTCTTCATATCAATTTCTAGTTCTGATTCTGTTCTTAGCATAAAAATCCTTTTTTATTTATTCTGGTTTATTGAATTCCTACTCCAAGTCTCCAACAAGGAATTTTCTGAAGCTTCAAATCTAACCATTGGATTGCAATTCTGCTTCCGTAGTTCACAATTGATTTCTGTTCTGAACCTTCTTACGGTTTCAAGATTCAAACTTGAAACTGATTTCCTATTTTCCTACTACAAATCTTATCTCAGTTCAATCGATTTTCAAGTTCTGTTTTCTAAGATCTCAGACTTCTAACTATTATCAGGCTTCTTATTTGGTACCACAATCAATCTCTAATTGGGTTTATCTGAACCTTTCATCAATTCTCAGATTTGGGAATTCCTTCCTCAAGTAGGAATTTTTAGATCCTAAAAATTTGATCATGGATCAAAGCCCGATTTCTGATTTTATACTCTCCCATGAAATTAGAGCCTTTGAACAGAATGTTGGCAGAATCTGATCCCTTGATCCTCTGATATTGAAATTCTTTGGAAATTTGGCTTTATTCTTATGTATGGTCCTGTACTTATCTCCCATTGGATCTAACTGGTTCGAGATTAGCATTGCATTACATTCAGAATGAAGTTTTTGCAGCTAATCAACTGTCTAAGGCCTCAGTATCATACCTCAATGCTAATTTATCCCCAGTACCCCTGTTGGAGACAGCAACACTTGAGTACACACGTGGAATATGTCAGAAATCCTCCATATCTTCTTTTATTTTTATTTTTTAGTAGGGCAAGTGCAACAATTTTGACATGCACCGAACATAAATATGGATTGGTAGTAATCCACAGTTTTAACCTACATTAGGTTTGTAGTATGCTATTGTGTTTGGAGTTCTTAATGTCATAATGCATGATCATAAGGGCACATTCTTTTTGCTATATATTTTCAATATTAAAATGGATAAAGGACTCTGTCCGGGAGTGTGACTCCTGCGCCCAGATGCAGCATGGGGCGAAATAACTGCCCCACCCCCCATGAAAGGCGGAACTTCCACCCCTGTTGATGCTTGCACATGCACTCCCATTGGCCCCCACACTGGCGCAGGGGACATACTCCCAGACAGAGAACGCATCCGCTTTTTAAAATGATGACTTGCTTGCTGCATGAAAATTGTTTATGATTTTCAGTAGATATCTCCTGGTGGCTGACACTTCAAAAGTCAAGCATGGCTTTGTTGTTTTGAACAATAAACATGAGATTATCATACCCCTTCAAAAAAGGCCCCCCTCCCCCCCTTGGGGTTTTCTTTTTGTTGAGTGGGGGGGGGGGTGTTCCATAACTTCTATGGTAATCAATGTGTTACTCAAAATGAACATAAGGTACTTGCAATAATATAGACCATGAAGCTGCTTTCATATATTATGGTAACCACTTTCCAGACATGAATATCCAAATCATCATTAAGAACATAACTGAACTACGTGACTGAAAAGTCCTTTCAACTTTTTTCTATTTAGAATATGGGCACACAAAAAAATGCAGTCAAAGCAGAATAACAGAGAGGGAGAGGGGAACTAATGAAACTCTAGGATGAGAAAAATCAAAGAATTCTGGGAATTACCAGTGGAAAGAGGATAGCCATGACGCCGTAACTCACAAGAGGAGAAAAGAAGAAAATTGCCAAAATACAAGGGCCTCCTAGAAAAAAATAAATGAATCAATAAATATAGTTACCACAAATTAACATCTTAACATCCAAAAAGGACAACAATTGAGTAAAGAAACGATCACAGATAAATAGCATAATAAAGTGTTCACTTTGACAATTTTTAAAAGAAGAAAGAAAGAGAAAATGAGATCAACAAATATTAGAAGTATATTTACTTCTTCAAGCAATTGTGCATACAATTTTTGCATGTAATTTAGCATTCACTGCAGCCCATTGCACAACATTAATTCCGGGTGGAAGATATTTTTAAATAATGTTGGAAGCTTTATACTTCACTGATCAATATCATTACCAAAACCTGCGAAGAAGGCCCAGTTTGATTCAAAGAAGTCAAGCCGTTTGTCTAGACCCACCTCAGCAAGATTCCATTTGTACCTAATAAGTTGAGAAATGCAGTGAGTCTTTGTCAAGATAATAATAAATGCTACTCATGAACTGCATAAATAAATTCTGTACGTACTCAAAACTGTAGTAGGAATACATCCAAGAAAGAAGTATGAAATTGAGCACCTTCCCAATGTAGGGTATAAACCCAACAGTAAAAACCTGCATTGTAAATCCCCAAAAACTTTCAAATCTATCAATTACATAATAAACAAATCACCAATAAAGAATAATTCATTGCACACGTAAAACATTCCTACTGAATAAAGTGACCCTAAAAAATAAACAAATGAAGCATGCCCACCACCAACAAAAAAAATGCACCTCAAGGAAGAAGAAGTTCAACAGGACGAGTGAATAAATCTGTTCCCCGATTCCAATTATCACCCTGTTTAGACATAACAGAACATAAACAATCACTTTACTAATACAATTCTACATTTAATGGAAATGGTTGTATGTGACGAAGCAGTAACAGCATTGTCCTGGAAAAGTTAATTAGTTTGAAGATTGTACCCCCCAAGGCCAGGAGGCTTTTCCATATGAGCAGAAGTTTGTGAGTTTACTGACTCCTTCTGGATTGATGATTCCACCACAGCTGATCCATCTTTACCCATTGCAACAAAAGCATACTTAGCAATGTCATTGTACCTAGATTACAACCCTTGATTAGAAAAGCATCGAGATAAAGTAGAGCATAGTCTCAACAAAGTAGCAGGTAGTATCTCAATTCCATCTTAGGCTAAAATAATTTGAGAATGACAAGAAAGGGGGAAAAACATTCAAATAAAGGGAGCTTCTAAACATCACTATACCTAATGATGTTTAAAACTACCTTATACTTCACAACATGCTGGGTGGGTCCATGTTATGTGCCTAATGGGGCCCACTCTAGTGTGTGGGCGCTAGATTGGGCCAACCAAGTATGGGATAGATTAAAGGGCTTGATTTAACGTGTTCCATTAGCTTTGGAGCTTTTGGCATATCGGCCAAGTACCTAACATTTGGTATCAGAGCTAGGCACCATGTCACGGGTTCGAGTCACGGAAAGGGCTACCTAGGAGAGGGCTACCTAGAGTAGAGTGAAAGTCATCAAGAAAGGGCTACCTGCCGCTAGGCACAAACCCTGGAGCAGAGTGGAGCTGCTTAGAAAGGGCTACCTACCGCCAGAGTGAAAGCTGCCTAGAGTGAGAGCCGCCGAGGATGACGGATGCGGAAGCATGGTGGTCTGTTATGTGCCTAATGGGGCCCACTCAAGTGTATGGACGTTAAATTGGGCTAGCTAGTATGGGATAGGTTAAAGGGCTTGATTTAATGCGTTCCATCAGCTTCGGAGCTTTTGGTGTATCGGTCAAGTACCTAACAGTCCATGTGATATGGGACCCCACACTAGTCTTGTCGAATTTCAACCTGAATCAAGCATAAAAAATGGTTAAAAAGCGAGTTCAAAGTTCCATTAAATTATAAGAATTTCATTTTACTGTAATTGAATGTAGTGGCTTTTGTAAAGTAATGTAACTTTGAACTCACTTTTAATGCACTTTTTCATCCTGTTTCGGGCTGGAATTCACCAGTAAGACAGTTATGAGGTCCTCTATCATGTAAAACCATTCATGTGCCATGAGGCAGGGTGTGAAGTATAGTGGTAGTGTTAAATGTCGCCATAGATTTCTCCCAAAACTAAACGAGGAAAGTCTAGGAACAAAAAAAGAGAGACATGGAAAAAATCTGTTCAGAATACCAAAATATTTTGCACCAACAAGTAGATTACCCTCGAAACTCCAGCACAAATAGCTGCCATATAACCATCTTTTAGATAATATGGTCAAAAAGGTGTTTTAGATCTAATTTTACTTATCTTTTGAGATTCAGTAGTTTATCTTGGTTAACTGAGTTACTGGTTGTATTAACTCAGATGAATATTACATAAACATGTTACATTGAAAAGCATGAGCAAGCCATTGCCTACCAAGAGAGTAATTGGAGCAGTAACAGCACACTTAAAGTAGAGGGCCTTTAAAGTATCTTGTTCTCTATTAAAAGAAGAATTATATATGACCAACTAAATCAGGGAAAAGAACACCAGTTTAATTTTCTTTCTTCTTTTTTTCCCCCTTATTTATTTATTTTGGGGGTGGGGGGAGAGGGGGGGTTCTTTCCTCTTTCCTCTTGAGTAAAGAAAATGTATTCCAGCATGGCATAACACATAGGATACTAAACCCAAATTCCCACTGATCTGATTTATGTTTTATTAGTTATTGATTTTCTCTTAAAACACCAAAATCAGCCCTGTTTCATGTTTATTGATTTTCCTTAATCATGTCCGATTCTATCCTTATTTAGCATATCATTTTCTTATTACTTTTCAATTCTACATTCTGTTAATTCCAATTCTTAACATCTGATTTATTTTCTTAAACTTTCTAAATCATTTTAAAAAATTTAGTTATCTTCAAAGTTTCATATCTGTCCCCTAACTCTTTAGTTGATTCCAACAAGCTATTTTGCACTAGTTCTCTAAGTTACCGTGATACTTGTATCCATTCCATTATTATAATTAAAGGTTGTCAATGCAAATGATTTTTAGGTTTTAATTTCTTATTATAAGCTTAAAAACCCTTTTTTTTTGTGAAGGGGTATTTATTCAGAGGGAAATAAGAAGATGAGGCATTAGCACAAACTGGCAAACCAACATACCTTTGTGTCACGTAATGTAGCACTTTAGCCCTCACTTACATGGAAATCTTAGGCATGTGATTCGTTTTGGTTGTCTGACTACAACACATTCTTTCTTGTTTATCCTTGAAATTAATTGAGCTTCCTACTGCATTGAAAACCTTACTAAAACATAAGCACAAAAATTAATCCTTTATTAGGACCCTATTTTACCTTACACCGACCATGGATGAAATAGTTATGCATAAAAATTGAAACAAATGAGCTTTCCTCAACATCGTATCATGTTAATCATCACATCAAATAATAGGTTTGGATTAAACTAGGAGGAACTGTTAAAGCCTGCGAGCATATTTCCAGAACCTGATTCTCCATATAACGAAAAGGTGAAATAAGCAGAAAGTAATATGGTCATAGCAGATACAATTTAGTCATAACCCACACTTTAGATGCAAGACATGAGGAGGTTCATGCTACAGACTAGTTTTAATAAAATAGCAATATGTCACAAACCAAAATCCCCAATAGCAAAATATTATATTCACAAGGAGAAATACTACTTATACACAAGAAACTTTATAAAGCTCTTAAGCATAAAAATGGTAGATTATAAGGAACAGATCAATACCAGAGAATGCTTAGTACAAAGCTGAAAACATACAGTGGATAAAACCAAAATATCTGCAAGGGAAACACCAAAACAAAATACTCAGAGCCAACTGGATTATTTATGACAATAAATATGAATGGAATCCACAAAGAAATAAAGACTAGTAATGCAGCACAAACAAGACTTTAAGCAAATGATTCCAGAACAAGTTATAAGAAGATAATAAGAAGACAGTTCCAGAGAAAATAACTAGGAGCAAAGACAAAATAAAAATAACAGCGGAATAAGAGATATCAAATATCAACATCAGGAAAGAGGCCAATGATATAACTTAGGCTCACTGGACGCTACTTTTAGCCAAAACATATGATAAATCATAAGTTGACTTTAGCATCTATAATGGGATGAGATGTTCAATCTGGTAGCAAAGGCTTGTAGATTCAACAATGAATCTCCACATAGCACCAATGAGGTTGGAGGACCAATAATGGAAATAAAAGAACTCGAGAACCATAGAAATGAATCTAAAATATGTATAAAATATTATAGAGAATACTTCCCTCTGAAGTCTTAATGTCATAACTGCTAGGTGGGTACAGCAGTACTCAACGGTAAAAATATTAGAAAATGCATAATCATCATTTATTGTACCAATCTCCAGACAGGATATAGGAGTTAACCAATAAGACACATAAAGACACAACACAATAATACATGTCCATGTCTGGGGTAAACATGTAAAAGACATCTATAAGGAAATCAATTGCAAAAGAAAAAGCCTAATTACATAGATAATCTGCATACTCACATAGAAAAGCTGAATAAGTCCTGAGCGTAAGAAGGAATAAAGTTTTACACCACCAGCAAAGGAACATTGATCGTCTGAACCAAAATTTGGGCATCGATTTGGTAATATCCATTCTAGAGTTGGAATGACAACTGAATTTATAACAAACATGCTGCAACAGTGAAAAGACTCATAAATTTTAAAAATAAGTCAACTATAGATGTGTCCAAGCTGAAATCAGATACTTTGACATGCAAGAAATTCTACACATCAATCGAATACTGGTCCAAGAATATAAAACAAGCTTTTCACTAGGGGGCATTGGGAAATAAAAAAAATAAAAAATTTGAATAAAAGCAAAACTGAAACTATAGAAAAGGTAAATAGAAGTAAAGTAGTCAAGTGGGCTGTTCAGCTCATTTACATTGTGCAAGTTAAAAAAGACAAAATGGATCCATAGAGGAAATACAACGAAAAGTTTAAGCAAAATCTGCTGGACGCCCCAGCTGTTGACCACTGGAATTTGAACTACAATTTTAAGACTCAGAACCCAATTTTGAACCACCTGGATGAGCCATAGTTATTCCAACTACTATAAAAATTGGATATTGAGGACTCTTGTCAAATTATTTTGGGTAAAGTATTATGCCAAGCAAACAACGTAACACATTTCCCATCCTTACCCTAGGCTTGAATTGGCAGTCAAAGTTGCAGGGAAGTGGTCCAAAGAGAATGCTCTAAAATTCTTTGCACCCAACTGTGAAGATTATTTGAGTCAACTTAGAATTGGTTAAACTGTGCTGGAATAATTTGTAGGACCTTTCAAACCAAGTGCACTGAAAATGCATTCCCAAAATCTAGTCCTAATAATGGAATGCAGATCTTCTTCAGACAGAAAGAATTCAAGCCAGTAATAAAGAATATTCTGAAGGGAATTACACTGTAAAACACAAACTTGTGACAATTTCAACCCGTAACAAGGAGAAAAGAGTAAAAGAAAACCGCTGGAACTGAAAAGATGCAAAATTGAAAAACCAACAGAGAGAGCGAGAAGATTACCTTCCTAAGAAAATCAAGCCATTCAAAAGAAAACACTGCCCGATTCGGATCAAGAGCATCCTCGACCTGTGACAAGAAAAGTTCGACCACAATTGTTAATATAAAAAAAAAAAAAAAAGAATTAGAATTAGAAAGTAGAGGTAAAAGGGAGAACCTGAGACAGAGGAAGACGACCCTGTGAAGACAACATGCCTCCCTGAAACCATCAATCCACAGTAAAACGGCTTGCTTGACCTGTGGTCTCAGAGAATCCATCTTTAGTGCCATAATTTTTACAAGGGAGGGAGGGAGGATGTCCGTTCCGTCTGGTTTATGATTGCTGTTGGATTAAGGAATCTGAGTATCTGAACAGAAGAGAGCGGGTTTTTTGAGTAAAATATTCAGAGGGCCAAGGATATGCTATCGCAACGCGCTCGCTTGTTTAGACGCGCCTTCTTAGTTTCATAGTGCTTCCCGCCTTCAATAAGGAGGGAGCTTATAAGCTTATTACGTGTAGAATTCGGTTGCTGGAATTTAATATCTCCACCCATGGAAGTTTCTATGGCATCATCACCTAATATATTAAATGGAAGGATGATTTGGTAAAATCCAACCACTGGATAGGAACAACATGGTCCATTGGATAGGAAGAACATGGTCTAGACTGGTGTTGAGTTAATTTCATAGCAAAACTCCATCATTTACCTTGTAGTAACATTTTTCCTTATATGTTTCAACCATTCATTTGTTTTTTATCTAAAAGTAATGAATTTTTAAACCTTTATATATACTACCATATGCTCCAGTTCTGATTGTGATGTAGAAGACTTTTGAAGAATTTTTTGATCAGCTGGACCGGTGGAAATCCTCCCGATCAGACCAAAAATATTGACTTTCAGTAATTGATGAGTGCAACTTTTGATTCAGGTGGAGTTACGGGAGTCATAATACCCATATCCAAATGGCAGTCAGTGGTCTACAACATTTTGATGGCTCTAATGGCGAGTCATGGGACCACCAAAATTGGGGGGCAAATTCGCACGTTTAAGGGGTGTACCGGACCTCCGAAGTTTTGTGCACGATTTAAAGATATTAGTTTCCTATTTTATTTCATTTTTCTTCTTCGTTGCAAGATGACCTTATATAAAAGTCATTTTAGACTAATGAAAGGGCATCTTGAAGTTTATGAACAAAATTCATTTTATTTGCTCTTCTTCCTCGTTGGAATTAGGGGTTTCTTAATCTAATAGATTCGAGAGTTCGTTAGCGCTAAAACAAAATCCAGCCCCATACTTCTGACTGCTTCATATTGAGTTAGAATTTTACAAGTTGTGAAGGTATTATGGCTAATTCAGATCATATAACATCCAATGTTCAGATAAATCACTAGACCAATTCCAATTCTGATTGATGTTCATGCCATAGTTGTTACTAGTTTTTCTTTATCTTTTATTTTTGCTAATGAGGAAACCCTTGAACCTGCTCGGGTTTAGGGTTCAGGCCCAAGGGAAAACCCCGATTACACAAACCCTCCCTCCACCCCGTGTGACAATTCATTCGTGGGGACTTAACCTGGGACCTTGTGATCGAAACACATCGTCCTAAACCAGCCAAAAAAACCCACGGGGTTCCAGAGTAGTTACTAGTTAGTAAGTTCAATTATTCAAAAATAATTGAGCAAATAATTAATCCAACCCCAAATCGTTATTGGAAAACTAGGTTTTGACTCTGGCGAGTCATCCGAATAAAGTCAAAAAATATCAAAACCTTGTCAAGAGTCATAGGGACTCAACCACTAGAAAAATGATTGGACTTGGTTCGAGTTTGTTTGAATCACAAGTAACACAGTATTTAAACCCTATTCACATGAAGCTCGTTGAGTTCGATCACTTCTCCTCTTCCCTTGCCTTTGTGTCCTTGTTCTAGAACTTCCCCGTTGGAATTAGAGTTATAAAGGGTTTGTGAGTTTGCAATGCAAACAAGTCAATTTCGGTGCGAACAAGGTTTGATATTGTTATAGAGGTTTCTAGGCACATATGATAGGTGTTTTAAGCATTACACAGTGTATTATATGTTTGCACAGTGTCTGGAAGAAGGTAGACGCAACGGGTGAAGGGTGAAGGCCCCATACAGTAAACATGTTGATTTTATAGGTTCTCGTAGTGGTAGCATGTTTGGAGATAATTTTGGAGGGTTTAATGGCTGGGCAGAGTGGTCTACATAAAAAATGTATTTTGTTATGTCTTAGTTCCAACACAACTTGTTTTGCATTGTTTCTTTTTTTTTTTTTTGGTTGGAGTTTTGCATTGTTTCAATGTAAAATGAGAAAATTACAGTGATTTTTCGTATCGTCGCGCGAAAACAGAGCAAATTGAGAGAGGGTTGAATGAGTTTGAATGAATTTGGGGAACATTCAGGAAGTTTTAATTGAGAATGAATTTGGGGTTTATTGAGAATGCATTTGTGGAGTTAAGGTCCTCCCTGTCATGAGCGTTGTGGCGAAATCTGTGTCAAAAATACTTTAAAATGAGTATTTAATGGCTCAGATACCTTTTCAGGAATTCTTGTTAGCTGAGTTACTATGAAACAGGATGCATTGAAACATTAATCGGACGGTTGTGAAGCAGCTACGCCATCATATTCGAAATCGGCGGCTATGAGTAAAAGCGGGCATATGGTGCGATTTGGTGACGGGGAAGATTCCTCACGAGCATCCTAAGTGGGCCGTATTGATTTCAGTATAATGTACGCGATCGGGCGCAGTTCCAGCTTAGCAATGCGGATTGTATTTTGATGCGCAGATTCTATTCTATTGGTCCAAAGCTCACTCGAGCTAAGGTGTTTAATGGCAGTACAAGAACGTCTATAAAGATTCCAAATGGCTTGTTCATATTCAACACACAAATAGGTGACGAGATTTTGTTGATCGGAAGTCCTATAATTCACGAAATTGAACCACGATCCAACGCTCAAATTCGGGCCGATCAATCTCATGACATTTTTTTTTTTTTTTTTTTAAATGTTCAAGGAAACCAGATATACAAGTTAACGATCGTCACAATCTATAATACAAACATTCCTAGCCATATTTTTCGCAAAGGAAATACATAAGGCGCTGTCAGATTTAACAAAATTCACTCCTTGAGTGTTATCAGCTATATGGAGAAAGTCTTTAAAAAGATGCCATGGCCATAAGCATTTGGTAGGAGATGAAAGAGTTTTCGAGATGAATTGATTATCACTCCAGACTTCTTTAATCTTCAACCCAATGCCGGCTGCATGATCTACACCCTGTCGTATCGCAAAAAGGAGGGATGAAACCTCATCTCGTGAAGGAACAGTCCCTGTATCAAAAAACTTAATCTTGCCATTTGTCAAAAAGAAATATGACCAAAATGACATTTTGAAACCTCATGTTGTCGCTCGTTACACTTCCTAACGTTTGGAAACTTTCTAAAAAATGACCAAAATACCCCCAATTTGCATGGTTTCATTGAAACTAAGACATTTTTCTCGTTTTAACTCAAATGAGTGTGGGATTACCCAAAGAGAGGTATTCTATTGTTCCAAAACCCTATTTTGCTGCTAAGAAGGGTTTTGATGTTCAAGATGATAATGTTTAGTGTTTTAGCGTATTCAAGGCCACACGTATACGTCAATCAAGCAGTTATCAGCGTGATTATACTAGTTGAGGTATTCCACATTATAGATCCCAATTTTATTTGTCTAGAGTTGTTATTGATGAAAAATACCTAGACCATTGTTAATGATATTTCATTTATTGCTTTCTCTTTTGGAAGAGTGTATTTTTTCTTACATTCCTAGGGCAGTAAATGTTATTGCTGATATCCTTGCCAAGAAAGGCCGGTCGTGACTTATGTCATTCAAGTGCCGAGTATTTATCACATCTTCATCAATAGATTTGTTTTCACAGGAAAAAAAAAAAAAAACTCATCTTAATTAGCACAGTAGGAATCCCACAAGTGATAGTGTTTTACATAGCCAACCATCACATGAACAACAACATAACCTTATCACAACTTACTGGGGTTAGCTACATGGATCCTAGTGGAGACAGAAAATTAATATAGAAGTAGGGAAGGGATACACAACAACGACACAAACTCTAGGGCATCAACCCTTCCTAGCTACGTAGCGCTTCATAATTGCCAACATCCAGGCCTCGAAATTGGGGTTTATTACAACAATAGCACCACAACATCAAAGTCCAAATAAATGAGGTTGACCACATGGATCGTTGCTCTCCACTCAACTCTACTTGAAGTCATGTCTTTCTTCCAATGGTAATCTTAGGTCTGCCCCTGGCTCTTTTGATTCCCTCAATCTAAATCAGGTCACTTCTCCGGACTGGAACATCCAAAGGCCTCCGTTGAACATGGTCATGCCGCCTCAAACGATTCTCTCTAAGTTTATCATGGATTGGAGCTACTCCCAACCCAACTCTAATATAGTCATTCCTTACTTTATCCTTCCTAGTTTTCCCACACATGCATCTCGATCGGCACCCTTATCTCGGCAACATCAAGTTTATTTATGACACTTCTTCAGCCCAACATTCTGCCCCGTACATAATAGTTGGTCTAATGACAGTCTTACAAAAATTTCCTTTAAGTTTTAAAGACATACCCCGATCTCACAGAACTCCAGTTGCACCTCTCCATTTCATCCACCCTATTGTAACCCTCTGGGCAACACCATTTTCTATGTCGCTCATCCCAGAGTTGCTAAAGTTACACACCATATATTCAGTCTTAGTTTTACTTATCTTCAGACCTTTTGATTCCAACGTAGATCTCCATAGTTCCAGTTTGGCGTTAATCTTTGCTTTTGTCTCATCTACCAAAATAATATCATCTGCAAAGATCATACACCATAAGACCTCATCTTGTATGCCTCTGGTTAGGTTGTCCATGATAAACACAAATAAATAAAGGCTTAAGGTGGATCCTTGGTGTAATCAATTGCGAATGAAAATTCACTGCCTTGGGCCCTCGACATTCTAACGCTAATCACCATACCAGCATACATATATTTAATTATGTCTATATATTTACATGACACCATTCGTTTCTCTAGGATATTCCAGATTAGCTCTTTAGAAACTTTGTCATAGGTTTTCTCTATGTCTATAAAAACCATATGAAGATCTTTCTTGCTTTCTCTATATCTTTCAATAAATCTCCTAAGTAAGAAAATTGTCTCCATCAAGGATCTTCCTAACATAAATTCAAATTGGTTTTTTGAAATAATAGTCTCCTTTCTCAAGTGGGTTCCAATAACCCTCTCTCATCATTGTATGACTCATTATCTTTATGTCTCTATAGTTATTATAGTTCTGAATATCTCTTTTGTTTCTGAGTATAAAGGAGCTTTGTATTAAATAAAGAATAAAAGAATAAAATTACAATATGTAATAAATCTTCCCAGAAGCGTCATTCCGTACATGATTTTAAAGGCCTTCAGGGAGACTATCAAGGGATACATCAACTTCTTGACAAGAATTTAAAAAACTTGCCAGGAAGTCGACACAAGTATTGATTTCACGAGCATGATGCACAAAGATACGACTACGAAGGGATGCACGGAGTTCATGGATCTCAGTTATCTCACAAAGTGCAAACCATGGGGCTTGGAAGCACCCCCTGATTGACTGAATGGCCACCAGTGAATCAGATCGAATCTGGACCTACTCAAACCCGCAGGGTGTAGCCTTCATGAGACCACATTTAATCGCGACAAGCTCCACCAAAACAATATTGGTCTCCATCATTCCACCCGCCATTGCAAAGAGAACAGCCCCAGACTCATCTCTGCCGATTGAGCCATATCCACCCCTATATCCTTGAACAGATCCGTCGCAATTTATAGCAATCCATCCCACCGGTGGTGCAGTCCACTTCATGGCCTTTGGAGATGTCACGACAAATGGCACTTGGATCCTCCAACGGTGAAAAAAATTCACGATTCGCTGTTGTATCTTGCACCCGAACCTGCGTATCACAATACCGTGATCTCGTATCTCTGAGTACTTGGTGAAGGAAATCCTCCGCAGTTATACTTATCTCTGAGAAGAGCCTGTTATTACGCTGGATCCGGACCCTGTAGATAACCGAGATAAAGCTAAACCTCCTAATGTGAGACATAAGAGAGGTCCCCCTGAAGTGGTCAACCAACCAATTCACCTCCTGTTCCCACGACTCTAGTGTGTCTCGTCTATATCCATTTATGGATAAGATATTCTTCCAGATGAAGGCCGAGAATTCACACTGAAAAAATAGATGCTCTAAAGACTCCGGTCCTCTCTGGCACAATAGGGAAGAAGTATCTCTCACAGCCCCCCAGCGAGCCAGCCGTATTCGAATGGATAATCGTCGCCGGATAAATTGGGGACAACAATGCTTCTCCTCCATTCGTGCATTCTCATGAATAAGACACAAAATAACCCTTTTGGCTTTTAAACATGAAATAAAAAGCAATCTGTATAGTACTTGGCTATTAATACAACTTCGCATTTAAATTTGTCACAAAAACGATAACTATGTAATTGTTAAATAAGCACGGGAGGAATTCAAATATAGGATAGGAAATCCCCAAAATATGAATAAATTCAGAAGGTGATGATAAATAAGAGAGCTACCAGTCTACCATCTTCCTTGGAACCTTACAATTGAAGCCGATAAACCAACAATAAATGGAAAATAATAGAATTTGCCAGGCCACCATTTTCGATCTAGTCATTCTTCTGACTTCTCATTTGCATGCTGGAAGATACATGGAAGCCCTTTCTTGTAAAAATTCTGGCCTCCCATAAATCTTAAATAAATCTATATACTCTTTTCAATATAAATAATGCCATATTAATGGATGTGATTCAATTACAACAGAAATAAATTAAAAAAAAAAAAAAGAAGGAAAAGAAAATCAAAAACAAGAGGAAAAAGGAGGGGGTGAGATCAACTTGTATATCACAAAGCACAGATGGATAGCTCCAAGGGAGAAACTCCACAACGGTGCTTTTATGGCAAGAACGATGACTCCTGATTGAGACACTGAACAGCCATCTCAGGTCAGACAGCATCATGACAAGACTGGATCTGTTTTCTCCAGTCATGTATGTATGCTTGCAGATTGGGAAGGACCAACAGACACACCTTTCAATTTTCATTCATATGTTCGCTTCCTCTTCAGGATGGTTGGAAGTATGGACACTGAACCGATGAGGAAAAGCACAGCCAAGGTCTTAAAATCATATAGATCTCTGACTGACTTCAGATCGCCCAGAGCAAGACCAGCCTGATGAAAGCAGGAGAACAGGTTTAGCTTTTTATGCTATGAACAAGATACATAAGAGAGAAGGGATCAGAGTTCCCTGTGAGATTATGTCCCTTTAGACAGTTATATTTCACCACTAATTAAACTAACTGTGATAAGAAAACAATGCATGAAGAAACTTAAAAAAAAAGATAGAATGCTGCATTATGTGTCCAAAATTGGAAGTGAATCTTTGTGCTGTTTTGTTCTTCACTACTTCTAATAACCTGTAATTAGGACCTCATGCATCAAAATCCAGAGCATTGAAATTGGGCTGTGTTAAAGTGTACAGGGAGGGGGGGGGAGTGGGAGTCCTTGTTATGTAATGTCTCTTGAGTTAGTTAGAGTTGGTTTATGCTTAGTCTAATTAAGTCATTGTTGGTCTTTGACTCTTTGTTATTTACTTTAGTTGTAATTTGAATCTAAGAAGGATTTTTAGTTTAATGTAAGTAGTGGGCCTAGGCTATGATAGGGGAATTCTGAATCCTATCATGGCTCTAGGTTTTCCTCCCCTTTTCGCCTATTGTGATCTCTCTCTCTCTCGGTTCTCTTTTTCTTCCTTCTTCTCTTCTCTAAGTTCTCTTATTCTGTTTCACAGGTTTTGGTTGTTGAGATCAAGTTTCGGCATATGGTAATATGGTATCAAAACAATTAAGAAGAAAAAGAGAAGAATAAAAGAGTTGCAGAGATCCATTGCCGTGAACCTCTGACTTTGCATCCTTCAATGCCATGGTGTTCATTGCTGCAATCGGCAGCCCTTCTTGTCGCTGTGCCCATAACCCACAGCCCAGATAAGAGTAGATTGAACTCTATCGGTTTCACCTTGAGAATTTTATATGTTGGTTACACCCTTCTACCAGCAAGAATTGGAGTTATCTAATATTTGAAGATTATTATTATTATCTACTTGCTTCATCAGCATAGTGTCATCTGCTTATCTGTTCATTTGAGTTATAATCTGTAATTTGAACATTATTATTTGTTTGTTTCATCTGCTTGTTTGTGTCATCTGCTCTAGTCATTAGCAACACATTTTCTTATGAAGATAGTTATTTGTGGTTCCCAGCAACCTTATGCTGTTACTTGTGGTTCGCAACAACTATGCTGCACTTTTATCAGTGGCCTACAGGAACTAATGCTGCTCTTTTATCAGTGGTCAGCAGCAACCTGTACTGCTCTTTTATCAGTGGTTCACAACAACCTATGCTGCTCTATCAGTGGTTCGCAAAGACCTATGCTGCATTTTTATCTGTTTTCTTTGCAAAGATTATTACTTGCCTTCCTTAAGAAGGGCTTATGATGTTGCTGTTGCAGATACTATATGTTCGCTTGTGGTTGGTATTCTATGCCACTTATCTGAGAATTATTATCTACTAGTTGATGTTTGGATTTATTAGACATGAAGATTTTTCTCCAATACTGTGCTGATGGCTGGTGTGCTTATGATTGTGTTGCGACTGGAAGGTGGTGTTGCTGACTATTGACTTCTACATATGATTATCTGTTCAAGTTGGGTTCTGCTGGTTATGTCTATCTTTGTTATTCTGAGCTGGAGTCTAGGATATATATGCTCCAACTTGAGGGGGACTGTTTAAGTGTACCTGAGGGGGAATTGGAGTCCTTGTTATGTTATGTCTCTTGAGTTGGTTAGAGTTGGTTTATGTTTAGTGTAATTAAGTCATTGTTGGTCTTTGTTATTTACTTTGGTTGTAATTTGACTCTAAGTAGGATTTTCAGTTTAATATAAGTAGTGGGCCTAGGCCATGATAGGGGAATTCTGAACCCTATTGTAGCTCTAGGATTCTCTCTCCTTTTCTCCTACTGTGATCTCTCTCTCTCTCTCTCTCTCTGTTCTCTTTTTCTTCCTTCTCTTCTTCTTCTTCACAGGTTCTGGTTGTTCAGATCAGGTTTTGTCACAGGCTGCAAGTGAGAAACACTGCCAGCTAGGCAAGCACAGTGCACATTAATACTTTAATCTTCTAAGAAAATGAAAAGTAATTTTAATTGTTTCCTTTTTAAAAATCACTCTATAATAAATGTTCCAACATATTAAAAGTTAAAAAGTTTCTTCCAACGTTTTTCCAAACTAGAATTCCAGTAGAATTTCTCTCATGTCCCTGCCATAAGCCATGACCCAAGCAATCCTGCCAGATGTCCAATTCTAGTACCACAATAACATATGTAAACAATAGAGTCATATGACAGATCAAACAGACTTCACAGTGACATACAATATCAAGAACATATGTAACTATCTTGAGCATCCCAAGTTACACACATTGAGAGTGCAGGCCGAATCTTATGTCCTTTATGTGAGCATTGAATAAGGTGGACAGTGATTGTGTGACATGAAACTTTAACATGGAATTCATTTAGAAGGCCACTGGATCACAAAAGGTTCAATATAAACTATAAAGGGCATCACACCCAAGAGCTACAAGAGATGTAGGGCAATCACAAAAGAATTATGTAACAAATGCCTCTGAAGTAGTAGTAAGCAGCAGAATGGAGATCTCTTTTATTATTATTATTATTATTATTGTATTTCTCTTAGAGGTGGTGGGGTGGGGGTTGGCTAAAAATACATATCATTAAGCAGAAAAAGGAGGGAGCTAATGCCAGTATACAAGCAGCGAATGAGAAACTGGAACAATTAAAAAAGGGCATCACAGAGAGGCTGTTTCCAGACTTGAACCTGTGACCACTTGGTCACAATGGAGCAGCCTTACTGTTGCACCAAGGCCCGCCCTTTTGATGGTACTGCATCCCAATTCTCAAATAGTAGAGAATTTGATGCTTCTAAAGTCTGCCCAAATCAACAATCACAGGGAGCATCAGATTTCTCTTCAAATGTGCTACTGTTCCTTTCGTTCTGAAGTGATCAGAATATAGCAGAAGCTAACATTTCATAGAGATCCACTTCTGCAGCTGAAACTTCCTCCCTCAATGCTCCAATAAGGACTCCAAATTTAGGTGAGGGAAATCTAAAAAACACAGACCTCCACAAGAGGGACGAAACACTAATGGAGAAGCAACATAAAAGTTACTGACCAAACACTAATGGAGAATTAACGTAAAAGTTGCTTACATTCACTACATATTGGTATCTTAAATACTTAGTGCCAAAGTAAATAAATTTTAGACAATTTGTCACGACAAGAATGTGAATGCAATGAAAATTATTTTCAAGGAAATTAATCACCATCCATCACAAGAACAAGAAAGCAAAAAGTTCTATTTTATGGACAAAATGCAAACTGATGAGATAGAAAATCTCATAGCTTGATGAGATATGGGATGACCAGAAAAAGACTTACTCTGACAGTGATATATGAAGCTGGAATAAGACCCACCAACGTTGCCAAGAAAAACACATTAAAAGGTATATCCACCATTGGAGATGCCAAATTAATAAAAGTGTTAGGCAAAGTGGGAGTTATCCTCAAAAAAAGCATGTAATTCAGCAGCTTTTCCCTACGCTTTGCTATCTGAAATGCACAAATTTCAAGTGAGGAAGCAGTAAAAACTTTTAATACTAGGTCATCAGGCATAATTTTAAAGAAAAGAAAATCAAATACCTCTGCCTGGAAAAACCTCAATTTTTCAGCCCATAGCCAGTTAACTAAAGGTCTCCCAATTAACTTAGACAGGAAATAGCAACATGATGCCCCAGCTGTGGCATTGAAGACTACCAAAACCAGTCCTTTGATTACACCAAAAAGGGCACCAGCAAGCAATGACATAAAGATTGTTCCAGGAATCATAAATGTCTGCATGAAGATGTAAGTTGAACAGTAACCTAGAATGAACTGTCCTCGGTAATCTTTTGCATAAGTTGCAAGATTATCCCTAGAAAAACAATAGGAAACAAAGCAAATCAGGAAAAGTATGATGTATTCAAATATGTTAACAATGAAACAAAAACCATTCACCAAATTAAAAAAGAAAAGGAAAGAATTGAAACAAAACCATCCAAATATAAATAGATTTATTTCTTAAAAAGAAAGAATCGAAACAAAACCAGCTAAGTGTAGCGGAGATGAGGATGTTGAGATGGATGTATGGCAAAACGAGGAAGGATATAGTAAGGAATGATCATATTAGAGCTGATTTGGAAGTTGGCCCGATTCAAGATAAGCTATGAGAAAGTCGTCTAGGGTGGCACGACCATGTTCAACGAAGTCCTTTGGATGCTACAGCTTGGACGAGTGACTTGATTCAAATTGAATGTACTAAAAGAGTTAGGGGCAGACTTAAAATGATCCTACAAGAAGTGGTGAGGAAAGACATGCATAGTTTAGGTCTTGTTTCAAGTATGACCTCGAATAGAGCTGATTGGAGGGCAAAGATCCATATAGGCGACCCCATTTAGTTGGAATAATGTTGATTTGTTGTTGTCGTTATGTTCCTTTTCTTTCTACAATTTTTATTAAGCTTTTGTCTTTGCAAGGACCCATGTGGCCGACCCCATTTAGTTGGGATAAGGCTGAGTTGTTGTTGTTATTTCTTAAAAGGTAGGGGGTCTGAAATATCATGTCATGGAACTTGAACCTTGGAACTGTAACAAAAATAAAAAGAAGAAAAAGAAGAAACTTGGAACAAAAGAAGCCAGTTCCCTTTAAAAAGAAAGTTCCTCTATGAATTAATCAAAAATTTCAAACAGTAAAAAAGACAGATAGATGGCATTAACAGTCGCAGTTATAAATCTACAACTGTAACAGTGGTAAGCACTATGGTACAATTAAATGCTAACATTAACCTATTCAAAACCAGCTTCTTCCATCACTTTATACAGACATGCAGCAAGATGAAGCACTTGAAACGTCACAAGACCCCAAAGAAGAACAAGTACCCATTAGAGCCACCCTCATTCAACCATATCACTGAAGAGAAACCTTTTCCTTCAAGCAATTCAGCTTCACTAAAAAAAAATTGCCATTGCTCCTCCAGCCCAACAATTGGTGAATCCCAGGTTTTCCTAGGAGTCATTTAGTATAATATGATATATCAGAATAAGTAGCCCGAGTCATTTAGGTCATCCAAGCTTCAAAACCAAAAAGGAATAACTCTTTACATCCTAAAGCACAAAGAAATAAAGCGGATTCGGCATGAATCTGGGGATACAAGTATACAACAGACATTCAACAACAACTCAATCTTATCCCAATTAAATGGGGTTGGCTACATGGACCCTTGCCCTCCAATCAACTCTATTCAAGGTCATACTTGATACAATGCCTAAGCTATACATGTCGTTCCTCACCACTTCTCCTGGGGCCAGTTTAGGTCTGACCCTAGCTCTTTTAGTTCCCTTCAATCTGAATTAAATCACCCTTCCATACTGAATCGTCCAAAGGCCTCCGTTGAACATAGCCATGCCACATCAAACGACTTTCTCATAGCTTATATCGGAGCTACTCCCAAATCAGCTAAAATACGATCATTCCTTACTTTATCCCTCCTAGTTTTTCCACATATCCATCTCAATATCCTCATCTCCGCTACACTAAGTTAATCTACATGATGCTTCTTAATTGCCCAACATTCTACACCATAAATCATAGCTGGTCATGGGACTATCCTATAAAATTATACGTCAATCACACAACACTCCGGATCAAGGATTTAAGTATCGGTATCACGTATCATATCAGAGGGGTGATTTTAAGAGACTTATGGTATCATATCAGAGATACGCTAAAGGTGCACATGGAAATGGTCAAGATACACATGAAAATACACTTTTGGAGCAAAAAACAGTATAAATAAGCAATATATAATATGTATCATGCATAGACACTAAAATGGAGAACAATGTAAAACGAGACATGTGCATTCAATTGAAATTTTTATAAAGATGAGGTTTCTAACATTACATGTAGTAATAGTCTATTGCCATGAAGAGTGTCAGGGTGGTAATGTAATATGATTGTCCTATAAAATTTTTCTTTAAGTTTTAAAGGAATATGTTGATCACACGACACTCCGAACCAAGGATTAAAGTATCGGTATCGTGTATCGTATCGGCGGGGTAATTTTAAGAGACTTATGGTATCGTATTGGAGATACGCAAGGAAATGGTCAAGATACGAATGGAAATACACTTTTGGAGCAAAAAATAATTTAAATAAGCAATATATAACATGTATCATGCATAAAACATTAAAATGGAGAACAACGTATAATGAGACAAGTACATTTAATTAAAATTGTTATAAAAGGTGAGGTTTCTTACATTACATGTAGTAATATTCTATTGCGATGAAGAGTGTCAGGGTGGTTTTTGCAAGGAATTAAAATAAATAAATAAAAAACATGAAAAACAATTTTCGTTTTTGAGTGAACTTTCATGATCCAAGTAAAAATCCTTGCAAAAGATCATATTTGATGCTATGATTTACTTAAATTTACCTAAATCCATGAATTTTTAGAAGAAAATAAAAGGTCTAAAAAAAAAAAATTAACTAAAAAAATCAAGTTCTTTGAAAACTTACCTTTTTCCGAGAACTCCTTCAATCTCTGATTTCAGCCACTTGAATGATCAAAAGAAAGGTTTGTTGGTTGACTCTGATTCGTATTTGATGCTTAAATGTAAATCCCAAGCCAAAAAATTTAAAAAAAAAAAAAGAGAGGTTGAGAGCAAGGATTTGGACTCTCAAGTGGTTATTTCCGCCTTCAGAACTCATTTCGGACTCTGTTTTGAGTTCCATAATGTGAACATGAGAGTTTTAATGGCTTGACGACACCGGTATCAGCTATATCACATAGTATCGAGCTGTATCGGCCAATATGTTAACAATTATACGGCTCGATATGTTAACCATAATTACCAATACCTTATTTGTTTTTTTCAAACACTTAAATTGATGTATCGGTGAGTATCGGTAAGGACTGATAGTATCGAACCATATTGCCCCATATCAACCGATACAGTGCAATGCTTATCGATACATTAAAAAAAAAGGATACGTATCGTACTGTATCGTATTGATACCTTGTGATACCAATACGTATCAGCCGATGCGATATGATACGGTGCGAGGCTTTAAACCATGCTCCGGACGCACCTCTCCACTTCATCCATCCTATTTTAATTCTTTGTTTTATCATCCTCTACATCACCAACAGTAACTGAAAATCAAACATCATTGCATAAAAGCATAGATTCTTCCTTTCCGTTTTTTCTCCTTGTTCTTTTTTGTCCCCATAGACTTAATGTTTTGTAAAGAAGATTGTATGTTCCCAATCTGATCAACTCTAAAGGTTGATGCAATGCAAATACACCTATGACTGTGTGGGCTCTAATTTCTCCAGTATCTCGCCATATTACCTGACTCTTTTGCAAAGATCATAAGCACAAGACAACGCAAGAAGTTATTGAACTAAGAAAACAGTAGTTACAAATATACTCTCCTACAGTTCACATTTGGTACTACAATACTAGAAGATGATGCTCTTTTAATTCTTAAAGCCCCCAATTCTTAGGGATAAGTATCATCGTTTCCCATGTCTATCCACAAATGTGCATGAACCATCTCCAATGTTCAACGCAGTTCTTAGGATAAATATCCCCTTGTCTATCCACACATGTTTATGAAGTCCTGTGGTTACTTAGTTTTCCAAACAAAAGAAATATGATAACTTCTTCTAGAGATGAAACAACAGTATAATGAAAGTCTATAAATCACTATTCCTCTTCCCCCTTTGAATCCAGAAGTCAAGCTCAAAATTGTTGAATAAAGTATAAGTTTTTAAATTAACAAGAAAAGCCATCAATTATCCTTGCACAATCCAATGCAATAAAATAGGTGTGTTTCAACTTTCAACAAGTTTCTTCCACATTTTTACAGCGTTTATGTAACCCACAATTGCTTTCCTAAAGAAATCACACCATTAGAAGTTTAGAACCCCTCCTATCCATGACAATTGCAATTCATAATATCCTGCCAGCTATTTCTTTGGGAATGGGTCTTGCTATGGCATCAAGCTTTATAAAAGTATGGACCCCAGACTTACATGAACCACATCAACAGATGCAGTTGACATTTCCAAGTAACAAAATAAAAAGTTAAATTTTAGGAAGAGAATTTATAAATTTTCATCAATTTGTTAGTACCATGTGAGAAACTGAGATGCTACGTTACAATTTCCAGTTATGCATACAAAAAGTTAAAAAATCCTTGCAGTTTCCACTTAGAATAATAACAGCTTGAATGGCAAGTGATAGTAAGAGTTGTGACCAACAGATGCAGCTCAATACCAAAGCGTACAAATAACATAACTGTTACTAGGTGCCACCACCAGAAGAAATAGAATCCCCCCCCCCCCCCTTCTTTATAGAAGAAACCGAAAAGGAAAAACTGATCTATAACTTAAACCTCTAACAAAGCAGAAAGATAAATTCTTTGAAATGGAACTCACTTGAGAACTCGGAGATCTGAAATAGAGCGAGGCAACTTGATCTTGCCATACTCGGCAGCTGGCATAGTGACATAGACACAAAAGAGACCGACGGAGAAGAGCAAAAAAATACTAACAGCAATAGCCACCTCCCATTGCGACAACGGAAATCTGCCATCCAATTTCGCAGCGGTGGGTTTCTTAGTCGTGGGTGAATCCTCTTTCTCATTCTCTTCGTCCCTCTGCCTCCCAATATCGATTAAAATACTCCTTGGAGCAGCCATCACAATAATGTTTTAACAGTAAGAGAAGCACCAGGAAGCTTTACCTCTCATTCTACGCGAACATCATGGAGCCTATAGAAACCGAAATCCAGTGTAAATTCAGATCCCAAAACCTCTATACTACATTCCGTTAGTCCCCGAACGAACATCACAAGAATTTCGCTACAAACGAAAGAATAAACCGAATGTCTGACAATTCTTAGGCAGCCAAACAATCCGATCCCGCCACCGAAAATTCTTCCAAGTTCCAATTAACAATCCTTCTAACAAAAATATCTTCCAAAAAATTAAATTTCAACCTCAGTAGATGGAATATAATTGTGAAACCCTAAATATCCTCAAGAAACACCCCTGTGCACGAAAGGTGATAATAGGTGGAGGCTTAGTTGACTAGTTGAGAGGAAACCCTGCGAAGCTTCCAAATCAGACAACCTTAGATCGAACAATTTTAGTTTCGATTCGAGAGCTTCAGCACGGTTGATAAACAAAAACGAAAAGTGGAAAAGATATGTTCAGAGACGGAAAAAACATTAACAATGGCAATAGAAGTCAGCTAACGAAGACAACATGAGAGGAGTGTCGAAGAAATTTAAGAAATGAAGGGAGCGGTGAGCGTGTCACGACTCACGACACCCGACTCCCGAGTCTCATGACTCCTTGAGTTGATGGTTTCTTATAATTTCTAGAAATCCAAATATGCACGTGCATTGGGTTTGGTCAAGTTCGGTCGGATGACTCGGATCATATGGGTATATTATGTCCATAAAATGCCCATGACAGAATAGTGTTAATTTTAAAAAACGGTAACGAAAACAACTTCAGCTTTATAAATCTTATATATGCTTGTGTTTACCATTTTTCTCTCTGTCTTCCTCATTCATCATGTTTCTCATGCCTATGTGATTAAAAATAAAAGAATCTCATCTTCATCCGTCTTTTTTCTTTTTTTATGTTTCTTGTTTTTCCATTTTTTTTCTTCTCCATTTTCGAATGATAAGTAAACTATTTCTTTTATTAACAAGTAGAGTTTTGTTAATTCATTTTAATATGGTCCATCTCAATCTGTATTTCAACTTATATTTTATATAGTTAGTCTCAAGATATTTTTCTTAGTCTATGTTTCAAGTAAGATGCAACAATTGTTGTTTCTTAAATTAATTAATCCAATTGATGTATGAACTAGTATTCAAGTGAGAGGTACCAATATCTACTATGTTTTTCCTGGTTTCTATTTGGTTTAGAATTGTCGGTTTTTGGGTGGAAATCAAGTCCGAACGAGGGATAGAACCTATGAAATCAAAATCGAATCATTTTTTCGCGGTGTGGTTTGGTTCGATCGTAAACGGTCAGTTCTAATTTCAATTCCATTTTAACACCTACACTCCTCCTCCCCTGGTACTTTAAAATACCCAAATTACCCCTCCTTTTTTCATGATTCAAGCTTTCAATTTTTAATTTTTTTTCAACTCTAAACTACTATTATTATATAGGGAAAGAAAATGCCATCCAATCACACAACGCATGTCGCCCCTGAGCCCAGACACAGGGGTGTGCGAATTGACCACTAAACCCCTGGTAATTTCCATCTTTTCAGGGGTTGCTGCGGTCATTACGTGAGTCCCTGTGTTTGGGCGTAGGGGCGGTGTGCACTGCACGACTAGGTAATGTTCTTTCTCCCCTATGGAGAACGTGTTGTCACAGCAAAGATCAAAACATTAAGAAAGAAGGGGAAAAAAGGACTTTCTTTGTAATCTGTCTTTTTCATTTGCTCTGCAAATCATAATTTTAGATCATAACTGGAAGATTAAATCACTTGGATCTGGATGTATCTTCATTTTGGAGTTGAATACAAAAATTTTAGATCATTCCTCATAAGTTTTATCAATGTTCTAAAACTCTAACCCACCCATTTGAAGCCAGGTTGGGTTATTATTTGGCTCAAGAGATTCAAAGAAAGAGAAAGAAGATGGGAAGGAGATAGATGAAAATGGTTTCACCATTATCGACTATTTTAACAACGATATTATTTAAATCCTGTCACACCTCCTCACCAGGTGTTCATAAAAACGATCTCATTGATCTTGTTCCAAATTCTCCTCCCATGGTACACAATGATGGAGAAGATGTAAAATAAGACAATGGAAATATAGATGGTGATGATGACAATGATGATGGTCTTACAATAGGTAGTGATGTGATCAGAGGGAGCAATCCGCTCAAGAGCCACCAATTGAATCCAAGTTGATAAGATGATCTACTATGGAGCAACAACTATCTATCATAGTTCCACCACATTAGTATATGAAGATAAACCGGAATGCTTTTGAAGAAGGAAAGGCTGATGTGTTGCAGCTATGCAACCGGAGTAATTGTATGATGAAGTACAAGTTTTGATTGGTGCAAAGTTTGATCAGTTTTATGACCCAGAGTAATTCATTCGACGGACTAGCGTTCCACATAATAGCACATAGAGTGTGTGCACATAGGTGGTGTATATGTAATGGTGCATGCATAGACAGTGGAATATCTAGGAAAGAGAAAACTTGAGCGACCAAACAAATTATAAAAGTAATTATGTTACACAATTGCGTCAATAATTCAAGTCTCGAAGTGAATCAATAAATAATTCAAGTCTCAGCTTAAAGTTAATCAAAATTAACTTCATTACTATAAGCTAGCAGTGATAAATGTAAAAGATTCTTGTTGCTTTAAGCTGTCAGCAACGTGAGGCCCCACTCCAGAACCAGCATTGTGAAGTCATTCATTTTTCACCTGAATTAATCAAGAAAATGTAGACAAATAAGAACAGAACATAAATAACAAAGTGAATGGAAGCTGATATGGGCAAAGAAAGGGCCAAAATTCCGAATGAAAGCTGAGACCAACTTTGTTCCACCTACCCTATGAAATCCACATATCATTTCCTCTGTCAAACAATATATATTCATTAAAACCATTGAAATAAGATGCACGGATACAGAAAATCTTAAAGCAAACTTTCTGGTCAATATAGCTGTTTACCTTCAATAATATCATGGATTCATGGGTACTCTACTGTGTTTTGAGTGCTCATTTTGTGCTGCCTAATTTGCTTTTCCTGGTTCTGGTGGAAAATGGGGACCATCAGATGATACTGGTGGACTATACTGATGACAGGACTCCACATCTACAACATAAATTATGTTTTTTTGGTGAACATCTACAACATAAATGCAATCATAGAACAAGTGAATTCAGGCCTTGGTAGAGAGAAAATATTTCCATCTTATACTTCCTTTTTTATTTTATAAATATCTTATTTTTCCTCAATATGTGTTAATATATATCCTTTTGAATGCATGAACTCAGCTTCCATATCTGGCTTTGTACAAGAGCTCTGCCAAAATGGGGGAACCAAACAAGAAAATGAACAACCTCATGTAGATGACATAAACTGAAAAATAGGATCTCCCTTTAGCAGTGCATGGTGGCCTCGAACTACAAATAGGATTATATATCCTGGAAACTTCATTATTATTTTACAACTTATTGTATTTGGTATTGATTGATCAAACCTTATTAACTAACTCAAGTAAACATAGTTGCAGAAGAAATGCCTCATCGACTAACATTTGTCATAGTAATATAAGTGTCATTATTAGTGGCATCCTGGAAGTGTTTGTATGGTATTACCACAAAGCTTCAGAAGCACAATAAGAAAAAAGAATACTTAATCCCATAGACATGATTTAAGCAGAAAATATGTACTACCGAGTGACTAGAGAATACTTGAGCATCAATTCCTTTTCCACTGCTTGTCTCTTTCTTCTCTGTGCAAGCGACATAATCACTTGAGTGATTGATTACTCGCAACATTGTTTTCAGCTATTGCTTCAACTTTGTATTGCTCAAGGCTTCTTCTGCCTTAAAGGTTCAACTGGAATTCAAAGTCTTAAAGACATAAGCGAAAGGAAAAATGTAGGGACAGGGCATATAGATTGCCTTTTCCAAACATGATGTGAAAAAAATTCCTAAGTTTGTTCTTCCTAAAAGGTTAATTGAGAAAGTCAGCAGCAACCCCCCCTCCCCCCCGCCGGCCATCATGCATTTGAAAACTATGCTAATTGAATCATGTGAGGTCATCATTGCATTATCACAACAGAAATTCAGCCTATTCAGAATGGAATTTCAAAATGCCAAATATTAAAGATGCTATGGAAATATCATCCAAATGATGTCTTTTCATCAGATCATACTTATAACAGGAATGCTCTTGCAAAGATCATGCTCCATTATCAAGGTCAGAAGAGCGAATCCAGATATTGATGGCGATTCTACTTCTGTCAAGATTAGATCTCCATTATGCTGTCTCCCCTTTAGTGCCTCCCATGTCTTTAGGCCATCAGGAACAAACGCCAAAACAGAATACTGTTTTAGACAGTATCAATATCACATCTAGAGGTGGGATCTGCCTGCAAGCGATTAACATGATGACTTCTCTCTCATTCCCCCTCCCCCCAGGATAATATAAAGCATCGAAAATTCGCCATCAAATTTTTTCTCTAAAAGTTTTCCAACATTCACTATAACTGAATTTCAAGTTTTATCAGATCCAGAAGACATGGTTATAGAATATCCTTTCCTAGGATGCAGGTCTCAAGCATTGAGAGTTATCCTGAGATTAGAGTTCAAGCCTGTTGTTCTCGACTTCCTAATTTTCATGGAAATATAACCATGTCATTAGAGCTGCCAGACACATGGCATATCAGGTGGACTTCTAGTTCCATTAGAATTCAAGAAGCAGAAATGATATGGCAGATCTTATGGCAACACGAGGAGTTGTAAGTCCAAATGTTGTTCTGGTTATCTTATCCTTAAATGAAAGGATTGTAATGCAATCTGCTCCATCTTTTACACTTCTTATTTCCTGTATGTATTTCAAGTTGTGAGTTTCTTGTTGGCCAGTTGAGGTTGTACTGTTCTCATTATAATTCTTTATAAATAAAGTTACTGTTATTCATCTAAAATAAAAGTCATCCACCTTGTCTCATTCAGCGGTAAAATGACTGATATATTGTAGTGAAGAGACTTCTACCATCTTGTACTTCATCCAGCAAGCAAGAGTTCCAAGGACCAAGGTAGCTGTTATTTTGTCAGACCATTTTGCAAAGTTAGTTGCTGAGGCATGGTTGCGCAGCAAATTCGCCAATGGTAGCATAATTACCACAATGGCCCTATTCATCAGGTAATCACCACTAGCGTCTCATGATCTTTTCCCTATTTCAAATAACAAACGATACTATAATCAGAATAAGGAACCAACACAAAGATTAATTTTGCAACAAACAGTTGACAATCAGAAAGCCTTATAGAATACTGCATCACTAACAAAGTTGGAATGAAAACTTATATATAAGCTACATAATGGTGGGAGTGAGTATTCATACAACATTTACATATTAGTAGGACCCTGTGGTGTGTTCATAATCAATGGGCTTCCCTATGGGAATGATGGTTGTATTAAATCATTATTTAGAGATACAAGCACATGCAAGAAGACGTGCAGCATAAACCAAAAAAAAAGAATCTGTATTAAATCATTATCTAAACAAACCCACAAGCACAAACAGGTGAAAATATGTCAGCTAGTGCTTCATCTACGATTTGATATTTGAAGACCCAGTTGTGTACTGAGAATGGATAGGCAGAGGTTAGTTTTCTGGCAGGAGATGACGGTTGCACACATTAAATTGGCCAGTGATTTTCTAAAAGAAAGATAAGCTTGAATTTGCATTCATCCTAAATTGCTCATTAGAAGCTGATACATGTTAAATGAAAACCTATTATGAATAGAGGTAGTGGCAAATGCAACAAAGAGACTGACCAAATGTAAGATTGTACCATATGCTAGTCACTGAATACAGCATCTGAACTAAATGGGAGACAATCCTCAGTAATGTGGATAAATGTTTCCTAGGCAAAAATTAAATTGGCAGTAATTGGACATCGGGTCACTTGGGAATAGTTATGAAAAAATTGTAGGCAATGGTGTACTAGATATGTCATCAATCGTTTGATGACTATGGAACTGATTGAGATGATAACTGATTTATAGAACTGGAAAACTAGGGTGAACGGACAAGTCTTAGGAAAACCACCCATGATGAGAAGGGCAAGTTGAAACACTTTTTTCTTTCTCTGATAAGTAAAAGATGATTTAATTAAATAAAAAACAAAAGGCTTACAATGCTATACAAGGTCCTCTACAAAAACAGGGCCAAAGCAAGACAAACAGAGGCCCCCTAAATGCCAAGAAGAAATTGTATTTTTTACTTTCTAAATTTGAATCCTGCCTTCGGCAGCAAGTACTTGAGCTGCAAGTATTTAGTTTCCTTTTTAAGTTTTCTAAGTTGATGTAACAATTGCTTGGATAGCAAGCAATTCCCTTTTCTATTCTCAACACCAAGGATCTATATAATGTAATGGTCTTTAGAGATCCCCCCCCCCCCCCCCTCCATGATTTAGTTGAATGAAAAAATCAATTTGCTTTAGCAAATTGATTGTCCTGAGGGAGGCTGAGAGAGTCTAACTGGTGAGAGACCAGGGCTGAGAGAGCCACCCATCCCCTATCTTCCTTTCCTACTCTATCGCCCTACTTTCCTTATTTTCTGTTTAATTTTCCTGCAGCTATTCCAGGCCATCCGAGACCTATATGTGGAGGTATTGAGCATCTTCTGAGATTCTCTAATAGTCCTCACTGTTCCTGGAGATTGGTATTGATTGTGAGACTAACTCAACCCTGCGGCTGGATTTGTTCCCAACTCCCTGCTGTTGATCTGAACCTACTCATCTTTGCAACCTGAGAACCAATAAAGCTGAAATTCTGGGTATATATTACCTTGTCAAAGACCTCCATTCGATTGCCAAAAAGGCTTGATCTGAGGCCTGCTGGTTGGGATTTCAAAAATCTCCAGATCAGTTCTGCGGTTGTCTAATTCATCAAGCAATTCTGGCACAACTTCATCTCATCATACCTCAGCAGCAATCCATCCATTGAAGCTCATATTTGGAGGATTATCCTTCCATCATAAGAGCTACCTTCGATCCTAATTTAGTCCTCTTTTGCTAGTTGATCTGATTTTGGTTTCTGTTATTGACTGTAAATCTGAACTTAGAACCTGATTATTGAGATCCTGCTTGGGACTACGTCACTGTGACTTGGTCTTACATTATCTCTTCACAATAACTTCCATTGTGATAGTCCGGGTTCAGCCACTTCTTTTCACCTTTCATTTTCTTTCACTATGGTGGGCATGGTGAACCAAGTCTCTTTAGTTTCTTCTATACTAATTCTTACTCTCTTCGTGAAAAGAATGGTATTAAAGAAATAAAAAATAACAGAAATAGAAGATTGAAAAATAAACCTCATTTTTGAGAATATAACGAAATTAATGGAGAGGCAAAAGAACAATAACAGACACCCATACACCGGCACACACATCTCCAGACTCATTCTTGATCCAGCAAATTTGTGTGTGCAAATGCACATACACACAGCAGAAGAATAAGGCAAAAAGGAAACAGGGCAAGAATGGCCACCGAATAGTATCAACAGCAATTTGTGTTGAAATGGAAACTTACCACTTTTAAGTGCTTCACTTGACTTGTCATTGTAATAACTCTTAAACACCACTCATCATAAAACAACTGGAATAAATATTGTAGACTTCTGTCAGATCAGCAGAGCTCATAGTCCATGCATGACCTGGTAATGCAAGTGGAAGAACACCATTTATCTCCTCACTTTGCTCCTCTACAGCAGAAGCTTCCCTCAGTTTACCTTCCTTCCAAAGACTCTTCACAAGTAATGCTTTTGTGGCAGCGTCAGGGATTAAATTCAAGTTCCTCATGTCTTCGAAAATCCTAAATGCAAGAGCTGCTTTCTCACTCTTACAGTAAGCACGGATAAGTAACTGAAACATGTAAGCATTCGGATTTATACTGCTCTGCCTAACCATTCCAAACAGCCTCTGTACCATTCTCAAATCTCCTTCAAGAGCAAAGTGTTGCATCAACCCACAATATGTCTGGATATCAGGTAGAATCCCTGATAATATCATCTCTTCAAGTACGTCAATAGCATCCAAACCTCTCCTACACTTGACCAATGTCCACAGAAGTGACGAATACAAAAGCATTAGATTCAATTTTGACACTGCACCACAAACAAGTTCAACATCATGGAAGACCTTCAAAGCAGCATCAGCTTTTTTAGAAATACCATATAAGTCAATGATTAATCTCAGAGTGCTGAATGATAACCGAATCCCTTCTCTTCTCATCTTAAGCATAAGTTGATCGACTAATTCAACATGTCCATGACGTGCTAAAATGACAATCATCCTTGAGACTGTATAGATATCATGAGTAAATCCTCCAGGCTGACATGCAACCCAACAGAAGAACTGCCATGCTGTCTCTGTTCTCTTGAAACTCCTAAGCATCTTACAAACCAACCGAGTTGTCCATACAAAATTTGCATCTGTCAATGTTGAAACCTCTGTATCACTCCAATCACTCAATGCGCTTGCCAGAGCGCTCGGATCAAGCCAAGGTTTCAATTGAACTACATCACCATCAGCTTCTCCATTATCATCTTCACTATCCACCTCCTCATCATTGTCACTTTCATCTACGAGAAACCCGACATTACCAATTCTGTTATCTGGCGCTAATTCCCTGAGAAACTCCTCTGTTTCCTCAACATAACCAGCCTCTTGCATACATTTTAGTGACAACTGCATAGCTCGACCAGGCAAAATTCCATCATTCTGCATGTCCTTGATCAATTTCTTAACCTCATCAAATCTCTCCATATCTGTGAAACCCTTAGCCAAAACAGAATACTGCCTCAACGTGCGTTTGATTCTCATCAAGGGTAATCTCTTAAAAACCTCCATTGCTGAGTCCAACTTCCCAGAACCCACAAGGTGCTCAATGACAACCGTGTATGTCCTTGAATTAGGGTTTCTACCTTCGTTAATCATCTGGTAGAACATCTGAACAGCTTCTGAATTTTTACCCTTATTTGCAAAGAGACTCATAAGGATGTTGTAAGACTCAGTACAAGGACGCTTCTTTCCATCAGGGAGAGCAAGTCTCAACTCATTCCAAACTTGGATTGCTGAGTCAAGGTCAGCAGTAGCTGCATACCACCTTAATCGGTCCATAAAGCTGATCCGTGCAACATTCTTGAACTTTCCAGCATTAATGGCATTGATAAGGGTTTGGAGTTCAGCACTTCGGTGAGTCTTGGATAAGATTTTAGCAATAGCATGAAGAGTAGTTTGGGTATGTGAAAAATTTGGGAGTGTATTTAGGGTTTCAATGAGGGAAAGGGCTGAGTCCGGTGAAGGAGCACTTCGGAGGGCATGAGTGATAACAAATGAGTCAACTGCAGGATCATTGAAAAGGGAAATAATGGACTGAGGTGCTTTGGATCGAAGTGCAAGTCTGATTGAATCAATGAGTCTTGCTCGGTGGAGGTAGAGAGAGACACGGTTGGTAACTGAGTTAGAAGAAAAGTTGTGAGTTTTCTTGATTAGAAAGTTGTTTGAGTACACCATGTAATGGAAAAAGCGACTGAGAAGCATCTCCACACAATCGCCTGTTTGAACTGAATCACTGATCAGTCGACTCGGTCCTAGTGAGACTAATTTTTCCCTTAACTCGGTAGTTTTCTTCTGCTTCTCTGTCCGTCTATCATCCTTGCAACACTGAACAAAGCACTTCCCTCCCAACACTTGGTAATTGAAAAAATAAATAAAAACTTCTTTGAGACAGGCAAGAAGAGAAAGAATGGATATTAGAATGTTAAATCGAAGAGAGAGACTAACTGGGATCAAGTGATTAGAATGTTAAATTGAGGAGGGATCCGTCGATGCTGTAAAGGAAAGAGACTCCGAAGTCAGAAGGTAAGCCATTATTCTTCTATTTCGCTCCACCGTGTTTCACCGTTTTTCTCATCTTTTTAAGTCTAGAAGAAGAAGACTTGAAGCAGCTTTATATATTGGAAAAGTCATAAACACCACCCATTAACTAATTAATGCCTTGAAACTCTTACCCTCTCACATACACGGTTTACACAGTCGTATGAAAACTTTTCCCTAAATATATATTCACTATTTAAAGAGAACATGACTGGTTTGGGACCAGGTTAATTCGTCCGAGTCCCCAAGTTTTGAGAGAGACGTCTCTCACTCCATATCTTTCTCCATCTCTCTCTCCTTCTCTTCCCTAACCTTGGTTTTTTTTTTTTAAAGTTCCATTCTCCATCTGGAAATCGGAAACACAACAAGAAGAAATGAAAGTGCCCTACTTATCGTTTCTTCATAAACAATGTTAAGGAGCTCATTTGGGTTTTCAGGTTTTTTTTTCCCTTTATATTTCTCTTACTAATGTCCTGTTTATGGTCGTATTTGACTTGGGTATTCTCTGTTGCTACTTAATGAAACTTTTTGAAGTGGTAATTTTCTTCTGGGCTGCTTTGCCGTTATTGATATTTTCAGATCCTGATTTTGAAGTAGCATTTAATAGGGAAATGGGCAAATAAAATGAGATCAAATATTTGCATCACATTGCTTTGGTATTGATCATCCATTGATTTTGTTGTTGGAAGTTCGTAGTCGAGTATTTCAGTGAGGTCATTTAACTGATCGAATTTGATATAATTTGGATGAAATTTATGACTTGTTGCAAATCCTGTATTAAATTTTGACAATATTGGGTTCATCAAAACAATTTGCACAAGCTTTGCAATCTATCTTTTTATTGTTTTATGACAAACTGCAGTGAAGTTGTGTGTGGTGGAGTGGGAGGGTAGGAGTAACTAGGTGTAGAAGTATGGCAAACAGAATTTCCAAGAGAAGAAAAAAAAGGCTATTATTAAGCATGAAAACTCATTAACTTTCTACATAAGGAGTGTCGTATGTTTCTCTTTTGGAGTACTGATAGAATGAGAGAGATACTAGAATGAATTAGGACTGGATGCCATGATTTTCTACGACAATGTTATTAACTGCACTGTACTAATGGCACACCTTAATTTTCTGTATTTTCTACTGGAGTCATGAATTGCTGGATGCTTCTCAAATTGTAGCTGTATTTTGAGGAAATAGAAGGTTTCAGAGTGATTAGGTTAAGGACAATTGCTCTGAGGTCTGTATAGTTTTAATGATTATAGGCTTTCATGATTGCTTTATGTTTTAGAATGGCAACTGTTAAACCTGTCCAGATATGCTTGTTCTTGTGATCAAATTTTACTTGGTTTGTGAAGTTAGACATTTTTCCATCTGCTTGATGAGCTTATGTTACATAGGAATGCTTTAAACCTATATCTATCATAAATCTACCTACAACATCCTTAATACAAGTAGTCATCTTGTTCCACATCGTATTACTGTCTCCCTCAGCATCCCACTTTCCTTTTCTGACCATCTTATCTGTAAAGGAATTCAAGGTTTCTCTTTTTAAGCTCCACTACGTTATCCTAGGGTAAATAAGCTCCCCTATCTTACGATTCTACGTAATGAGGCACATATTCATGACCTCTAATCTATGTTGTGGGATTAGGCTCTCTCCTAGTATAACTTTCCAATCCTGAAAACACAATAAGAAGGGTACAAGTAGCATAACAGTTAAGTGACTTAGTGAGTTGACTAACAGACGAAAGACTTAAAAGTAATTTTGGAGCATTAAGCACAGAGGATAAAGTCATGGATGAGGTAAGGAAGACCGTACCATGACCGGTTTTACCTTAGTAGAGGAACCGTCAGTAAGAATAACAGGATAAGAAGTTTGAACTTTTGATATTGAAGAAAACAATTTTGACTTACCAGTCATATGAGACGGTGCACCAGAAATGAATCAATAATTCACAGAGTGGATGAGGTGGTAAGAAGAGCAAAGTTACCTGTGTGTGCTAAAGTGGCTGTGGAAGTGGAGGCAAAGGTAGATTCATGCTGTTGGAGATGCGTAAGTATATGATTATAATCGTCTCGAGGCACAGAAACAATAGAAGAAGCTTCAAATGTAGAAGCAAGTGTGGTGTCACCAGAAGTAACTCTCTCAGTAGAAGTATCAATCATGGCGGTATTGGCTCTCATTGGTCCAGTCCGATCGGCCATGTTTAGCCCAACATGTGTCAATAGTGTGATTTGGCTTTTGCCAAAATCGGTACACTGGTGAGAAGATTTGTTAATGTGATGTCCACTGGTACCACAGCCACTTGGTCCTCTCATTATAAGGCAAGGGAAAGTCTAGGTGGGATAAAAAAGTCGTGGGAAAAGGAGGGGAGCTTTTGTCACGATGACGGTAGATACGAATGGAGGGGTTGAAGGTTAACAGAGGGCTGGATAGGAATAGGGTTTGAATCATTAGAGTAGTTTGGGAAGGGAGGGCCAACAGCAAGAGGTCAACAAGGGGGGAGGGGAGGTGGATGGCTCCAATGGCAAATGTTGGAGCAATCAAACTGGGGCAAAAAGGGCACTAAAGGAGAAGGGGAGGGGGGGAGGGCGGAGGGCAGTAGAAGTGCCTCCTGCGGAGATGAGAGGGGGCAGGGATGATCCTGCAATGCTTGAGAAGTGAGAACCAGGGGCTTGTAATTCCCTCATGGGTAGAGAATATGGAGCGAGTGGGTCGACGGGAGCAAAAACAATGCCCGTTTGGAAGGAATGGGCAAGGCCCAATAGGTTAGACGAGATAACCTCTAGGAAGAGCCAGACCCAATTGGGAGGAGGCGGGCCAACAAGGAAAGGAAGAAGGTTGGGACAGCTCAGAGGAATGATGGGCCAGTTCGATAGGACGAATAATGGAGGGTGGGTACAGCGGTATTATGAGGAAAAGGACCCGAAAGACGAGGGTGATTTTGTCACCTTGGAGGTTGCTCTGACGATGATGACTGTCCTTTGAGGCGTGTTAGTCTTATATTTGTAGATTTGGGAAGTTTCCCGCACCTTCTAGTACGTTCACAAATCATCGATGAAAAATGACCAAAATACCCCTGAAGGGGAGATATGATGAAAAGTATTAACTTGATCCGTAGTGTATTGGTGATGTTTGGCTTGTGTTTGATGCAGTGAAGATAAAGGATCAAGGTGAAGTGGCCTAAACAGTGGGTAAACCAATTTCAAAACACTGGTGTTTGCACTAACATCAACTTTGTGTAATTTTTGAGTTGTTTAGATGGAGAATTAGTTGAAGCTCAAAAACTATAAGACTCCGACCCATTGAATTTTGATTCAGATGCTTCAAGTCTCACCTCAATTGGACTTTAGACGAAGGAGAAAAGATTTTGAATGTCCGTCATAGAGCTGTTTCCAAAATTCCTATTTTGCACAAAACGTCACTTTGAGGGCATTTCCGGGTGGTTTAATGGCCGATTTTGGAGTATCTCAAAACATGAAAGATATAGATCTTCGAGTCCTCATTCACATGGTGCAAGTCTCAAGTCATTCCGAAATTGGATGAGGGAGATATAACTATTTTCCTGATGATGCACGGAAGATGGTCGAACGGGTGGTTTAACCAAGGATGAATTTTAATCTAAGTTTTCTTTCTATTTAATGAGTCATTATGGCTTGAATACCTAATTCTTTCATGCACAAGAAGAGAGAAAAGACAGGAGAGAGCCATCCCTTTGCGGGAGCTGACACCCACTGGAAAATCGTTTTTGTTCATAATTGTCTGTTTTGGACATTTGGCAAGGATGAATAGTTCTTTTTGAAGCTGCCACGCTCAAGGACGTTGGTGCCAGAGTTGGAGCAAGCAGGGTGTGATTTAAGGTGGTATAGGGATGAGGGTAGCAAATATACGTTCTTAGTCCCTTTAAATGACGTCATTTTATAAGTGATAAAAATGTATGGTTATAAATTCTGTTTGTAACCTTCTTGATTACAAACAGATGCACCCATCTATTATTATATTCAAATAAAATAGAATTAAGACTTTACATTTGAAATGGAACAAATATATCAATATTTGTATTTTTGTCCGATTATTTCTAGTCAACTGTTCAAATTCTTACTTCCAAAAGCTCTATTATAAAATGCTCCTTAAATTGTGTGCAGCTTTATACTTTTATACCCTTGTAGCATTAGATTGACAAATAGGGCACTTTTCGATTAAATTCACTAGAACAATCATAAATTAGAAAAGTGCTCTTTTGCGCTTTTCAGGCAAAAATCTTGTAATCCTTATTCACTCAAGAGAGAGATTATTGTGAAGTTGATCGGAAACACTATCTTAAGAAGATACTTAGTAAACATTCGGGAACAACTTTGTTCACTTCATGTGGGTGAGGCTGTGGCAATCAGTGTGGGTCTTTGATCCAAAACCCAGATCCTCCATGCTTACCCTATCTTTCTTCGATTTGAATATTTGACCATTTTCATAATGTTGGATTTATAATGTTCATATATTATGGAAAAATCTGATCATGGACTGATTGAAGATCTGGTTTGATTTTGTTTATTAGTTTTACTCTTTTCCCTTGTACAAAATTTTACCATTTTCTTACTATTGGTTTAAACAACCTGTTAATTGCATTGACATGGCTGTGACAATCAGTGTGGGGTCTTCAGTCCAAAACGCAGATCTTCTATGCTTGCCCTACCTTTCCTCATTTTAAATACTTTCCACTTCCACAACATTGGATTTATAATGTTCCTATATCAAAACAATGGGTCTTTGATCCAAAACCCAGATCATCCATGCTTACCCTATCTTTCTTCGTTTTAAATATTTGACCATTTTCATAATGTTGGATTTATAATGTTCATATATTTTGGAAAAATCTGATCATGGACTGATTGGAGATCTGGTTTGATTTTGTTTATTTGTTTTACTTTTTTCCCTTATACAAAATTTTACCATTTTCTTACCGTTGGTTTAAACCACCTGTTAATTGCATTGACATGGCTGTGGCAATCAGTGTGGGGTCTTCAGTCCAAAATGCAGATCCTCCATGCTTGCCCTACATTTCATTGTTTTAAATACTTCATCATCTCCACAACATTGGATTTATAATGTTCCTATATCTTGAAAAAAAAACCTAATCATGCATTGATTGGAGATCTGATTCGATTTTGTTTATTAATGTATTCTTTTCCTTTCATACATTTTTTTTTATCATTGGTTTAAAACACATGTTACCTGTGTGGACAAGGCTATGACTGATGAGGACATCATACCATCCGAGCGAGGATTCCGCGTTTACCAGAGGAGACGTCGTAGGTCTCAGCCATCCACTGCTTCTCTGTGGATTGACAACGAGTTCCAGAGCTACCGTATTGCGAGATCGCAGGCTGTGGACCCCACTTGCAACAGCTTTTATTATTAGCTAGTGATTTGATGTCTTTTTTTAATCTATTTATTATTTCTGTTTCTATTTATTTCCATTTCTATTTCTGTTTATGAGTGTATGGAGGAAGGATGTTTTCTTTGTCTTTATTTCTGGGTTTTTTTTTTTAATTATGTTGTAATTATTCCCGTTCCCCCTTCACCACGAGTTAGTCCCCCCCTCTTTTTATTTTAAATATTTGACAATTTTCATAACTTTGAATTTATAATGTCCATATATAGTAAAAATTAATATAATCGTACTATGATTGGAGATCTGGTTCGATTTTTTATTGGTTATGTTCTTACCGTTTTCTTATCGTTGTTTTAAAACACATGTTAATTGTAGGGACAATGTTGTGGCAATCGGTGTGGGTCTTTGATCCAAAAACCCAGATCCTCCATGCTTACCTTACGTTTCCTCGTTTTAAATATTTTGCCATTTTCATAAGATTTATACTGTCCATATATATTGAAAAAATCTAATCGTGCGCACGGATTGGATATCTGGTTCCATTTTTATTTATTGATTTTATTTTTTCCTTATATATATATTTTTTTTACCGTTGGTTTAAAACACATGTTTAGACAGATTTATTTTTGTTTAATAGGTTTTTTTTATGGGAAAGATCTAATCATGCATTGATTGAAGATTTTTCTGATTTGGTTTCATTCATTGTATATCCACTAAAGGGGATGAATTGCAACATTCTTCTCTGCTTCTCCTTTACTACTTGTATAGTACTTTGTGTTGTCTACAGGCTGAATATCTGATGCATGTACAGGCTGAATATATGATGCATGAATACATGAAGATTTTTCTAATTTGGTTTCATTCATTGTATATCCAAAGGATCTATATATAAAGGGGATGAATTGCAACATTCTTCTCTGCTTCTCCTTTACTATTATTTTGATTAGTACTTTGTATTGTCTACAAGCTGAATATCTGATATGTGTACAGGCTGAATATCTGATGCATGTTGAAAGACACTGCCCTTGCATGTTATTTCACCTCCCCTGGTACTCTACGTGGAGTTATCAAAAAGGTCCATCAATGCTGCAAATCTTGATTGGGTGATGGAGATGTTGATTTGGGAAAAGATTGAAGAGCATGTTCAATTAGCTTTCAAGTCTTCAAGAGGATGAACAACAATGGGGGACAGCAACTACGTTTCTACATGTGTGCTTATACAAGTTGAGGTAATCCATTATTTCAAAATCCCTAGATTGTGACTAAGGTCTTGATTTGTAAGGGTTGGGATTTGAATTTTATTTTCATATTATTTTAAGCCTTTCAGGTAATAGCCTGTTAGGGTTTGGGGTTGTAGCCCTTGCTCTTGCTGCAAGAGTGGAAGCAGGAGTCGGTGCTCCTGAGTCATTGTAGTGGTTAAATTTGAGAAGTGTATTGAGCACCATACAAAGCCTAATCAAGGCAGTATATACTCCGTGGACGTAGGCATCTTGGCCAAAACCATGTTAAATTTCTTGTATTTATTTTTCTTTGGATATTTGAAGTGTGTGGTGATGGCAAAGTGGATACGCTGGTAGGCCTGGCCACTTTGTGGTAGTGAGGCAGGGTTGCATACGATCTGAATGCGATTGGTAATTGTAGTGAGCACCAACCAATCTTGCTTTAATCGGTTGCCAGTCTACACAACTGATCGCAGTAATCAGCTGAATCAAGGGTCAAAGCTTTTAAAGAAAACTTTTGTGCGGGCAGTGATTCACCCGCCCCTCTCAGTGCTAACCTGGGAACAACAGTTTGTTTTCATAAATTATAAATAAAGAATAAGAGATCATACCCACTACCATTGATTTGAGAAATAATTAGCCTTGAGCTTGTGAGTCTGTGACAAATGGATCAGGGTTTTGTAGGATTCAAAAACTGCTTTACTCTGGGATGAAGTCGGGAAACCTTGTTGGGATGCCAAGGCTGGAGTTTGTGGGATTCCTTCTCCACAATTAGGTGAGAGGCCTCACATATCCTTTCCCATACCCTTAAAAATGGCTAGCTTTTTTGACATTATTTTGTTGACTCTATTCTGTAGAAAGATGTGTCTAGGAAAATTGGCCTGGTCTCTATTCACAAACGTACAAACCGTGAACTCATGACTGAAAATAACATCATCAAAGAGAGAATTGCTACTCTTACAAGAGAAAAACTATTAGTCAATGGTAAAAGTGTCCAACCAAATCTCCCTCTTTCTCTCTCTCTATATATATTATATAACATAACATAGAAAACTGATGTAAACAATGACTTTTTTGGTAGATGAAAATGTGGGGCTGGCTGAAGAAAGAGATAGGCTGCTGGACCTCCTTAATCAGCAACAGCTCCAAACAGCCTTCCAGGAACCAATATATCTGGAGGTAAGACTATCATTGCCATAGCATGCACCATGATAGCAACAAAAACTGGTAGAATTTGGTCTTGGACAAAGAGAAAATGCCATGAATGGGCAGTGGTGCAGCAACATGTACACCAAGATACAGTGGCGCACATGAGACAGAACACATGCGCCATCACCATCATAATGAACCTCACTTGGCAAAATCTCCTTACCATGGATAGGAGTTTCACATAACTGAGACCATACCTATGTCAGCAGCAGCTGCTGCTTCTGAAGTTGTCAAGCCCCTGCATGCTAAAGGAATGAGGAAGGAAACCAAGACTATGTCATTGAAGAGGTCATCAAAATCATAGAGAAAGGGTTGTAAGAAGGGTGAAGACTTGAACAAGGTAATTATTACCAAGACACATGAATGGAGGAATGGCTGTGATAATGGTGGGGATGGTGGGGAGGATCGTAGTAGGCAGTTGGCATTTTCAAAATCTGATTGGAAGGATCATGACCTGGGATCGAAGCAGGTCACGTTCGATGCCTCAACCATTCCAGTGCCTGTTTGCTCATGCACTGGAGTCCTTTACAATTGCTACAAATGGGGGAATGGGGGTTGGCAGTCTGCCTGCTGCACCAACAACTTGTCAATGTATCCACTTCTTGCAATAACTAACAACCAACCCACTCGCAAAAGTGGACATAAGATGGGTGGCAAGTAGCAACAACAACAACTCAGCCTTATCCCAACTAAATGGGGTCGGCTACATGGATCCTTTCAAAACAAAGTAGGAGAAATTGAGGTTCTCACGAAGGAAAAAGAAAGTAAGAGGAATGAAGAATAAAGATGAAGAAAAGAGATAAGAAAAGTGAGAAATGGAAAATGAAAGTAAGAAGAAAGAGGATAGCCCAGAAAATCAGGAAAATCTAAGCTATATGGTGTCGACAACATCGATCCTTGCCCTCCAATAAGCTCTATCTGAGGCCATACTTGGCACAAGGCCCAGACTATGCAAGTCATTCTTCACAACCTCTCATATGGTCACATTAGGCCTGCCCCTAGCTCTTTTAGCTCCTTCAATCAGGATTAGATTACTCCTCCTTACTGGGGTGTCCCCCGGCCTCCGTTGAACATGGCCATACCATCTCAGACGACATTCTTGGAGCATGTCGCTGATCGGGTCAACTCCCACATCAGCTCTAAGATGGGTAGCAGAGCCTTTACTAAATTGCTTACACGCTTAGCTGCAAATGACCATGACCTATCAACACCCCTGGATCTCAAGGACCACTGGGCCAAGCATGGGATGAATCGCTTTATTACCATTAAATAGCCGGTTAGTTGATGTATATATTTGACAGAAATTGAAACATGATGGCAGGAGATGTGTAGGCAATATTTTTGGTAAATCTTTTTAGATATAGGGGTGTGAGTGTACTGATGATGTATATATTTGACAGAAATTGAAACATGATGGCAGGAGATGTGTAGGGAATCTTTTTGGTAAATCTTTTCAGAAATAGGGGGTGTAAATGTACCGATGACCTAGGATTCTAATCACATGGTTATATCACCAGTGGGGAAGAGATTTGTCTTCTCCACGAATGAAGGAAAACTTAGCCCAAAGTTGCATCATTGGTTTCGTTTTTAGAATTTTTGTGATTGTTATTCTCTTGTCTGTCTGAAACTTATGCATGGCTCCTGGTCTCATGCCCACAGGACATTGCATGGAGATTGTTGGTGCTCCAGGTCTAGCTGAAGTTGTTACTGCATGTAGTGTCCTCCCTACCCGAGTCACTTACGAATAATCTTGTTGCATTTCTAAAAGAATACAATATACCAAAACCAGATTTTGACAAAAATTCATGAGCATAAGCCAAACAACAGTGTACTCTACATGGAGCAAATGACAGGCCATATTTCCTCACCTGAGGAGGAAATATATAACCATAACTAAAATGATTACTCATGTCTGATTATTTAGGTGAACTTCCGGCATAACTAGAGCATAGAGTTGTAACTTGAAATTTTGGTTTATAAAATTTGAGAAAAATAACTTTGAAATTGACAGTAGAAGTTACAAATTGAGATGGATTTTGGGTGGTTAGAATGGGAAATTCTTAAGATTCTGAAAACAGAGTAAGGGGGTTTACTGTATTTTTTTTAAAAAACTTAAAAATGAGTGAGATTCAAGTATTTTGAACATGTAGACTAGGACTGAAACACTTGTTAGTAGGTTTAAGATCAGTGCTAGGTTTAGGGGGATAGTTTTAGATGGGGTAAAGAAAATGTTGGAATGGTTCAGATTGTAGAAAATGTAGATTTACAAAGCTATGTTTGTGTGTGGTAGAGAAGAAGAGAGTTAACCATAAGAATCACTCTAGGGTACAGAACTTATAAGCTTCACATAACACATACTGCAGTATGTTGAAGAATAAAAAAAGCCAGAGATAGCAGGCAAGAAGAAGAGAAAGTAAAGTGGTTTCACAAAAGTTCACCAGATTCAAAAGAACTGCAACAAGTTAGAGCAATAAACAACAGGGAAAAAGTTATAGGGAAAAGGTTCTCTGAGTCGCTGGGGCAAGGTATGCTAATACCTCTGTATCCATCTCTCGAGTCAAACGAATCAAACCTGGTCAGTCCTGATCATGTTCTTTGGCTTCACTCCATGATCCAATCCATATTCGCACCAATAAGACCGACATCCCACACCCAATTTTGGCACAACCATAATCACACTTCTTTTAAAACCTAAATTACTATGTTCAATTTTCAAGAATACAGAGTATTCAATAACTCGCCAATTTTCAAATTTCAATTCTTCGCACAAGTTTAAAACCTCAATAAACATCATATTGGAGAACTCACCTATTTAAACTTGGGTTTGAAAAATAAAGAGTATGGACCCAAACTTTTCTTTCTAGGACCCAAAATCATCGATCATCATCATTGGATCTTTAGATAAACACCCTATCAAAATACTAGTAGTGGCGCTAGAATTTTCTCTCTACTTTATTTATAATCGTACACAAGAAGTTGTAATTAAACTTGATTCAAGTACTGAGCAGTATTTATCGTTTTTGAGTGAATGATATAATATATTAAAGGAAAAGGAGAACAAAAAACAAAACATTAGCCATAATGCCTATCCAAGGGGAAAGGCCCCAACCGAACAATCATCATAAAGGATGATTGATGCAACCAAAAACAGGGGGAAGAAACAAGAAGTCGAAAAAGGGGGAATATACCAAAACACCAGGGGAGGGAGGAAACAGAGATCAAGAGATGATACATCAAGAACTGGGGATGGGGGAAATGAGGAAGATTCCAAGAATAGGCAAGGTTCGTCTTCCTATTAGTATCTGAACAAATAGAACTACCGAAAAGAATTCTGTTTCTGACCTAAGAAATATTGGCTTCCCAAATCTGTTGATTAGTATGCGACGAGGACGATCATCTTCTTTTATTTCTTTCTCACTAAATATGATGAATACCAGCAGAAAAATCCAGCTTACCAAGAGTATTCATTCACGAGAGACACGAATAACCAGTTTTCCAAGTACATGGCCAGCAAAGAGGTTTATTAAGGCGGAAGGCCCTCTCTCGAGGCCTTCAATAGTATCTTCAATATATACCATCTTCCCTTCTCTAATGTATTGAAGAGTCAAATTAAGAAAATTGGGATAGAGGTGATAGTAATCAGAAACTATGAACCCCTCCATTCGAATCCTCTTAGTGATAAGGTTAAACAAATTGTGAACTCCTTCATGCTGCTCAAGGTTGTACTGGGAGATCATTCCACATGCAGCGATGTGGCCGTTCTGTCCATGTTGGGGAGAACTGCATCAAGCATTTTACCACCTACGTTCTCAAAGTAAATGTCAATACCATCCCGGAAATACCTGCAAATTAAACCAATAATAAACAAAGCCAAATCTCATTATGATGGCAATGGTCTCAAAAGAGAGATAACAGACCCCTTGGAAGTACTTAAAAATGAAATTTAAAAAGTGAGGTATTAAAAATATAAAGAAAAAAAGCCAAAATTAAGTGATGAGATCAATGATGGTTGGTCATGAAATTCAATTAACCTTTTCAAAGCTGCATCCAAATCATGCTCCTTCTTATAGTTGAAAGCCTCATCAAACCCAAGCTTGTTCTTCAATAAATCAACCTGAATTGACCGCCAACAAAAAACAAATTGATCAATGGTAAAATCTTCAAAATTAGGAGAGGAAAAGATCTGATCTATTTTGACGGGTTTAGCTAGGTTATCTTTGACCTCCAGCCAAAGCCAACCAAAGAGAACTTGGGCTTTGGATATGTGTCCAACTTGAAACCCTTAATACAATTCCAAAATTAATTTTGGGTTTTCTTCCTTAGTTCATTATATTTCTACTACAGATAAAATTAGCGAGAGGTTTAGGCACGCCGTTGGCTTTTTTGGAGCTCGCAGCTGTGCCTAATGGAGAAGCTGGGATGGGGGAGGGCAGGGGTCATTTCCATAAAGGGTGCACAGGAGAATGACAGACTCAGGCTGGGTACAGCGCCCGTGTGCCCAGCAAGCCTTTACCCTTAAAATTAATAGACAAAGAAACAATCAATGAATTGTTGTAGTGGTCATAAGTGTTACCTTGTCGTCAGAACCAGCACTTCCAACAACATAGCAACCCATCAACTTAGCAAACTGTCCAACAATCTGCCCAACTGCACCACATGCTGATGACACAAACACATACTCTCCTTTCTTAGGGGAGCAAATCTCAAAGAAACCAGTATAAGCAGGTAGTCCCGGCATACCTACAACGTAGCCAACATGCAGCATTTAGATGGAGTACTGTTAAAAACAACCCTACAAGAAAACAAAACAAATATAGAAATTAATAGTCCATCATGTATACTTACCCAAAATTCCAGTATAGTAGGAGAGAGGTACATCTGTGTTGTGAATCTTAAACATGAACTGGGGAGTATTAATGAGGCTATACTCTTCCCATCTAGTCATCCCCCACACCAAGTCACCTACTTTGAAGTCTGGGTGATCAGATTCCAAGACTTTAGATACTCCAAACCCACCTATAGCCTGCACTTAAATAAGAAATTAAACTCAAATTAAGTCAAATTGTGTGAGCTGAGTTGAATGAAACAAGAATTTTGACTGTCTCACATACCGAGCCAGGCTCGACTGAATAAGGTGCTCCCTTCGTCATCAGTGCTCTTGAATAGGGATCACAAGCTAAGTAGACATTCTGCACCAGAATGGCTTTGGAGCCTTGAGGAGCCTTTAGATGGGTAGTCCCTGTGCTGAAAACCATGTCTGTCTCTTGGAGAGGCCCATTTACATAGTCTCTCAAGAGAATCTGTTTGTTGCTGATAACTTCTTCTCCTTTGGCCATATTAATGTTCTGGAATGAAAAAGAAAAACTAAACTCTCTCGATCCTCAAAGGCTCAAAAAGACAAACAAGTATCTCTTCCTTTCTATAAATGTATGAAGATTTATCACTTTTTTTAAGGGTATAATTTCTCTGTTTTGATATGATGGCTTTGACCAGTGTCAAGCCATGATCAATTCAATGTTTCATTTAAGTCGGTGTTTATGGGTTCTATGCTAAACCTCACATTTCGATCTAGTGGGGAATTTTTGTCTCAGCGCCAAAGACTAGATTTGGTTGAGGTTGAGATGGGAGTATCAGTGACACAGCAAGATTATGACAAAATTTCGGAGACTGGGTAAAGATGGGACAGGTTGAAAGGTAGCAACTTCCAAAGTAGATGTGGGCGAAGTGGAAAGAAGAAGAGAAGGGTGAGAGATATTAGGATGGAGGAAGAAGAGGTAACAAGTGGAAGGGCTGTTAATTCCAGAGTCAATGGCTGGCTATCACCTCATTCGTTGTCTGGTTTAATGAAACAGAAGATGAGCCAACCTTAGAATATGGGCCTAAAGGTCGGGAGAGAGGGCTTTGAGTACGGTGAAGAGGATTATAAGTTGAAGGGGGTTGAAACATAATTGCTAGCTGATGTGTAAATGATTGGGATTCATTTGTTGCATCTCATTGGTGTGCTTTGCTTGCTAAGAGCATCGTTGAAAAACCAGATTTTCTGATTCAACTCGCCTTTTTAAAAAATTGGTTAGTCGAACAATTCAAGCCTACTCAATCCTGGTCATGTTCTTCTACTTCACTCCATGATCAGTCCATATCCACTCCCATAAGACCCACACCCCACACCCAATTTTGGCACAACCACTTTTAGTTAGCAAAAACGAATTTAAAACTCCATTTTAAATGCGTTTCTATTTTTTATCATTTTAAACACGTTTTGCCGTATGTTTTCCAAACATTAAAAAAAAAAAAAAAAAAACAGCAAACAACGACCATTCCCTTTTTAAACGTATTTAAAACACGTTTCCGTTCTTTTGGCGTTTTTTAAGATCTTGGACTTGTTGAATAATGACTTACTTAACTGATCATATCTCTCTCTCCCGAACTCTGATCGACTTGATTCTTTCACCGAAGCAAAGATGTCTTGAAGGGCTACATTTCTCATTATATCACCTTTAACTCAAGGTCAATGCACAAACCCTGAAATTGAGCTATAACCCGATGCATTTATTGAAAAGGCTTTCTAAAGCGATGACTCCCAACTCCAACTAAACATGCATCACTCCATGAGTGTGTTGGATGTGTTGACAACAATGAGTAACACCATAGCCAAGCCACATTGCTCAATGGGTTTTGGAATATATATGGATTCAATTTTGGAAGTTCCAGTTATTTTAAACATTAGAAGCATATATTTCAAATAAAAATTTCTCAATTTATGAGACTAGTGCCCTTTTTTTGAGATATAAATGTTTAAAACCCGTACCATCCTTTTTTCATTTTCAACCGTTCTCCTCTTTTTGACCATTTTACTTGATCGTCCGTTTACAATTTTTTACCGTTTAAAACCTGTACCTTCTCTTTCCGTTGTTTTGCCGTTCCGTTTTTACCAAGTATGGGCACAACCACTCCCATTCCACGTAACCACACTTCCAAAGTTTAAAACCTAAATAACTCGGTCCAATTTCAAGAATAAAGAGTAATCAATAACTATCCAATTTTTAAATTTCAATTCTTCAAACCCCAAGTTTAATACCCCAATAAACGTCAAATTGGAGAACTCACCTATTTAAACTTGGGTTTGAAAAATAAAGAGTGCCAACCCAAACTTTTCTTTCTAGCATCCAAAATCATCTGTAGCCCAACGTTAACCACAATGGCTATCCAAGGGGAAAGACCCCCAACAAAAGAAACAGAACAATCATCATTAAGGATGATACAACCAAAAACAGGGGGAGAAACAAGAAACCGAAAAAGGGGGAATACAATGAAACACACAGAATAATTCTGTTTCTGTCCTGAAAATAATGGTTTCCCAAATCTGCTGATCAATATGCAACGAGGACGACCACCTTCTTTTATTTCTTCCCTACTAAACATGATGAATCACACCAGAAAAAAATCAGTTTCCCCCCAATAGTATTCATTCATGAGAGACACGAATAACTGCTTTTCCAACTATATGGCCAGCAAAGAGTCTTATTAATGCTGAAGGCCCACTCTCAAGGCCTTCAATAATATCTTCTACGTATACCATCTTCCCTTCTTTGATGTATTGAAGAGTCAAATCAAGAAACTTGGAATATAGGTGATAGTAATCAGAAACTATGAACCCCTCCATTCGAATCCTCTTGGTGATAAGGTTAATCAAATTGTGAACTCCTTCATGCTGCTCAAGGTTATACTGGGAGATCATTCCACACACAGCGATGCGACCATTTTGTCTCATGTTGAGGAGAACGGCATCAAGCATTTTACCACCTACGTTCTCAAAATAAATGTCAATACCATCCTTGAAATACCTGCAAATTAACCAATAATAAACAAACAAAATCTCATTATGATCATGGAAAAAAAATGTTTTTATTGCCCCAGAATGCGAAATTGACTTGGAATGCATTCTAAGAATGCATACCAAACAGTGTCTTAAAAAGAGAGTTATTAAAAAATATAAATAAAAAAAAGTCAGAAGTGATGAGATCAGTGATGGTCATGAAATTCAATTAACCTTTTCAAAGCTGCATCCAAATCATGTTCCTTTTTATAGTTGAAAGCCTCGTCAAACCCAAGCTTGCTCTTCAATAAATCAACCTTAATTAACAGCCAATAAAAAACAAATATAATCAATAATAAAATCTTCAATATTAAGAGAGGAAAAGATCTAACCTATTTTGATGGGTTTAGGTTATCATATACCTCCAGCCAAAGTCAACCAAAGAGAACTTGGGCTTTGGATATGTGTCCAACTTAAACCCTCAAAAAAATTCCAAAATTAATTTACTGTTTTCTTCCTCTAGTTGATATGCCTACTAAAGATAAAATTAGGGAGAGGGTTGGGCATGCCGCTGTGTTTAATGGATAGGGTGGGATGTAGAGGGGCAAGGGGGTTATTTCCATAAGAAGTGGGAGAGAGACAGACTCAGGCTGCACACGACACCTGCATGCCCAGCCTTTACTCATAAAATTAGGAGAAAAGTTTTCTGTGGGGTGGGGTGGGGGAGGTGTGCACCTTATGCTAGACATAGAGTGGGGAAAAATCATCGTCCCGCCCCCATAAAAGGTGGTAGTGACCGTCCTATTGATGCTCCTGCATGTGTTACTACTGACACCCATGCTTACATAGCAGCCACACTCCCCGGGAGAGAACTCTTGCCCATCAAATTAATAAACACAAGAAACAATCAATGAATTGTTGTAGAGTCTTACCTTGTCGTCAGACCCAACACTTCCAACAACATAGCAACCCATCAACTTAGCAAACTGTCCAACAATCTGCCCAACTGCACCAGATGCCGATGACACAAACACATACTCTCCTTTCTTAGGGGAGCAAATCTCAATGAAACCTGCATAAGCAGTAATACCCGGCATACCTACAACGTAGCCAACATGCAGAATTTAGATGGAGTACTGTGAAAAACCCGACAAGATTCTGTCTCTCTCTCTCGCAGTCGGACTAGATGTCATCTCTAGATTGCCACCAAGTTTTTGTCGCATGGAAGGGTTATGTGGCAATTTTGACTATATGGATGTTCAGAAAATGGTCTAGATTCCACAGATCATGATACTCCCTCTTATGTGCAAGTCTTCTTGTGGGCTCTGTTTTTGTACCTGGAGGCCTAACATACCTGCTCTAGTACCATATTAAGCTTCTATCTTAAAACCAATTAGTTCAAAATGGGTTGGCCACTCTTATATGTGATAGGCAGAGCACCCACAGCCGACGTGGGATAACTACCTCAATACCTTTAAAAAAATTTTCATTCTATCACAAGGCTTTCAAAGTTTTATTTTATTACTGGGTCAACTTTGTGTTAACTCAAACTTAAAACATGAGTAAAAAGGTATTGGGGTCTACTATCTACGAAATTTCGTCTTTATTCAATTTTCAATGTTGCAGATTTTTGGGCCAGCCTAATAACAAATATAGAAGTAGTCTATCATGTAGACTTACCCAAAATTCCAGTATAGTAGGAGAGAGGTACATCTGTGTTGTGAATCTTAAACATGACCTGAGGAGTATTAATGAGGCTATACTCTTCCCATCTAGTCATCCCCCACACCAAGTCACCTACTTTGAAATCTGGGTGATCAGAATCTAAGACTTTAGCTACTCCAATCCCAGCTATAGCCTGCACTTAAATAAGAAATTAAACTCAGCTTAAATTACACTCTAAATAGCAAGCAAGTGAGCTAAGATCTCTAGATTTAATCAAACTCGGAGAAAATATATAAATCAAATTGTGTGAGTTGAAACAAGAAGTTTGAGTCGTCTCACCGAGCCAGGCTCGACTGAATAAGTTACTCCCTTGGTCATCAGTGCTTTTAAATAGGGTTCACAAGCTAAGTAGATATTCTTCACCAGAATGGCTTTGGAGCCCTGAGGTGCCTTTAGATGGGTAGTCCCTGCTGTGCTGATAACCATGTCTGTCTCCTGGAGAGACCCAGATACATAGTCTCTCAACAGAACCTGTTTGTTGCTTACTTCTTCTCCTTCTTGATGGGGAGCCATATTAATTTTGCTGCAACGAAAACCTAATTAAGCTCAAAAACACAGAGAGAAGTATATATCTCTTCCTTTCTATGTATGAAGGTTTATCACTAATTAAGGGTATAATTAATTTCTCTACTCTTAATTTGAGGTCTGCTTTAATGGCTATTTATTCTTGAACTCAAGAGGAATAAGGCATGTATGACGTCACTGCAACGGTCAGCATGTTGAACAGTCAAAGAAAATAATTCGGAGATATTGGATAAAATTGAATGCATCATCAATGAGGTTAGCAATATAATTTTAATCTATTTTTTTTTTGGTCAATGAAAGTTTTATTCAAGATTTAGACACAAGGCTTCATTTAAACAAAGATTATGAAACCAAGGAGTGGATGAATGACAAACTGTCATCATCTTAGTAAATGACGGGCCTGCCTTGCTATCATCCTGTTCGTTTTATAAAACAAAAAACATAAAAATGGACCGAACAACATATGTAGATCTGTTTCATTTCTGCCCCTAGCTAGAAAAACTGGGAATCGAGTTTCATATATGTCACGAATTCAGCCATTAATACAATTTCTTTAGCTAAACATAAATTTCAGACCTCTAGAGGCTATGCATATCTATTAAGCAATGTCAAATATAGTCGTAACTAGTATATTGAAATATATACAATTCAAACAACGAAAATGAATAGATAAAAACCTGAAGTTAGGGCTGCAAACAGGGTCGGGCTTTTCAAAACCCTAGCCCAACCTTGACTCCCTTTACTTGGGCCCAGGCCCGACCCAGCCTTGACTCAGGGCCTAGAAAATCCAACCCTGACCCACCCTTAGGGTCGGGTCGGGCTGACCCTGATTGGCCCCAATCATGAAGTGGGGGAAAGTAGAGATGCATGAATTGGAATGAGTTGGACAGGGTCAGGGAGAAAATTATCAATTAATTTTACATAAAATAACACTATAAAAAAATATATTATCACTTATTATCTTCATATATAGTATATTATACAACAAAATATGTGTGAAATTTAAAGTTTATAATATATATAGTATATATATCAATATATATATTATAGTATAACTTAAAACAGAGTCGGGCTAGGCCGGGCCAAGATCAGCCCGAGGCCTCAACCCTAATCCAACCCAACAGGGCCAGCAATTTCCAACCTTGACCCACCCTCGGGGTCAGGTATCTCAACTCAAGCCCTGTTCGGGCTCAGGGCGGACCAGGGCGGGTTCAAGCTGACAGGGCCAAACTTGTACCCCTACTTGAAGTAATGAAATATTTCTTGAAGTTCATCCTTTCTTGATTTTTCTTTGGAGTCATATACCGACCATTGGATCAGCATGGAATCTGATGTAGTGGCCTAGGAGTTGAGTGCAGCACGATGGCCACTCAACCCCAGATCGCAGAGGATCCAAATCCCTCATACAAACATAAGACTCCATATGTGTCTTTACCTACAATGGAAGTAAAAAAATTATTATTATTATTTTAGGAGAAAATTGTCTTTCATCATTGTTAGAAAGCCAAGTTTTAGGAGAATGTTGTCTTCCTTATGGTAATCTTCCTAAAAATCATTTCTCGTGATTTTTGCTTTTGCAATAAGGAAAATGTACAACCAACCAAACATATACCCAAGTCATGCGGGGAATGCATCACTTCATATGGCAATTTTTATCTTGTTGAGAGATGGCTTGTCCAGCCCAATTGGGCTAGCTCTTGGTTCATAGATATGGCGCTCCTCTATTTTTGTTGGTGTGTTGTGAAGGGCACTTTTGAGCATATTGTTTCTTTGGGTTGTTGTTCTTTTGGGGCTCTTGTGGTTGTAGTTGGTTTTGCCCCTTAGCCTTCCCCCTTCGTTAGAAGGCTAGTTTGGGGCCTCATTGCTTTTGTATATATCTTTCTTCGTTCTTGTTAATAAAGTTGATTTACTGTAAGATTTTGTATTTTTTGGCATAAAATTTTATCTGAAAAAATTTTCACGGTAAATTTTACTTCGTAAATGTAAAATTTTACATGTTGAAAAGTTTTCTAGTGTTTGTTTCTATTAAAAAAAAAAAAAAACATTGTAACATTTTCCAACATTTAAAATTGTACATCTAATTTTTTTTTTTTAAGTGAAAATTTTTACGCAGGTAAAAGTTTATGTCGCAACAAACAGAGCCTAAAAAATATTCTAAAAGCAGAATACGCAAGAGAATGGGCAAGTACAACCACATTGCTTTGTGCAAGAACACAACAAAGGAATGAAAAACCTGTTTAAACAATAATTCTATCATATATAAAGAAAGGGATTAAATCACCAAGCACACCATTATTTAATCTTAGTAGACAAACACCCTACCCGCCAAACACTAGTAGTGGCGATAGAATTTTCTCTCAACTTTATTTATTTATAATAATACACACAGAGTTGTAATTAAACTTGATGATTCAAGTACTTAATTACTAGGGCAGTATTCATTCATTCAGTAGTGACACAAATAACCGCTCTTCCAACTATATGGCCAGCATAGAGTCTTATCAAGGTGGAAGGCCCACTCTCGAGGCCTTCAACTATATCTTCTATATATACCATCTTCCCTTCTTTGATGTATTGAAGAATCAAATCCAGAAAGTTGGGATACAGGTGAAAGTAATCAAAAACTACGAATCCCTCCATTCGAATCCTCTTAGTGATAAGGTTAAACAAATTGTGAACTCCTTCATGCTGTTCAAGGTTATATTGAGAGATCATTCCACACCCAGAAATGCGGCCGTGCTGTCTCATATTGAGGAGAACCGCATCAAGCATTTTACCACCTACGTTCTCAAAGTAAATGTCGATACCATTCGGGAAATACCTGCAAATTAACCAATAATAAACAAACAAAATTCCATTATGATCATGGAAATCTCAAAAGAAAGATTAAAAATATGGGTTGGCATTCTATGTAGGGGGGAGCATGGCCCCCGAGCATGTACGGGGGCCAATGAGAGCAAGTGAGTTGGCATCATGGGGGTGGAGCGGTCATTTCAATCCCTTTGTGTCTAGACGTGGGGTACATTCCCCCAAAAAGAAGTTTTCTCCTAAAATATATATTTAAGAAAAAAATATCAGAAGTGAGGTTAATGATGGTCGATCATGAAATTTAATTAACCTTTTCAAAGCAGCATCCAAATCATGCTCTTTTTTATAGTTGAAAGCCTCATCAAACCCAAATTTGTTCTTCAATAAATCAACCTAAATTAACAGCCAACAAAAACAAATATGATTAATTAATGATAAAATCTTCAAAAATTAATTGGGAGAGAAAAAGAACTAATCTATTTTGTACCATAATAATGATAAAATCCAACACTTAATTAAGGCAAATGTTACCTTGTCGTCAGACCCAGCACTTCCAACTACATAGCAACCCATCAACTTAGCAAACTGTCCTACAATCTGTCCAACTGCACCAGATGCCGACGACACAAACACATACTCTCCTTTCTTAGGGGAACAAATCTCAAAGAAACCTGCATAAGCACTTAGACCCGGCATACCTACAACATAGCCAATATCAAAAGATTTAAAGATTAATTATGAGAGACACAAAATTATTTAAAAGTGTAATTCAATAATTGGAATCCTTGGTAAAACCATAGTTAGAAGGTTTTTTGACTCGACTCATCTTACAGAAAAATTTGGTGACTCGGTCTTGTCAAACCCAGTCAAGGTGAGTCATGTTTTTAATTTTTAATGTAATGATTATTTATAAATTAGTAAAAAATCAGATAAATACAGGAAAATATGGAAAAACTAGAAGGGAAAAAAAAAATAAAAAATCAAAGAATCACATATCATAGCCCATCATGTGCAGTTGTGCACTTACCTAAAAGTCCTGTATAGTAAGAGAGAGGTACATCTGTGTTGTGAATCTTAAACATGAACTTGGGTGTCTCAATGAGGCTATACTCTTCCCATCTAGTCATCCCCCACATCAAGTCACCTTCTTTGAAGTCTGGGTGATCAGAATCCAAGACTTTAGATACTCCAAACCCACTTATAACCTGCACTTAAATAAGAAATTAATTAAACTCAAATTAAATTGCACTCTAACAAGCTAGGGAGATAATAATTAAGATGTCTAGATTTAATTAAATTAAGTCTCACCGATCCAGCCTCGATTGGATAATCTATCGTATTCGACAATCCCTTTGACCAGATTGGCCTTGGATCACAAGCTAAGTAGATATTCTTCACCAGAATGGCTTTGGAGCCTTGAGGAGCCTTTAGATGAGTGGTCCCTCTGCTCAAAACCATGTCTGTCTCTTTGAGAGACCCATATACAGAGTCTTTCAAGAGAACCTGCTTGTTGCTAACTTCTTCTCCTTTGCCCATTTTATTTTTCTGTGAGGAAAAACTAAGCTAAAAAAGACAGAGAGAAGTAAATATCTCTTGCTTTCATGGCTATTTATATATATATATATATATTCCTAAAATCAAGTGGAAGACATGAAGTCACCACAAATGTCAGCATTATATTATGAGGTTCACTTAGTATTGGCTGAATGATTCTGACGTGACTCTCTCTTGGAGATTCACTACCTTTATATATTGAAATCAAATTGTGAGATACAAAGTCCTCAACAGACCAAACAAAATAGGAAAACAACAACCGACTCAAATTGATCATATATAATCCTATATACTATGAAACTAAATATCCCTAAGGACCGACTCAATCTTGAAAAACATTGTTATGGGTTTAATGGGGCTCACTCTAATGTATGAGCAGTAGATTGGATCAGTCTAGTATGGAATAGGTTAAAGGGCTTGATTTAGCGTGTTTCATCAATTTTGGAGCTTTTGATGTATTATCAAGTATCTAACATTTGGTATATGAGTCAGTCACTACGTCACGGATTCGAGTAACAGAAAGGGCTACCTAAGAAAGGGCTATTTGAAGTAGAATGAAAACCGTCAATAAAAGGCTACCTGCCGTCAGATCACAAAAAAAAAAAAAAAAAAAATTGGAGTAGAGTGGAGCCGCTTGGAAAGGGCTACCCACCGCTAAAGTGAAAGCTGCCTAAAGTGAGAGTCGTCGAGGACGACAACTGGGAAGTATGGTGGTCTGTTATGTGCCTAATGGGGCTCACTATAGTGTATGGGCACTAGATTGGACCAGCCTAATATGAGATAGGTTATAAGCTTGATTTAACGCGTTCCATCAGTTTCGGAGCTTATGATATATCAGTCAAGTACCTAACATTATGAAAACCAAAATCAAATGAAATAGGAAGAAAATAACCCAATATCACTTGTGATAAATATGTGCACTCGTAGTTGGAACCGTCTCGGTTGATACTTAGGCAATGTTTGATATGCATTCGAGATCAATTTTTCTCATTCTTGGACAATAAAAATAATTATTTTTATCATCGAAGAATGCAAAATCGACTTGGACTACATTCCAAGAATACATACCAAACACTGCCTTGGATTTTATTTTTTTTCTTTTTCTTTTTCCCATCATAATATATTCACATGGCAGAAAAATAGCTAGCATGAAAGAAACGTATCAAAATAGTGCAAAAGAAAAGCAAACCATAAAGTCAAAGGAAATTTCAAAACGTAAAGTTGGAAGCAGATTTGAATAGGGAAAGCCAACTTAAATTGTTATCTGTGATTGGTGACTTGAGTACAACAAGGCTTCATGAGAAGCCAAATTAAGAATGAGGAACAGAAAAAAGCCTGATTGGTGACTAAGTATTACTTTTAAGATACACGAACGGTTGACAGTCTTGCCCATCTATAAGGCCAGAACATATGGATTTTGAAGGTTTTAAATGATGTCCAGAATAATGACACAAGTGATGAGATACTATAGTAGTGAGTGGGGATAAGAGTCAAAATTTGAAATTTATAAACTAACCCAAACATTGGATCAGATTCAGACCTAGCTTGGAGAATTGAACATATTATGGGCTTGGGCCAGGTCTGGGCCCATATGTTTAACACTCATGGATGGGGTTGTGCTCTTAAAGCTAGTCCAATGACCAACATTACCAAATGTGTCCATTGGAGATTTTAAGGCCTTGGCAACACTTCTAAGAATTGATATGTGTATTAAATATACAACAAGAATATTTGAGAGCTAGACGTATCTTAATGACTTAATAAACATGAAGATGAAACAATCCCTTAGACCTTCCAATAGTGATTGCACTCACTTACTGGGCCACGTTAGAACATACTCAGGTTGTGTTCAATCAATAGAATTAGTGGTTAAAATTGATGGATTTCTTTAGTAAAGAATGTCAGGTAGTTCTTGGTGAGAATGTAGAATGCCAATTAAAATTTGGCCATCGGGAACACCTTCTCACATGCGTTATGGTATCAACCATTTAAAAAAAAACAGAGGTTGTCACCGCCTGATGGGAAAGCTCCTTTAATGATGAAACCCTAATGTATATAAGAATTTCTCTTCCTCACTCAATTCTGAATTCTTAATTTGTAAGACTGATTGCAGTTTCTTATAACCATCATATTCATAACAAAACTTAGGAACGGTGGATTGTAGTACATTAAATGCCAAGAAAAAAAATGTAACAGTCCCAAATCCTTGATAGCAAATTGTGTGGCAATGCTTGAGAGAAAGCTAGACACAAATGTGGTATTGTTGTCAGTGATGATTATATCATCGACATAAACAAAATAGATATACTGTGACACCCCCATTTGTGCTAGATAAACAATAATGTATCGGTCTTAGACCCAATGAACTCAGACTCCATAAGAAAGGTACTCAGTCGATCAAGCCAGGCCCAGAGAGCCTGTTTGAGGCCATAAAGGAACTTGTTCAGCTTGCATAGATAAAGGGGCAACTGAGAATCAATGATACCAAGTGGCTAGGTCATATAAACTTCTTCCTATAGAATGTCGTATAGGAAGGAATTTTGAACGTCAAGTTTTCGAATTACCCAACCATGAGAAATAGCAAGTGAATGCACCAAGTAACAGTTGTTTTGTTTTATCGCTGGGCTAAAAGTTTCAATATAATCAAGGTTTTCCTGTTGATTATGGGCTTTCCTAGAGGAAAAACACAAAGACGTGTATAGTTCTATTAGGTCCTAAAACCAGGTCCAAATACCCATGACATACATAAAAATCAGGCCCAAGAACACTTTAAGCCCATTGTCAAAAAAGAAAAAGTTATTGGACCTAGATCCATGTATACACGGCATGACCCGGCGATCAATCCCAAACATAGGAGAGGAAAGATACCTCTCTTCAAGGAAACCTACTCCTATTTTCTCATTACTATATATGAGCTAGTCATTTCATTGCTTCCGTTTAGTGTTTTTGTTTGTCTTGATATTTTCGTCATATGAGGTGGTCAAGGGTTCAAACCTTGAAGCCAAAGAATATGCAATAGGATAATGATTTCAATTACATTTTGAAACTTAAACAAAACACAATTATAACAGGACCAATTGAATTCTACTAAAGAGAATCTTGTGCATCATCAAATAGCAATTACACATTTAAGACTTTTCTATGATCATGTTCAATGCACATATATGCACTCACACTTGAATCTTAGAATCCCTATTCCGAAAAATACATGACCACCATATGAATAGGATGTCCAGTTCTATCCATAGTTTAGAATTATTTTAGGTGAAAATTTAAGGATAACCATAGCCCATAATTAATAGGCAAGAGATCTCTACTAGGTCGCATGGTCTCCACACAAGTATCTGGGCCAATAAGGAAGCACGCCTGAGTATCTACCCAGGGGGTAGAGGCATCATCTCACGGTGCCCTGTGAGAGGACGTAGGAAACACCACCAAGTAGAGATTTTTTTACTTAATAAATATTAGATAAAAACTGGGTTTAATGGACATATTTCTAACATCATCTTATTGGTGTATACTTTTGGGATTTTTGGAGATAAATCACTCACAACTTCATTAAGAAAAAGGGAAACCTACAAAGCACCAAAAGCGTACAAGAAGCATAGAGGGAAAAGCAACCCCCTCCAAACAAAATTACAATCAAACCTAAAAGTAAAATCTACAAGAAAATGGGCAAGTGCAACCACATTCCTTTGCCCAAAAACACAATAAAGGAATGAAACTACATAAAACAAGGACAAACTAGATTCAAGTAGTACTGGGGCAGTATTCATTCACTAGAGACACGAATAACTGGTTTTCCAACAATATGGCCAGCAAAGAGTCTTATTAAGGCAGAAGGCCCACTTTCGAGGCCTTCAATAATATCTTCAATAAATACCATCTTCCCTTCTTTGATGTATTGAAGAGTCAAATCTAGAAACTTTGGATAGAGGTGAACGTGTTCATAAACTACGAACCCTTCCATTCGAATCCTTTTAAAGATAAAGTTAACCAAATTGTGAACTCCTTCATGCTGCTCAAGGTTATATTGGGAGATCATTCCACATACAGCGATGCGACCGTGCGGTCTCATGTTGAGGAGAACTGCATCAAGCATTTTACCACCTACGTTCTCAAAGTAAATGTCAATACCATCCGGGAAATACCTGCAAATTAACCAATAATAAACAAGCAAAATCCCATTATGATGGCAATCTCAAAAGAGAGAGAACAGATCTTAGAAGTACTTAAAAAGAAATGGGAGAAAGAGCGCTAACTGGTGTTGTGCCTCGGCATGTACCTATGCCTAGACACAACCCAGTGCAAAAAGACCATCACATCCCTGGTCTTTTCCACCTTTTCAGGGATGCGTTCCTTTTCCCTTAAAAATATTAAAAAAAAAAAAAAAAAAAAAAAAAAACAATTCAATTAACCTTTTCAAAGCTGCATCGAAATCTGGTTCTTTTTTATAGTTGAAAGCCTCATCAAACCCAAACTTGTTCTTCAATAAATCAACCTGAATTAATTAAAAACCAATAAAAAACAAATATGATGAATTAGTGATAAAATCTTCAAAATTAATTAGGAGAGCAGGAAAAGATCAAATATAATTTGTACCATAATAATGATAAAATCAAACTTAATTAAAGCATGCAAGTGTTACCTTGTCGTCAGACCCAGCACTTCCAACCACATAGCAACCCATTAACTTAGCAAACTGTCCAACAATCTGCCCAACTGCACCAGATGCCGATGACACAAACAAATAATCTCCTTTCTTAGGGGAACAAAGCTCAAAGAAACAAGCATAAGCGGTTAGACCCGGCATGCCTGCAACGTAGCCAACATCCAGCATTTAGATGGAATATTGTGAAAAAACCCTAAAAGGTTCTCTCTCTGGGACCTGGCTTTTCTTCAGTCGTCTAAGAACTGGAGGATCCAGTCCAGCCAAAACAAGGATGTTTGGATCATTCCACGACTGGAGTAGAGCCAAATTTCTCTCTCTCTTGGTAAAAGTTTTTGTAGAGAAATTATGGAGAATATATCCTCCCATAATAGACATACTAGGTTTGGTAGATGCTATATAGGCAAATTTTATTTTAATTTTTTTTCTTTAAAAAAAAACTCTTTCCAATGGGAGTGTCTGAATGGCACTTTCATAGGTGTATTTAGAACTGACACTTTTTTATTGCCCTTTGTCTTGTTCTTAAAAGGTTTTTAACATAGGAATATAAAAAAATATTCAAAAATAAAATGTAAAGATGTCATTATGTCATCATCAATAGATATCGTCATGCACATTTTTTCAAATACGTATGTGAAATGACACTATTATCCTTGTTGAAAAAAATTATGAATCATATCAAAAGGTAAAAAAATAATATTATAATTTATTTGACACTTCCTTCTTTAGTATTTTAAAATAAAGTTTACTTTTAACTCATTGGATCTAAAATTGCATGGCATATAAACATTTGGCAAAAAAGAGTCTGTCTGCGAGTGTGGTTCCTACACCCAGACACAGGTCCTTACGGAATGACTCCCCATCCCCATGAAAAGTCAAAATCCCACACCTGTTGATGCTTCCTCACACTCTCATATAGGTTCTGCGCTGGCATAGAAGTCATGCTCCCGAACAGAAAACTTTGACCCTAAACATAAATACAAATCCTTGCAAATGTTTTGTAGATCATAGTGCCACATTTTAACAATTAAATAGTACTATAAAAGTGTAATGCAATCATAGGAATCCTTGCTTATACAATAAACAACTAGCTTAAAAATTCAGAAAAAAAAAAAAGAAAAAGAAAAAATTATAAATTATTGGTAGACCCTAGAAAGCCAAAACATTAAAGCATAATTATGAGATCCATAAAATTAAATCTTAAGAAATGCTTAAAAGAAAGGACAAAATTATAATTTTATTGGTTAATTAGATCAAAACCCAGCCCAGAAGAGAGCAATTTGCTTTGAGATCGTAGTCCATCAAGTGTACTTACCCAAAATTCCAGTATAGTAGGAGAGAGGTACATCTGTGTTGTGAATCTTAAACATGAACTCGGGTTTATTAATGAGGCTATACTCTTCCCATTTAGTCATCCCCCACACCAAGTCACCAACTTTGAATTCTGGGTGATCAGAATCCAAGACTTTAGCTACTCCAAACCCAGCTATAGCCTGCACTTTTAAATAAGAAATTAAACTCAAATTAAATTACTCTTAACAAGGGAGATAAGATCTCTAGATTTAATTAATTAAACTAGACATAAATTAAATTGTGTGAGTTGAAACAATTAAGAAGTTTTGAGTCTCACCGAGCCAGGCTTGATTGAATCATCTAGAAATCCCTTCTTCATCAGTTCTCTTGAATATGGATCACAAGCTAAGTAAATATTCTTCACCAGAATGGCTTTGGAGCCTTGAGGAGCCTTTAGATGAGTGGTGCCTGTGCTCAAAACCATGTCTGTCTCTTTGAGAGACCCATATACATAGTCTCTCAAGAGAACTTGCTTGTTGCTAACATCTTCTTCTCCTTTGTCCATATTATTTTTCTGCAATTAAAAACTAAGCTCTCAATCCTCAAAGGCTCAAAAAGACAGAGAAGTATATATCTCTTGCGCGCTCTCTATCTATGAAAGACTTGTCACTTTTTAAGGGTATAATTTCTCTCTACTCTTAATTTGCGATGTTGAGGTCTGCTTTGATGGCTATTTATATGTTAAGAAAATCAAGTGAAATACATGAAGTCATTGCAACTGTCAGCATTTAGAGGTTCAATTATATATTTATTTTTTAGGGAAAAAGAACCCACCTGGTGATGCAGTGCACGCCTCCCATGCCCTCAGAAATAGTGGCGTACGAAATGACTACCGCATGATGTTCTAGGAGGGTGCAGCGATCATTTTGTACACCCATATTAAAATACAGGGGTGGTTTGTCTGACGCGATCGATGACGTTCTTTCTCTCTTTTTTTTAAAAGGTTATCATTTTCTTTTTCATTTTATATTGGAGGCTGGGGGTCAAAGTATTCAAGCCATGACCAATAAATTAAGTTGGCATTACCAATGAGGTTAGCATTTAATTTGTAATGTTCTCTGGTGTTTGTATTCGTTGCGCTCTGTTGAATAAATTTGTTATTCAAACCAAAAATTAAGAATGAAGAACATATGTAGTCCAATCAAAAAACCTTTTGAAAGATACATGAACGGTCTTGAGTCCCACATGTAAGGCTACAACATATGGATTTTGAAGATTTTAAATCATTTTTTTTTCCTTTCTCTGAGGATGATACAAGTGATGACGATACTATATATAATAGTGTAGAGACTAGGGATAAGAGTAAAAATATTGAAATTAATAAATTAATCCAAACATTGGATCAGATTCAGACTTAGCTTGGAGAATTGAACATAATAGGCATCCTTCGATAAGGATCGAGTTTTCCTCCACCCACGAATAGGATCCCACTCACCAAGGGGTGGGAGCCGAGAGGATGGTAATGGATATCAGGAGGGTATTTTAGAACATACAAAATCTCTAGGAGGGATTTGTGAACCCTATGATGGTGGGTGAAACCTCCTCTGTGGGTAGAAGAAAACTTTGTTCGTTTAATAATGTTTTTAAAAATACTAAATTGTGTTGTAAAAAGTATGTATTTAGATGAAAAATTATCTCCTTCTATTCCCCAGTCAAAATGGAAATACTAAGGGCAACTCGGGTAAATTCTCTACTTATTTGACATCAATGGAACTTCTAAATGCATTTTATATGGAAATAAGCAGAGGAAACTAGTTCTTATTACTGATTGAAATGGTGAATTTGTCTAATCAGAATCTCATGGGTAAATCTTTTTTTATCCATTCTAGCCTACTGATTGGCCGTTTTGTTTTCTAGTGCCTCGGCTGATCAATAGGAATTCTGGGTTTAGATTGCCATTTCTCAATTCAAGCATAACTTGAATATCCATACTTGCCTACTTAGTCATTTTGAGGAATTGAGTGGCTTTTCCAATTGAGAAAAATAAATCTAAAGAGGAAGTATGCTATAAAACCCAATTTACCCTGTAACCTATGTTATGTATCATTAATCAATAAAAGAGTGTTTCAATGCACGAGGCTTTCACTATTGTAGGGTCTGAGATCTTGCAAGTTGATTGCCATTGTTGTTAGCAGGTTAAATGAGTGTTTAAAAAGGTATTTCTTCAAAATTGGTTAATCTTTTAGGATTAGCGTGTGGTTTGTATGATTAAACTTTCATTAAAAAAAAAAAATTTCAAACGCCTCCCTCAAAATGCCCATTTGTCCAAATGTACCTTTACAATTTTATAATTTACACATGCCCCTTACTTTCAAAATATTGTAACACTTTAGTCCAGTCTGGACATTAGACATTAGTTTCAGAGAATCTAATTACCAAAATTCCCTTGTGACAAAAACCCACCAAAATTAAAACTACCCGGTGTTGAAACAACTCAAAGTTCATTGATTATAGGGTTCATCTTCCTCAAATGGTTTAGGGTTTGATTTTCCGTTCCAAACCCTAAACGATTTGGAAAAGATGAAGTCAATTTGGTCACTTTACTCTTTAATTTTAGTGGGTTTTTGTCACAAGGCCATTTTAATCATTAGATCCCTTAAACTAAGGTCTAACGTCCCAAACTAACGAATTTGACTAAAGTGTTATAATGTTTTGAAAGTAAGGAACACATGTAAATTGTAAAATTGTAAGAGTCCATTTGGACAAATGGGCATTTTTGAGGAGGGCATTGGAAAAAAAAAAACCCAGGAAAAAATAGGTATTTCTTCGTGTCTTGATGACCAAACAGAGACACGCATGGCTGAAATCTTAGGGTTTTGAATTTTGACATGAGCAATGCTATGAGTTAACTGAAGCCCATATATGGAGAACTAGGACTGGTTTTTTGTTGGTCTGACCCTTGGGTCACCAAGTGAGACCCAAAGTCCCAAACCAAACCAACCCACTAGGGTAGAGGGAAACCCAACAACTCCAAGAGTTCCTTAAACTGAAAGCTCTACAGTCTATACACTTGCTGCAACTCTGCAACTGCTAAATATAACTGAGGAAGTATTTCTAATAGTGATAGAGAAAACTTAGGAATCTTTCATCCACATCAGCCAGAGGATCAAGAAAGCCTGCAACCAAATCAGTTTTGATCTGTCCATCAGCAGAATAGAGATATTCTTTCCTCCATATTAAGGAATTCATAAATTGTGATTGAATTTGAAAATTAAAATACGTAATTAACATATGTTCCAACCGTGTTAAAACTTTAACTATAAAATCTTTTAAGTCTTTTTTTTTTTAAGTAGTTAAGGTTAAATTTGAAAGTTTTGACTAGAGTGTTTAAAATGGTATTAGGTATTATGATATAATCCACGATACGTATCGGTATCATGTCGCTCGTATCGGCGTGATATCTACGGTTTTGATTGTGGTCAATCTAGATACTGTGTCGATATTATATTAGTGACACGGTACGAACAAGAGGTAAAACAGTCAAACATCTTCTTTAAAGGAAAATCAGGGGCAATTTTGTCAGATAAAGTCGATCCTTATCGATACCGTAGCGGTCTCTACCGATCCAGATCGGTTAGGTTTTCCCCTACTTCCTTTAAAAAAAATTTAAATTTGTACCCTTGTCTGCACTAGTCCACCGAGCTGGAATGGGCCAAGAATCAATAATTGTCTCAACCGATACTGATACAAATTAGATGATACCAATACTGATACTAATTGGTTGATCCAATTCCGACTTTGGCCTCAATTCACGCAGCAGTTGATGCAGGATCAAGATCCTCTACGATCCTGTCCTGCACAGACACAGGCAACGGGCAGGGGTAAGATAGTCATTGTGTGCGGCCTATGTCTGCACAACACGACACAAGACGAGCAACGCATCGTAGGGGATCGAAATTGGTTGATGTAGCCCTTCCAGCGTATTTTGCAAGACACCACACAAGCGCAAGGGATGTAAAGAGATAAAGAAGAGAAACCAATGTGACTTGTAGGATTCTTTTGCACAAGGTTTGTGGGAGAGAGAATTGAGATTAGATTCCTCATATTTCTGGACTCTATCTTTAATCACCTATTTCATCCCAATCACTATTTATGAATTCCTAAAAAATAGGAAAAGAGGAAAAAGAAAAATTAGAAAAAAAATAGGAGAATGGAAGTTAGCCATCCGAGGATTCTTCAATATCGTTGGAGAGGATCCGGACTCATTGCACTTGGGCACTTTCAGAGTACTTTTCTTGAACCACTTCAAGCAAGAGAGTGAAAGCATTCCCTTTCGGTGCTCAACACGTCTTTCCAATTATGGGTAACACATTACTCGCAATGATCTCTCTTCTATTCATTCACGCTGTGTCTACCATCTTCTCAGCTCTTTTCTCACGAAAAACAACTACCCAGAATCAAAGCCATGGAGAAGACGAGGCGGATGGTGAGTACCTTTCTTTTCTTGATTGTTCTATCTTTTCTAACATTTTGAGCGCTTCACTTTCTGGGAAGAATCATTTATTTCGATGGGACCGTTAGCAATTGATCTACTGTAGAACTTTGTGATGGCTAAAACTAACAGGAGAACAAGGGGGATTTTGCTGAATATAACGAAATCCAGTATTCTTTGTTTGTGCTTTAAGGGGAATGGGTAACAGAACATTGTTTCTTTGAAGAAAAATGTCTCTCAGTTCTTGCTCAATCAAACCATTTGGAACATGTTTAGTTAAATGCAAAACAATGTCTGAAGGCTTCTCTTCAAGTGATGTTATTTGCAGAACTGTGATCTTCTGTTCAGAGACTAGATTTTTCTGCTGTTTTATAGTTGTCTTTTTCTGTAATGTTTTCTCTTGGCAGGAGTGTGTGTTAGGCCTTGTATGGGTAAAATCTTCCTCCAAACTGGGCAGAAGGAATAAACGGATATTTTTAAAAATATTAAAACCTATGGGGATAATTGCGAACCGGGAAGGTGATTATTCCATTTCGGTGCATGCAATTACGAGCAGCAGGAAATTTGCTGTTGCCTGATTTGCAGGAAATTTTTTTCTGCCTTGCCTAGTTATGTTGTTGCTGGCTTCTTGTTTGTGCCCCTAAAGTGATAAAGAGTAAAACACACACCATATGTATGATCAAAGCTTTTCTTATAATTTCTTCACTAAATGAATATGTTTTTTGGTGGTAGGAAGAATGAATGCAATGGACTCATGCGATTCCAGCTTTCCAAGAGATCTGTCAAGATCAACGAGAGATGAACCTCCAACCCACTACACTTTCAAAATCACTCACTTTTCAGTGTTTGAGAAGTATTCTATACAAACATGTCGTTTGCAGTCATTCCATGCGGGTGGCTACAAATGGTGGGTTTCTTCTTCCTTTCTTCTGCTTCAAAACTAGATTACTTGACATGTACAAATGCAGGCAACTGGTTCTCTACCCAAATGGGAAGGGCAAGGCAAAAGGTGGTCACTTGTCGCTCTACTTGAAAATCACAAATGCTACTTCTCTTCCCCTAGGTTGGGAGGTCCAAGCGGTTTTTCGCTTCTTTGCATTTGACCAAATTCGAGGCCAATATCTGATGGTTGAAGGTAACTTCTTCCATGCAAGTCTGTTATCATCAAACTATTCACAAACATCAGATCATAAATGGCTTAATATCGTATATAATCTAATTGTATTTATCAAATGGAGAATTGCATTGCTGAAGCAACAACTCAGTTCCTTCATGCTTATAATTGTCCATATGCTAGCAATGATTTCCCTTTTGAGAACGTTATTCAGAGGGAAAGAAGAAGAATTGAGCGGTAAGAAACCTCAGTCCCTGTGTAAGGCCTGTTAAGAAACCAAGCCAACAAAAGCTATAGCAGAACAGTTCACTTTAAGGAATTACAGATATTAGGATACCTTCCAATAATGTTTATGTGATTCTGAATCAAGTACTATGCCTTCTATAAACCTGAAGGATATCATTCCAAAACAACATACTAATAGATTTCCTGAAGAAACTGCAAACTGTCTAGTCAAATCCCGTCAAAAGTTTCTCTTTGCCGTTCCAACCTAATGGTCATCAACTTGCCAGTTTTGAACCCCTACTCTGTATTTTCTGCTGTTAAAATCCAAATACTCTAAACCCCCAGCGAAAACTCCACTTTTGATGGAAACATCCTCCCCTGCATCAGTTTAAATGGCAAAATCAACCTCTCCCATTTGAAGTAGAAGATGAAATTTCTGACAAGATGGGCCATTTACCAGATCTCATCTGCCTTGTATTCCAAGACCACACTTGTAATGTTCTATTTGATATGAGTACTGCCTATTTGTCTTGCGAGTGAGATTTTCAGCATCATAACACAAGGTTTCACTGTAACCGTCATTTGTTTCCACACCATTGTGGGGTTCTTGTTTGGTCTATCTTCTGATATTTCTTCCTCTCTTTTTTTTTCGGTACTGTTGAATAGCATCTTGGCTAAGTCTTCACCACCATGACGGGACAGACCAATCTGACGATCTATTGGATTCATATTTGGGTTTAACAACCTGAATAATGCCATCCTTGGGGATTGCATTCCATTTTTAACAGTTTTGTTGTTTGCACCATTAACTACCATGATGTGGTTCCTTAAGGCAGTTGTTTAAGCTAACACCTGCCAAGCAGAATCTTGGTCTTTGTGGAAAGCTATTGTTGTGTGCCCAGGCTAATTCTGGGTTCAGGGAATGGGATCAATTGGTCCATATATCTAATTGATGATGGAGTAACCCACAGACTACCAGAAGTTGAGCAATGACCATCTTTCTGGCTGCTGGCTGATCTTACAACAAATGTCTCCAATTTGACTTGCAACATCCTTGATGAAGAAATTAAGTTCCAAAGCAGTACCAGAGGAGGAAAGAGAAAAAAAGAAGAAGCATATTCTAAAAACTGACTGACATCATATGGTCACCATGACAACCAGCTTGACAGCAGTCAAGCTATGATGTGTTTTCACTGATCACATCTAGAAGCCTTATCCTTAGTTCCAAATTCTGGAACCCTTATCTCTGTTTCAGATTCTAGAAGGTTTTTATTTTTATTTTTTAAAATTAAAGCCCGTCTTACATAAGGAAAATTTTATTCAGACCTGGCTATCTTTTCCTCATTGGTTGTTAAATCTTTAAGTCAGTTAGAGTTTTCCTATTGCTTGGATGATGGAAGAGCTAAACATTCAGCTTTCTGAATTTTATGCTGTGGAATCAACGTTATATCTGTGGATTCAGGAGTGTAACTGGTGGATGACGGGTGAGGCTTTGGTAGGATTCCTAGCCAGTTATCTGACTCTTTTCTATCCATTCTTCTACTTCTTCTGTTAACAATGAATTAAGTCATATCTACATACTTAAACCTTGCGGTTTCATTGTTCTTTGATTTCTCAGTTTCAGATTCTGCTACTATCGTTAAGTTCTGCTATTGATTACTTTCTAATAACAATTCTCTGGCTTAGCTATTTCTGTAGTGTACTGTTTTGAATTCTGGTTCCTCTAATCGATCTCTGATCTGTTTTGTTCATAGTTCAGGTTCTGCTTCTTCCGGTTTAGATCAATTTTGATTCATTATTCTGCATTCTAATAGCTTCCGAGATTTTATGATTTGATTTTTTGGTTCTATTGATTGATTTTCAACAGTTCTGTTCTTGGTTTCTAGCATTCTTGCTCCAGATCTCACTATTCAGTCATCAGATCTTGATATAATTTTGCAGGGTTGATCTGTCAACAGGACAGATCCATCGACTGAAGTTTCAGCTTGATCTGTTTAACTCTTTAACTGCCGATAATTTTCTATTTCTGGTCATCATTCATTTTTCCTGTGATCCTACTTTTCTGATCTTCTATTTTTAGGAGATTAGAATTCCGTTAACATTTCCCCCGTTAGTGAAATGGCAGTCCTTTTACTGCCATCCAATAGCTTTTTCTTAAACAATTAGGAATCAGTATGTTTTTCGCAGAAGCCCACCAGTGAACAATCGCACTAAATCCATTTCAAGAGTTCTCTTTCAGAAATTTAAAATATCTTCATCTGACCTAATAACAAAATAGTTTCAAATTCCTTTTAGGTTTTCAAAGATACCTCTCAATTACTTGTTGAGCTCATTTCCAAGATATCTCACTTGAAAACCAATCACAAATGACTGCTTTTACCCAAATTTCAAAATCTACTCATGGGCCAAATACTTTAGTCTTTACCATTGATGAACCTGTGCAACAATTTATTGAGGAAGAAATTAGATCTCTGGAAAAAATTGCCCCCGAATTCCTACAAGAATCCATTTAAGATCAATTAAAGATTCACTTGGAAAATTTTCTACTCCCACCATCAAGAGATTCCAGAGTATGTATCAAACAACACCAATCCTCTAAAGCATCCCTTTCAGTTATTATAACCATTCTGCTTCTGCTTTTCTAAACAATTCACAAATCCTTGTATATATGATCCATTGATTACCTTGACATTCAAGAAGTAGAGATCTTCCAGCAGACTATTCACTCTGAAGCCTCTATTGGTCCTGCCTATTCTGGGAGAATCTAATACAAATCTTAAATCCAATCAACACCAATATCTCCACTCCAAATTGTCTTAGAAAATCGTTACCCAAAATGAAATTGTGTTAGAAAATCGCCCTCCTGTCTCTATTGAAATCTTCAAAGTGATGAAGGGTCACAAGGTCATCACTTATATTTTCCGGTTTTATTAGCCAAACCATCACCACTATGTTCTGCGCCCCCCACCCCTCACACAAAATAAATAAATAAATGCTACCTGAATAGACCGAACTTGAGTATCAACAAGTTTAACTACATGTTTGAAATATTTGATAGGGCCATTTTGTTGTTTAGCTCACTATTCATAAGGTCAGCATTATCTAGACTGATAAACCATTTAGAATGCAAATATATTAGAAGCCAAATGCTTTTGTGCTAGTGAAAACTTAATCGTTGAAAACAATCAGGATGCCAGATTTTATAAAGAGGATGACAAAGATCTAGAGATGGGTTTCTAGAAGCCTCAAGGTTTAGGATCAGAAACACGGTAATAAACCAGAACCACAGTGAATAATTAGTGGCCAAAATCAAAGAAAATTCAATAAAAAAAATATAAGGATATCAGATGTACTTCAGAATGCAATGCATTACTCTATTCTAATAGGACAACAGGAGAACAGAAATTGAAACCAATCCAGTGGTGAGATTCCAAGTCAAAGAAGAGTCCCACTAGAAGCGAACTCTCTAGAACTGAAAACTAATATCAGTGAAGGTAGATTGATCTCAGAATAGCAAAATAATATAACCTGATTGAGCAACAGCAGCAAGTAATAATTATAAATATGTCAGTGTTTATCACTAGTCATTCTCGGTCAGTCAAACTCAAAGGTTGAGTCCTTCTGGCTAAATCAATACTATTTGATTTCTTGAAAATTTAATCCTTTATTACTCTAAATTTTTCTCCTGTAATCACATAATTAAATTCCAATTTTTATTCATCTCTTCAATACAGAAACTCAAGGGAAGCGATTTCATGCGATGAAAACCGAATGGGGATCTGATGAGTTCATCCCACTCAGAGTGTTCAAGAACCAATCTTATGGATATCTTGTTAATGATACATGTGTGTTTGGAGCAGAGGTATTTATTTTTGGAGAGAGTAGAACAGGACAAAGTGAATGTTTATGTCTTTCAAAGGGAGGGACTATTACCAAGCCCATTCAGAATATAAAAGACGGATTATCTAGATATTCCAAACGGTATGTGTGCATGCCCTCATTTTATTATTTCTGCCTCGTCAATAGTTTTTTGACATTTAAATGATGCAGGATCGTCAGATTGTTTAGTAAAAGATACCATGAAGGTAAGCGTAGTCTTTTCAACAGCCTTAGCTGGTCCAAAATGCATGATATTTATATTTTCATCTGGTAAAGCATTAAGTGTATGTTGACTGAATTTAATGGATTTGTATGGACAGAGCCTATTCTGCAATCAGGCTATGGTGTACCTATGGGAAAGTCAGCTACATATGATGCAACCTTTCCTTCTTCAAAAATAGGTGGGTGAATTGAAAGTGAATCATCAATACAAACAGAGTTTTCTCAAGGATCCAATTTTGAGGGACCTTCCAACTTGACCATGCCCGAACGTTTTCCTTTTTATGGTAAAGCATTAAGTGTATGTTGACTGAATTTAATGGATTTGTATGGACAGAGCCTATTCTGCAATCAGACTATGGTGTACCTATGGGAACGTCAGCTACATATGATGCAACCTTTCCTTCTTCAAAAATAGGTGGGTGAATTGAAAGTGAATCATCGATACAAACAGAGTTTTCTCAAGGATTCAATTTTGAGGGACCTGCCAACCTGACCATGCCCGAACTTTTTCCTTTTTATGGTTGGGCAAGTACACCAAACTATCAACTCAATTCAAAGTTGTCTTTTCTGGGTTGGTCTGTTCCAACCCAGATGCTGCATGCTCGCATTCTTCTTAAAAACACAAAATGACATGCAATTCCACCCTGTCTTTACATCTCACGCTAGCAAGCACCTTTAGTTTGGACAAAATTTAGATGATCTTTTAACTTTATATCCTACTTTTGATGTTGTTAGGCGTCTTACATATGATTAACTATTTAATCATCTTTCGAATTTTATTTAGTTGGACTGAATTTTACAGAATTTCACTGTTTTTTCTTGGCAGGAGATCCAATAAAATCAATGAGAAATGATATTCCAACACACTACATATTTAAAATTCTATCATTTTCAAAACTTTGCAAGCTTCATGAAAGTAGATGTGACTCAAAGGTTTTTGGTGCTGGTGGCTATAAATGGTAACTTCATTTCCTCGTCGTCCTCATCCTGAAAACCATATTTCTTAACATGTAAACACGTATCTTTTTGGGTTCACATGCAGGAAAATGTCTCTGTCTCTGAACAAAAACAATCAGCAGAAAGTACATTATCTGTCTCTCTACTTGGGCATTGAAGAAACTGGATCCCTCCAGCCTGGTTGGGAGATTGAGGCAGTTTTTCGTTTATTTGTATTTGACCAAGTTCGAGGCCAGTATTGGATGCTTCAAGGTACTTTACTAAAACATGGATCTGTATCACCCATCATGGCTAAAACTGATCCTGCACTCATTGTCCCCTGTTGAACACCTCCAACCCTCCCCCCCCCCCCCCCCCCATATTCCAAATATTTCTGTTTGTTTATACAAGTCCTGCTCCATCATTCTTCTATTGAAAGCCATACTTGGATAACTTGAATACAACATTAAAAACATTTTAAAAAATGCAAATAAAATAAAAGACAAAAGCTTTCTTTTAATGCCCTAATTTACTTTACTTGAAGAGATTTCATAATTTCATTTTTACCAATATTTTGTATGCATTCCAAATTTGGTGCTCCTAAATTGTGGTACTTTCCCTGTCTTCCAAATTATTTTTGATATGTCCTAGGGTAGGTAATGTAAGATTAAGAGAAAACAAATAATCGAAGGACAAAAACACCGTATTCCAAGCAAACAAAACAATATGGAAGAATATAGAAAGTAAAATATTTCAGAATCCAATGGTCAGATGGGGCTGAGATTTAGATCGAATAGACCCTCACTAGTCTATTCAGTCCCTCCAAATATCAAGCTGATCCAATAGTTGGATCTGCTGTAACAAAGTATAACACAAAATTGAAACTTTATGTCAACAGCGTTTACCAACCCACGAGAACAGAAATAATTCCCAATCTGTGGGTCAGATGGCTCTAAAATTCTGGTCGAATGTATTACTAACAGGGAGGAAAACAATTTCAAAAGATGAAGTCAATCCAATGGCTGGATTGACTAGTGTCAACTTGAATCCCTACAACCAGAACAATAGGGGATTGAAGGAAATAAAGAGATAAGCACTAACAAACCCTAGAGATCGATGGTTCCTAAGTTACAACCCAAAAACAGAAAAGAAAGCAATGGAAACATTCTGTTATGTAAACCTGCAGAAAAGCTTGGTAGGTGATAAGTATAATAGGACAGGAAATAAGATTAAAATCATTGAGAAAATACCTAGAGTATGTCCATGGTAGGAAGGAGATTACCTGCTGGAAAAACGGACAGAATCAATAGATGGAAGAACCAAAGAGAAGAGAAGATGGCAGAGAAGGAAGGATATGATCCTGCTTCACCACCAAGATCTAGGTTAGGCCACTTGGTTGCAGCTACTTCACCTTAGGAGCTGCTGTTGTTGCTCCATTGTAGAAGACACAATATGTGTTGCCAAAATCGTGTAGAGGTCCCCCTACCTCTTCTATTTTTTTTTTTGGTGAGAAAAAGGATTTACTGATGATAAGAATGTGTACAACCAGAGCTTCAGACACACGACGTCTGTGAAGCCAAACGAATGGAATCTGGCCAATCTGTCAGACACATGGTAGACAGGGCCTTCCTAGCCCGGGAATCTGCAACACAGTTGATAGCCAAAAGAAATTGAAACAAAAGAAGCACCAAGTTGCTTAATCTCATGTAGAACTGCTGCTGCCTCCAATGGTGGTAAACGTGTAGAATCATGAATCAAGTCAATAACCTCCTTATTGTCAGACTCTATCTGTAGTTGGTAGAAGCCTAAAGACAGAGCTTGGGAGATTGTTGTCCAAGTAGTGAGAGCCTCACCCTAAACAGGAGGCGGCTTTAACTCAATTGCCCCAGTGATCTCGAAATATGAATCCCAATCCACCCTTTAATGTCCCTTCGGGCAGTGCGGCATCATAATTCACCTTGAGATAGCACAATGGTGGATCTTTCCATCGATTATCCGAGGTATTTGCTGCTGCAGATGATGATGGTCTATGATGACATAAAACAGTATTTACTATGGAGAACTTGAGAAAAGCCTTCTCTGCTACTGTGAAGACTTCTTGTGGTGTCCATACTTTGACGTTCAATTTCTAGCGTGCCATAGGTACCAACAAAGGAAGGAAAATCTTGAAAGCGATTCTCAGGCTAACTTCTTGTCCCTCCAGACCCCTACCTCTTCTATTTATTAATCGAGACAAGGCTGAGCACACCGCCCATTATGTCTATCTCTCTCTTCCCTCTTTTTTTGAAATGACCCCTGTCCCTCTGTATGATACCCATCCTATGCCCCCCATTGGTGCCGCCCGCTAGCTTACCACACACGGGCAGTGTGCCTATCCCTCTCCCTAATTAATTTGTGTAGTTGCAATTACAAAATAGAAAGCTTGGCAAACAAGTACCTATGACCAGAAAAATTAGAAACTTCTAGTGGTTTAAACCCAAAAAAAAAAAAAGAAAGAGAACAACATACAAAATAGAAACTAATAAAGTAGATATTTCCCACACGAGACTACAAGATATGATATGTTGTTGTCCAGCAACTGCTTGAATAGGTGGTTCATTAAAGAAAAAAATATGGGCTTCAAACTGGTGCAACCGATGGCTTCTATTGGGATTAAGTTATATTCAGCCAATGGGCCTGCTATGGACATGAACAAAACACATAAAACAGAGCCTATAATCGGGGGTTAATGTAACACCTAAGTGTGGGCCTGACTTTTGCCAAACCGTGGGGGCAAGTTGGGCTGGCTCTTTCTCTATTGAGGCTGGTCTTCTAGTGCATCAAAACAAACCCATCCAGTCTGTTGGACCAATCTATTTTGTTTTACCCTGCTGATCATTTTACACTCCTTTAATTTTTATGCTTAGCACTGCTATTTATAAATGGAATCTATTTCATGCCATCAATAATGCAGAAACCAATGCAAAGTTTCATGCACCGAATACCGAATGGCGAGTTGATAAGTTCATGTCACTGAAAACCTTTAGTGACCCATCTTGTGGATTTCTTGTTAAAGATTCCTGTGTCTTTGGAGCTTCTGTTTTCGTTCGTAGGGAGAGATGTTTGGGCAAAGGTGAATGCTTGGAGATGATAACAGAAGGGATTACTACTGAATATAGTTGGAAGATAAAAAAAATTTCACAGAAAAAAGGATGCTGTGTATCTGAAGCATTTGGTTCTGGATATAACAAATGGTACATGAATACTGAGTATACTAATACCGTATTATTTGACTTTTGGTTTCCTCATTTATTTTAATCGTCAGGAATCACTATTAATTACATTGTAATTTTCTGATCTTCCTAATCTCCTTCTGTTTGCAGGACTCTCCGTCTCTTTCCAGGAGGATATCAAGAAGGTCTGGGAAACTCTATTTCTTTGTATCTGGCATCGGCTGAATCAAGCCCCATGCCTCCTAGCCAAGGACTATGTGTATGTTTGTCCTTGAGAATGCTTGACCAGTCAAATGGTAATACCAAGAGCAGAAGGGGTAAAATTCTCAACCTCTTTGACATCAATGGAACTTCTGAATGCATTTTATGTGGAAAATAATCAGAGGAAATTATTATTCCTTATTACTGATCGATTGACATGGTACGTTTGCCCAATCAGAGGGACCTAGTCCTTATTATTGATTGGCCGTTTTGTTTTTGAGTACAGAACTGGTGGCCTCACCTGATCAATAGGCATGCTAGGTTTAGGTTGCCATTTCTCAACTCAAGCAAAACTTGAATAACAAATGACATTATTACTTAACCTAATAATTCTGTTACGAACCAAACTAACCTGCTAAAAGTCATTTTAAGGCGTTGAATGGCTTTTCCAATTGAGAAAATTCAATCTAAAGAGTAACTCTGCTTATAAAACCCATCCCATTACTCAAAAGTGTTACAGAGGTGTAGCTATAATATGTGGTTGGTAGACAGACCGTCATTTACCCTTTAGCCTATTTTATGTCTCATTAATCAATGTTGGATTATATTTTCCACAGCAATTTACATATCTTCTGATAATCTTGCAGATGCTTTCCCGTATCCAATCCAACAAGTCCTGGCTTTTTTGCATTCAAGCCAAAGATTCATGCTGGGTTATGCAAAGTTCATGCCACTTAGTGTGTTTGCGGATCCATCAAAAGGTTTCCTCGTGCAAGATACTTGCATCATATCAGCAAAGATCACAATCCTTGGATCAGTTCAAAATTTTCGTAAATTTTAGTACGTACTGGTGTCTTGAGTGAGTACAATCTATAGAAAAGTGTAATTAGTGAGAGAATCTATTTGATCCCTCTTTTTTCCTGTTATATAGGATAGCTTTTCCAGAATCACTTTTCCTCAGACTTCAGTTGAAACTGAAGTAGCAATGCTCAAGACACAAAACTGAATCTTGCAACAACTAAGATTATTGAATACTTATTTCCAATTGCTCAGGTCCGCTTTAGTGATGCATAGCTTCTCACCATTGCAGCAATGCCACCCAAGTATTCATGGGGGCAGAGGTGTCTTTTCACATGGGGAGGAGAGATATAGACTCATGGGAGTGTGGCCTATGCCACACTCTCGTACAGAAAACTGCTTCCCATATCATAAATAAATAATAATTAGGCTGGGTGAGCCTTGGCACAATGGTTAAGTTGTGCTATTGCAGGTCCGAAACAAGGAAACAACCTCTCCGCAAAGCGGGGTTCAGGCTGCACACATTTCCCCCTCTCAGACGTTCAGTAGCGAGAGACTCGTGCACTAGGATGCTCTTTTCTTTTTCTTTTTCTTTTTTTTTTAAAAAATTAGTAATTGGATCCGATCATAGGACATTAGGTGATCAGACCCAATATTTGCCGATGTGGTAGACCATTTCGGATAAGGGTATCAATCGGTTCGGTTTGCAATTTCGGTTTGGTTCAACCAATGGTTTTTGCCTAAAACTGAAATTGAATCAAACTAAACGAAATTTTAGTTTCCAAAACCAAAACTGAAGCAAATTTTTATTTTCGGTTCGATTCAGGTTGGTTTTAAACGGACAGTTTTTGTTTTGATTCTAAATTGACACCCTCAATTAACCTATCTATTTTAAACTCAATCAGAATTGGTCATGAGGGCAGTAACTATTAACAATTGGTACATAGGAGCAAACATAATTGTACCGAATTTTTCAAAATATTCTCAAGCTTATTGTTGGTTACTTTTATATATTAACTATAATATTTTATCATTAACTCTTGTTTCTAAAATCTAAACAAGTATTCTAGAAAAATGGTTTGTAAACAGGGTCTATACTTTATAGCATAATTTGTAAATCTTGTTAGCTGAAATATTATTGTGCTGTAATGTAGCTATATTTTCATATATTCTATTGATCTTCCCTTGTATCGACCCTATCATCATGTATAAATACAAGGATTCAACCAATCTGCATATATATTTATTCCCTTTGTAAATAATAATAAAATCAATGGTATGAGGTTTTACCAAAATTCACATGGTACTAGAGCCTCCACTGGTTGTGAACACCCTGGTTGCCTTTGCTACCCACTAAGATCGCCCTTTTTGCCTTCAGCATCACCCCTTCCCTCTGCGTCGTCCCTTCCTTCTGCATCATCCCTGCCCAGCCTTGTTGCCTTCCGCGATTGAACCCTAACTTTTGCGCCCCTCCCCACCCCCCCCCCCAACCATCTCTGCTTCTGCTGCATCTCCCCAGCTTCAGGATAGGAACAGAGTTGTTCTCCATCCCTCCACATCTAGCATGCACTTTCTATCGCCCCCTCATCTTTGCCTCTGACGATCGCACCCTCCGGATCTAGTACGTCCGCTCTGTCAGGCATGTCAAGCGCGAGTTTGAAAACGTTTCCCATCATTTAGGACTTTTTATTTCTCCATCCCTCTGTATCTGGGCTTTGCCTAATGCACAACTTCAATTCTTGTGGCTTCCGTTACCCGCAGCTTTCTCCACCCCCTGAGATTGCCATTTGTCACCCCTCCTCCTCCCAATAGCACTCATCTCTAAGATCGCCGCACTTTCTTCTTCGGTCTTCGTCGTCCTCTTCCTTTCCCTTGTCATCCCTGGCCCTGGCTCTTCTTTTATTTTCCTTTTTTTTTTTTCTGTTTTTTGGTGAATCTTCTTTTATTTTCCTTTAAAATCCTATAAAAGGTTACCCATCATCGAGGGTGGTGAATGTTCACGTACATGAGCGTATCAGAACGACTCACAACCATCCAGATGAAATATTCCCACAAAATAGTAGGCCTATAAACGGATTGGATTCGACTCGGATACGGATTGGATGTAATCGGATTCGGATATTTCTTGGTCGAATACAAATACCTGTAAACGAATTCGGATGGATTTGGATGCGGATCGAACTCGGATTTTCTACCATCTGTTTATACCTCTGCCTTATGTAACCCGAACCTTCCTCCCCCTAGTGGATACAATTCACTCTCAATCCTTAGTTTTAGATCATGATTCTCTTCTCCTCATTTTCTAGAACATGTTGAATCTTCAAAAACCCTCAAAATCGTTATTTACTTAATTTATTATAATTAAGTATTCGAATTCGGATTTTTATCGGAATACTCGGATTTTTTTTTGAATATCTCTAATCGAATACGGATGCCCCTAAACTGATATGGATGCGGATCGAATTCGGATTTTCAGTTATCCATTTACAGCCCTACAAAATAGATTCTATCTGAACGACTGAGTTGTTCACATACACTTACGTACATGAATATTCCCTACACTCCCTATCATCCGTCATATCATTAAGGTTCATAGCTATTATTACAGACCCGGATATAACTAGGGATGTAAATGAATAGCCGAAATTCGTTTCTGTATCCGTGTCCGTATCTGTTTAGCACTATCTGAATCCGTCCGAAAGCTAAACGGATACGGATACGGATAGGTTATGCTGTTATAGCTATCCGAAAAGCTATATTTACATGTAAATGGATAAAATATCCGATCCGTATCCGTTTAGCACTATCCAAATCCGTCCGAAAGCTAATCGGATGCGGATGCGGATATAGCACTATCCGAGCCGAATCCACCCCTAGATGTAACATGTTGATTCATGTTTTATTTAAGTATGTTCTCGGTGATTACTCCACTCAATACATCAAAAATATGAGGGAGCATTGGTGATCAACACGGTTGCTAGTCCCGAGTCCTATGACGAGGCTGGCCAGCACCTCTTGTCACTTTCAAGTTCTTTGATGGATGCCCCGAGTCTTTTGACGAGACGGACATGTCCTCATTTAGTACCTAAACCCCTACTGAAAAGGGTGATAGTCATATAAGGTCACTACTGTTCATTTCGTTAAATTTCATTTCAGTATCTTTCTTTGTTTCCCCATATCATTATTTCCAAGTACTTTGATGGGAACCCCGAGTCCATTGATAAGGTGGACATCCATGAACCTTCATGTTCATTTCATTCTTTGAGTCCATACTTTTCTTCTTTTAAATAAAGATCATGCAATGAGGACATCGTACTCATAAATATATATACCATGTTAAAACATGAAGCTCATACATTTCATTTCATTAAAATCATATTGATGAGGTAATGATATCAAACTTGAAATACGCATAAAACCTTCTAGGACCGAGTTTTCCTACACTCACAATGAATGTGGTCCCATTCACTGTGGGGCGGGAGAGTGTGGGAAAGGGTATCAGAAGGGTATTTTGGAAACATACTAAAATCCTATAGGGATTTGTGAAACCTAGCATGGTGGGTGAACCGTCTATAGGTGGAGGAAAACTTTCTCCAACCTTCTAAACCATGAAGTATCATAAAAACTTTGGTGATATGTCAGAATTCCACTCACTTGTGTCTTTTTACTATGCTTGGTGTCCCAAATCACTTGAACAAACAAGATTTCTATATAAAGATAATCCAAATTCATTAGGGTTATCACAAATGATCCTAGCTTACTAAGCAAAACCTCACAATTCCCATTAATATAAACTCGAAACATCCATTATTGGTCATCTAGTCAAAGTGCCAATCGACCCCTCTTCCATCCGAACAACAACCGATCGACCGTTTCATCGAACCGGTCATCGCTTCCTGGAAAAACTCTGCTCGTAAAAGCAATTCTGCAATTTTTCTCTTAGGTTTTCAATGGGGTTTCCATTCCTTCCATTCAAACTTGGATTAAGACATAATCAGTTCACCATAGGGCTTCATGCAAACACAAAAGAATATTTAAAATAGAATTCGATTCAACTTACCTCAAGAGGGTGGAAATACTTCTTCCAACTACTTCTAATCCCTTTTCTTTCTCTATCCTTCTTTCAATTCTTCTCCAATCTCTGGGTTTCAATAACAAGAGTCGCCCTCTTTTGCTTCTCTCTCAGACAAATGAGGAATGAGCCCTAATTTCACTTAAGAGCCCAAGTTTAACATCCATCCGGTTGACTGCTTTGAGCATTCGATCAACCAGTTGAAGCATTGATGCAAGGCTTGGTTATTCGGAGGCATACCAATCGATTGCCAATTCGTTCGATAAGGTTTGGTTGACCGGTTAAACATCCAGATAATGTCGTTTTCTCTTGAAATGTTTTAACTGTGGTCATCTAATTGACCGCCACTACTAACCAGTTGGCCGGATCCTATCTTTAGACCTCTGCCTACTCAAACCTTCATATATCCCCCGTTCGGACTCTGATTAGCCTGCATCTTTTTTTGCCGAAAAGATAACTAAATGATATTCATTTCTTATGTTTTGAGCTTTTTGACTAGAGGGTATCTTAAAAGTCCCATGAAATTGCTGCTTCAACACAAAAACTGTTGAGCTGCCAAATCTACCATTATATTGTGGACCCTATTGATGGTCCAAGTTAGTCCTAGGATTAATTTAATTCATTTCAAGTCCTTAAAAATGATGTTAGCTAGGTTGAATAGGTTCTCGCAAGTCCTCGAAAGTAGTTGGTTTCGACCCGAGGCAAGTTGAATCGAATTCTATTTTTAATATTCTTTTGTCTTTATATGAAGCCTCGACCCTTTGTAGGTAAGTTGAATCGAAATCGAATTCTATTTTTAATATTCTTTTATCTTTATATGAAACCTCGACCCTTTGGAGGTAAGTTGAATCGAATTCTATTTTTAATATTCTTTTGTCTTTATAAGAAGCCCTATGATGAACTGATTATTCGTAGAGAGCCTAAAAGTGGGATTTCCAAATATTGAATTTTAATTCTGTTATCAATAGTAATAGTAAGATAACCATCACTAATTCACCATTTGTAATGTATCTTTAGCTTTTGTAAAAACACCGCCACCATCAGTATTACGGTATTACCTGATCTTTAGCTTTTCTACACTATATTCCAATTTTTAGTGGGCTAACCGCTGGACCTTTTGTGACGGTAAAATAACTGCAACTAAAAGTATTTTAAAATTAATAAAAGAATTGATTTTTTTTTGGGTCCGAAGTCCGATTCAGATCCTTTACTATCAAAAAATATCCAACAAAAAAAAAACTCTCATCTTTCTATCAAGTTGGTGAGAGTGACATTTGGCCTTATGCTGATTCAACAATCAAGTTTCAGATTAATTCAAAAGTGAGAAAAATCTGGTTTGTTCTCATATCAAACTCAAGCCGACCGGTCACAATTGATCAAAACCGACCGATCCACATGAGTTTCAAAACTAAAATAGCCTAGATTCTTAGGACCCGAGCGATGGTTAATGTCTTATTCCTCTCCTCTCCTCTCCTCACCTCTGCAACCTCTCGTCTGCAATAGGATAAAGGGTAAGGTGAGGATTTTTTGTTGGTCTGACCCTTGGATCACCCCAAGTGAGACCCAAAGTCCCAAACCAACCCAATAGAGTACAGGGAAACCCAAGAACTCCACGAATTCGGTAAACTGAAAGCACAACAGTCTATACTTCAACTCTGCAACTGCTAAATATAACCAAGGTAGTACTTCTAATAGTGATAGAGAACTTAAGAATCTTTCATCCACGTCAACCAAATTTTTATCTCCTACAATTCTGACACCCTCCAATTCCCCTACAATCCCTCACATGGGAGCTGAAATGACCACTTACACACTTCCCAAGGCAATGGGTAAGTGGTCATTTCATTCTCATGTGAGGGATTATAGGGAATTGGAGGGTGTCAGAATTGTAGGTCATAATGATCCCACGTCAACCAGAGGATCAAGAAAGACTACAACCAAATCAGCTTTGATCTGTTCATCAGCACCTACAATGGAGATTTGTAACTTTGTCAAAAAGACTTATTTGTATTTTGTATGTTCAGTTGGGCTGGGTCAACCTGAAGCTGATTCAGCGCAGACAAGCCCAAATTTGGCCCACCTGGCCGCAGGTTTTGGTGCCCAAACTGAAGTTCGGACTGGGCTGACCTTTACCCAGCCTGAGCAGAGCCCCATCCAAATTTACACAATATATGTAAGGTAGTACAAAGGAAAAAGACAGTACATTGTACATTCGGTTGAACAGATTAGAAAAAAAAAACCAGAGAAAGGAGAGTGATGGAGGAGAGAGGGAGAAGATGGAGGGAAAGGGGGGACTGCTTAAATATGTTGGATCGAACTAGCGCCACCCAACCCAACAATGTCTTTATTTATATTAAATCTGAATACCATGTAACAGATTAGAACAATAGAAAAAGTGAACCGATCGAGAGAGATGGGAGAGAGAGAGAGAAGATGGGGAGGGGGAAGGGGGAAGGGGACTGCCTAGAGATGTTTTGTTGGGTCAAACTAGCAGCGCCCCTTGTATGTTGGGTAATGTGGGGCGCACGGAAGTAGCCCGTTTTGGAAGTAGAGAAGTCTCTTCCTATCTAGGGTGTCAATTTTGGATCGGAATCGGTAACCGGACCAAAACCGTCCCGCTAGGAATCGAAATCGATCCACCCAATAGCTTATTGGTCCGGATATGGTCTTAGTGATAGATAATTGGTTCGGATTTGGTCTAGTCCCAGGAACCGTTAGAACCGAAAGAAATGACCAGGACTAGATTATAATGTAATAAAATCTAATGAATGATGTCATATAAAAGAAAAACAAAACTGTGAGCCCACTTGATAACCTTATGAGAAACAGTTTCAGGTGTTTTTCTGTTTCCGTTATAAGAAACAGAAAAACACCTAAAAATCTCTTGATAACGAAGTATTTTTTGTGACTGTTTTTGGAAACATAAATCAAAATTTATGCCCCTTGGAAGACTTTTGACAAACACGTTGGATATGTTCTGTCGTTTCTTAGCTGAAAATTGAAAAAGTGTGCCCAATAAAAACTCCTATATTTGTTCAGTATGCTCTTTTATAAAATTGAAAAAGTATGCCAAACATATCCTTTTGTTAATTTTTTTTTTAAAAAAGGGTTTTGCTTGTTTCCATATCTAGACCAAAAAGCTCACCAGTTCTATATCTATGATCCAGGACCATTAAGTAATGGGTGGTCCAGTTCTAGTTCAAGTTCCTAAACGGGTCCAAACATTATTATAATGTAGAGCCCAAAACAAGGACAATAGGAGTTGCTATAGAAAAACGGTAGCCAATATGTGTCAATATATATATTGTCATCTCATGCGAACAGATATCTTAGAACCGGAACTGCTAGAGAACCAGACCAATTGACACCCCTATTTGTATCTGGGATTAATTTGTCTCATGCACAACTTCAACCCATTTGGCTTTCGCTAACCCCTGGCTGGATTCTGCTCGTTTTGCAGGTGGGTGTGAGCGGCTATCGTGCTGCCCACAAGCCCATGCCTGCCACGTGTTTTTGGCTTCATCCGATGGTGAAGAAAGTGTTAATTCAAAATAAGAAGATAGCCATGCATTCGATGATTTTGAATCGATATTCACTTTTATTATTTGTTGGGCTCTGGCATCCGTGAGCAAGATATTAATAGGATTACGACTTGAGGGAGAACAATCACTTTTTGATTACACGCGATGTATCACATTTTCAGCTAAAGTGGGGCATTCTAATTTTTTTTTTTATGTTTTTTGGTAAGAAGTGGGGCTTTCTATAGACACCTCATATTGTAACCTCGGAGGGTATCTGTAACAATGATGAATGCTTCTTTAGAACTTAGGGAAGGTTCTATCTTCAGGCCTAGGGGATTCCCCATCATTTTTACAACGTTTGAGGTCATCCAAGTGACATGATAAAATACCTCTGAACGATAAACAAGGGCAAACTAACCTCAAAGTCCACCCAAATGTCCAAATAATGTGTTTTTTCATCATATTAAAATTTTGGTATGAAATAAACTCATTTGCCTATTGATCAGAAAAACATCTATTTTACCTATGTGGACTCACATTAGAGACAGTGTTTGTTGACCAGAATAGTCATTGAATGTCATACCAAGTCAAAGTATGGAAAAATTATGATTAAAGCCCTTTAGAATCATCCAATTTAGACTTTTAGAACCCAAGACACTAATGTTCAAAGTTTTGGGCCAAGTCAGTCAGGCCCATTCTGGTCCAAAACGAACCATTTTGAATTTGACTTTAGAGGGACAAAATCCTCAATGTTGAAGGGAATCAAAATCCTCTATTTCCACTTATCCGGTACTACCGTATACAAAAAATACCATCTTACCCCTGCTCGAGACCCTTGTCCGAACGGGATGAGACAGTATTTTTGGCCTTACTTGTATGTGGGGCGCATTGAAATACCCAACAAGCGGAAGTAGAAGATCAGGACTCATGTAAAAGGTGCTCTCCCTCGCATCGAACAGAGGTCCCAAGTTGGAGTTCTCAGGGTTGGGTGTTGACGAACATTGGACCCTGTTCGACTCTTACCTTCTTCGATGCACGTTTGACGTCGATGTTCATGCAATTGACATGGAACTAAGCCCATTAAGTGTTGAATTCTAGGTTTTTCCAAAAAATTTGGACTCTTCCTCTCTGCAAATTATGCCGCCACTAGTCGTTTGGACGACCCTTGGAATCCCAGAACTTCGTTAGGTTTATTCTTTGGGAACATCATCAGATAATTGACACCAAAGGGCACTTTAGTTTCCAAATAACATCTCAAGGCCCTCCTAACATCACTTTAACAATTCAATCTAACAGATCAAAATCACAAACCTGACCCTCTGAAGAGTGCCGGTTGATCTTACTTATAGCTTGGAAAGCAAAAATTGCAGAAATATTAAAATCTATATATTATCTTTGAAGCACATAAGATAAGGTTCCAAGGTTCTCATTGGAACCTTTGATATAAGCTTTAGTCCATCATTTGTGTTTCCTTCTTTCATATATGTAAGTTTCATATCAGTTTCTTGCTCAGTTTTATTTGTTCATTTTATTTTTTGATTTTTTCTTCTTGTGGATTCGAAAAAAGGAGCGTAGGAGAAGGGTTTACCACTTTTCAAAGGAGTTGGTGTTTACAGAAGAGATTATTGCATTGAAGTCAGTTTCCATCCTAGGAGCGATTTCTGGTCGTTGGAGTAGAGCCGTTAGAAGTCTTTTGGGTTTTTTTTTTGGATCGTTCTCTTCTCAGGTTCCTTGTCCGGTCAAGTGCGTAGGTTCTACTCATAGGAGGGGCAGAAATGACGACCTCACCCCTTACACAAACACACTGCCCGGATGGGGGTGAGGTCGTCATTTACGCCCTTCTATGAGAGGAACCTTTGCACCTAACCGGGCAGGGAACCTGAGAGGAGAAAAATTCCTTTTTTCTTGATTGATTCCTTGTATTTTGATTTTTTTTATATAGTTTTGGCTTGTCTCCCAAGATACGGTACTGATTGTATGTTTGAATTTTATTCTTTTCTTTTATCCAATTTTTAATTATCCATTAAAAAATAAATAAAAGGAGCAAATACATATTTATTCTTATATATTGCAGGAAAAATAAGAGCAATACATATAATTCTACAGTGCCATTTAGTATATAATACTTTAGAACAATCCACACTAAAGACAGAGAAAAAAAAAAGGGTTAGATGTTAGGTACTTGATCGATACGTTAAAAGCTCTAGAACTGATGGAACACATTAAATCAAACCCTTTAACCTATCTCATACTAGACTAGTCCAATCTAGCGCCCATACACTAGATCGGACTCCATTAGACACATAACATTAGAATACTGCACCATGTGATAGTTTCATTAACTATTAAGAAGAAGTTACAGATACCAAAGTTCATGATAATACCTAGTTTACAGTTATAAAAGGTAATGATAAATAAGAAAAACTTAAAAGAGAATGCTTTAATTTTCTCCTAGTAGCCCAAACTTGGAGGAGTTTGCTTTGCAAGAATTCCTCTTTATCATCACAAGAGTACAAATGTTTAGCTAATTAGCACTTCTTCTGGGATAGAAAGTGACCATACTTCCTACTATTCAGTCAACTAAAGGAACCCACCAGTAGTAAGACTGTTACAAGTTATTATGAAAGCAACCAAGGAGATTATTTCCTTGATTTAGGGCATCCAAGTCATAATCTTGTTGAATTAATGGGAAATTAGTAGTGGGACATGATGTAGTGTCACTAAGTTGTGATGCCAGAAGCTCATCCAAAGTTCTCCAATCAACAAACTGTGCTCCATGGTTGTTCCTTTGGTCATTATAATCCTCTTTTGAAGTACCACAAGGCTGATCAAAACCTTCTCTAGTGGCTAAACTGGTGGACAGTGTAGGGCTATCTAGTTGAGGAAGATCAATGAGTTGATGATCTAAGTCGTTAACATTCTCGGACACAAATTCTTGCTGCTCATAGCAAACAGGTTGATGAGGAAAACTTGTGGTTCCTTGGTAATTGTTAATTACTTGCACAGGACTAATTATATCTGAAAATGATCGAATTCCACTTTGTTCATGATCTCTTGCATAGTAAGCGCGATTCATCATTTGAAAACACTGTGCATGGCTTGGACTCGGCTTCTTGAATGCGCGACACACAACCCATCCTTCTTCCTGCAGTTTCCAAAGCGTTTTACAGAATTTTTAGAACTCTAAACATGTAATTTAAGTTTGGGATTTTCTTATTGACTCCCCTCAAGGTGTCAAATAATTTGTAACTTTACTTTTTTACTCGTTTTGGTATGAAACACATTCTTTTTCCAATGAAGGTAAAAACGTCATTTTACATATATACTCGAAAAAAAGGATCGTGACGATGACTCTTTTTTGATAGTGACATATCACTTACAACTTATTTTTGAAAACTCTTTTATACCCTTATCTTAAAAACCTTTTGAGAATAAGATGAAGGACAATTAAAAGAAATTGTCAAGGTCTAAATTGTCATTCAGACACTCCTAATTTTTATTTTTTTTGGGATAAATAAAAAATATATTAAGAAAAGAAAAGAAACAAATACAACTAAACTACCACAAGGGCTAGCCAAGGGAGAAACCCTAACTAAATCATAGAATTAGTAGAAAGTTTTGATTGAATTTACCTGAGGAGGTCCATGTTCAGATGTTTGGAGTCGATACTCATGCATGATCCAGTCAGATTTCTTCCCATGAGGTGCGCGGCCCTTGTAGAACACCAAGGTCTTCCTCATCCCTATAATTCTGTTTTTAGAAAGAACAGCTTTGTCTCTGCCTGTTGCCTTCCAGAATCCAGCTACAGTTGCTCTATTGGTTCTTGTTCCAGTTGGATACTTCTTGTCTTTGTGACTAAAGAAGTACCATTCATTTCTTTCCTCATTTCCTAGCTTGCATCTATCTACAATATTATATAAGAAATCAAATTTATTTATGTTAAAACAAATGATCTAAAGCTTATCTAATTAATAGAAATGTTCTGTTAATTAGTTATACCTTGGATGTCCCATGGCTCAATTCTGTAGAGATCAATTTCAGTGATGACCTCCATATCAATCTTTTGGGAATTCACCTTTCGTTTGAGATAGTAACCCACAAGCTCTTCTTCTGTTGGATGGAACCTAAAACCTGGTGGAACACAGGATTCCCCTTCCATTGTAGATTTTGATCACCTGAAAGTCAAAACCCACAATAGTGAGATTCACTATTTGAAGGATACCTGGTAAGAAATTCTCCTCTTCACCCATTTAGACAACAGAAACCCTACAATAGAGGGTCTGTGGATTGGGTGGATTAAGACTTAAGTCATCTGGTAGTCTATTTTTTAAGCACATGGAAGATGGCCTTTGGACCAGTGGCTCCCACTAATGAAATATTAAAGGGTACCTTAAATAATAGATACCTAGCCGTCCTACGTGCCTATTGTAGAATTGAAATGATTAAAGGCTCAAGCTCACAACTAAAGCCATTCTACTTTTCTGTTCAGAAAGATTTTCAGACACACACACACGCATGCCAAAGGTTATTGCATTAAATTTTCACTGTCAAGTTGGACGACATACTCTTCATTTAGGACCACTTAATCATAATAAAGGGTTCATTACTTTTGACATTTATAAAGCTTTGCATGCATGCTAATAAAGACAGAGACTCTCTAATTAATTACTGTTCACATTAATCCTTTCAAAAACCATAGGAAGACAAACATGCATACGAGACTTCAATGGTGATTCATCTTATTGTTGGGATTCGGATGGAACTCATCTTTTAAAAGCTAGTCATTAAGACGTAGCAGAAGGATCAGGTTACAAGTTTTATGAACTTGAAGGATCTTCTTCAATCTCTAGATATCTTGAAAGGGTTTTTCATATATGGAGAACTTCACACCACAAATTCTTGGGAACAAGTGGAATCCCACAGAGAACACACTAGTAACTTGATGAACAAGATTGAGAGTGAGAGTGAGGGATCTCAATGGTGCAAGAATGCAATTAGGTTTTGGGCACCTCCTCACAGTGTTTCACTCTCACATAGGGAAGAGACACAAAGAGGGAAGGCCACCTCCTTAAGTGACCAACCCAATTGGTCCAATCAGTTTCCCCATGGGTGAGTATCAAACCCGAATCGAGTCTGCTCAGGTTCAGTTAACAGGATCGAATTCATCTTTTAAAAACTAGTCGTTAAGGAGAAGGTGCTCAAGTCTCTAGAAGCCTTTACATCGTGCTACTCATATCCGATGTGGGATAATTGCTTTCACGTGGAACACAACACCTTTTAGGGTAAAATATTCCGACCTAATTATCCCTTTTCTTGAATCCGAATTTCGGAAAAAGAATGAAATTCAAGAATAAGTTTGATCATGTGGTTATCATCATCAACCCAATATAATTTGGGTGCAAGGTGAGGTTGATGACAAAGACTGATCTCAAACAGGACTCAAAGATTGTTGGGTGCATATGAAAATGGCAGACATTAAGGGACCCATCAAGAAACATAAACTTAAGTGTCTCCTAACAAAAAACTTGCTTTAGTTTCATGAATTTAGCAAAGTAAAAGATGTTACATAGGCAAATAAGGAGCCGAAAAGATTGAATTTTTAGAGTTTAGAAGCACAAACCTAGTTATGTATTGTTTTGAGTGGAGTGCACTCCATGCCTATGGTGGTGGAAAACCTATCCCCACAACCACAACCACCTCCACAACTTCAATCAATGGCAGCCGGAAAATATCATTCCATTCCGCCGCCGAGGACTTCTAGCTAGCTAAGTTGCAATTCTAAAGAAACCTTATCTTATCTCAAACCCTTTAATAAATGTGTGATCGATGCTCATCATTCAATGCCAAAACCTATCTCTTAAACTATTTTTATCTCTGGCCAACCACTAAATAGGTTTCTTCTCATGGATGAAAAGATTAAAGCATAAGTCAATAAATATAAGAATTTTGTCTTGAGAGTACTACTCACCGGAATAATGTGATTTTGCCTTGTTCTTCTGCTTGCCTCAGAGAGAGAGAGAGAGAGTTGTATTGTGTTAGGTGGATGTGGCTTTTGAGGTTTTATGTGCTTCTGAGTTGTGAAGGGAGAGAGGTTGAGAGATATAAACAAGAAGATATAGAGAGGAGGGGGAAAGGGTGTTATCGATTGCGCGTGGGGTGGCAGAGATGAAAGGGTTGTTTGGACGGCGTGACACCGAATTTTCACGCCACCCTCCACCGATATATTGTGTCTCAAGATTTTTCACTCCCACCCCCCAAAAAACACTCTTTGATTGGCCAATACAGCTCTCCTCCTCCTCTTTGTTTGGTATGCCGCCCTTTGCCATGTGTCAATCTCCACAGGTTGCCACCTGGCTGACAAGTCGTATTCCACTAATCCATATCATGTACCAATCATTTGTGTCCTTCTCAACAAATTCCTTCCCCTTGTGATCCCTAAGAAAGATATAACCCTTTTCTTGTTACATGGCTAAGCTTCTGTAGCCTATATCTTGAATTGGCTTGGCTTGGCCGGTTGGCTTTATGAAGGTGCCATTAAAGACATTTAGATCCATGAGGTTATGACAAGTGCAACCCCCCCCCCCCCCCCTAATGATACTTAACGTAATGTATTGCTTACCGTAATTAGTAAATTTCTATTTAAGAATACTTTTCCACCATATATCATGTTTGAGAACCAAGAAGCAAAAAAAAAAAAAAAAAATTCTGAGAATTAACTGGTCTGATTTAAACTTGCCAAGTTGATTAGTGAACCAAGAAGTGCATTCCATGAATGTGAATGGAAGTCTTCCGCTCTTAACTAATTTCGTCCTTTTAGGCATCACTATGCCTAGTGACATATAACACTTCACTATTTTTCGTTTGAGAGTACATGGGTTAGGCCATGTGATAGAGGACTCCACATATACCTCACTGGCCAAATTTTAGTTCAAAGCAAGCAAGAAAAGTTACTCAAACTATGATTCAAGTTTTTAGTAAAATTAACAAAATTCCATCAAATGGACGGAAAATTATCACCTCCAGTTTGCTGACTGGCCCAATTCCCCAGTTCCTCTAATAGGAGGATGGTGGACCCCACCCGGGCAGGGTGTTTGGGCATGGGTAGAGAGGTCATTTCAGCCCCCCTTTGTTAGAGGAACTGGGGAACTGGGCCGGTCAGCAAACTGGAGGTGATAAAGATCCTCAAATGGACATGAATATAAAATGCAAAATGACATCTTTTGTAATATTAACTTCTTCATCTACTCATTTAAACTGAAATTGTACCAATGAGATGTTTGACTAGTTCTCCATCACATGGACTAACCGATGTACTATTTTGAGGCTATTAGTGAAGTGTTTTTTTTACTAGGCATAGTGATAAGAAAGCTAGAAACCCTAATTATAATATGTGCAAGAGATTATTGTCTGGTCATGTAACCCCTACACCAGTACAGTGGCCAATGATAGTTCACGCATGGGCATCAACATAGATGCAATTTTTTTATTTCATAGGGAGCAGGGTGGTATGTACTTTTACACGCTACTGTGTCTGGGCTCAAGAGTTTCCTTTAAATTATAGCTAATTATCTGATGATTTTAATCACCCAATTTCCAAACTAGTACGTGTATTTCATTTAAGGCTTTGTGGTCCAACCACTTAACCTATCTAACAAAAAACTGTTCTAGCTTCATCATAAAATTTGGTTGACTCATTCAGTGGATGGTTGAACCATTGATCCATGACCCAGTACTCCCTTTTAAGTTTGAATAACTCAGAGAATGGTTGGTTCAATTAGTTCATCCGAGAGAGTCTCTCTGCCATCCCTCTTTTGGTAGATCATAAGTCCACTTCCCTCTTGGTAGAACTGTTCTCCTCTCAATCTTGGATAGGTCCACACTTAGGTTTTGGTCCCATCAATTGATTGAAAAAATGCCTAAGAGAGATTTAGATAGTTTAAGAAATAAATATTAGCTCATTATGTCCAGTGACCCAACAATGATGTACCCTCACCTCGGATCCAATGCAGTGTGAAAAGGGAAGAAGACTCATAGCCTGACACTGTATTTTACAATACACATAATAGCTATATAAGGTCATAAGGAGTAATAATGGATGTTTTAGCCGTCATATGTGGGGTCTCATACTCGAATAGGAACCCAAGTGTATTCACAGTTCTCTGGACCGGCAGTCGAACCACAGTTAGTGGATTGTTCACAATTGGACCCATATAACCCGGTCCGGGTCATATCGTTGGTCACATGCAATGACTGTTGACTTGCATGTCAACAGACTGTAATCTGATAATAAAGTTTCAAATCATGCTTGACCCATTGGTTGAACCGGGTTGATTCAGTTTTAAACTATGAAATAGGGCGCACAACTAATCAAGATTATGAAGAAAAATAAAGCACACCAAAGCTCCAATTATTTAAATAAACATAAGAAGGCTCCAAACGACCAAAAGTACAAAAGATAGAAATGTTTATTTCTTAGGAATCTAAAAAGAGATTTCGTCACTGATTATTGAATTCAAACCCTTTCTCTTCCCTTTGCTTTGGTTGTTATAAGACACTACAGCTCCGTACTTGTAGCTTATGAAGGAAATAGAGAGGTCAATTAACTTAAAACAACGGGTACGGAAGTGATTTTATTAACTATTTTATTTGCCTATCCCATTGTCTTATAGTGTAAACATTCCCTTGTGTTCAGTTTTGGTTTACTTGAGAAGCATTTCAAGGTTTCTTTTGCCTCCAAAATACAAAAAAACAATTATAAAGGAGTCAGGATCACGTTTGGTACCTTATTTAAAAAAACAATTCTTTCTTATCAACAACTTCATATATGTTTTTTGATTCTTCTGAAGGGCTACAAGAGTTTTCTTTTTTCTACATGCGTACCTACAACCTTGGATGGACTTGTGTCACAGTCCAACTGTTGGTTCCGGTTAATTAGAAGAATGAACTAGAGTGGGTCAGTTTTGTTATCTAACCAGACTAATTTAACTGGCCGGTGCCCATTTAACACCCGAAAGCATCACCTTCTTTGTTACATAGTTGAGGATATTCTATTAGTATTTTGTTTTAGGAAGCGAGGTCTTGTGATCAAAATCTTCGTTGCTGCATAATTTTTTGGGGCCATCCATCTGAGGCTCACTAGGGCCCAGAAGCTCTCAGTTCTTGCGTGACGTGGGGGTCATGTATGAACCCGGGAGAACTTAATCGGCCTAAAGTCGGATACCCCTCCTATCTCCCAAAAAAATATATATATATATTCCATTAGCATCTTTGGGGATTGAATGTTTTATAGATTAATCATTTCTGATTGTATCCCTTCAGTTGTGGTGGCGGTCATTTTTAAGGTATTTATGGTGAATCCAAAGGATGTCTTTTCTCGTCATAATCCATCAAATTTGCTTGAGGATACCCATTGTGTTCATATCCTTGATGCGTTTATCCCCCTAACTACGTACCTTCAATTCCCTCTTAGGATTGCACATTGCATCTCAATTACTTGGGAGGTCAAAAAGGCCAAAGCAAACTGAATGGGTGGTTAAGGAATTTGAGGGAGACATGATCAGTGTTATCGGTAAACTAACTTTTTGTTCTAAAGTTCACCATATCTGGCAAGAGAGGAATTATAGGTTATTTCGTAAAAGTCGAGGGTGAGTGTTGGAGTCTGGATCCTCTCCAATGACATTTAACCATCAAAATCAATCTCCCACCATCCATGTCCCCACACCCCATGGCTGGTGGTTAAATATTGTCATTGGAAATGATTTGGACTCTGAGTGTTATAGGTGAGGGTGTTGGTTTATTTCTTGATACAAATAGGGCTCTTATATAAACTTGAGTAAATATAACTCGGCTTCGATCTGACCTAATCCACGCATGTGTTAAAAGGCACTACGGACATCCATATCCATTATAAGTCCTATGAATACTTATAAACTTATTCTCACACTTGTTTGTGAGCAATATGAGACTTAAAATGTTCCTATAGTTTTTTGTTTTACTTTCTCATAAAAACAACAAAGCTACAATGTAAAAGGGTTAAATGTTTTGAAAATTAAACTTTTCAATAAACAAGAATTAAAACCGGCATGCCTAGTAGAGGAGTGTTTGATTAATTTGTTATTAAAATTGGATTTCACTTGACCTGATGTGCAGTAGATAAGGCTTCAAGGCTTCAGATACAAAACCAAGGTGCATCCCCGCCAGATCTAGAACCAAATAGACCATATTGGACTCAATTAGGGCACCTGGTCATGTTCAACCTTATCTCTTAATCCACAATGTATCAGACACTGGAAAAAAATTCCTTTGTAGTGCGGGCATCTGGCGGTGCACTACAGTGCGGACCTGAGAGTTCAACACGTGGAAGATGAAAACATCTAACTGTGCCGAGCTTGAGAAAAAAAAAAAAAAAACTTGCTTTACATCAAGCTCACACCGTTAGACGAAGCTTCTTTCATGTATCGAACTCTCAAGGTCCCATTACAATGCACCACCAGATGCCCGCGTAGGATTTTAATCCATCGGACACTACCCTTTACATGGTCAAGTGATTTATTAGGTAGAAGGATGTTTTCCCTTCAATCTAAGGACAATATCCAATACACCGAAAGCTACTCCTTCTCAGCCACATAATCATTTGATATCAGCCCACATTTTTCTAAACAATTTAATGGACCTTGATAGGTCCAACTCTAAGTCACATAATCATTTCACATCAGCTCATTCATCCACAAACCGACAGTCCAATTAAGAGAAGAAAACAGAATAGAAAGAGAAGAGTATTCATAAAGTGAGCAAAACAAATTTTTGGATTACCAAAAGCTGCAGCCGATGAGACTTTGAAAGAATTAAGCCAATTTTTCGGCTAGGACACAACACAAGTCTTCATGCGTCGCGTGATAAAAGAGTTACATATAAAGGTTCTAGATGGGTTTCTACAACCTATAATATATATATACCCAACAGTGACAATTGGACACTGACATGCAAACCGTATTATAATGTTCCCAATTACTTTCTGGTGCAGATAAGGCCTATTATCATCAAAGCACCTCTTTTCGCACAGACGCATGTTGATAAGCCATCAAATCAGTTCAGCCCATTTGATTCGTTGGCTTTCCATTAAGTTGAACTTCTTGAATGGATGGTGTTCAATTTAAGGGTGTCAAAATCTAAATCGAATCGGTTAAATTGGTCTAGACCGACAAAATTGAGCCCGATCCAAACCAAACCGATGGCTTATCAGTTTGGTTCGGTTCTAGTTTGTAGGTTACCGTACATTTGGTTTCGGTATGGTTCAGCCTAAACCGATGGGTCACCGATTGGCATGACCGATAGGACCGAATCGAACACTGAAACCAACCCCCGAACACTTAAAATCCTACCTAATTCCTATCCAAAACTAGTCTATACCTACTTTCCAAACGAACTAAACCGGATTGAAACCAACAGAAAACACTGGACCGAACCTAAACCAAAACCGAAAAGAGTCCTTATTGATTCGATTTCATTTTCTGAAAACTCATACCAAAATCGAAAAAACCGAACCAAACCATCCGATTGACACCCCTAGTGTCCATATGATGAACCACTGGATATAGTGTGTATTGACAGTGATAAAGGTGAGATTTCAATGGATATCATAAGGTGTGTTAATTGATAGAAGTGAGGTGTATGAGAGAATTGGTGGTTTTTTTTATTGGGGGATGGGTGGCTTTAGCATAGACAAACAGTGTGAATCAAGCAAGTGGGGTTTGGGGCGGTTTGTGGGACCGGTTGAGCTCCGACCCACTTCTTTTTTAAACAATATACTATATATATCTTCAACCAAATTCATAGTATCCAACAAAAGGGAAAATCCTTTTTTTTCTTCTTTTTTTTTTGGGTAACAAAAGCTTCTAGAGAGACTCTTAACTAGCTTGATCATGACTTGTCTCCTCTCCCCCACACCTTCTATATGGGTGGGTCCCACCTTCCTAGGTTCAAGAATGATATAACTGTCCAACCTCAGACCTATTCTTTAGAAAGAAAATATACAAGTGGGTATCACTAATGTGGTCCTGATGTAGAGAGTCTGTTATATGGGTTTAAACCTTTTTGACTCTGGTAGCTAAATTAGGTTCAATTCTGATCAATCAATCGATCAACTTGAAGTAAAACATCAAATAAAATCATGGATCACAATGATTTCGATTTTTGAATTTAGTAGTTGTTTTTATAACTGTTTATATAGTGAATGAGTGAAATTCCACTTTTCCGTCCCTTAAATCAACACCATCCAAACAGCATTTGGCCTGGTTCAGTTATTCATGTAGTTATTATCATCAACACTTGAAACCATTAATGGATCATAAGTATAAACTTTACATTATAATTAAATAACACCAAATGGGATATCATGCCCTTAAGACAATCAAGTATGTAATGGAAAGTGAATTTAGGCAATAAGGAGCAATAAAGAGCAATAAAGAGACAATCCAATACAATAACAATAGAGAAAGCAAGAGAGAAAGAGAGAGAGAGTTGAGAAGAGGAGATTCTGGAGGCCGCAAATCTGGCAGATGCCTTGTGGGGTTGTTATGAATTATCATTTAGAAGTAAAGCAACATTTCATTCACACGCTAGATGTGAAAGACACACTCTTTAATTTGAGATACTATATGCCTTGTGGCACTTGAAATAAGAATTAAGAGTAGTTGATAAGGTTAACTTTGAGTTGTTCATTTATAATCTACATAGTCTATATATATAGCCTAGACTGTGTACATGAACAGTTAGGTGATGGGGAGTGACCGGAAAGCGTTTCCGGTGGCAATGAGAGATCTCACAGCAGCACAACCCTTGTCTACATAAAGAAGATAATAAACCAATCCATTACGCATAGAAAATTATTGTTTCCATTTATCTGTCCTTTCATTTTTTCCATCACATCTAATAGGAAGGGAATAGACCCCATCCGAGCAGTGTGTTCGGACAGGAGGTAGGATAGTCATTTCCACTCCCATGAGATGTAATGGAAAAAATAGAAGGACATAAATGGAGACGATAGATCGGAGCATATTATGCTTTTTCAATGAAATCTCCGCATGCACATGAGTGGAAAGTAACACAAGATAAAGCTTAACACTTCTCTTATATTAAAGGTCTCTTATAAGTTATAACTATAGAAAATCAATCTATAGTTTGTATTTTGGCTTTTCTTGTCTAATGTTATACTGATTGGGAACAGCTTATTAGGACATTTTTTTCAAAATACTACAACGTAAGAGACCTAACTAATTGAACAAATGAGGAAGAAGGGTAGAAGTCAGAACGGTTGAAAAAAAAAGGAGAAAGTTTTACTTTGAGATACTTCAACGATGCTTCCATTATTCAAGTTTAAGTGGCCTAGACCGTACCCTTTGAAGTTGATATTCTACTTAAACTTTATTTCTTAATTGACTGGCCGGTTTTAAAAGGGCAAAATTTCGTTCTCCTTAAACAAAATTTTTTCCTTCTCTACCATTAATGACGATGGATCTGTCAAACCGAACCTACCATGTTTATGCAAAAGTTATGTTTTACTTTGGGTAAGGCTTAAGGATGTCAAAACCTCGTCCAAATTGGTACAATCGATTAGAAGAAATCTGGATCGAACCAAAATGATCTTTATCAGATTGGTTTTTCATTGGTGTATGATGGGACCGGTTGAAAATCGAACAACACCAAACCCACTGGCGTAACCGATAAAAAATCATCGAGTATAAGGTTATGAATAGATGAATTGATTATCCTTTTGATTTCAATATTAGTGAGAAGATTTTTAGTTGTGAGGGGAATTCTTACAAATCAATGAGTATGAGGTTATGAATAGAGAAATTGATTTGTGAAAATGTTTCCATTGATCTCCTTGTTCACTATACAAAATAAGTTTAATAGTCAAATGAATGATTTGATAGTAGGGTTCATTTTGTGATTGCAATATTAGTTATCTTTCATTTATAATGATAAATAATGATTTGATTTATAACAATGATTTCATTACAAAGTCTATTTACCCATTGATTTCAATATTAGTTATTTTTCCCTTACCATCTTTATTCAAATTACAATATGGACACATCAAATCAATTTTCCTATTCTTAGTTGTTTACTTATTTGACTTAAGAAAGGTGATTTAAAGTGTTTTTACCGAATCTTTCCTCACTACAACTTATGAATATAATATTTCATTGTGGTTCAATCCCGAAAACAAATTGATCTAAACCGGTATTAATCCATTATTGAAAAACCGTACAGAATTGAAGCGATCGAAAACCGAAGTTTCTTAACGATTTGGTTTTGATCTCTCATTCCTAGACTGAAACCGAGTCGAACCAACCATTTGATACCCCTAGTAAGGCCCTTGTAATCATTTATTCTTGTGGCTATATATGAATAGGGCAAGAAATATCTACTTGGTCGCATGGTCTCTACACAAGTGCTCGGGCCAATGGATGAGCACGCTTGGGTATCTACCCAGGGGCAGAAGCATCATCGCACGGTACTTTGTGAGAGGGCATAGTAAACACCACCAAGTAGAGATCTTTTTCCCATATGAATATTTTTGAGCTGCAAAAGCTCTTGTTATCTTTTTTTTTTATATGTATCCTATCTAACTACCCAAAGGGACTTTAACTACAAACTATAGCCCGGGGGGGGGGGGGGTGTTGTATACAGTGACGACTTATTTATTTGGTCTATATATCCTCTATATATAGTGGCTGTTTTTTAAAAGCGCCACCATATATATCTTATTAGCGATGGTATTTTGAATACTGCCGCTATTTAATTATATTTCTATACAAAAATAAATATATTAATATATGCATATTATTGTATATACGCATATATATAATATAATACTATTTATATACACTTATATTTATATATAAATATGTATAAATTTTTATATATAATAATAAAATATTACAATTTTTTTTCAAATTGTAGCGGTTGTAAAAACTACTGCCATTTTTAATTAATTAATATATATATATATATATATATATATATTATTATAACATATTAGATATAAAATGAGGCAGTTTTAGTAAAAACAGGCTCTGTTGAAAATAAATTTTATATATATTATATTATATAGATATTATAAATAATATGCATAAATTAAATAAATATTTATGATATATAACAAAATGGGATATATTATTTATTTTAATATACTTTTGCTAGTATATATATATATATATATATATAATATTTATTTGGATTTATTTTCAAAGTTCTATGTCTATACCAATGGTAGGTGTTCTAAGTTTCGTTCAGCTCCGTTGGTATTCAATTGCTGCGGCACATATGGCCACAGACTTCGAAAGGAAAAAAAAAATTACATAGTGACTTTTTTTTTGTACATTTAGTGACAGAAATTACTGCCGCTAAAGTTGGTTGTTTTTTTAAAATATATAGATACATTAGCTACCTAGAATCCATTCCAATAATTCATACCAAACAGAACCTAAATTTTATGAACATTTTGCAACTACTCATTCTTTAGTGATGCCAAAGCTTTAGAAAATGAGTGAAAAATCAATGTTTGGTTTAATACCAAAGTTACAAGTAAAAGCACTGAATATAAAATGAGCAATACAATTGACATTTAATCTGAAATGCCACAATACCAATTCATGGGATTTGGTGGTCTGACTAATCCCCTCCATTTGGCTTAAGTTGGTGAATAGAGAAAGTAAGCTTGCCTTAAATATGATGTTATGTAAATAGTATTTTCCATTAATTTGAGAAATTTTCATTGTGTAGAAGGAAGCAATTACTTGTCCGATGGTCTGCCACGTGGCAGATATATATACACATGGGAAGCTGGGTTTGAGCTGATGGTGGAACTATTTTCCATTGACCTTGGAATATCTTTCTTTTTTTTTTGCCCTTTTAAACCTTGGAATATTTTAATGCGTGGTCGGTTGGAAGCTGAAATAATGTGATCCACACCCGATCCAATTGGTATCCACTACAAACCAAACCCAAAAATCGAAGAGGAAAAAAAGGGAGATGGCTAGACATGTCAATCAAAAAATGCTAGTTACCATCCGGTCAAAAAAAACCCTGGAACAGAGTGAAGCCACTTGGCTTATGAATCGTTATCGTCTACGGTTCCTTGACCGGGGTTTCCTAGTGCCTCTCACAAGAAGGGGGTGGGATCCATCTGGGGCACCTGACCAAACACTCTGCCCTGGTGGGGTCCACCCTCCTCTTGTGAGAGGCACTAAGAAACCGCACCGGGCAGGGAACTGTATACGATAAAAATTCCTTGGAAAGGATTACCTACTGCAAAAGTGAAAACTAACTAAAGTGTCCAGCCTTGTGATTGGTGTTGGCACCCTTTCTATCTCTCTCTCCTCTTCACATGAATTGACCTCGCTACCCTCTTATGTATGAAACAGATCTACTAGAACTCATTGATACACTCCTCTATTCCATTTGCTCATGAAACCCTCTCCCCCAAAAAATATTAAGCATTTGGGCCTCGCCATACCAAACCCATTACAGTGAGTGGTGCGGGTCACCCATTGAACCCGCCAGTTGCCATTAATCCAAATTTGAGCTTTCCACCACAAGTGCAGAAGTTGTCTTCTACGCAAAAACAAGTGGTGTGTACATCTGAGCTACATTTCCAATACGCAACATAAAATACTTTTTGAAAGATTAAACAATAAAATAAGATAAATTATTTCTATTTTGGGACAATAAATAAACAATAAAGAAAAGGCTAAGCGAAAGTGTGTACATTTCCCAAATCCCAAGTATATTTCAAAGACTCAAAAAGAGTTCCTCTTATGTTTTAGGCTCCTTGGTTTCATTTCTTCAGACTTAAAAGAGTTGTTTCCTTAGCCTCAAATTGTGCAAAAAAAAATTATGGAGGCTTCTCTTCAACCACTTCAGCTTGGAGAAATCACAGAGGAAGAATTAAAGGCCTATGATGGATCTGATCCAAACAAGCCTTTGTTGATAGCAATAAAGGGACAAGTGTTTGATGTATCATCAAACAAGAGATTTTATGGGCCAAATGGGCCTTACGGCTTGCTCTCTGGGAAGGATGCTAGTAGAGGTCTTGCAACCATGTCTTTTAAAGAGAAGGATTTGAATGGTGATATCTCAGGTCTTAGCCTCATTGAACTTGACAACTTGCAGGACTGGCAGAACACCTTCAAGAGCAAGTACATTAGGGTTGGCACGATAAAGAAAATTAAATCATTGCCACTGCGTGATATCTTGGCTTACGATGATGCCGCTCAACGTGTCGAAGACGGGCTACCCGTCAATCGGGCTTCTACTGGGCCTAGTGAGCTTGTTGATGCTAAATCCGTCGAAGATGAGCCAATAGCTGTAGGACATGTGGAGGAACGTCAGCCCAAAGGATGTGACTATTGGTTCGGATGTTGGCCAAGACAATAATTGTAAGTTGTGTTTGATATATATTCTCGGAATAGATTCTGGAGCCAGAAAATAGCAAAAATCCGGAATTCAGAATGCGTTCTAGCCCAAGAATTTATTCCGAGAACGCATAGCATACACAGTTATAGTTTCCTCTCCAAACTACCTCATTCAATGGGTCCTTGGTGAAGTTTATTGACTACTTATTTTGCTAACAGTATAGGCTTGGGCTCAGAACTATAGGCCCATGTTCATACAACAAATCCTGAGCTTGGGCTAGGAGTTAAACCAACGAGCATGCTTGTGTGTTGGTGTGGATATGTCATGGGGTCTTGCTTCTGGTGCTGCTTCTGTGCCATAGAGCTTATATAAAGCCTCCACTGTAGGGTTGTAATTATTAAGAGAGTAGATGTCTCCTACATGGTAAAAAAGAACTATGCTTAGTGGGTTTGACAGTGGGGTACTTATGGATGTATGGGGATGGGGATTAGGGTTTCTCTGATTTGAGTGTGTGTGGGAGTGTTGATATCAGTTGTAATTCAAAACTTTTCATGCAGTGAAGAACAAATAGCATCCCTTGTATGTATGTTCAATAGCTAGGACATTTAAATCCTGGGTGTTCTTTTGTAGTTTGTTGTACTATGTTTCTTTCCACTATTGCGTCATTTTTAGATCAGGATCGTCTCCAGGGAGGTGTGCGCCCAGGGTGCTACTAGGGGGCATTCAACGGCTGAGTTGTGTTGCACGCATCTCGATGCATGCCTAGGGATGTGTACGGCACAGCTCAATGGCTGGCAGCACCTTGGGCGTGCTGGGCTCCCTGGAGACGAGCTAAATTTGTCATTTTTTGGGTCTAGTTGCACAAGAAGATCTGATAAAAAATAAAAATAAAAAAGCTTTGTTTTGTTTTAAAACATTGATGCCAAATCCTTGATCCAATTCCAAGCCAATACCAACTCATAAAATGGGAGTCTTAACCTAAACCAGAATCGGAAGTATGAAATTTCATTTTCATCTTTTTTGGTTAGAAACATCTTTCATCAATTTGACGTGCTTCAGATGAATGCCCATGCATACCTATTGGTATTCCAACTACTATTAGATCTTTCATAGTTTTTTCTTAATTTTTTGTTTTGCCAATTTATAAAATCCATTTCCTTTGAAACTTGATATGGAGATTGAGCTTGATATGGAGATTGGGTCTTGTCTTATTCTCAAAAGTTCTTTATGTTAAGGAAATAGGATTTTCAAAATAATTTGTAAATAACTTATTATTATATCATTATCAAGAATTGTCATTATTATGCACTTTAAAGATTATTAGACCCAATAAATAGAACATTAATTAGACTACAAAAAACCAATTATATGATCAGAGTGGCAAGAAAAGGATACATATTTTGAGATTAAGTTTTCTTTTATCGAGTTGACAAGAGAATTTCTTCATTAATGTGATGTGATGCTATGATCGGACTATGGATTCATCATTAACTCCTACTACCTATTTTTATGGTCGAAATTTTCTTCAATATTTTTTAAGGTCTGAAATAACCTTCTTAACCGATATTTTTTATGGTCTTCTTCATTCCAATCAAAAGGTCAAATGGGGTGGATGAAGAGAAACTGGATCCTATATTCTAAAGTTCATCCAAGGAGTGCATGTAGAAATTAAATCATTCTAGAGAATGCTCTTTTAATAGGATCGCGCCCAGGGTACCCAAAAAAAAGGGTAGCCCCACCAGCGTGCAAACAAATGAAAATCCAAAATGATAAACGCCGTTGCCGGGGATCGAACCCGGGTCACCCGCGTGACAGGCGGGAATACTTACCACTATACTACAACGACTTGTTGGTTATTTGCTTTCAAAATAATTTAGTAGTTTGCTAACTTAAAGTTCAAACCATAAAATATATATATATATATATATATATATTTTTGGAATAAAGACGGTATCCGACTTTAGGCCAACTAAATCCCCGCTGGACTCGTACATGACCCCCGCGCCACGCACGAACCGGGAGCTTCGGTTTGGTTATTTTTACTAGTTTATTGACTCATGAGAGGTTTGCGGCTTCCACTTGCTTTGAAACTCAAAACTTTCTTACCCTTTCCAAATAAACAACCCCGTCGTCATTTGAACTTAATCCATGAACCCCAAGCTTCAAAATCCTCTCCATCGTTACCTATTCATGTGGAGAAGAAAGACACAATTGCGTTTGCAGCTGCACTTGCCTTCTGTTCGAAGTTCAAATCAGTTGTTCTAGGCCATCAAATTCATGTACAGATCATCAAGTCAGGATTCTCCAAGGACGTCTTCTCACAAAATAATTTGATTGTTATGTACTCAAAATGTGCTTCAATAGGTTGTGGATTGAAGCTGTTTGACGAAATGACCGAAAGAAATGTTGTTTCCTGGACTTCATTGATCTCGGGTGCCATTCAAAATGGGGAGTTTGAAATGGGCTTGGAGATTTATTTGGATATGATGAGAGCTGGGTTGAGGCCTAATGAATTTGCTCTTGGTAGTGTCCTGAAAGGTTGTGCCAGTCTTGAGGATCTTGAGTTTGGTTTGTCCTGTCACTGTTTTGCCATAAAGATTGGACTTGAGAATAATTCTTTTGTTGGTGGTTCGGTTCTAAACATGTATGCAAAATGTGGGGATATTGAAGCAGCCAAATGGGTGCTTGAAGGTATGGACAGTAATGATGTTGGTTGTTGGAATGCCATGATTGGAGGGTATGCACTTAGTGGTCATTACTTTAAAGCTATGGAACTTGTTTCTTTGATGCACTTGAAAGGAATAATCATGGACCAACTCACATTTATAAATGCTCTCAAGGGGTGCTCAGATTTGGGTGATTTGAATTTTGGGAGACAGATTCATGGAATGATTATTCGGAGTCAAATAGAATTTAGTACTTCTGGGATGAATTCTCTCATGGATATGTACTTTAAAACTGGTGGACAGACCTCTGCTTTGAAGATTTTTGATAAGATGGGAGGGAAAGATACTATATCTTGGAATACTGTATTTTCTGGCTTATTTCTAGATGAGAATGCTAGAGAGGTTGCAAGTTTGTTCTCTAGAATGCTATCGTCTGGTTTGAAACCGAGCCATGTTACTTTCCCAATTGTGTTTAGGCTATGTGGGGCTGTCTTTAATCTTGTGCTTGGACTTCAGTTCTATTGTGTTGCTTATCATCTTGGGTTATCTAATGAAGCCCTTGTTGTAAACTCCCTGATCAATATGTTCTTCACATGTGGGGAATTAGGCAGAGCACATTCTCTGTTTGAGAGTGCCCACACCAAAGATATTAGCACTTGTAATGAAATGATCATTGGGTATAACTCAAATTGCTGTACACAAGAAGCACTAAATATTTTCTGCAAGGTTTGGGAGCTGGGATATAAAGCAAATGAGTTTACCTTTTCCAGCATCTTAGGGGCTTTTTCTAGAACTGAACACCAAGAAATAGTCAGACAAATCCATGGAGCTATAATCAAGTCTGGTTATGGTTTTTATGGATTTGTGTGTTGCTCATTAATTAATACTTACTCAAGAATTAGACTGTTGGAGGATTCAGTTATGGCTTTTAATGGGATTAAGAGATTAGATTTGGCATCTTGGGGGACTATGATTTCTGCATTTGTGCTAAGAGGCCATAGCTATGGAGCTCTAGTACTTCTCAACCGCCTGAGAGCAACTGGCGAGAAACCTGATGAGTTTATTCTGGGTAGTGTTTTAAACAGCTGTTCTAATATAGCTGCTTATCACCAAACCAAATGCATTCATGTGCTTGTAATAAGACAAGGGTTTGAGAAGCATGTGTATATTGCAAGTGCAGTTATAGATGCTTTTGCAAAATGTGGAGACATTGAAAGCTCAAGGTTGGCTTTCAATCAGGCATCCAGATATGATGATTTGGTCCTCCTAAATACGATGATCATGGCTTATGCACATCATGGATTAGTAGCTGAAGCATTTGAAATCTTCGAGAAGATGAAGGCAGCTAATCTAAAGCCCAGCCATCCAACTTTTGTGTCGGTTATTTCAGCTTGCAGTCATCTGGGTCTTATTGAGGAAGGTTGTAAGCTATTTGATTCAATAAGCTCAGATCATGGGATGGACCCTTCGGCAGAGAATTTTGGCTGCCTAGTTGATTTGTTTTCACGAAATGGATTACTTGAAGAGGCTAAACGTGTCATTGAAGTCATGCCCTTCGCTCCTTGGCCTGCTATTTGGAGATCCTTACTAAGTGGTTGTAGGATTCATGGAAACAAAGAATTGGGTGAGTGGGCTGCTCAGCAGTTGATTCAGTTGGCTCCTGAAAATGATGCAGGCTATGTATTGTTGTCAAAGGTCTATTCTGAAGAGAGTAGTTGGGAAGATGCCTCAAATGTAATGAAGAGAATGCAAGAAAGAGTAATTCGAAAAGATCCAGGATATAGTTGGATAGAAATATAGGAAATAGCTGTAGTATTCCTAAGCCCTATCAAGAGAGGAACTAGTTTTCACCAAAATTAGCCGCTGCAAAAGAGTAGTTTCAACTATTGGGGCTTCTAATTCTTCAGTATTCTTTGCTGCACACCAATATCACCTATGGTCAAGGCAACGATGTACATGCGACAAAATTTTGTGTTATGAGATGGGATTCTTTTATTCTTTTGTAGTCTAACCCCCCCTTGTTTCCTGGTTAGGAACAAGGAGTATCAACATAAGTCTGGTGATTCATTTTTGTGAACGTACATCTACATGATAGCAATGGGAATCAGGGTATAGATGACTGTCGAATGTTCTACCGTCCATTCCAGCACCACTAGGAGTTCTACTCTCTTGGTGGAAACTGCTATAGCTTTGGTCCTAGTTAGTTTGGAGGAGAACAAAAGATTCCAAAAGTGAGATATTTATTTTGTATATATATCATGACAATGAGGAAAGCATGGATCATTTGTTCTCTAGTTGTGAAGTATCAGGGATGAAAGGCAAAATTATTTGATCAATTCTGTGGCTGGAATGATCACAAATATACTTGACTTGTACTATTGACATGAGACACCGATGCTTATCATTAACTTCTAAACGATCAAAGGATTCCTTAGAGGCTGTTGGCTCAAACTCAACAAAAAGATAGAGAGCAGTGGCTTTGTAACTCACTATTGTCTGCATTACATCAATCTGCTCCCAAATCTTCTCCTCACTGAGTAGGACTTATCCAGAGACAAATACATAGAGGTCATTAATGTGCTATCCAACTGAAACTTTGGAGCAAGTACTCCAACCTTCTACAGATAGTATCTTGGTTCAAGCTCTTTTGCCCATGAAACAGTGAAGACAAATGGACTGCAGGACACTATCTTCATCCATGAAATGCCCCTTTTAACTCATGAACTGCTACATGCCATATGTAATACCATTTTGTCTTTCCTTTTCATGTCTTATAGGGAGAATTTGAACAATGGTCTTGGGCATTGGCTCCTTCCCCCTACATGTCAGTAGGAGTCAAGGACTTTAATCACCATCACATTTATTGTCATCTTTTGCGGGGAAAATTAGAAAATTCAGACTGTAGTAGGGTAGGGATTATTAAGTATGTTCTTTTCCGAATACAACCAAATTTATTCCCAACCAAGCAAAATGATGGCAATCGGTGAAGGAATTCATACTTCACCGTCGCTTAAGGAAAACTCTCTCTCTCTCCACATCCCCAGAATTTCCCTATGTGGAGATATTTATATACATATTTTTTGCCTGCTATGCTACAGGTTCAACATGAAAGAATGCGTGAAATCTCGAAGGAAACAAAACTGCAAGTCAGATTTGACGCTGAAGAAGGAACCTGGTTATTCTGGCACTTGAAGCAAAATCTCCAATCAAGTGGAGATTGGAAAAATCACTTGATTAATGTAGGCTTGTATTATATATATAGAACAGGTAGAAAAAAAAAAATCATAGCATATTAGTCTTGTATGTATATTTACAACGCATCGCTATATACTACATGATTTTACACATGGGCCTTTCTTCCAAAGGCATAGATCTGGAGATTCTGAACCGACAGACGCTTAAAAAGTGGCTGAAGGGATTCTTTCTACCCCACTAGCAAAGGAAAACTGTTGCATTTAGTTATAGGTCAATGAAACTTCCATATATCAGGTCAAACTATAATTGGTATGATTCTTTTTTTTTTTTAAATGAAAATTAATTCGTATGATTGTTACATCAAAAAATAAAAATTTGTATGGTTGAAAGAAATTGTGGTCAGAGGCCTCAAAGAACCAATGTAAAAGAAGTATTGGTCGGCGTTCTCTGTGGGGGGAGCGTGACCCCTGGGCACGCAGTGGCCAATGAGAGCACGTGAGTTAGCATCATGGGGGCAGGGCGACCATTTCGCCCCACCCCCTTGTGTCTTGGCGTGTGCGGTACACTCCCCCACCTCTCCAATAAGTACATAATCAAAACCAGGAATCTCTGTAGTTGGACACCATCAATCCAAAAACAGTGTAATTGAATGTGGTCATCAGATTGATGAAAGCCAGACCATCTGCGCTAGAAAAACTAGAGTGTGCAAAATAAATGAATTCCACAAATTTAGGTAAAAAAATTGGTAGATGCAGGAGGCAATAGCTTGGGGAATTTAATTGTAGAGCTGCGTTAAGCCACATTAGGTGGATAATAGGACAACTAAGACAGAAAACACAGGATCTAAAAGGATCATCAAACACTCTGAAAGAGTTTAATAATTGGAATACCAAACAACAGATCGGTAATCTGAAGCCTGACTCAACTTTGCCTTAAATGACAATAGTAGGCTAATTCTTCCATTCTCATTTTGATATATATCTAAGCACTATTAGACTATGTTAGACATGAAAATCTTTCCAATTCAGACTTGACGACGAAAAATGATCCCTAAAAAACAGCAGGACTGAAACTAATATTACAGTAACTTGCTTTTTATCATTCAATATTTGTCTTATGACTACCATACAAACAAGCAATGATCATAACTCAGTATGGTATGAAGATACATAATGAAATTTATCTAATATTGTTACAATTTGGCCATATGTAGTAGCCTACATGTTGGAGGATAGGACAATGTGAGATGAGAGATCTGAACTTGTATATCATCTACAGCATAAATACTATGGATTACATGCCCTCCATGTATCAAATTCAATGGCTTGGTTGAATGGTTCTTGATTCAGGAAACCCAAACACAGTTCTGCGCATACACATTAGGAAGCATTTGCATGAGGCACACCCTTATCGACCTTCTACCAAAGAATCCGTTACCTCATTTAAGGAGCAACTTATTGGTCCACAAGAGGATGACTCAATGCTGGAAAGACTTCTCTTTATGAAGCTGGGCGGTAGTTTAGGACTTGGAAGAGTTGCAATTTCACTAGCTAGCATCACAAGAACTGATGCCATGATGGGTCGTTCTATGGCATCTTCCTGTACACATAAGAGGCCAACATGGATGCATTTCAACACCTCAGCGGAATTGCATGTTTCTCTTAATGATGGGTCCATTAATTCCAATCCATTGCCTTCTTTCCACAATCTCCAAGCCTGGACAACTTTGAATCTATGGTTACAACATGAAGCATCAAATTTTTTGAAGGATGAGAATTTATTTATTTAATTTTTTTACTTACATGACTTGGAAGGCTCAAAAAGTGTTCGGAGTCATAAAAGCCAGTATTCTTCTTCCCACTAATGATCTCAAGTACTATAATACCAAAGCTGTAGACATCAGATTTCACCGAAAAGAGTCCATCTAATGCATACTCTGGAGACATATAACCACTGCATACCATTCTTAACAAAATTAGATCAAGTATTTCAATACTTAGTTTCTGGAAAGTGTTTGCTCATTTATTTATTGAAAATTTTGACTTCTACATTAAAGGGGAGGGGGGCAGGTAGGCTAAATACACCAGAGTTAGATTTAGATGAGAAAACTTACTATGTACCAACTACCCTTCTTGTATTTGCTTGAGTCTGGTCTCCACCGAAAATCCTTGCCATACCAAAATCTGATATTTTGGGGTTCATCTCTTCATCCAGGAGAATGTTGCTAGTTTTCAAATCCCTGTGAATGATCCTCAATCTAGAGTCCTGGTGTAGATAGAGAAGCCCTCTAGCAATGCCCAAGATGATGTTAAAGCGCTTTTCCCAATTCAGTAAAGAGCTTCTAATTTGATCTGTAATTGATTGCATGCGAGCGATCAGAATTAATCATCACAGCTATCAAGTCTAGAAATTCTGATCAGGAATATTTGGATCTTGATAATCATTATACGGATCATGAATTCTATGTTGGAGAGTAGAATCTCAGGTCATAGGAGCTAACCAAAAAGAAAAGAGTCCAAGCTCTTGTTAGGCATGTATTCATAGATTAGCATCTTTTCATCTCCATGAGTGCAGTAACCTAAAAGCTTAACAAGATTCCTGTGTTGTAACTTGGCAATTAGCATAACCTCATTCTTGAATTCTTCAAATCCTTGTTGAGATGTCTTAGCTAACCTCTTCACTGCTATTTCTTGCCCTCCAGGCAAATTACCCTGGAAAAGAGATCATTATCATTTTTACATTTTTTATTTTTTCAATGATAATTGTAGAATTAACAACCAACTACAAAATCAAAGGATTTAGATTTTTCAAGTCAGGGAAAACCTTACCTTGTATACAGGCCCAAACCCTCCTTCTCCCAGCTTATTTGATTCTGTGAAGTTACTGGTTACATCTTCTATGAATTCAAAACTCAAAAGTGGTATTTCAATGACTTCGTTTTCATCTTCTTTAAAATTAGCTGCATCCAGTATTAGTTTTGCAGTGGACAAACTAGCTCCTAATGAACCTGAACAATGGATAAAGGTGGAAGCTTTAATATATATCAACTAAAATGCAACATCTTGAGCCAGAGTGCTCAGGAGGGGGATCCAATGCACTCTATCTAAAACTGTCTATTGTACAATACTACAATGCATCTGGTTCCACAGTTCGGCTTCAGCTAGGAGATATCTTGGGCCAAAAATCAGCACTGCAAGTTATTATAAACCGTTTGATCTTAAGTTTATATGGAGTTCTAGAGGCATTTTATTTTTAAGCCATCCAAAGGAATGTCATAAAAAAAAAATAAGAAATGGAAACAGATTGATATCCAGCCAAATTGACTTCTTGACCTGTAGGATTCTTAGATGGAATCCATCAAGTGCTGGGCCCAAAACCTTCCAGCTAGTTTTGTGTCTTATCCTGTGCTCAAGGACAGTCATCTAAGGATACATACTCGGGCTCCAGACATTCCTTTTAGAAAATTGTTTTACTTTTATTGATCAAAGATCTGTTTCACCTTTTCTCTCAATTATCCACCTCCTTGAGATGCCCGAAACTAAAATTCCCGTGACAAAGACCACTATAGCAATGACAGGAAACCATCGCCTCTCACGTGTAGAACCCCCTGCACAATGAACAAAACAGAATGAAACATTCAAGTATCATAATATTGAAGTTAGGTGGCAGTTATTCTTTCTGCATTCGTAGGCACACCGAATTGATCCCATTACTCCAAAATTTTGGATTTGCTATACAGTATTACATGTAATGCAGGGTTTAAAGACCTACCACTGAACAGTCCTTTGAGATTCAAAGACCAAAAACCAACTCCAACGGATGAATGTGGACAATGCTATTGATTTACTGAAATGCAAGTTAAAATGTTTCCATCTGCACAGGTTAATTGTTTTTGTCACTAAACTCCCAGATGTACCAGATGTTGATTTGCTTTCATTGACAGCCTTCCGTACCACTGATTATATGCACACTTTCCCCAAAAAAACTTTGGTTCCGATAACTCAGAGACTCTAGGTTTCTTTTATATAATTTTGGTGTGTTTCTACATTTACCTCAAAGATTACTTATTCTGCATGTATCACCAACACTTTTTGTATTCTCTTCACTAGTCCACTTCCCATAAGCAACATAAAGAAGGAATCTATTTAATCTAAAATTCAACTCACTAAAGTTCCTGTCACGTATTACTTGGCAAATTGAATAAAGAACTACGATCAACTAAATTAATTATTAAAAATAAAAGTATGAATATTAAACTAAAAAGGGATGATTGTAAGAAGAAACCCCCATAAATAAAAATAAAAAACTGAAGTACAAGAGGTCTGAGTAGAGGGTTCAGCAAGGATTCCAGTTGATTAGCTACACAACTCTATCAATTATAAACAAAGTGTTAAGTTTCACCTTGAGAACTAAAGTTCTTGGCTGGATAACACTTGATAGATCCCCTGCAACTAGAGGAAAAAATGTATTTCCTCTTCTTAAAAGTACTTGATTTTTTATTTTGTTCTCAACCATTCAACCTTACCTTTCAGATATAAATAAAAATTTGACAACTAAACACAACCAGCCTCAAGAACCTCCTTTTTTTGGCCTTCTTTTCCCTCTTTTTTTCTGTTACCCAAAATGTAATTAATCCAAAGCAATGTCTGAACTGTGAATTGGATAAGGTAGAATACTTCGTTAAAACTTCTTTTGCTTGAGCTGGTTCAGGAGGTGATTAAATATGGTCTGACAACATTTGAATAAGAGGAACAACAAATAATATCAGTTATATAGAAAAAAAAATACTTACGGGAGTTGGATCCTGCGATACGTACATACAGTTCTTCACCTATGCTGCTGTTGTCTCGAATATCAACCAAATCACCAGACCAAAGGAAACAAGAGAAGTTACCACCACCCACATCAACATAGGCATAAGCACTACAATGGCAGCTTTTTAGGCATTCAGCTTTACAGTCCTCTGCACTTGAAGACCCTAACCACAATGTGGATCTTGTCATGTTTACATTTTCCACATGCTGGAAGCTGTCCTGTGATCCACATTGCAAAGCCATCTTTCTCTGGCACCCTGGTGAATGATCACCCAAATCCCAGTCCCGGATTGATGTGGGCCAGAACCCTGGTAAGCACGTACATGTTGGCAATTTGTAGACGTTGCATATACTGTAAGCCCCACAGGCAGCATAAACACCGCACTGTTCCGTTGGCTGTGACCAAAGTATGCTCCACTGCTGACTTGTATCCAACCATGTGAACAACTTCAGCTGGCCTGAAGTTTCCATCACAAGCCTTGACATTTTCAAAGAAGAAAATTCCAAGTAAACTGCTTCCTCTGTTTTAACTATGTAGGGAAAATAATTCTTATCCTCGGGGATATTGACCAACATAAGTGGGTGCCCAGTGGTTTTAGGCCATATGAAGAACTGATTCATTGCTTTCGTGTCGACTCCAAATGTGAAAAGTCCTAAGGCTGGGTCTTCAATATTTTTCCAAGAGCTGAGAAACCAATTATGTCCTGTGCTTAGATTCACTCCAATCTTCATGCCAGGCAAAAAAGTATCGGATGGATGATCGAAACTCTGCCATAGAATCCGAAAATGTGGATTGTTAGGGTCTCCTTCCATTATGATGAAGTTACCAGAATCGAGAAGCCTTGCAGTTAAATTTCCTGATGACATGGACAAGTTTGTCGACCAGAGAATGTTCTGTCTTTGGTCTGAAATCACAAGATTGCTGTCATTTCTAAGAGTAAAAACTCCGGTCGAGCCTGCAAGTGGGTTTTGCCTATTGGCAACCCATATGACTGTACGTTCTGGAAGGTGCTTGTACCAGATTCCAATATAGCGATTCTTGGAAGTACCTGGACTGAAGAATCCAAGAACAAACTTATCTCCTGAGGAAGTAAGCGTTTCTCCATCTATGATTGATTGGTTTGGAATCATGGTGTTTGAGGCTGAGTGACACAGGTCCCAAAAGCAGAAGAAGACCAGCAGCAGAAGCAGAAAATAGGACAAAGAGACCATTCTTTGATGTTTCTTGTTCATCCCAAAGCCTCAACTACAACATCTGGAGTTCATCTCCATTCACAAATAGCCTTTTCGATCATCAAATATGTGAAATAATAAGCAAGCTTCTACTAGTCTTTTTGTAAGCCCACTGGATTGACATCATATTACAGAGAAATCAAATAAATCTTCTAAGATCTAGGAAAATCCAATGATCAGAGGTCAAAAGTGACTGAACAGTGAGGATTGCAGCCACACGGATCATGCATCAAGAGTGAAGACCCTACCATATATGTTTTCTCATAATAAATATCTGAGTGGAGGGAAAAGGTAATGAGTGAAGTTAGCACTATTATTTGACGAACCACACGTTTTTATTATGGTAGGTAAGATTGGGTTTGGAATTTGGTCTGCAACCATGAGTGTTCATTCCAGAAAGAATAGAAAAGTTACTAGGATATCTAAGTGGGCATCAATAATGATAGGGATGTCTTTTGAAGTTCTACAAAATACTCCATTTTTTATGGTTACTAACCTCTGTATCTCCGAAACAGAGTATTTGTTTTCTGGAATATTGAAATCAGCCCTGGTAGTATCATTAACTTTGCAGTGGTCAAAGGCACCACAGGGTTTCAATTACCATTTCTCATTATTTTAAGCACTGTATCCCAATCTAATGATGTTAATCTCAGCTACTAATGGCGCATTGATGATCCGAATCCGTGTCCATATCCATTTAGCACTATCCGAATCCGTTCGATAGTTAATCGTATGCAGATGTGGATATAACACTATCCAAGCCGAATCCAATCCATTTACAGCCCTAGTTATTCCTTCCTTTTCTAGACTCAAATTGACAGGAAACTAACAAAATTCAAAAGAGATTATTAAAAATAGGTAAAACCTTCAAATATTACAAAGGGTAACGAACTGTTTGAGAAAATAAATGTATCAATTTTATTGATATCGAAACTGTTACAATACTTGACTCAATTAAACTACATCAGTGTGAATAAATAAAAGCACCTGAAAAAATGCCACTTTTCAGAGCTATTAGTAGCAGAGACGAAAAGGTGAGGCATACCAAAGGACTGGTCAATTCATTGGGCGCTGAGGAAATAGCTCTTCTTTGCCGGGCTCACTTGCATAAATCAACCCTTCAAGCTCAAACGGCCTCTCTCATGTCACAGGCATTCTAGAATAAAGAGATAGAGAACTTTACCAAGAAAAAGGAGTAATGGAAGAAGTGAAAGTGTAGACCTTCGAGAGGAAAAGAACAGAAGTGTTGGTAGCAAATCTCCATCAATCCTTAATGTGGGAGATTAATTGCTTTTCCGGAATCATACTCTGTAACAGGCAGAGCAAACCCTTTTTCCCATAATTATGTTACCTTCCGTGTTAATGATAAAATTCTCTCTTTCTTGGCCTTTCGCTTTCGCAGTTTTACTCGCTTAGTCGCTTCAGATACAGAAAGTTGGTTTGTCTACCTCATCAGAGTGGTCACTGTGGTGATTCCAAGGGATAAAATTTTGCTGCTAAAGGAAAATTCTTGTAGCACTGTACATGGTTCGATCCTACATCAATCATTCAATCTACCATTTGGACCGGCAATTTAGTGCAACAAATGAATATTCAAAACAATAAATAGGACTATATAGTATATACATAGTGAGTATTCATGTAGTGCAATACATTACCCAATACAAATACTTATGATGGAGGTTGGATTAGATTCTCGTATGAAAACCATTCTCCTAAATTAGATGACGCACACATGGAATCCACTCATTCTCTTGGATTCCATTTACAAAAATGATTTTAATTATGAGAATTTGAACCATTCACCACATGATGGGCTGGGATTAGATCATGCACAAGCAGAGTTTGCAGCAAAGTTTATCCCTTCCAAATGATTCTCTTCCCCCGGCTTCTGAGTCTTCTGATAGTGTCAACGACAAAAGGTGAGTAGTTGAAGATTTTATCCGGTTGGACCGAAAAATGGTTGGTGAGATGGTGGTCTAATGGTTGGTGAGTCATTGAATAATGTTTGAACTCGTTTAAAAAATGATCCTAGGTTTTAAAGCAAGAAGTCAAAAAGTTTTTTTTTTTTTTTTTTTTGGGGTGCAATTCAAGGGCCGAATAGCCATCATGGCCCCACAAGGAGGCAAAGAGAGGACCCACAAAGGGGGTCAAATATGGTACCAATATGCTCCACTTCTTGGAAAGCAATTAAATGTGGACTAGGTGTTGTTGAGGAGACTTGAACCACTGATCAAGCTCCCGACGCTATTTCTCCAAAGGAGCAGCAAACCAACAGGGCAAGCCCTTGATCGACAGAAGTCAAAAAATTAAGAATTTCTTTTTGTGCTAAGAAGAAATCATATATTATCTCCTTAGCAAAAAAAATAAAAAAGTGGCACATTATGCCTTACAAGGAACGCAAAATTTTGTTGAACAGAAACTATGAAGATATCTCTCCTTTAATGGATTAATTTAATTTTTCTTCAATAAAAAAAAAGTCAAAACATCCACATCATGGTTGGTTCCCTCCACTATAACATGGCCCAAAGACTATCCCTTATTGTGGGAGGAAAGATATTTTTTTTGGAAAAAACTTCTTTTAAGTGAGTGGGAATAAGGGTGATGATTAGTTTGGTTTTGGTTATTCAATTTGGTATAATGCAGTTTACATTTTGTCAATGTGCAAATCAAAATTGAACCAGATCAGAATAAATCAAGATCAAAAGCATTTTACATTTGATCTAGTTTTATCGATTTCTATTCAATTTTTGTTATCTAATTCACAATAGATTATATGCTATTATGAGAAAAAAAAAAAAAAAAAAAAGACAAAATTAAAAACAACCCAATTTGAAAAGATATTTTAACCCCTTGAAGATGGCATTCAAAAATAACCAACCAAGAAATTCGTCTGATCAAGCTAATCTCGCTGTTTTGATATGAAACAAACACTTAAATAGGTAGTATTCACTGTTAGGTATTAGTGTTCTTTGCCTACTCTTCTCACAACAAAATTAAAGATAATGGGTGATGATGGTAGATATGGTCGTATGGATATGGGATTAAACAATGGGCGGCTTAAACAATGGGCATGGAATAAATTATCGGTGATGATGGTACGTATGAAAAAGGATTAAACAATTGGTGGGGAATAAACTAAGGGTGATGATGGGAACTACGGAAAGGGATTAGAATTTGGGTAAGGATTAAAGAAATGGGGAACAGAATCGTATGTAGTACAGATTAAAATAAGTTGTGCCTTTTTCTCATTTTTCCATTTTATATATTTTATTCTTCATGATGTCGACGACATCATTCTCAATTGAAAAAAGAAACCCTCAATTGTAAAATGGTTTCTATTCGGTTAACCATTGGTTTACAATAACGAAATCGGAATCAAACTAGGAGGGAATCTATGAAATCAGAATCAGATCATTCCTGTGGTTTGATTCGGTTCAATCGTAAATGTATTTGATTTAAGTTTCATTTTGATAACCTTAGGTGGAGGGTATGCCAACACACACTCTCTCTTTCTCCCTTGTCCCTTGCACGCTCTTCCCTGGTGGGGTCCCCACCCCACCTCACCTCATTTTTTTTTGGAAGGTCATAAACTTTCACTATTATTACTTATTAAAGAATTACATATCACTAAATCATGTCAAGACTGATTGGAAGAGTTCAAGTAAGATTCCAAGTGTTTCCTACACTCCTCTTCGCGGGATTGCGAGTCAGGGAGATTTGGGTTGCTCTGAATAGCCTCCAAAGCTTCTGTAGCCTTAGCAATTTCAACATTGGCATTGCCAAAGGTGCTCTTGCTCCAATTCCTAAGTTTAACCCTACAATTCCTAATTTTTGTGTGCAATTTAAACAGGTCAGAACCTTGACATGTGTGATTCCAAGCATTTTCAATGACACCAGGCAGGTTTCGTTTTGAGGCCAAGTGGGAAGGCCATCCTAATCTGCCTGGTGTCATTGAAAATGCTTGGAATCACACATGTCAAGGTTCTGACCTGTTTAAATTGCACACAAAAATTAGGAATTGTGGGGTTAAACTTAGGAATTGGAGCAAGAGCACCTTTGGCAATGCCAATGTTGAAATTGCTAAGGCTAGAGAAGCTTTGGAGGCTATTCAGAGCAACCCAAATCTCCCTGACTCGCAATCCCGCGAGGAGGAGTGTAGGAAACACTTGGAATCCTTGCTCCAACAGGAAGAGGTGTATTGGGCCCAGTGCTCCAGAATTAAATGGCTGACGACTGGAGACCGAAATACCTCTTTCTTCCATACTGTGATGTCGAGGAGAAGACAATTTAATCATATCACCCGCCTTAAAAATAGTGATGGGGATTGGATTTTAGATGCCTCTGATTTAGCTACCCACATCACTAATTTTTTTTATAGGTTGTACTCCTCTTCAAACCCTTCTGGGATTGCAGAGTTCCTCCAGTGTGTGCCTGTCCGCATAAATCATGCTCAGAATGAAATGTTATGCCGTGACTTCACTGATGAGAAAATAAAAAGCACATTGTTTCAAATTGAAGCCTACAAAGCTCAGGGTCTTGATTGAATGCCGGCCAAGTTCTTCCAGTCCAAATGGCATATTGTGGGGATTGACCTTATTGCAGCTGTTAAAAGATTTTTTCAAAATGGGTTCATGTTAAGGGATTTTAATAGCACTGCCATCATTTTGATCCCTAAACAAAAGTGTCATGAGGAAATTAGTCAGTTCAGGCCTATTAGCTTGTGTTATGTCTTCTATAAGGTTATTGCTAAATGTTTGGTTAATAGGCTTAAACCCCTATTAAATTCCCTTATTAGCCCCAATCAGAGTGCCTTCATTCCATCAAGGACCATCTTTGACAACGTATATGTTGCTCATGAGATCCTACATCAAATGCGCATATCCAAAGGCAAAACTAACCATATGACTCTTAAATTTGATTTGTGCAAAGCCTATGACAAAGTGGAATGGACCTTTCTTGAATCTATGATTCTAAAAATAGGCTTTTCTAACAAATGGGTCCATTGGGTAATGCAATGTATCACCACTGTCAGTTATCACATTAGAGTAAATGGGAGGATTATTGGTCATGTTAACCCTTCCAGAGGGCTTAGGCAGGGATGTCCTTTCAATCCCTATCTTTTTATTTTCTACCAAGAAGCCTTATCCTGTTATTTGCTTCAAGCTGAGCTGAACCACCAAATCTCGGGAATTAGAACTAGTAGACATAGCCTGATTGTTTCCCATTTACTCTTTGTTGATGATTGTTTGTTATTTTCTAAAGCTGGCAGACATGAGAGTTCCATCCTAATAAATCTGTTGAATGATTTCTGCAAGGTGTCGGGTCAAGAATTAAGTATTAATAAATCTAGTGTGCTTTTTAATCCAAATGTGACCTCTTCAGTTGAGCAGGAGGTAGCCTTCATTCTAGGTTTTAAAGTTGTGCCCCTTCATGGGAAATACTTGGGCCTGCCGACTGAATTTGAAAGATCTAAAAGGACTCTCTTTTCCAACCTCATTGAGAGAGTCCAATCTAAGCTTGCGGGGTGGAAATAGAGTCTTTTGTCTGCTACCGGGAAAGAAATTCTTATAAAATCTGTGGCCACTAGCATTCCCCTTTACCCAATGTCCCTTTTTCTTCTACCCATCTCTATTTGTATCAAGCTGAACAAAATCATTAAACATTTTTTGTAGAAAGATAGAGCTGGAAAAGGGATCTTTTGGGTACGTTGGGAAAACTTTTGCATAGGTGAGTCAAGTGGGGGATCGAGCTTTAGAGACTTCAGGTGTTTTAACTTGGCTTTATTGACCCGTCAATGCTGGAGGATTCTATCAAATGAAGAGGCTATTTGGGTTAAAGTTCTCAAGGAAAAATACTTCCCTAACTCATCTTTCTTGAATGCCTTGCCTCGTCAGAAATGTTCTTGGGCCTGGAAAAGCCTCCTTAGGGGTCAGACCCTCTTGTTGGAAGGTATTCGTAGAAAAATTGGAGATGGGAAATCTACCTCCATTCTCCTTGATGCTTGGGTTCCTTCCCTTCCTGGGGGAAGGATCAGAGGACCAGTACTTAATGGAAATATCAATTTTGTGGAGGACCTCATCCTTCAACCCTCTAAACAGTGGAATGTTCACCTGATTTGCTCTTCTTTTGTGAATAGGGAAGCTCAAGCTATTCTGCAAATCCCTATCCCTATATCTCCTTCAACGGACTCATGGTATTGGGCTCCTTCCAAAAATGGTAAGTTTTCGGTACAGTCTGCATATTACTTAACTTTGAAGTCTAACATTGTTAGAAATAGATCTGACTGTGCTTCTGCATCGAACTCTGTTTTGGAAACAGCTTTGAAAATTAGACATTTTGCCAAAAATGAAACTCTTTTTATGGAGATGTTGTGTTAATGCTTTAGCTGTAAATCAGTTACTTTTTATTAGATCCATCACCCATAATGCTAAATGCCCCATTTGTCAGTTGGATGAGGAATCCATTGTGCATGCTTTGTTTCGGTGTTCTTTTGCCTCTTCATGTTGGTTGGCTTACCCTTTCTGTTTGGACACATCTTCCTTTTAAGGTAATGATTTTAAAGATTGGATTTACTTCTTGTTTGATAAGTATAGGGATGTTCCAGACCAACGCGACTATTATATCCAATGGTCATCTCTTCTTTGGCAAATCTGGAAAACCCGAAATAAGGTAGTATTTAACTTTGAAAATTCGAACATTGCTGCCACCATCAAAGCTTTTAATCATACTGTGGAAGAAGGTAGACTGGGTATAAGCCGATTTCTTAAGCCTCATTTACCCGATAATAATCCTTCTTCTTACTGCTTGTCTTTTGATTTCAGCCTGCCTGTTTCTTCTCCAACTTTTGTATTGGCTTTCACTGATGGGGCATGGAACAACAAGTCAATGAAAGGTGGAAGGGGGGTAATTCTGTTCGATGGAGTTAAGCGTTTCATTGCGGTAAAATGCAAGGCTGGTTCGAGTATCGTAGCAGCGTTTATGGAGGCAGAAAGTGTTCATGATGCTTTACTGCTAACTAGCAGCCTGGGTTTTTCAAACCTGGTTTTATTCTTAGATTGCTAAGCCCTTGTCAGCTCTCTTAACGGGATCCCATCCTCCCTTGATTGGGCTGCACTCTCCATTGTGGAGGACATTTTATCTATTTCCTCTAGTTTTATAAACGTTGAGTTTCGTTTTATCCCTAGATCTTTGAATAAGGAAGCTCACTTCCTTGCAATAAGAGCTTCTAAATTTATTTTATCTAGAACCTAGTGGCCTAATCCACCTCCTTTTCTTGTAAATATGACTTTTCTCAGCGGGAAATCCTCCTCTGCTGATTTTCTTTAATATAAGTTTAGTCTCTTGTCCAAAAAAAAAAAAAAAAGTAACCTACATTAGAAGAAAACATAAAACTAACTAGGCTATCCAGACACAATGTAAGGACTCCTTCCAAATATATATATTTTTTTTACCATCAATGGCTCAACTTAGAGTGAAATGGACTTTCCAGTTGAGCATTCTGGCTCAGTTTTAAAATTCATTTCAACCCTAAAATACTCATTTTAGGGTTTAACTTGACAACTACAGAGGGAAAAGAAGAGCCTTGCAAATCCTAAAAAAATATTTAGTTCATATTTGGGTAAGCTTCTAAATATTTTTTGCGGATTTGCAAGGATCTTAGAGATGGGGAGACAGAGATAACTATAGAGGGAAAAGAAGACCTCTCTTCACTTGTTGGCACAATAAGTTGCCTTTAAAGTGAAAAAGAGGTCCAAGATAGTTCCTCGAACCAAGAAAGGACAAGGGAGCAAGTAAAACCATTATAGGAGAGGATGGATTTCCAAACCGTATGGGAGATGGGGTAGTTGAAGAAGAGGTGATCAAGGTTCCCAAATGGGAGAGGCAAAGGTAGCAACAGCAGGTGTCAGTAATAGAACTCTAAGATACCTACCTGGTATGGGTGGAAAGGCGGCCCTATAGAGCAAGCCAGGCGGTAAAACTGAATATGGGGGTGGAGTAAGAAAATCGGATAAGGTGGGCCCAAAGAACAAAAGGGGAGCTAGAGTGGTCTCCCATGGGTGGTGGTAGTCCAAATAGCCATATATGAGCTTAATCTACGATAAATCCTCACATTGAGAATTTGTTCCCATCTGATTTGGATGAAGATATCCTAAGGATGAAAGCAAGCCAAAGACCATCAGAGAGAAGGAAGCTAACTTTGATGAGGTGGGACTGACCCACAATGATAGAGAGGAGAAGACCATCTTGGTAAAGGGGTTTACCATTGAGCCATGGTCATGCCAAAGGTTAGTAAGGTAGCCATTGGAGATGAGATAGTTGATGTGGTTGGTAGTGTGGACATGAATGTTTAAGACGACCTTGAGAGTCAGGGAGGCAATGAGGGGAGTGGAAATAGACCAAATGGAGTTATGACGAAGCCATTTTAGATTCAACCAGTCCACCCAAATGGAGGATCTAAAAGAGGCCAAGCCCTAGAGATTTTTAAGGAGGACAGCCATGTTGACTGCATTAAGGAGCGGAGGCCGAGACCCTCCTCAGCTTTAGGGGTGGAAATACTAGCCTAGGTGACTTTGTAGGTCCCTCAATATTCATGACCAAGCCATAGGAATTTAACTAAAAGGCTTTCGATTTCCTGAAAGACAGACTTGATGAGTTGAAGGTGGCTGGCATAGGAGAGCACACGACCTTTACAAGAAGAGATTTTGCGGGAGATTGTAGTCAAAATGGTGTAAATCCACCATAGCTGAGGTGCTCAGAAGATAATGGGACTTGGAGGTACCGATTAGGGAGAGTCCCAATTCCAACTCCCATTATTTTTGAGATGGAGTTTTGGGTCACTGAACATCAGTTGGCAAAGAAGAGGGCCGACTTGCTATAATTGATGGAGAGACCCAAAAAAGAGGAGAATCAATTGATTAGTTCCATGAGATTTTGAGTTGTGGAGTTATTAGCACGAAAGACGATGAAGAGTAACTAGTAAAGTATAAATTAATAAGCTTGATTTGGTGGTAGTACTAATACATATGAAGGAACCCAGAATTTGTAGCATCACTGAGGATGTCGATGAGGTACTAAAGGGAAATTAAGAAGAGGAAGGTGGAATAGGGGCGCCTTGACGAAGGCTGTAAATGGTCCATAATTGATTAGATTGGCCACCGTTAATAGTAACCTTAAAGCTTGAATTAGTGACGCACTTAGCAAGCCAGGAAAATGAAGCTGGGGGAGAAGTTGAGCCGGTGGAGGAGGGTGAAAAGAAAGCTCCATTGAGGGAGTCGAAAGCCTTCCTAATGTCAAGTTTCACTACCATCCTGGGCATTCCCTTCAGGAGGTTATACTAGTGCATAAGTTGCTGGTAGAGGAGGATATTGTCAGTGATGTTCCTCCCATGGATGAAAGCAGATCGGTTTGTAAAGATTAACTTGTTGATAATGGATTTCATCATTCGATTGGTCATAAGCTTCGAGATAAAACAATATATGATGAGGCTTATGGTAATTGGTCAAAGGTCGTTAAAGGACTCTAGGCTATTGCTTTTAGGGATAAGAGTTACTTGGAGGAGCTTGAGCTCTTTAATAAGACGCTTGTTAAGGAAGAAGTCATGAATGGCAACACATAGATTATCACCAGTGATGTCCTAGGTAGCCTTGAAAAATTTAGGACTGAACTCGTCGGTTCCAAGGGTTGTATCACCCTCATTATCAAAGACGACATGCTAAATTTCATCGAAGGAGACTAACTTGGCCATGTGATTGGCTTCCTCATTTGTGAGGCACCTACTATTAGGGACCTCAAGGATGGGGGAGAGTACTTGGGGGGAACCATTAAAGACGGAGCTGAAATATTCAGCTACTCCTTTTGTAATGGCAGAATCGTCAGTAAGACAATCGCCACTAATGCCCTTGATTCTGTGAATTCGATTGAAGTTTTAACGAGAATTGAGGGATCGGTGAAAGAATTCAGAATTGCCATTGCCGAGTTGAAGCATTTGATTCTGGTTTTTTGATGCAACTCGGATTCCTTGGCAAGGAGGAGCTGATAGAGACGCGTTACAACATGTCTCTTCTGGGAAGCAAGGAGAGGGTTGTTATGAAGGGATTTGAGGTTTTCAACTAAGGACTTGGCATCATGGTTTTGGGATTCAAGTGTTTTTAAATTGTTTTTGGTCTAGTCACTGGTCATGACACTCCTTTAGTTAATTACAGTGGAGCCGTTTGCACAACGACAATTTTTGTACTAGAATCAACTGAGTTGAGTTGGAATCAAGTGAGACTGATCTTAGTGGACTCGTTGATGCATCTTCAAAACTTGGATGAAACAGGTATATAGGGACGACTGGCTTTGCCTGAGTTTAGATCAATTTATTTTAAAAATCGGCTGAGTTAACCCAGATCGATTTTGAGCCCATGTAGAGAGAAGCTCCATCCACAATGCTAGAAAAACTTGTCCCGCTTAGGGCCCGTGCCAACTGGGCTTGGGCTTGGCAATCAAAGTGGCCACCTGTGGTAGAAGGGAAATCCCTACGGCTTAAACAGTAGATCGATGTTTTCTGCGTTGTTTTCCAACTTATTTTCAGTTTGATTTGCGAGTTTCCCTGGTTCAAGGTCTTGAAATCTTGCATCCGACGAGGAAACAGATGCTTTATTTCAGAATCGAAAAACTTCTTCGATCCAATGAGACTCCAAAACCACATTCTCTCAGTTCATCTCTGCGCAATTACAATTGCTCTCATTTCTTCAGTTCGTTAACAAAGTGGCCATGGCTTTTCCAAATTACAGGTATTCCTTAAATCTTCCACATGTTTTGAAATCTGGGAGATTCATTCATGAAAATTGGAGTTCGTTTATTTCCCAATCGTATGTTCTTAGAAGTTTCAAGAAATGTACATCCAAAACTAATTTCAGGAAGTATTGGCTTACTTCTCGTCTCAAAACCATACTATGACCGAAAACCATATTAAACTGAAATTTTAGGATCTATATGTTAGGGTTCCGCTGTTAACAAGTTTGCTGTTTGTGTATTCTATTTCTGTGAGAGGTTGTACTTCACATTCAAATTCTGTTTCTGTTTAATTCTGACACTTGAAGCTTGATTCTCATCATCGTGTCTCTACTGGTAGACGAGCTTGGAGAGGTGTTGTTACAATAGCCGGTTCTGGGAAGGTAGATTCCTTCTATATGTCCCTTCCCTCACTTCAATTCCTAAAGTGAGCCTTTTAGTTAGTTCTTTCGTTTCCCTTTTTTTGTTGGTGTGCTTGTTTTTTTTATCTTCCATGGGTTATTGTTGAGTCATAATTTTAATTTCTAATTGCATCTGTATCACGTGAATGACTAAGGATTCAAGTTACTAGCATATCTAGGGCTGAATATTGGGCTTTTACACTACCTTTTTTTACATTTTAATTTGTGCAAATAGTAGTTGTTCTCATTCTCGTGGACTGTTGTGAAATGCAGAAGCTCTCTGCTTTCCTCCATTCAAATATGTTGTCTTATTTTACAGCTCATGATAGCTATGCCACATTTGGTGATTCTTCCTGCCTGCTTCCCCATTTCTCCCCCTATACTCAACCTGTAAACCAGTCAGAAGCCAGAGACCTTTTGGATCATTAGCTTGGCACACGGCAAACCTTTGGGCTTCACCACATTAGAATACTGTCCACTTTCTGTGATCCTTCGGATTGTTTCCTCCTCACTTCCAACAGATTGAAATCCAGAAGGGTAGGGCATTTTAATGGGACTGCTCTGAATGTGGAAATATTAATCGATGTAGCACATTGAAAATTTTTTGTTCAGGAAGTCTTGGATTTTTTCTAGTGCTAGGTTGCTGCATTGGATAAAGTGATAGGCTTTGGTGAATGGAATTATCTCCTGTTATTTAATTTGGATATTGGTTATGCCTTTGTAGGTTTGGTTGAGGTGAAGATAGCATATTTAATTTGAAGAGATGAGAGCAGGCGGTGCAGCAAAGCTGATCGTTGATGCACTGCTCCAGAGGTTTCTTCCTCTTGCTAGGCGTCGCATTGAAACTGCCCAAGCACAGGTTGGATCTGAATTTGTGACTCAGCACTGCAAATTTGTATTAATGATATGCAGTCATAGTCTCTTGGAGTTTGATAATGGATTCCTTTGCCTATAGCACCAACAAATTCACATACTGTATAGGGCTCCATGTAATTGGGCAAAAAAGCATTTTAAACTCTGGACAATTGAAAAAGTATGGAAAAAATGAACTTTTCAGAGAAATTTATGCAATGTGGATTTTTTTACACCAAATTTAATCCTTTATTTTTATGCCTTAATAATTCACAGAATAAGTCTAGATTTTATATCTGTTATATTATTATAAATATTTGTTATCTTTATATTGACATGTCATTTCAATATGCTATAAATGAATTTGTATGTAAAACATATCATTTGGTACTGATAAGTGATAACTTGATTGAATTTCATATTAAGCATGAATGTAACCATAGATTACATTTTCTTGGTTTTTTTTTTTTTTGGGGGGGGGGGGGGGATATTATTCTACTGAATTTTCGACTGAATGTTTAATTGACAAAATTAAAGTATACCTGAACTATTCCCCTGTCAAATATTTTAATATCAATCACTAAACATGGGCAGTATTTGACAATGAGTTTTACTCGCATTAGTATGAGAATAAAGTTCATCATTGGTTACTTCCCTTGTAATTTTTTTTTCCAGATAAGTCCACTATACTTTTTCAATAATAGAAGTCAATTTGTCTTTCATGTAACATATTTAATGTGAATATTGAAGGAAAGGTGAATATCAAGAATGAGTGTAGGGGCTTTTCCTCTTCAGCAATATGGATTTAGGGCTTTGTTATATCTGTTTTTCCAATTTTAGCCCCTTAAAGATATGGTATGGTGCAATAAGGTGGACCATAAATGCATACAACCACAATGAGTTTGAAAAAAAAAAGGCAACCAAGGTGACTCCTAGGCGAGGCCTTGAGACCAATGCAAGGGCCACACTTGAAAAAAAACTTGGTGAATTCAGGCCTTTCCATTCTGAAGTGTCTTGGCAATTAAGCATCCCTTGGGTGAGGCCTTGATAACCATGGATCTACCATTCAATGCCTCCCAGCTGGGGGGATCTATTAGGCAATGTCCTTGAATGGTGATTCCCAAGGTATGTATCTATTTCCTGATCTCATGGAAATAGATATTAAAGTTTGTCTTCGATAACTCAGAGGGTTATCGAAGCTTAGAATCAACTCAAGCTAGAGCAATTGGAGAATTTGCAGTAGTATCACCAGTAAGAGAAGCAATTTTCTGAGATACCTAGGCAAAATAAACGGCCACCTGCCTGAACACGCCCTAACACAATCTCATGGGACTTTGTTCTCTTCCTAATAATAACAAGAGCAGAGAAAATGTCTGTCTGAGGAAGCATATGTTCTGATGTTGAAGATCCGACAAGTGGCGACCACAGAGCATACTTATTCTAACTTTTGATTATTATTTAGTACTTAATTTTGAACTTAAAAAATATGTCCAATTGTGTGAATAATTGGTTTTACTTCTCTTACATGGCCATTTAACAGGATGGACAGTATCTTCGACCTTCTGACCCAGCTTATGAGCAAGTGCTAGATTCGCTGGCTATGGTGGCTCGACATACACCTGTACCCCTTCTGGAAGCTCTTCTTAGGTGGAGAGAATGGTGCTGACAATTCCTTTTTTTGCAATATTGTTTTCAACTGTGTTTATTCATGATGCTTTATAGAATCATTTTGAAGCTATAGGACAGTTCACCCAGGTGTGACCCCAGTTCTAGAGGGTAAGAAAAAAGTTCTTAAATTAAGAAGTGGGGTCCTTAAGCAGGTTGTCCTTATAGACATTCAGAAGACTAGAGTTAATGATTTGGAGTTAAATGGATATGATACAGAAGCCCACACTTCCGCTACACTTCAAAGAGAAGTTGTTTTCTCTTAGCAATTTACTGTTTTCATTTTTTTTGATGAATCACTGAATTTATTAAGAAAAGAATATTAGAGAGACAACAAAATAATTTAGCTCTGTGCCCATTATCCCTAGTTTCTGTAATTTCTGTAATTAGAATTAATGAAGAACCTTCTTTTTCAGTTCAAGAGACTTTGTTTGCCCTTGAGCTTTCTATATGCTGTCAAGATAATGTTGATTTAACTGTCTACTATGCCCTAGTTGATCTTGTATGATCACGCATCCTGTGCCAAAAGAGTTCTAGAAAAGCCAAAACTTTGTCCTAAAAAAAATCCACTCATTAGTTAAGAAAAATGTATACAGCTTCATAAGTGTTTTCCACCCCTTATTTAGTCTTGAATGTGTGCAGTGAATCTCCAAAGGGTGCTAATGATGCCTCTACTTTTCAGCGAAAGGTTTGTACTGAGACACTACTTGTGTGTGTGTGTGTGATGGCTTTATCTCCCCTGTTTTTCCCTCCTTCTACCTTTTCTTGTTATTGTTGTTGTGATCATTGTCAATGATCATTATGTCTTTGGTTTTTGCATTGCATTTTAAGGCAATTTTCACTTCAGTTTTTAATGCAGCTAGTTGACATATGTTGATCCTGGTGTTTTTGAAGTGGTTGACAAACAAAATCTATTAAGACCTTGAAAGGAATATCATATATTTATTCTGTCAATTTATTATTGATTAACTAAAGTCTATTGGTCTTTCGGATCAAGCACTTACCGCTACACTAAAACCAATTGATGGTAGTGGAGGTGCAACTTTATTTCCTTATGCAACGCGGTCGGTTAGGCTAAGAGTTGTGAGGAGACGCTGACCTTCTAGGCCCAACAATCCCCCCTTAGCGTTTGCCGAGTGACTTGAAAATGCGACCTTGGCTTTGATACCACTTGATATTCCCTGGTCGACACTGAAAGAGGATGAATCAGTGTACTTAAAATTTTTCCCCACAGGTTGCAATTGTACTTAAAAATTTCTTCCCACATGCTACAATCCCAAACTGACCCTGACTCATTGACACACCAAACTGTCTCTGAAGGTACTGTAACACTGACACTTGTGTACACCAACGGTTGAAGCTATCCAATTTTACCGGTTATAGTTCGCATGAACTCCCACCTTCAATCAAGAATGGTCAAGCTTACCAAGAGATGCATGCCCATCCTGCAAAACAGAATTCACTTCTATGCATACACAAGCATCCACAACTCACAATATACGTGGTTTGACATTGTGTCTAGTGTCTACTACATCCACAGGGTAATGCCTAACCTTGGGCTTCGTATATTACCCAATACTCAACACTCAATACAATTTGATTGCTCCTACAGTCCAGGAGCCCCAACTTGATTGGAATTATAATATATGGAATGAAATATCAAATCCCCAATTTCACAAACACTTGGTAGGCATACATCAATCGACTACCTACAACTAATAAAAGGAACTTGAAACAATGAGATCACCTCTCCCCTGGTAACCTCGCTGATTGGCTGCGCTTCGGTGCTCAAATACCAACTCCGGCAATGTCCAAACATCAAAGCATGTAGCACCAACGATCCAATTTGGCAAAAACCATGAAAACCTAGTTTTCCAGCTCCAAAAGCGCTACAGTGATGTTCTTCCTTGAATTCTGAGCTTGCAGGAAAAAACTGGGGTCAATTTCGATCTGAAATAGCCAAGATATGGTCATTTTAAGTTGAACCCTTGGATAGGCAGAAAAATAGGGCATTTTGGACATTTTAAATAATGCTTGTGACATTTCATTACATAACTATCCGCTGGCTGACACGATGGCTGTTGGATATGGCTTCAAACAGGCGCGATAGATATCGTCTGTAGGATCTTTAAAGATTCCTTGACGGACTGACAAAAAACGGGAGCTCAGATGGCCTCCCAAACGGAATCTCTTTCAAGTATGTCATGCACCCGTGCAATATGCCAATAGCGAATTGAAGACTTGTATGAAAACCGTTAGATAAGCATCAAGATCGACTATCCGTAATGAGTAAGACAGAATCATAAATCATCAATTTTGTATGTGCGCAATATCCCTGGAAGTAGATTCTGTGTAAGCTTAACTTACCATCCCTCTTTGTACGAGACCAATGAAATTTGTTGCGGTGGAATAAACTGCGCCATGCTGCGTGCACGATTCATTCGCCGATCAATTTGGATCTTGCCACTCGATCCAAATCGAAAGTTGGTCAAGATTCTGTAACCACACTTCTTTGTATCCACCTTACTGAGAATTTAAACTTGTCGAGATTTCTTTTTTGTGACATTTTTAAACCTCATTGAAGCAAAAGGTTGAGCACCTCAAGTGCCACTCGACACTTGGAAGTTTTTCTTGAAAACCCCATGTGGCCTAAAGGCCTGTAGCATAGTATGGCATGCGGCTTGGGCAGCCCGCACATGAGGGCCTCTGCTTGCATGCTGCCTAACACGCGGGGGTTGTGTCCTTGCTCCTATGGTGCGGTGGCCTTGGCATGGCTGCGCCTGTGACTCAGAGGCCATGTCTCCCATGCGTGGCCCAGTGTGCCATGCATGCACTGCCTGTATTGTGTGGCCTAGCCCAATGCTCTTACCTTATGCATGTGTCTGATGCGGTCATGTGTGCCTACCATGGCCAAATGTACTTGGTCCCTCCATGCAACCAGCTATTGTGGATGCCATGTGACAATTTTTTTTAAAAAAAATTGCCACTACTAACTTTCATATCAGTTGCATTTCATCACACACCACCCAACTGCTTCCCAAGTATTGTAGCCACTTCCACCAATATCTTGGCCTTATTACCACCAAGACTGTGCATCCATGCATACATACACACATCATTATACAAACTTGACCACTGACACATACTGCCTCGACACTGTCTAAGCTCTCCAAATATTACTTGCCACGTGTAATAACTTCCAGCATACCAGAGATGTTGCCAACAATGGCAATATACCTCCAAATTTATCCCAGTTGCCCAACAATCTCCCCCTTTGGAAATGTTGGCCATACTGTAACTTATCTGCAACTCTTCAACTCCTCTCCTTTACAACAAATACAAAGGCGACACCACTCCCCCTCAATGTAAGCTTCCCCTATATACTCACCCATAGGAGTGCCCACTGCATCTTCCTATCCTACGGAGATTCTGTTCTATGCGTACACGTACTCCCCCCACACCAGTACCACTTGTCACGGAGTCTTTCAAAGTTGTCATTTGGGAGAGCTTTGGTTAATATGTCTGTCACTTGGTTAGTTGTAGATACAAATTCTAACCTCATTGCATTTGTAGTGACTTTCTCCTTCAAGAAATGATACCTTATAAGTTATATCAATGTGTTTTGTCTTGAGTGTTGCACAGGATTCTTGGAGATGTTGATTGTACTCATATTGTCACATATGATAGCCACTGGCTCATCGCTATGAATCCCAAGATCAGAAATCTTTGTCTTCATCCACAATACTTGTGTACAACTGGCTGCAACAGCTATGTACTCAGCCTCAGCTGTAGAGAGTGAAACTGATCCTGTTTCTTATTGTGCCAAGCAACTAAACTCTTTCCTAGAAATAATACACCTCCACTAGTTCTTTCCCTGTCATCCATACTACCATCTCAGTCTGCATTTGAAAATGATGTGAGTGAAATTTCCAGTTCTTGGGTACCGTAAGCCATAATCTATTGTACCTCTAAGATATCTAAAAATCCTCTTGACTGCCATCAAATGTCTCCTTGGGATTTTCTTAGAATCTGATCACCAAGCACACTGCTTGTAAAATGTCAGGTCTTGATGCTGTCAAGTACAGTGGACTTCCTATCATAGACCTATACGGTGTCTGATCAACCAAGGCTGACTCATCATTTACACTTAGCTTGCAACCCACAACCATAGGTGTACCTACTACTGGTTTGCTATTTGCCATAAAAAACTTTGTCAACATCTCGACATATTTTGTTTGGGAGATGAAGATTCCAGTTTCCTGTTGATTTATTTGCAAACCCAAAAGTAGGATAATTCTCTAAGTATGGACATCTCAAACTCCATCTTCTCTGCAAACTGTTTGCACATCTCATCATAGGGTCCTCGAAAGATGATGTCATCCACATAGACCACAACTACAAGTTGACTACTGTCTTCTAACATGACATACAAGTTACTATCAACCATGCCTTTCCTCAGTCCCAACTGATGTAGATATGTGTCTAACTTGGAGTACCATGCTCTAGTGCCTTCCTCAATTTATAGACCATGTTTGGATCATCACCAAGTTGAAAACCATCTGATTGCTCAATGTAGACCTCTTCTTCAAGATTGCCATTCAGAAATGCTGACTTGACATCCATTTGATACACTTTAAAGCCCTTGTACACTGCCAATGCTAAAAACATCTTGATGGACTCTAACCTTGCAACATGTGCAAATGTCTCGTCAAAGTCTATTCCTTTCATCTGGGCATAGCCTTTGCAAACCAGTCTGGCTTTGTTTCCTTCCACCTTTCTAACTTCATTCAACTTGTTTTTGAAGACCCATTTTGTACCTGTCACATCCTTGTCTATTGGCTTAGGAACTAACTCCCATGTGTTGTTCTTTTCAATTTGGTCCAACTCTTCATTCATTGCCTTCACCAAATGTTCATCTCTACAAGCCTCTTGACTGTCTTGGGTTCTACCTGTGGTAGTAAAGAAAATGTTGCGCAGTCTCATTCTTCGTCTAGTCTGCATCCCTTCCTCTAGGTCTCTAATAATTTGGTGCGATGGATGTATTTTTAACCATTTATTGTCTTTTGGTCTGCCATCCATGTTTGCTTCTGTCTCTTGAGCCTCTGAGCTGTATCTGATTTCTTTTTTGCCTCTTCTGTCTAATCAATATCATTAACTTCTTTAAAAACTGGAGCTTCTGACTGCACTAGCCTTGTAGCTGGTTTAAGCTCATCCACTTTCACATCTGAATTCTCAACCACCTTGCACAGTTTCTTGTTATAACACCTGTAAGCTTTACTTTTTGAAGAGTATCCCATGAAAATTCCTTCATCTGCCCTGTCATTAAATTTTCGCCGGTTGTCATCTTTCTTCCTCTTGATGAAACATCTAGAGCTAAATGCTCTAAAGTACTTTACAGTATCTTTCCTACTAAATCATAACTCATATGGAGTTTTGGTTTCATGTGGCTTCAACAGACACCTGTTTTGTATGTAAACAGAAGTGTAGACAGCTTCTCTCCAAAATCTTCTTGCAACATTGCCTTCAACAAGCATGTTTCTTGCCTTCTCTTGAACTGTTCTATTATTTCTCTCCACTATCCCATTTTGTTGAGGGGTTTTGGCTGCAGAATGCTGAATTCTAATCCCATGCTCATTGCAAAAGGTAGAAATAAATTCCATGTGTACTCTTTGCTTTGATCTGACCTTAAGCATTTGATTGCCCTTCCAGTCTCATTCTCAACCCTATTCTTAAACACCTTAAACAGTCCAAAGCCTCAATTTTGTCTTTGAGAAACATCACCCAAGTCATCCTAGAATACTTATCAATAAATAAAATGTATCTCTCACCTCCAATAGCTTGGGTTCTCATAGGACCACATAGATCAGTGTGCACTAGGTCCAAGGGCTTACTTGAATAATGCTCCTTAGGCTTGTAAGTTGCCTTTGTTTACTTTCCTTTTTGACATGTACCACACACATGATTCTTGGGAGTCTTGATCCTTGGTAGATCTCTAACTGCCTCCTTTTTACTCACCTTGGCTAAATTCTTGAAGTTATATGCCCCAATCTTCTGTGCCATAGCCAATGCTTATCTTCTTGAGTCTTGACTCAACATGTAACTGTTTTCAAGACCTTCAGAAAGAACATATAAGTTGCCAGTTTTTGTACCCTGTACCATTGTCTTTCCATTGCCTTTTTGTGTATTCCTACTTCCCTTTCTTCTTGCTTGCATCTGTGACTCTGTGAGGGAAGTAGTTTCTTGCAGTTTCTAACAATATGGTCCAACCTATAGCATCGGTAGGACTCAACACTCTCCTGTACCAAAGGAGCAAACCTGTTCCTGGTAGTGAATGTCATAGGCATGACTTGCCTCCTGCAATCTGCCGACCTATGTCCATAACTATTACAACCATAGCAGTACCCATAGAAGTAGCCTTGTCTCTGCCAAGTGTTACCTGCATAACCCCTGTGCCTTTGATAACTGACTGTAGTGTAGCCATCTCTATCAGTCTTCTTCCCAACAGATTTTTAAGTCCTTGAGCTCTTCTGTTTCTCGACAAACCTCATAAGATTGCTTGTAGTTCCTTTTCCTTTTGTCTTCACAACACCAGATGAGCTTGCTTTGTCATAGCCATGACTAGACTTGTCTCAGGCACTTGAGTACAAACTGCCTTGCCTTTTGACTTTAAAATAGTAATTGACGGAAATGAAGTGGCAGCTCTCAGATAATCCATCTGTTGCATTTCATCTAAAGCATCCTTCAACATCATCACCTGCTCTTCAAGTACACTGCACTCTTCTGTCTTTGAAGCAAGACTAATGCTCATGTCTTCAGTTATCTTGGTCTTCTCTTCAATAATAAGATTCAACTGAGTGACCATCTCTTCTTTCTCTACAAGCTAACTTTACATTCTTTTGTTTTTTCTTTCTTTCCACCTCGAGGTCTTTTAAAGCAGACCACAGTTCACCCTCAAGGCATATTCTCCTTCAACTTCCTCCTCTCCATCAGACTTGTCATTGTTCCTATGTGCGGTGTTGCTTCCCAACACCATAAAAAGTGTCTCAGTATGCTCATCATCAGATTCTTCTTCAATTGACTCATCCTCTGAAGTACTGATGTCCTTCTTTGTGATCAAGCTTCTTTTCTTGAAATTGCTTTTCTTCCCAAGGATGAATTTTTTCTTACCCTTCTTGACCTTGTTTGCCTGATCTTCATCATTCGAGTCATTGACCTTGCCTTTCTTTGGACATTTTGATTTTATGTCCATTGTCACCACAGTTAAAGCACTTCAAGAGAAGTTTTGCCTTATACTTTCCATTTCCCTTCTTGAATTTTCTGGCAAAGTAGGCAATGAACTCAGCATCTGGTTCTTCAGAGTCACTTTCTTTACTTATTTTCAAAGTCTTCATCTTGTACACTGCCTTGAAAGCTGCTTCCTTCCCAGTAGACTTAAGCTTGATCATCCTCATCTCATATACAGTTAAGGTCCCATGTAAGTCATCAAGTCTCATCTCATTCAAGTCCTCGGACTCCTCAATTGTAGAAACCTTGGCATTGTACACTTTTGGCAAGGACTGAAGTACTTTCTTCACCACTATTTCATCTCTCATCTGCTCACCTAGGCCTCAGGAATTAATGATTTCATTCACCCTGTTCATGAAACCATCTATTTTTTCCTCCTTAGTCATCTTCAAACTTTCTGTTAAATATATGGGCCAGAATACTGTGGGGGTATTCTAGACTTTTTCCTTTGTTATTTTATTGTTTTTGTATATGTGGTTTAGTCCCACATTGCTCATGTACAGATTGTACTATTTTATTATTCTTATAAATAAGAAGGTGCTTGGGATGAATTAAGCATTCAAGCATTCAGCCTAATTCTAATCTGTTAACATGGTATCATAGCAGATTTCGAATTAGGGACCCCCCCTCTCTTCCATTCTCGATTTCAGTCCCTTATTTTCCTTTTTTTCATTCTCGGCTCCTTCCTTCTCCTTTTCTTTTGCTCTTCATTCTCCCACTAGGGCAGCACTAATGAGGTGATCTACAAGATCTAGTTGCTGCCCTCCATTACCTCTTTCTATGGTGTAATTTTTCTGCTCGATAGGGACACTATTACCTGTCTGCGATATTTGGCTTCTTCAGTTTTTTGGGGACTGCTTCCATCTCTGCTACAAGGGACCACTCCTCGTATTTGAAGACCAAGAACTGCAGCAGGCTTTCTCCTTTATTTCTGTTCCTATCCTCAGATCTGTTCAAGACCCCCTAAGATCGATATTTCACAAAAAACAGGGTTTTTCCAAAAACTATCGATGTAGGGGCTGGTGACTTCTATTGGTTCTGATTTTTTGAAGGCTGGTTCTCTACTTATACAGTCACACTCGACCTTGGTTGGAGCTGCAACACTTTAGTTTTTTGGCATTTTACATCCTTTGTTGATTTTGGCAGTTCAGGGTTTTTTCCAAAACCCTGACCAATATCGATCTAGGGTTTACAGATTTCTGTTGCGGCTGATTTTTGGCAGGGTGTTTCAGCATTACTAGAAGACCATTCTATCCTATTTTCAGCTCCATCTGCAGTGTTTTTGCTCTCCTTATTCCCTACATCGATTTCAGCACTTTCAGGGTTTTTTTCAAACCTTGTAAAAATCGATCCAAGGGATTTACTTTGCTGCTGTTGCTGATTATAGGAGACCACTATTCTATCATTACCAGAGGGCTCCCCTCCAACTTTCAGCCCTTCACTTGCAGGCTTTCGTGGGTTTCTCTTCACAACAGCCCCTCTTTATGATTTGGGCTTCTCTACTGCTCTCATGGGTGACTCAGTGGATTCGACTGCTACTTCTGTTGGTGATGGACACAGCAAATCAGATTATCATACCTTTACTCCTAATCCAATCAAGTTGGATGGCACTAATTATTTGCTTTGGTCTAGGTCTGCTTCCTTTGCCATTGCTGGCCGTGGCCTTACTGGTCATATTACTAGCACCAGTGTTATGCCAACTAAGATTGGAGCTGCTAAAGACAGGTTAATGTAGTCCTAGATAGGTAGGAGACCTACTAGGAGCCAGACAACAGGATCAATCCCAAAAGGGGTTGCTGGTTCGAATGGACAACACTAGGATTTAGGTTAATTCTAGGGTTTAGGATGGGAATTTGGGAACGGGTCTTATATGACTTTAATATGCAGGTCTAGGGGGTTATTATGGGATAAAAATAATTGGATTTGGGAAGGTTTTAAAATTCTGCAATTTTGGGCAGAATCGAGTTGTAGGTTTTAGGTTTACTGGAGTGGGGGAATGGAGGGGTTGTAGTGGGGACTAAGGGCTAGGGCTAAGGTCGAGTGTGGGGAGTGATGTGGGGAATGTAGGCTGGAAGTAGGGTTTGAAAGTGAAGGCTAAATCTGGAGTTATGGGGGAATCCTAGTGGATGTAGGAGTTGCAGGTTAATGGAGATTAGGGTTTGATGGATGGAGGGGGTTGTGGATTAGGTTAGAGGATGAAGAGGGGAAGAATATATGTAAGGAACTAAGATTACTTACTGGTTTGATCTCCTTCAAAGACGACAGCAGCAGCTTGAAGAAGCTCGATTGAAGAAGAAGAAGAACCTCCCGGTACTGAATAGACGTAAGGAGTCGCAGGAGTCCACCTACCCTATCCACCTTGAGATCCACAAGGATATACACTCACAAAGAGCAGCAGCAATGGCAGCAAGCATAAAGCTAATTTTTATTAATCAAATTCGTATTCAATGCTGGCCTCCCTTACAAACTTATATAGAAGACTCAAAAATAGACTTAGACACTAAAAAGGAATGGCCTAACCCTATCCCTAACCTATTAGGTAACTTAAACCAACTAGGAAACTAAAATACTAAAAGAATAGACTCAAAACATCACTGGACTTATAGAGTCCTAATTCAGCCCAACTTACATCACATGATCACTTAAGTTGTCACATGACCACTTAACCATGTCATATGACCACTTAAATTGAACCAATTGGATGCAACCAATTTGAACCGGTTCAATTAAAAAAACATAAAAATAAACTAAGTATTGGGCTAATCCCGTATGCAACCTATGTACCCCTAGTTTAGGCTCATTAAAGTGGCCTAATACATAGAAAACCCTTGGGAACAAAGGCCCAACATGTATATAACCCAACCCTAGGCCTATTTCTAAAGAAATAAGCCCTATTTGGTGATGGATCTGCATCACAGGTGGCTGGCCAACATTGGAGTTCTCATGTCCTACCTCATTGGCTCTATGACTACAGAATTGTTGCATAATTTTTTTCTTCTTGACACAGCCTCGGAGATTTGGGCTGCTTGCAAGGAGACCTACGGGCAGCTTGGCAACGATGCCCAGGTCTATGAACTCAGGAAGAAGGTCCTTCACACTACTCAAGGAGAATTGACAGTCTCTAAATATTATGCTACTTTGCGTAGCCTTTGGCAGCAGTTGGATCACTTTTTTGACTTTCACCCAAGTTCCGCTACTGATATTGCCTCCTATAAGAAGCATGTGGACAAGATTAGGGTCTATGATTTTTTGGCTGGCTTAAATGTGGAGTACGATCAGATTCGTGTTCAAGTGTTGGGCCATAAGCCTTTTCCCACACTTGAACAATCTTATGCCTTGGTGTCCTCTGAGGAGAACCGTCGGGCTGCCATGTTGCACCCCCTATTACTGACAGATCAGCTCTCAAGCCTGCTGCCCCTGCCACTCCTGCACCTAGTAGCACTGCTTCTCTTGGTGATTCTACCACCGGGACTGTCGTTTGTGAGCACTGTCACAAACCCTATCACACCAAGGAGAAGTGCTGGAAACTTCATGGGAAACCGGCTGACTTTTAAGCTAAAAGGGCTGCCAAGACAAAGACAAAGACAAAGACCAAGGCACATCAGTCTGAGACTGTTATTGCAGGTCTTCCGTTGCTGCTCACACCCAGGATGATCTACAGGCATTCCTACGTATGCTCAGGTCTTCCGCTGCTACTGCCTTTACTACATCAGCTCCTGCCAGTTCTTCTGCTCCCTCAAGTTCACACTTTGCCCGGTCAGGTATTGCATTTGGAGGTCATTGTGCTTCTGTAGCTTCCCATCCTTGGATCATAGATTCGGGAGCTACAGATCATATGACCGGCTCCTCTAGTCTGTTTCACAGATATTCTCCCACTTCTGGGAAAGACAAGGTCAAGGTGGCTGATGGTTCCCTTTCTTCCATTTCTTGAAAAGGAATCATCAACTGCACTTCTTCTCTTCCCTTATCTTCTGTTTTGCACATTCCTAATTTTACTACTAACCTTCTTTCCATTAGTAGTATTACTCGTGATCTTAACTGTAAAGTCACTTTCTTTCCCTCTCATTGTGTGTTTTAGGATCTGGACTCTGGGAAGACGATTGGATTGGGTAAAGTGCACGGTGGGCTGTACCTGCTTGATGACGGTTGCTTCTCTCTACCACCATTGCCTTCTCTGCTACATCAGAATTCCATGGTCTCTTCTGAACTCTACCAGTGGCACTCTCGGTTAGGTCACCCCCCTTTAGGAATTTTAGCTCATTTATTTCCTAGTTTGGTCACCCTTCGTACTAAGGATGACTTTTTTTGTAAGGCTTGTGTTCTAGCCAAACAGACACGTTCAATTTATCCAGTTTCAAATAAACATAGTTCTTCTTGTTTTCAATTAGTGCATTCTGATGTTTGGGCCCCCAGTCGTAAAGCATCTATTAATGGTCATCGTTGGTTTGTCTCTTTCATTGATTGTCATTCTAGGCACACTTGGGTGTATCTTTTGCACACAAAAAATCAGGTTTTCTCATGTTTTCAGCATTTTCATAAAATGGTACAAACACAATTCCAGGCTACTCTCAAAGTATTGAGAAGTGACAATGGAACAGAGTACATAGAATCCCAATTTCAAAAATATTTAGTTGATCATGGCATCCTTCATCAAACTAGTTGTGTTGATACCCCTGCCCAGAATAGTGTGGCAGAAAGGAAAAATCGCCACTTGTTAGAGATGGCCAGGGCTTTGATGTTTGCGAGGAATGTCCCCTCTCAGTATTGGGGGGATGCGGTTCTTACTATGGCCTAGGTCATAAATAGGCTGCCTTCTAGGATTCTTGCCTCCTGTAGCCCCTCTGATGTTTTAAGGGGCGATTCCTCATTTATTGTGCCTCCCAAGGTGTTTGGTTGTGTGTGCTATGCTCGAGATACTATATCTCCAGGCAAGCTTGAACCTCGGGGGCTCCGTTGTATTTTCTTGGGATATTCTCCGACCCAGAAAGGGTATAAGTGTTACCATCCCCCTTCCCGCCGTACCATGGTTAGCATGGATGTTATTTTCCATGAGTCCCTTTCTTACTATTCTTCACCACCTCTTCGGGGGGAGAGTTCTAGTGAAGATGTGTCTTTTGAGATTCTTTTACCTAAGGTTGCTTAGGCTGCTGTCCAGCCTTCTTTACAAACACCCACGACCCCTTTACCAACACCCACGGTTGCTGCCCAGCCTCCTTTAGATGCTGCCCATCTTATTTTGGTTGATGCCCAACATCCTCTAGCTGTTCCTCCCTCACCTGATGGGAATCCTTTACAGGGGGAGACCATAGAAAATAGTGTTGTTAATGTTCCTATCCAGGGGGAGCTGACTCCAGTCTAGAGAACTATTGGTGAATTTCAGAAGAGAATTGACAACTCGAACATACTCACCTATACAAGGGGTAGATCCAACAGAGGGCAGTTGCAACCCACTATAGCACCAGTACCCATCCAATTGCCGGCTCCAGACCCGGATCCTATATCTCCTGGTAATCCCTCTCCTTCCGACCTATCTATTGCACATCGCAAAGGTACTAGGACTTGCACTTTACATCCCATATCTCGTTTTGTTTCTTATAGCTCTCTTTCTCCCTCTTTTCGTGCGTTTGTATCTTCTCTTTCCTCTATCTTGATTCCTAACAATTGACAGGAAGCATCTACAGATGGAAAGTGGAAGGCAGTAATGTTGGAAGAAATGCGAGCACTACATAAAAATAATACGTGGGATCTTGTGGCTCTTCCTCCAGGCAAAAAACCAATGGGATGTAAATGGGTCTTCGTGGTCAAACAGAAGGCAAATGGTTCGGTGGATAGGTACAAGGCACGTCTGGTTGCAAAGGGTTTCACTCAGACTTATGGGGTTGACTATTAGGAGACCTTTGCATCAGTGGCAAAGCTCAACACCGTCAGGGAGTTATTATCTTGTGTTGCAAATCTTGGGTGGGATCTCCAGCAGTTAGATGTGAAGAATGCCTTCCTTCATGGGGAGCTTGAGGAGGAGGTATATATGGACATTCCACCAGGCTTCTCTGATGGTAGGACTAGGGGCAGGGTCTGTATATTGAAGTTTGCTCTTTATAGGTTGAAGCAGTCACCTAGGGCCTGGTTTGGCAGATTTCATAAGGCTATGATTTCAGCAGGTTACAAGCAGAGCAATGCTGATCACACCTTGTTTATCAGACGAGTTGGTGGCAAGGTTACTCTTCTCATAGTCTATGTGGATGATATTGTGGTCACTGGTAATGATGATGCTGCAATCAGGGATTTGAAACTTCTCCTTGGCCGTGAATTTGAGGTCAAAGATCTTGGTCCTCTAAAATATTTTCTAGGGATAGAAGTTGCTCGATCTTCAAGGGGCATCTTTCTTTCCCAACGAAAATATGTCATTGATTTATTGACTGAGACAGGGCTGCTAGGGTGTCATCCTTCGGATACTCCTATGGAAGCTACTACAAAACTTAGGGAGAAAGAGGATGAGCCTGTTGACAAAGGTGGTTATCAACGGTTAGTGGGCAAACTAATCTATCTTTCCCACACACGACCTGACATAGCAGTTGCTGTAAGTTTGGTGAGCCAGTTCATGCATGATCCCTATTCCTCTCATATGGATGCAGTCCGTCGTATTTTGAGGTATTTGAAGTCTGCTCCAAGAAAGGGAATTCTTCTATCTCCCAATAGTCATCTTAAGATTGAGGCTTATACTGATGCTGATTGGGCTGGTTCTGCTGGCAGGAAATTTATCTCTGGCTATTGTTCCTTTGTGGGTGGGAACCTTGTCACATGGCGTAGTAAAAAGCAGAATGTTGTGGCAAGGTCCAGTGCTGAAGCCGAGTTTCGTGCAATGGCATAAGGCATTTGTGAACTTCTATGGCTTAGAGGATTATTGCAAGATATCGGTGTTGCTGTCCATCTTCCCATGATGCTTTATTGTGACAATAAAGCTGCCATTAGCATTGCTCACAACCCTGTCCAGCATGACCGCACTAAATACGTGGAGGTTGACTGACATTTCATCATGGAGAAGCTTGAAGCCGGCCTCATTTGTGTTCCCTTTGTGAAGTCTACTGATCAACTGGCTGATGTGTTCACTAAGGGACTGAGTAGCAAGCTGTTTCATCCTATCTTAGTCAAGTTGGGCATGCATGATATATATGCTACAACTTGAGGGGGAGTGTTAAATATATGGGCCAAAATACCGTGGGGCTATTCTGGACTTTTTCCTTTGTTATTTTATTGTTTTTGTATATGTGGTTTAGTCCCACATTGCTCATGTATAGATTTTACTATTTTATTATTCTTATAAATAAGAAGGTGCTTGGGATGAATTAATCATCCAAGCATTCAGCCTAATTCTAATCTGTTAACACTTTCAAATTAAACCCTGTAATGATGTAGCTTTGTTTCCTTTATCCGGTCATCACCCTCATGCACACTTTGAAGTTTGTCCCATATATCCTTGGAAGTTGCACAACCTGCAACCCTTGTAAACTCATTTGAAGACAAAGAATCTTGTAGTGCTTTCAAGGCTTTTGCATCATTTTCAGCATTTTTCATCTCAGCTTCAAGTACAATCTCTGTGGTAGGTGGAGTGTATCCATTTTTAACTGCAAGCCACACACCATACCCAATAGATGTTAGATAAGCCTCCATTTTAATCCTTCAGAAGTTGTAGCTTTTACCATCAAATATGGAATCCTGCTGCCATATCCTTCACTAGTTTCCATCCTGATACAGTCTTAGTGCTAATCTCGAAGTTGTTAGACTTATCTCCTAGGGGAACCAGTGGCTTTGAGTTAGAATGTAGGGAATGCAAGAGAGCAAGAGAACAAGAGAGAAAGAGGTGAGATGAGAGTAGGAGGATGAAGGAGAAGAAGGAGAAGAAGGAGAAGAGAAGAACAAGAGAGATGATGGTAGAATGTTGTATGTTGGAGAGATGTCTCCTCCACACCTATATTACTTCATTAATAATATGAAAGAGACTGCATACACCTCCCTAGGGAGGTAAAAGGTAAAAAAAGAGAAATTACAATACAAAGCAACTAGTTCCTAAAATACCCCTACTACATAAACTCTAACACAAAATGTATGTCATGCATTCCCAGTTTGCATAATAGAGTACCAAACTGAAGAGAAGTAAGTCCTTTGGTGAAGATGTTCGCCAATTGATCACCAGTCTTCACAAAACAGGTGCAAATGCAGTTAGAGTCTATTTTCTCCTCGATGAAACACTGGTCCACTTCGATGTGCTTTATTCTATCGTGTTGCACCGGATTGTGAGCAATGCTCATAGCTGCCTTATTGTCACAGTAGAGCCGCATAGGTTCTTCAGTTTCAAACCCTAACTCCTGAACCAATCATCTCAACCATATGAGTCCACAAACGCCATGAGCCATTGCCCTTAACTCTTCCTCTGCATTGGATCTAGCTACAATAGGCTGTTTTTTTCTTCTCCATGTGATCAAATTACCACCCACAAATGTGCAATAGACAAATGTAGACCTTCTGTCTGAGATGGATCCAGCCCAATCGGCATCTGTGAAACCCTTGACTCTCAAGTGATTGTGCTTGGCATACAATAGTCCTTCCCCTGAAGAGGACTTCAAGTATCTGAGAATGGGGTATACAACATCCAAGTGCCCACTCTTGGGAGCATGCACAAACTGACTCACCACTTCAACAACATAAGAAATATTTGGGCGAGTCATAGACAAATAGGTTAGCTTCCCTGCATCAACATGAGAGGGACCACAATCTTCTCTTAGTTTATCATTCTGTTCAATAGGAAAACTTGCTGGTTTGCAGCCCAACAACTCTCTCTCTTTCAACAAATCAAGAACAAACTTCCTTTGACATATGTTGATTCCTCTTTTGAACCTTGATACTTCAATTCCTAAGAAATACTTCAAGGGACCCAAATCTTTAATCTCAAATTGTTGAGCCAGGTAGGTCTTCAGCCTAGCTATCTTAGCTTTGTCATCTCTAGTCACTACAATGTCATCAACATAGACAATAAAGGCTATAATAGTACCATTCCCATGCCGGGTAAATAAGGTGTGATCAGTTTGACTCTGGGAATACCCATTCTTCATAATAGCTTGCCTGAACCTCTCAAACCAAGTTTTTGGGGACTGTTTTAGACCGTATAAAGCCTTCTTGAGGAGATACACCTTCCCTTTAGCTGAATGGAACTTAAAGCCAGAAGGGGGCTGCATGTATACTTCCTCTTGTAAGTCACCATGGAGGAAGCATTTTTCACATCCAAGTGATATAGTGGCCAGTCTCTATTTGCTGCCAATGATAAGAGGACCCTTGTAGAATTATGCTTAACTACAGGAGCAAATGTCTTCTGATAGTCAATCCCGTACGCCTGATTATACCCATTGGCTACCAACCTTGCCTTATACCTCTCAATCGCACCATCTGACCGATACTTGATTGGGTAGACCCACCTGCATCCAATTGGAACTCCCCCCCTGGAAAGATCTACCAGTTTCCAAGTACCATTCTTTCAAGAGCCATCATTTCCTCAGACATAGCTTGCTTCCACTTTGGGTTAGATATAGCCTTAGTGACATTCTTGGGAATGGAAACAGAGGAGAGGGCAGCAATAAAAGCAAGACCTATAAGAGGGAGAGCATCATAGGAAACAAACTGGGCAATAGGATTAGTGTAAACTCTCTTCCCTTTTCTAACAACAATAGGAAGGTCTAAATTAGAAGGAAGAGAAGAGATATCACTTGATTGAGGAGGATGGAGCTCAAGATGTGGATCCAAAGAGGACTCTTGGCAGGTTTTCTTACCCTTTCCTTTCAAGCTTTCACCTCTTTTGTACACAACAGACTCTTTATCATTGCTAGCATCAACACCTGAATGAGTATCAATATCAATAACAACCCCTTCTTCCACAACAGCCCCTTCTTTGTGTTTCCCAATTTCAAATAGAAACGGAGTAGGCAAAGGTAGGAGGAAAGGGATATCAACAACCTCTTCATTCCCACTATGCTCCCCTTGAAGAGGATGTTGATGAAAAGGAGTAAAGAAAGGTATAGATTCAAAGAAGGTGACACCTTTGGAGAGAAGTCGCCGTCGTGAAGAGGGATGGTAGCACTTATATCCCTTGGTAGAGGAGGAATATCCAAGGAAAATGCATTTGGGTGCCTTGGGGTCAAGTTGAGTCCTAGCAGATTTATTGACATGGACATAACACACATACCCAAAAACCTTGGGAGGAAGAGAGAAAGCAGAAGTGTGGGGAGACAATGTTTCCAAAGGGGATTTGGAACCAAGAAGTTTAGTGGGCATGCGATTGATTAAAAAGGCAGCAGTGAGAAGAGCTTCAAACCAAAAGGTTTTAGGAACGTGCATGCCAAATAAAAGACTCCTAGTGACCGCCAATAAATGGCGATTTTTCCTCTCAGCTACCCCATTCTGTTGGGTTGTGTCAACATTCAACAACACAAGCTACCTGATGGATAATGCCATTATTAGTGAAAAAGTTTTGGAGGCCACCATACTTGTACTCCCCTCCTTTATCAGAACGAACGACTTTGATTTTAGTTTCAAACTTAGTAAGAAGTAAGAACCATCTGATAGAAATTTTTAAAGGCATCATAGACATCACTTTTATGCTTCATCAAGAAGGTCCAAGTGGATTGAGAATAATCATCAACAAATGAATTGAAATAATTCAAGTATTTGGTTAGATAACTTACAAATAGCGGGTTAGTGGCAAAGTTATGGACATGAAGAACAGAGTCAAGAGAAATAGAAGAAGCGACTTGAACAGTAACCGTACTAGAAATAGAAGAACGGAAACCATCATCAATTCTAACCTTATCCCTACCAGAACAAATGTTGTAGGAATCATAACACTTAGACATTCCAGTCATATGGTCTGTGGCACCAGAGTCAATGACCCAAGAGGGTGTAGATGTAGAGGCCTGTAAGGCTGAGGCCGAAGAATCTAACTCTGTAGGAGTAGTGGAAGAGTGGCCTAGTCAAGACATCATCCGGCATAGTGTTGCAATATCATCCTGAGTAAGAGATCTGGTGTCTGTCTGTAGTCCATATGGAGATCCCATAGATGCAACCTTAGTCATCAAAGTACATGCTCTGGCTCCCCCTCTTCTGCTGCCTTGTATACCAGGGGGACAGCCATAAAGTATCTAACATCTCTCTCTAGTATGTCCAGATTTCCCACGGTCGTCACAGCTGAATCTATCCCTATCATTTCCTTGGGGTGGAACCAGGACTCTTCCTCCAATAGTTGACATAATGTAGGAATACACAAAAAAGTGGGGATGATACCCAAACCCAATGGGGAGTACACACTCTACCCAAACAGAGACAGTTCTTCTCAAGTAAGACTTCTCCAAACAACCTCTATCGATTTACTGATCTAGACAGGCTGAAGAAACACACTTACAAGATGGGGGTAATATCCAAATTCAAATGGGAGTATATTCTCAACCCAAAAAAGGTTTTCAAACACTAGTGAACATAGTCCAGCAACCAAAAAAGGCAAACATCTCAAAGAAATTCAGCACCACGACAATCTTGAAAGTATAGCTTCATCACACACCATTAGGGAAGCTCAAACAACATTCCTCAATAACACCAAGCATTGCCTCTTTGTAAAAACAATATCCAAATCAAATTGGGAGATCACACTCAACCCAAATACACAGTCTAACTTCGAGAGAGAAAAAAATCCAGCAAGCAAAACACAAGCTCCAAATGTGAAGAATTTCACTCAAACAAACCCTCCAAAGGGTAACAACATCTCATAACAACTCAAACAACCATATGAGGCATACCACAACCATTGCATTGCTGAAAGGCACCATACATTGCATTCCGAGCAAAAAATAGGGCAACAACACAATTCTGACAGTCCTGGCTGCTTGGAGGAGGATGAGTTGTGCTCCACCAACTCACCTCTTTAGTAACCAAGGCCTTGGGGGGTTGAAAGCCACCCCTTGGGCGACTCTAGCAAGCCCAGCTCCATTCCCAATATTGTTCAACGGAGTAGAAACCAAAAAAGAGAGGAAAAAACTGGCGGTACCTTTTGAACAGTAGATAATTGAGTTGTGGTTCCACAACCCTTCTCTTCAAGAACCAAGGGCCTGTGGAAGTGATAGAGGGGCCTAGGGCCATTCAAATGAGCCCTACCCCAGCTTCATCAACAGCTACATAAGAGAGAGGGAGCCATTCCAACACCGAAATCAGTATTCACGTGAACAATATCATGAACAGTATTTTGAGCTCCTATTGCTACACATACCTCCTTTTGATGTTCCTATGACCTTCTTCCAAGCTTATCTCATGGGTCCCTTTGAGTTTTTCACACAATGGTCTCTTCCTTTTAAACCCCTTTGAAACCTAGGGTTCCAAAGAGAGAGAAATGGAAGCGGAGTACCGGTAGGACGACTCTCAAACCAAAGGCTTCGCTCTGATACCAAGTTAGAATGTAGGGAATGCAAGAGAGCAAGAGAACAAGAGAGAAAGAGGTGAGATGAGAGTAGGAGGATGAAGGAGAAGAAGGAGAAGAGAAGAATAAGAGAGATGATGGTAAAATGTTGTGTGTTGGAGAGATGTCTCCTCCACACCTATATTACATCATTAATAATATGAAAGAAATTACATACACCTCTCTAGGGAGGTAAAAAGTAAAAAAAGAGAAATTACAATATAAGGCAACTAGTTAACAAACTAGTTCCTAAAATACCCTTACTACACAAACTCTTAACACTCTGATACCAATTGTTGATATTTTGGATCAAGCACTTACCGCTACACTAAAACCAATTGGTGGTAGTGGGGTGCAACTTTATTTTTTTATGTAAGGTAAGTGGTTAGTCCCAAGGTCGCGAGGAGATGCTGACCTTCTAAGCCCAACAATGTCCTTTGAAGTGTTTTTCCTTTTGATTCATTGTCGATTGTGGCAAATTAGTGGTCTTTATGTGCTGCTGTTCGTAATCAGTGACTATAAAATAAATGCTATACTAATAAAGAGGGAAGTGCTTTGTCTAATTAAACAGGTGTGTCATCAATATAGCCTTTGAACATTCTTAGCAATGATCTTGGTGATAAGATATATTAATATATAAAGTACAAGAAGAGTTATCTTCAAGATCGCTAATGGGACTTCTACCTCCCTCTAGCTTGATCACTGACATTCCGTAGTTCTCTTTTCTATTGTAGCCTTGTAGGAGCCCGCCCAGCTTACTCCTCAGGTATTCCTAAATCTGCCAAGGTTTCCTCTATTATCTTCCATGGCTCTTGGTTCCCCTCTCCCGAGCCTCTCTCCCTCCCCCCCCCCCCCCCCAAAAATCCTCCCCTTCTGACAAGATCCTTTGGCTCCCCTCCCATATTGGCCTTTTCAGCTCCAAATCCGCATAGAATTTTGTTAGACACCGTGGTCCCCTTGTCCCTTGGCACAACCTTGTGTGGTTCAAAGGTCACATCCCCCGCCACAACTTCACTGTTGGAGAGTCTTTAACCAATGCCTCCCTACCTAAGCTTTCTTCCTACACTGCCAGCTTTCTGTTTCCCCCTCCTGTATCCTTTATTGGAAGGGACATCAACCATCTTTTATTCTCTTGCCCATTTGCTTGCTTAGTTTGGAAAAAAGCCTTTAGACTCCTTTTGGCCCCGTAGTAGGAGACCTTTGCCCTTCTCTAGGGAGTGGCTTTGGATGGATATGTTGTTCTCTGGTAGTTCTATGTGTAATGTTGTTGGTAAGCTTGCGTTCGGTGCCATTATATCTCACATTTGGATGGAGCAGAATCTTCGAAGATGGACTTCCAAATCCCGCTCTCTTGACATGATTTGGAATGCCATCTTTTTTGATGTTAGTTCTAAGATTCACTTGTTATGTCATAGATCTATTGTAGACTCCCCAAGGAACAGGCATATTGTTGTATCCTGGGGCTTACCTCTATCACTTCTTCAGCCTTCTGGCCCTTCCTAGGGTTCGCGGCGTTGTGTAGTTCCCCCCCTCCTCTCCCTCTGTATTTCCCCCTTTTTCCTTTCCCTTGTTCTTCGTTTTGGTAATGAATTTTTTATTCACCCAAAAAAAACAGTACAAGAAAAGCACAATCATCTTGCTCACACATTTGTTTGTAATATGTTGGGCTTTGTTAGAGGGTCATCACTTGGTGTGATGGAAAAGTCTCGTTACTGCCAGCGCAGTGGTGCGGGTTCGAGTTTTGGGAATGATGCTTTCTTTTTATATTTGGGTGTTTTATCTTTCTCCTTGTTCTAGTTTCTCCCTCTTATAAATTTCTCTCCTTGCCAATTAATAAAGCAAAAAATTGTTTTCTACCAGCTAGGATGGTCCTCCCCGCCCTGGCAGGAGGGCTGAAGCAAATTTTATAAAACCAGAGAGGAAAGAGGTACAATTGGTGAAATAAGGCAAGGGATACTGAAATACATAACCAGACATAGAGGCATCCCTATGCAGTTAGGATTGGGCCACCGTATTACTTCACTCTTACCTTACTCTGTTGGAAAGAAATTGTTGAGGCTCCGTCTGGTTGCAAGTGAAATTAAAGGAAAGGAAATGATATTAACATAAACAAATTGAATACTTTGGTAGTCATTACCAACAATGATTGCATTTACTAACCTAAAATTTTCAAAATCTGGTTGGTCAACTTTAGTTATCAATCAAATTTCTTGGCTTTGAATTGGAAAATAAAGATTCCAATTAAAAAGTGTAGTTACCATACATGGGAATATTTGAAGTTGGTTATACAGTCATGATTACAAAATTTGCCATTAAAAAAAATAAATTTCACTTCCCTTCATTTCCCATTGCTTGCTACCAGATGGAGCCTAAGTGAAGGCCTTGTAGAGGAATTGTTATTGATAGATGAAGCAGAGGCCTGGCTCCCTTATAAGACAAGACAGCCTCCATGACCTCTGCATCCTCATAAGCTTGATAATGTGATGAATCTCCTTCCACCTCCCATTGTCGGAAATCCAAGGTGGATTAGAAGTTAAGGCCAAAGTTAGATCTCTAAGCTTAGCCCAAATTAGAATTGGTCAGACCAATTGGATTGGGGTTGGATTGTTTCCGTTAACTTTTGGACCCATATGAATCATGGACACATAATCCTCTCCTTATGCATATCATTCTTTGGTTTTCTTGTCTAGAAAAGCTGTCCATTTATTTTTCTCCAATACTAATGAGGTTCCTGTGTGGAGCCCAGCTTGCAGTGGAATGCATATTTTGCTCAGCATGTATTCGTTTTGTGGAGTGCTGCCCACAGGAGGGGCTTACAGGTGTTTTTTATTTTATATATGTTGCTTCTTGTGTCAGATTTTAATTCTTGCTATTCAAATGACATCGTCTAGTCACTATTTCAGAGAAACTATGGTCGGGGCTTGAAAATTTTGTGTTTGATTGGCTAATCAATGCTGACAGGTGAGGCTGTATTTATGTTGATGTTTAATATCTCTAACTTGCATTTTCTACTATTATCATCAACTGTATGTTCCTTGTATGCAAAATTTCAGCATCATCCTAAGCTTCATTTTCTCTTTCCTGTCAAGATGAGTAATTGTCGAGGCAAAGGTTGCCACGAGTACAATCTGTGATTTTTAATGGCTTTTATGTTTTGGTAATTACATTCTATTCGTGTGTGAAAAGCTATTTTGCTCTTCCAAGTTCTTTAATGAGTATGCGGGTTCCAAGCATTGTGAAGTGTGTTCTTGAGCCCAAGCATCAACCTAGAATATATCAAGCTGCTCAAGAGACTTTGTCATGGAGTGGTGGAGCCGTGGAGTAGAAACTTGAAGATCTAGTCTAGCTATCGATGAGGATTCAAGCAACTCTAACCAAAACTGGAAGATTTATTTTGTTTGCTTGAGTGCATTCCTAGGTTTTGGTTTTCATCTTGTAGTTATCTAGATGATCCTAGGATGTAATGATCCTGTGTGCAAGCTCAACTAATCACCTAAAAGGACTTAAATTGGAATACCTAGGATAGTGTAGACTAACCAAGTCAAAATGGACCTAATGGGTGATATTCATATTGATCTTGATTTAGCCCTCTGGTAATTTTTGTTGGACCTTATTTTGGTTCACTTGGCGTGATATGGGTTTTAACTGGAAGATATGTCCAAGTGATTTGAGCTAAAATTGGTATAAGGCCTAAAATGGCTCTGGCGGTTGATTGAGCGGCTGACTGGATGCTAGGATGAACGGTCGACCGGTACCGAGACCGGTGGTTATTGAGAACTTCTTATCGTAGACGGTCGATATGGCGGCAGACCGGACCATCTGCCGGTGAATGTCCGAGAGGTGTTCATTTTCAGTCTACATGATAGCGGCCGACCAACTTTGTGCAAGAGGTCGATCGGTGTTTGAAAAATTAGTCTGTTAACATAACGACTAGTTTTTTTTTATTTTTATTTTTTATTGTTGGAACTTTCCCTATAAATAGAAAAACATATGGGATTTAAAAGAAAGAGACTTTGGGCAATTGTGGGAAAACTGTCCTGGAATAAAACTTGAAAATCCAAAGTCCAAGTAAAGCTTAAATTTGCGAATCATATGAACTATTGATCGAGTGCTATTGAGCTTCAATTGGAGATTCATATGAACATATGAGCATATGAGCATCTGAGCAAAGGGATCAGATTGTATGAGCTTCAACTTGCTAATCTGCCTAAAGAAGGGGTATCTTGTCTTTTGGCCTTTCGGCCATTGTTATCACTTTTATAATGATTTGTGATGAAGGATATTGAGGCCCTAATTCTTGTGTGATTGGTCACGGAATGATCATTGTGAAAGGTTGATAGATTCTGGAAACCATTGTGGGTTTGATCTCGAGGTGATCATTATGTGAGGGTGTTTCTCCTACCCTGCAAGGAGATTTTGTAGTGAATTTCCAAGTTGGGGGCTGGTTTGGAGAGTAGACGTAGGACGGTATTGAGGCCGTGACAAACCACTATAAAATTGGTGTGCATTCTCTCTTCTTTCCCTATCTCTTCCATTTACTTTATTGTGTATTTGTTTAACTAACGAATCGTTGGAGTTTTGAGAGAGCGCGATAAGAAATTGAAATTGGGCTAAGATTCTGCAGTACCTAATTCACCCCCTCTTGGGTTGCCTATACGATCCTACAGTAATGCTGAAGAATTTTCATTAGATGCAACAGAAGCAAGAAACAAAGTTGTTTTGTCCTTACGTGACAGGAAAACATGTCACTACGCTAGTCTACAGCTTTTCACTACTCAAGTGTTGAATCAGAGGCCACTGTTGCCCCCCCTTAATTTTTCAACATTAACAGAACCCAAAGGTGGCAAGAATGTCATCCTACCATTTATTAAATGATGTCATGCACATTTAGAGAAATTTTTGGGTCAAACATTTTGTGTTGAAAATATCTGTTGACCTGTTTGGTCCCCCTTCTCCTGTCTGACATGAGTAGCTTTTAGGATGAGGATCATCTGATCACATCACATACCATCACAATCCCAACGCTGCGGGCATGGTGGCATTGCCGCGGCACAAGGCTGCAGGCATGGGTGCACTGCTGTGCACAAGGCTGCTGGCATGGCTGCATTGCTTGGCACATGGCTGCGGGCATGGCTGCACTGCCGCACACATGGCTGCGGGCATGACTCCACTGTCCGGCACATGGCTGCGGCGTGACTGCACTGGCAGGCACATGGTTGTGGGCATGGCTGCACTGCTGCGCACAAGGCTGTGAGCATGGCAGACATTGCTGCACTGCCGCACACATGGCTGTGGGCATGGCAGGCATGGCTGCACTGCCTGTTTTTTTCCCCCCTTATCCAAAGAAGGTATTTTAGTCATATCATTTAAGACGCATCCAAAATAGGGTGAAATAAACTAATATTGGATTGGGTAGTTTAGTAATTTTAAAGAGATGTTGGGTGAGACTCACACCTTTGTTAGAAATTAGACCCTCTATGTCAACCCTAACAACCACCACCGAGCACATAAGCAATGTGAGTTTGGAGGTTAGTATGAAATATGAGACGTTTCCTACCTCTTCTTTTTTTTGTGGGAAAAAGATCACTACCTGGTGGTGTTTCCTACGCCCTCTCACAGGGCACCGTGAGATGATGCCTCTGCCCCTTGGGTAGATATCTAGGGTTGCTCACCCATTGGCCCAGACGCTTGTATAGAGACCATGCGACCAAGTAGAGATCTCTTGCCCTTTTTTTTTTTAAATGAAGAGTCTATATATATGGGATGTGCTCGATCAGATTAGATTCTGTTCAGATCTGATTGTTTTTTTTCTCATTTGGTTTGCCTCAGAGACCTCTATCTTAGCCTCTTAGGCTCTATCTTATGTCAGTGTCTCCTCTCTCATGCTCTTTGTTGCTGTCATTGTTGTTATTTTTGTATCTAACGGCTGTTCGTATTGTGGTTATGGGTGGAGCAGTGGCCATGGCTCCTAGAATGATATAGAATGCATGAAAAAAAGACCCTTGATGTCCTCCTTGAAATTTTTTTTTTAAATTGTGTTCCTGCAACATTGATTCTTCTTGTGAACATGAATATCTCTAAGAGCATGGGTTTTCATTTTCCTGATGGCCCACTGAGGAAGGGCTCCCTGGACAGCCCAGGTATCTGCCATGTGGTAGCTAGGATGGGGCCTAGATTTTGTGGACAGGTAGATGCCGAGGTCCTTGCGACATGTCAAATTACAGCTCAAATGGATTTAGCCATATGGCAAAATAAAGTTTTGAAAATCCAGGACTACCAAGAGGGTCATACTAATTTATGGACTATGAACAGGGTGCATGCCAATACATGGAGGGTATATGATTGAATTAGTACTACATGCCATCCCATCCCATTCTTCCACGTGCACGACTAGTTCGGCCACCTAGGTACCCATTCATACTTGGGTAATGCAAAGATCCTTTTCCTATTTCTAAAACAGCAAAACAGTAATCAGCTTTGTCTGATTCATGCACCAGTTGAGTTGCTGTCAGTGCATTCATCACGCAGATAAGGACGTGGAGACTATGTACCAAACAGGAAAATAATAATGCCAGGTGATGAAGCACTTTTTTTTTGGGGGGGGTGGGTACTAGAAATGTAACACTATTAATTGCTAGTTATATATAAATAATGTAATATTTATGAAGAGAAGTAGAAAGAAGGAAGAAGAAGAAGAGAGGAGGAGGAAGAAGAGCTGCTGTGCAAGGTGGAGTCACAGCTGTAAATTAGACTGCCGCCAAGTCATTAATATTAATAGGTTTCAATAGGGTAGAAACCAAAAGACCAAAACACCCCTAAGAGGGAATTGTGAATTAGTTCTAGCGCTAATTCACGACTCCCTCCCCCTTTAACATCGACAACTTCTAACAACAAGGAGAAAAAGGTAACTTGGATATTGTAAACTGTATCTTGCGCCTCTTGGAGAAATTAATTCTTTGCAATTACCTGCTTTGGTATAACATTTAGCACAGTACCGGTTTATTTTTGTTATGGTTTATTCTTTCAATCATTCAATTACTTAAGCATGACAGAGTCAATTGTCTGGACTATGTTTGAAGATCCACACTGAGTTATGAATTCTTTTATCTTGTTTTTTTTCTGGAGAACCATGTAGATTGTAGTACTCAAGGGATTATCATTTTCTCATAATTATTTCTAGGCATTAACTGGATGCTCACTATATGCAGAGTTGTAAGCCAGATTGAATACCCGTCATTGGTTGATTTGAGAGGCCTACTTCTAGACCTAGTTGCTCAACTCCTTGGTGCTTTATCAACAATCAGGTTGCAATCTTCCACATGCTATTTTCATTAAGTGATATTCAGAGTATTAATTCAGTGTGTAAAGTGACGTTTCTCGTGCAAGTATTATTAGATGTTTGCATCCAGAGTTAGCTTTGCGCCCTTTTATTTTTTTCGATCACCCTGAGATCTGACTATTCTTGAAATATCTTCCCTTGTAGGTTTAGTTCTGTCACTGAGCGCTTTTTCATGGAACTCAATACTCGTCGCATCGACACCAGTGTTGCCCGAAGTGAAACACTTAGTATCATCAATGGGATGCGCTATCTTAAGCTGGGGGTATGTGTACCAAAACTCCAGAAGTCATTTTTTAATGTGCATTGAACCGAGAATGTAACCACCAGTTAATTGCTAGGTTAAGACCGAGGGTGGACTGAATGCATCGGCTTCCTTTGTGGCGAAGGCGAACCCACTTAATCGTGCTCCACATAAGAGGAAAAGTGAACTCCACCATGCGCTATGTAATATGCTTTCAAGCATTCTAGCTCCACTTGCAGATGGTGGAAAAGGCCAGTGGCCACCTTCTGGTGTGGATCCTGCCCTTACTCTATGGTATGAAGCTGTTGCTCGGATAAGAGTGCAGCTTATGCATTGGATGGAGAAACAGAGCAAACACATAACTGTAAGTGGGTTTTGTGAATCTCTCTTCTTTTAAAATTGGAAGATCTTGGCCATCTTGTAATCTTGAAGAAAAGCTACCTTATCTACAATTGTTTCTTATACCTTGGAGAAGTATATGTATTTTTTGCATATTTTTTGGGTGCAATCACTTCTTGATGGATATAAGATCAAAGTTCATGTGGTTGTATAATTGAATAATATATAGTCTCACTCTGCTATAGTTGTCACGGTGTCTAGGAGACCCAAGGCGACATTAACAAGGCATCTAGGTGCCGCCTTGACAACTATGCTCTCTGCTTTATAATACTTATGCTTTTGCTAATTGTATATTTGTATGATTGCATCCTTTCTAAGCTTTCCTTGTTGAATAGTTTGCAAAATCATGCAGAACATCATAGTTGTCAAAGCGTTGCCTAGCCTAGGTGTCTAGGTGCCTTGGTCGCCTAGATGGACGCATTGGTCATCTTGTTGGTGTCGCCTTGCATCCAGTCCCCCTCTAACGCCTTGGTTGCCCAGACGTCGTGATAACTATGCAGAACACAGGCCATGCAATGTCCAATGAAAGGAACGAAAAAAAAAGGAAAAAGCACAAAACACTTCTATATATATCCTCTTGCGGTCTGCTACTCAAATATTCTGGTGTTTTTTTTCCTTCCATAACCCCAAAACATATGGGGCTAATTGGTCACAAAGTCTTTCTTATCCCTTCCTAGAAATGGGATCTCTTCCCTCCTCACCAACTACCCAAAACCAAGGGGCACCCATAGTGGAGAAAATATCCCAGTCAAATAAAATTAGGATATGAAAAATCTCGACTGCTCAAAGTCCTAAGAAACAATGGACCAACACTTGGATTATTTGAAATGAAACCGACCTTCAAAATGAGCCTTCCTTACCTTTTCTAATTGTAAAGATTCACAGCTGTGCACTGGATTGTACTTCGGTAATGCTGACCATTCATATTGTTCTTGGACGTATTACACCTTCCTTTGATAGCCTTCATGGATCATATACACATCAGTAATCTTCCAAAACTGATATGGTCTCACTTCCATACACTTTGAATTCAATGAATTCTTTGAAGTGCGCAGAAGCTTTGAAAAATGAAAATCCTCTTATGAAGATAAGCTTTGTAGCCTCCCTGAATTACAGCTTTCCCAACCAAGTGGGTTTGAAGGTATTTTTACACACTTTCTCTATGTACGCTCCTCTTCTTGTGGATGTTCTTATTTCTCCACGAATTCATATAGGATATTGACTTTTTAAACCACATAATTATATACCTTTTCCTGTAAGTGATATCTGTGTTGTTGGAAAATCATACTTTATTACCTAGGTATCTATTCATAACGTCATATATGGTCTTATGATAGTTTCACTTCGTGAGATCATGTTTTTATTTTGTCTTGTGGCTTTCATATCCCCCCCCCCCCCAATACTGAACTTATCCTGTGTCAAACCTAAAGAAGTCAAGTGAAATCTGCCCTGGCCTGTTTATATTTAAATAAATGGACCGCTGAAACTTGATTTATCTTGTGCTCTCTCAAGCCATACTATGTTGATTCAGTCTGATCACTGATGTAGAAACATTAATTATATATGGCCATTTTTGCTACTAGTTCTTTGTACCTGGTTATTTCCTTTTGACATTTATTACTGTAAACCTCTCAGCCTGAGAATATATTTATTTTTTCTAGGTTGGCTACCCTTTGGTGACCCTTCTTCTCTGTCTTGGTGATCTTCAAACGTTCAACAGTAACTTTGGTCCTCACTTGGAACATCTGTACAAGCTTCTTAGGGTAAGCTTAATGAATGTCTTTTGTGACAACACAGTGGGACAAGCAGCAGTGGCTGATGTGATCCTTTAAATTTGTTAACTAGTTCTTATTTCTCTATGTTCTATCAGTTTGCAAGGATCTAAGCATCTTCTTTTATCTTCATTCTTTCTTTTTGGTATCCATATGATCTATTTGTTATCTTATGCAGGACAAGAACCATCGCTTCATGGCCTTGGATTGCCTACATCGAGTTGTAAGATTCTACTTGAACGTTTATGCTGATTACCAACCCAGAGATCGTGTATGGGACTACCTAGACAGTGTGACCTCACAATTGCTGACGCTTTTGAGGAAAGGAATGCTAACTCAGGACGTGCAGCATGATAAACTTGTTGAGTTCTGTGTTACAATAGCAGAAAGTAACCTAGATTTTGCCATGAACCATATGATACTGGAATTGTTGAAGCCGGATAGTCCGAGTGAAGCCAAAGTCATTGGCCTACGTGCTTTGCTTGCCATTGTCATGTCTCCTTCAAGTCAGCATACTGGTCTAGAAGTTTTCCGAGGTAATGGGGGAGGGGACCAAGGTGTTCGTAAAATCTAATTTTTATCTCGTTTCTCTAAAGGTTTTAACTTGTCTCTTGGATTCTAACCCTCAAAGGTCATCAAATTGGACACTACATTCCAAAGGTGAAGTCTCAAATTGAGTCAATCTTAAGGTCTTGCCACAGAATCTATTGTCAGGCTCTTCTTACTTCTTCAAAGACTACCATAGGTAATATTGTTTTAGCTTCCCTGTTATCTAGTTTGTCAAACCATGGAAAGGTGATGATATAATTCTTAAGGTCTTCTTCTATGGACTGAAAATTATTAGCAACTCATTACCTATATTGATAGGACATCTTAGAAAAGTCTCTACTCTCTGGTGATGGGTTTCCAGAAGCTTAAGGGATAAGGTTCAGAAACTCAGCTGAAAACCAGAATCACAATTACAGGTTTTGAAACCAGATTTAAAGAGAATTAATAACAGAAAATCAAGGTTCAGATATGGTCCAAAAGCTGGTCAAATATTCTATTCAGATTAAAAAGTAGAATATCAAAACCTGAAGTTAATCCAATGGTCTGATTTAAAGTTACAGAAGAATCCTATTTGAGATAGGACTTTCCAGAGCTACGAACTGATTGCAGTAATTGGGGTGACTTCAGGGCAGCAAGTAGATGTAATCAAATTAAGCCACAACAGTGGGAAAACTCAGAATTAATATTAGAATGATAATCTGAGTTATAAAGTTAAACAGAATTCAATAAAAGCAACTGGATGTTAGGTAAACAAACCAGAAAAATCAGAAATCCTATAAGTGATAGGACTCTAATGTTCTGACGTCTGATTGAACTTAAACAATAGGTAGGTTCAGAATAGGGTCCGATTGTGATATATGAAATCAGAATTTAGTTCTTAGCAGTATTAACTAAGAAATAGGGATTTGCAGCAGTAAAATTTAAGGTATAACTGGACAGAAACAAAGAGTTACTGACCTGATTGATGGAGCAAGGTTTTAGGACTCGGTTTTGCCCCTGGTTTCGCCAGGCCATGAAAACAAGTTCTGCCGAGATCTCGGCGAGATGGTTTAGTTTTTCCCGTCTCAATTCGGTGGTGGGTTTTGGTGGCCATATGGCCAAGATAGGTCCTGAAACTTGACATTCATGCTATTTTAGGCCTTCTAAACACAATGGAAACATTAGTTTTTATAAATTCGAACCCAAAATGGTACTTTGACTTCGGACCCTAAGTTGGTAGTCTACGATGTTCGTGAGGTCTACCCTATCGGCTATTCCACACAATATTTAGAATACATATAATTAAAGTAGAGGTGTAAAACAATTTAAATAAGCATTAGGATTTAAAAAACATCAAACCACAAACCATCTAAGCATTAGGCATTATATTCATAATCATACATGGTGATGGTTCGACGGTTTGTTAATAATTGTTGGAACCTTGGAAAGAGACAAAGATTAAACAAATACAAGTGTAAGTGTGTAACAAGTCCTACCATTTGAGAGTAGCTAATATTGAATGAATGTCAGGTCGGATCATCAAAACAACCTTCTTGTTGTTGTTGTCAAATCAAGCTCTGCTGTAATTGAATCACAAATGCTGGCCATGACATATTATGCTGGAAGTAATGCTCGAAGTCGTCCACAACAGTCCTATAAACTGAATCATCAACGTACTGGAGGTACCCTAACCTAGGGTATATATCTTCGAAACGTAAGGAACTTGATCGAGAGCCATCGCTACTAGATTGTGCCCGTGGAACCCGAACCGGCACCGACATGTATGGTTGAGGGGCTAGGAACCCAAAGATGCTTTCCACAAATCCTAACCCAGTGTATGACTGACCGTCATACTCATAGACATAGGGCAATGATGATGAAGAGCTGGCCTGCCCAAAGGCCCCAAACTGAGCATACCTAGTATAGTGACTATACTCGAAACTGGTGCTCCCCATGCCATATATGGATGATGGTGCACGCCATTGCTCCCCAATGGTGAATACCACTCTCCATATTCATGCCTCCAATATTGTCGGTCAAGCACTCAAGCTCCTGATCGTGTCATCCATGCTATCTTGCTGGTCCCCAGCTGAAGGTGTGAATCAGGCACGTGAGCCTCTTTTGTAGGCAAGTCCACCATGGTCCTCATCCTGTATGGTATGAGTGTACTGAGTCTCTCCTGTGAAGCGTACAGGCTCAAGCTCAGGCTCTGGCTCCTCTGGTAGTGATACCTCTCGTGTATACCCCCATGATCATCTCAATCATCCCTATCACCATCATCACTATGATCACCATCACCATGATCACCATCACTACCATCATCATCACCACTGCCAATACCCGAACCTGACAACTCAGGGTTCTCCTTGTCAACTCCACTAACTTGAGATTCGAAAGGTCGGGGTGTGTAAACGCACACGACCCTCGTGAGACGACATATACTCATCTACGTCAGTACCCATCTGAGTAGCTATCTCTGGTCCGGCCTACCCCCTGCCTGATCCATAATTGGCTCACCTCAATCCCTCACCCACTGGTGTAGGTGATCCTCCTCCTCATCTAAGTCAATCTGGAAAACATTGGGAAGTTCGATTGGCACGTTATCATCCTCTATGGCTTGGTGTATGTGCTTCATCTTCAATCTCATGTTGTAATGCACAAACACCAACTGCTCTAATTGTTTATGACCCAGTCGGTTCCACCTCTTGCTGTGGATGAGTGAGAATGTACTCTAGTTGTGCTTGCATCTGGAGGCGGAACAAGTTTGAGATAGCACCTTGATTGGTACCATTCTTAAGTGAGGCGCATTTTTCCCATAAAGGACCCACCATTCGCCTGCATTAGAAGTTTAGAATATTAGGATGATTTATAGGCACATGATTTAAATGGAGACAAGATGATATCATGACAAATAATGTAGTGGACCTACTAGGGTCTGCGGTTTGTTTACTATTCATTACAGCTTCACGATTGAAACTACCAACCCTGAAGACCTTTATCTATGTTCATTTCGAACATCCCTTGGATTAGTACACAATATAGTAAACTACTATTAATAAGTAAGTACCAAGTACCAACTCTCACTTCATTGTTGCATTTTGACTGCTCCTTAGATTTAGGGACCAATTTTGCCACCACTAACTCCACTGCTTCTATCAGTGCATCATCCAGCCCAAAGTTATACTTGTATTGATACCTTGGATTGAGATAGTATGCTGAAAATTCCATAAATAATTTGTCAGTGTTTATGAATATGTAAAATTGTAAATTGAATGTAAATTAAATATCTTGGACTAAACATATAAAAGTATAAAACTCACTAGCTTTATATAGTGGATGGGATAAGTGCTTCTCCCATTGGTCCTCAATGATTTTGATATACCCCTTCCCACCTCTAGGGGCTGCTGCTCTCATTCTTTCTTTCATTAGTTGCATGGCAACATACACATGTGGCAAGGCCAGCTTCTTCTCTGTGTCTATCATCTTTAAGACCCTTACCACTGGATCCAATATAAGAATGATCCTTCTCAACTCGCCAAAATTGGTCACTGGAGATGGTAGTCTATGCCCTACCCCCTGGTGAACTCGACTCTCCCCAACTAAACCACTCCTCGCCAGTAAACTTAGATCTCAAGCCAACCATCTTATCTTGAAAGCTTTACAATGCAATGTAGTTGGTGGCAAATCGAGTAATGCTAGGCCTCACCAAATCCCCTCCGCATTTGTTCCTTAATAATTGTAAAGAATATCCATGGTTATACACAAATGTGGTCACTTGTCTTGCTTGCTCGACCACACCCACTATCAAGGATTTTTTACCCATTTTTTTAAGCATGAGGTCAATGCAATGGGCTGCACATGGAGTCTAGTAAATATGCATCCTCTTACCTTTTCTATTCATCAATTTCTCTTCTGCCTTCTTAAAATTACTCCCGTTGCCCGTCACTACTTGGACAATGTTTTGTGGCCTTACTTCTTCCACAACTTCTTTCAACAACTTGTATATGTATATTGCATCCTTTCTCTCCTTGGATGCTGACTTTAAGAAGATGGTCTTGCCATCAAAATAGACCATGAAGTTGAGGATGGACTGTCTAGTGGGTCCAGTCCAACCATTGCACATAATAGTGACTCCATAGTTCTCTCATTTCCGCTTTAATGAGTTGATGTACTCTTCAAGCTCCTTCTTTTGCTTGGGCAAATACACATTCATCAATTCCCATGGAGTGGGCCCCTTCACTCATGGGCGTGCCCTCCCAACAATGTCAATCATAGCCTGATAATATGTCCCCTAAATAGCATTAGCGGGGATGCTATGATAGAAGAACTTGGACATTGCATCACCAACTTTCGCTTTCCAACCATGAACCACCCCATGTTTGTGTTATAGTTCTTTGTTTGGTGTCTTGCTGATTGTATATAAGGGGATCTTGGGAAAGAATCTCAATGGGATCGGGATTGAAGGATGGGGGTAGGGGTGGGGATGAGGATGCAACTCCCTTCATACTCTGTGTTCTCCTGAAAGGCAAATCCCTCTTCTTCCTCCTCTCCCCTGCCGGTCGTGCGTCTGATCCAGCTGGTCTTGAACTAGAGCCACCTGATCCTCTGCACATCTTTGTAGCCCTAATCCTTTCCATCTCAGCTGTCATCCGGCTCTCAGCCAAGACTTTTTGGTACCATTTCCACTCTACCTGTGACTCAAAAATCAAAATCCTCCCGCCTAGCCATGTACTCATCATTTTGTGGCTGTGGGTGTCTCTATAAGATTGCCTCATGAAACTCTTCCTATGCCCTTTGCTTTTTTGCCTTCTTTAATCTTCCTCCCTTCAAGTGTTTAGATATGCTGTATTGCACCTCATAAGGAACTTGTGTGCATTTGGCCACATCCTTATACCCACTAGCCAGATGCTACTTTAATCTGGTAGCCCCTCCAGAATTTAGAATTTTTTCTACAATAGTAACATCTTGACCTTTTCTTGTCATTTGACATTGGCTCTCAATGCAGCCATGCTATATCTCCACCTCCACCTCCACCTTCTGCCATTGTGCAGCAGTGTTAAACCTTGGCGCATTGTTTCATCAACAAATGCATGCATTATTAGCTATTCAACATCAATTCAAAGTCCTAAATTAATCATATAGCTATTTCCTATTTTTCCCTACCTCTTGTTTTTTTTCTTAATTAAAAATAATTTCTATAATTGTTTTCACTAATAATCATACTGTTGGAATATGTACTCCAGAATACCGTGGGGATATTCTAGTCTTTTTGGGGTAGTTTTATTCTTCTTATGTTATTAAGTGTAAGTGGGCTATATGGGTTTTAGTCCCACATCGCCTAGTTTAGTTTCTTTGTAATTTCCCCGCTATTATAAATAGAGGGGCTTACCTATCAACGAATAGAACACATTATTTTCTCTCATTCTCTCTTTCTAACCCACGATTCTACCAACATGGTATCAGAGCTAGTCTGATCTCGGTTTGAAAAAGAGAAAAAACCCTACTCCATCTCTCCAATCGACCTCTCTTTCTTCTCTCTCTGTCTTTCTCGGCTTCTCTTTCTGTGGTTTTCTTTTTCTTTTTTCTTGTAAGAGGGCAGCACTAATGAGGAAAACCTAAACCAATGATTTAGTTGTTGCCCTCCCTCCAACCTACCTCTTTTTTTCATGCTTGTGATTATGTAAACATTGATTTGCTCAGGTTTTGATCTGCTTTTTTGGAGATCTATTTTCTACAGTGTGTTTTTTTGGAATCGATTGCTGTTCTGTTTGAAGATTCCTTGGAGATCGATCAGGGTTATTATTGGGAACAGCTCTTTTTCCTGGCCAGTTTCAGATCTGGTTCTTGTTTGCCGCTATTTTTATTCGAAGAGTTTAATTCCTTGTTGGGTATGTGATACGCTGCCGCTACTACAATACCCCTGCTACCGTTAATGGTTGAAGGAGCTCTACTGCTATGGTTGGGTTCTTCGATGAATATGCGTCGGTTGCTTGCCGCTGTTCCTTTTTGAGGACTGGTTCGAAGGTGGAAGAAGGACATCCACCTGCAATTTTCTGCTGGCTGTGTTATTTGTCTGGGGATGGGGCTGCTATTACTGCCCTTTTATTTTTGTTATTATGTAGTGATTCTGTTGGAGAAGATGACTGCTGTTGTGTGAATCGAACCAACATCTGAAGAACCTCCGTTCGTTGAAGGTGCAGCCCTCTCTAGAAGAAAAAGGTCCTGCAGATTTACATATTGGTTTCCTGCTGGGCTGGTTGCGGTGTTTGGTGCTCTGGTTGTATGGTGTTTGCAGTAGTTGTGGTTTACTTCTCTTCCCTTGCGAGATTTTGCTGGGTTGCCACTGCATCCACGACTACCGCCCCTGGTTTCGTGAAGGAGACGAGGGGGTCTCAAAGTAATTGATTTGATGGGGAGCCTGACTGAAGGATTTCTCTGCTGCATTGAATCAAATAGATTCTTTTTTTTTCTGCCTTTGCTGGTTCCTCTTCTTACTTGGTTTCCGCTGCCCAGCTTTCCCTGGTTTCTCTGTCGTAAGGTTGAAGACAACCTTCGTAAGTTGGTTTCTTAAAACCTTATTTTGTGATTTCCCATAATACCCTTCTCTCTATCTCGTATTATCTTTTATCCATTTTTCACATTCCTTTCCTAGTTTACCCTTTCTACTAGGGAATTAAATTATTTTCCAAATCTGTCCTTGCACAATACATATTAAATCCCACTTGTGTCCATTCCCCAATTTGACTACCTAATTGACCCCTTGCAAAATTCTGGTTATTTACGGAACTGCCATTACTTTTTAATACATTCCACTATTTGACTACCCAATTGACCCTTGAAAATTCTGGTTTATTACCAGTTTGCCCTTTGGCTTGGATTGCATTTAAAAGTGGATTTCCACCAAATTACAACCATGCCATCCTTTTTTCCAACACCGTTCCCTTTCAACAATTCTAATTCCCTTCATATCCCATACCTTTGGTATTTACCCATAACACCTTTGGAAACTTCAAGTAAATTACAATTTTGCCATTCCTTCCTTTTTACTTACCCATAGCATCTTTGGAAAATTCTGGAAAGTTATGTTTTTGCCATTAGACCTTACATCATCTCCATTATTTGTTCACGTGCCCTACACGTGAGGGGGGGATTATGTACAATACACCTGCAAACATTGCAGAACGCAGAACTTGCAGGAACATTGGTGTAAAACATAGAAGATCAGTTTTCTCCACCATTGCCATTGGGTATCCTTCATTATTGGGTTGAGTTTGCCGTAAGGGGGAGATTGAAGTATTGAAGAGTATTGAAGATATTTGGTTGTTGCCTATTTGAGGGCTCTCAGTTGGGTTGGTCTAGTTTTTTTCTGCTGCTTGATTCAGTTTGTTTTCGCTGCTTGCTGCTCTAGTTATTTCACTTCAAGATTTTATGTCACTATGACATTCTGAGATTCATCATTGGATAGCTATTGAAGATCGTTGAATGCTGCCTTTTTTGGAAGACATTCCAGTCCCGGTTTGCTGATCATGTCTGTCCAAGTTTTGAAGATCTATTTTTTCAAGTTCTTGAAGGTTTATTTGGGAGCTGCATTCATATGTCAAACTGGATTCTACTGCAACTTAGTTTTTTCCCATTTTGTTCAAGTTGGGCATTAGTACCTTGTATGCGCCAACTTGAGGGGGAGTGTTAGCATTATTAGGAGTTCTTTTTTCTTTAGTTCAAGCTGGATCTTCTTTTTTTACTTATTTGTATAATCCAGCTTGAGGGGGAGTATTGGAATATGTACTCCAGAATACCGTGGGGGTATTCTGGTCTTTTTGGGATAGTTTTATTCTTCTTATGTTATTAAGTGTAAGTGGGTTATGTGGGTTTTAGTCCCACATCGCCTAGTTTAGTCTCTTTGTAATTTCCCCTCTATTATAAATAGAGGGGCTTACCTATCAATGAATAGAACACATTATTTTCTCTCATTCTCTCTTTCTAACCCATGATTCTACCAACACATACCATAAGTAATACAAAATTATAATGGATGAAACAAGAATCATCACTTTACATATTAAAATGCATTAACAATGCTTTTATTAATTTTAAATAATTTTCAAAACAAAACAGATATTTTTCACTATTTTTTGGATTTTCTGTAATTTAAAAAAATATATTTTTTAAATTTCAGAAATTAAAATAAATAATTTATTAACTGAAAAGAAAAGACACTGGGAGGCTGGAGATTGGCCAACAATGTTCAACATATTTTAAATTGAGTTTCAAACAATGAGTACAACTTTTTTTTTTTTGCAAGAAAATCATTTTATTTTACAGAAAAATAAATAAATAATTTAAAAACAGAAAAATAATTCCGCCTCCATCTATCCATAGGTGCACATTGTATCACATTTAATAACTATATAGTCAATAAACAAGTATTGATCATGTTTCTATGAAAAAAATTTTGAGAAGTAATTTTTACCTAGAAGTGTTCTTGAGATTCAATGCAACTCCCTCTCTGTTACAGTTTATATAATAAGGGTTGTTTGGGCACTAGTTTAGTATCTTATTGTCTTATGTTGTAATTTTACATTTTCACCTTTTACCTCCCTAGGGAGGTGTATGTAATTCTCACTTCATGTTAGTAAATCAAATAGGGGAGAGGAATCTTCTCTCCCTAACTTTTGGATGCATTTTTTCTTCTCTCCTCTTCCCTCCTCATCTTCTCTTCTACTCTTCTCACCTCCTACCTTCTCCTCTCCTCTGTTGAATCGATCCTTACACCATTTCCAACTTGGTAGCAGAGCAGGTCTTCGGTTTGAGAATCGTCCTACTGGTACTCCGCTACCATTTCTCTCTCTTTGGAACCCTAGGTTACAAAGGGGTTCCAAAGGAAGAGACCATTGTGTGAAAAACTCAAAAAGGAACCATGAGATAAGCTTGAAAGAGGTTCATAGGAACATCAAAAGGAGGTATTTGAAGCAATAGCAGCTCAAAATACTGTTCACGACATTGTTTATGTGAACAGTGATTTCGGTGTTGGAATGACTCTCTCTCTCTCATCCGGCATCTGTTGGAGTTGGGTCTTGGGCTCATTGAAGTTGCATTGGGCTTCTCTTTCAAGCCCCCTAAAGCTTGGTTGCAAAGGAGGGAAGCCCATGGTCTGCAACTCAGCTTTTCTGCCACTGCTACAGTACCACCAGTTCAGGAAAAAAAAAAAAAACTGTCTTGGGTCAGTTTTTCTCCTCCATCTGAGATCTGTAGAGGATGGAACCAGGTTCCTTGGAGTCACCCTAAAGTCTATTTTCAAGCCTATATAGGCTCAGGTGGTAATACCTAGCCCTCATTCTCTGCAACACCAAACTTTGCTGCTCTGTTTTACCGCCAGATTTGGACTGACAGTGTTGTGCTTGAGTTATTCAGTGGATGTTTGTTGTTGGTTATGGTATGTGAAGCTTTCAAGTTAAAATACAATGGATTCTCACTTTGTAATACTCACTTGATTGAAGATTTTTCAAGCTTTTATGAGATATTCGAAGTTTCCAAGGTTGTGAAGGCTATTTAAAGTGGCAATATATTTGCTTGAAATGTTGTGTATAATGAGTTTGATTGATATTGGTTGGTGAGTTACATAGAGACTTATTTGTTGTTATGGAATGAAGTTAAATCGTGAAGGATGTATATGAGTTGGTTTTCTTCAAGTTTTTTATGGTTACCTACTTGCTGGAATTTTTTTCTGCGTATTGAGAAGAATTTTTTGGGTAGAGAGTACTCCCCATTTGGTTTGGGTAACATCCCCACTGTCTACGTGTGTTCCTACATTATGTCAAAGGTCGGAGGAAGAGGCCAAGGGCCATCCCGAGGGAATAACAGGGATAGATTCAGCTGTGATCACTGTGGGAAATCTGGGCACACTAGCGAGAGATGTTGGATGCTTTATGGCTGTCCCCCTGGTATGCATGGCAACAGGAAAGGGGGAGCCATCGCACACACTATGATGACTGAGATTGAACCTATGGTATATCTATCTGGACTACAGACAGATACCGGTTTTCTCACTCTGGATGATATTGCAGCAGTTCACAGGGTTTTGTCATATCTGGATAGCTCTTCTTCTGCACCTACAGTGCAAGATTCTTCAGCTTCCACCTTACATGCCTCTACATTTGCTTCTTCTACTACCTCTTCGTGGGTCATTGACTCTGGAGCCACTGACCATATGACCAGCATATCCCAATGTTATGACGTTCTGGTAAGGAAAAAGTTTGGGTCGCTGATGGTTCTCTTTCTTTTATCTCTGGTAAGGGTAGTGTCTGTGTTACTTCTTCTATTTCCCTTGAATCCGTTCTTCATGTTCCTAAGTTTAACACTAACCTCTTATCTATGAGCCACCTAACCAAATCCTTGATTTGTTGTGTTACTTTTTGTCCACCTCTTTGTATTTTTTAAGATTTGGTGACAGAAGATTATTGACAGTGGACGTGAGGAAAAAGAGCTCTACCTTTTTGTTTAAGGGACCTCCCCCTTACCTATTGCTCAGTCTTATGCATGTGGGTGTAGTGACAGCAATACTGTTGACTCTGTGATGTTGTGGCATCAATGTTTGGGCCATCGTTCTTTCGGTGTAATGAGGGCAAAATTGCCGCACTTGTTTTCTTCCATTCCTTCCCATGTATTTCAGTGTGAACCATGTTTGTTTGCCAAGCATTGTCGTTCTCCTTATCCCTATCATGGTAATAGATCCAATGTTCCTTCCCATATTGTGCATTTTGATGTTTGGGGGCTTGCTCCCACGACTTCCTTGTTTGGTTATCGTTATTTTGTTTCCTTTGTTGATGACTATTCCCGGTCAACTTGGACTTTTTGATGAAACAAAAAAGTAATGTCTATGATGCCTTTAAAAATTTTTATCAACTCATTTGCACCTAGTTTCGTACTCGCATTCAAATTGTTCATTCTGATAAAGAAGGTAAGAATATGTATGGGGTGCGTCAACAATTTTTTACTGACCATGGCATTATCCATCAGGTTACTTGTGTTGACATTCCTCAACAGATTGGGGTGGCTGAGAGGAAAAATTGCCATTTGTTGGAAGTTACTAGGAGTCTCCTATTTGGCATGCATGTTCCCAAGACTTTTTGCTCTGAAGCCCTTCTTACCGCTGCCTTTTTAATCAACCGCATGGCCACTAAACTTCTTGGCTCCAAATCCCCTTTAGACTTGTTGTCTCCTTAGACTTCTGCTTTCTCTCTTCGTCCGAAGGTGTTTGGGTGTGTCTGCTATATCCATGTGAATAAATCTGCTAGGACTATGTTTGACCCCAAGGCACTCAAATGCTTTTTCCTTGGATATTCTTCCTCTACCAAGGAGTATTAGTGCTACCATCCCTCTTCCCAAAGGTGACTTCTCTCCAAAGATGTCACATTCTTTGAATCTGTACCTTTCTTCACTTCTTCTCAACATCTTCTTTAGGGTGAGAATAGTGGAAATGAAGAGGCTATTGATATCCCTTTACTCCCACCTTTACCTACTCCATTTCTGTTTGATATTGGGAAACATAAAGGAGTTGTTGCTGCTATTGATGATAATTCAAGTGGTGGTTCTGGTAATGAAAAGGATTACCACATTGTGTACCAAAGAAAGAAGAACAAGCAAAAGAAGACCTGCCAAGAGTCCTCCTTGGATCCACATCCTGAGATGCATCCTTCTCAGTCAGGTGATATCCTTCCTCTTCAATCTGATTTAGACCTTCATAATGCTGTTAGAAAAGGAAAGAGAGCTTGCACTAATCCTGTAGCCCAGTTTGTTTCCTATGATGCTCTTTCTCCTACAGGTGTTGCCTTCACTGCTGCCCTCTCTTCTATTCCATTCCCTAAAATGTCACTGAAGCTATGTCTGCATCCTTCTCAGTCAGGTGATATCCCTCCTCTTCAATCTGATTTAGACCTTCATAATGCTGTTAGAAAAGGAAAGAGAGCTTGCACTAATCCTGTAGCCCAGTTTGTTTCCTATGATGCTCTTTCTCCTGCATGTGTTGCCTTTATTGCTGCCCTCTCCTCTATTTCCATTCCCTAAAATGTCACTGAAGCTATGTCTGACCCAAAGTGGAAGCAAGCCATGTCGAAGGAAATGATGGCTCTTGAGAAGAACTATACTTGGAAACTGGTTGATCTTCCTAGGGGGAGAGTTCCAGTTGGATGCAAATGGGTCTACACAGTCAAGTATTGATTAGATGGTACAATCGAGAGATACAAGGCCTGGTTGATGGCCAAAGGATATAGTTAGGTACTTAGGTGTATAGGATTGATTATTAGGAGACATTTGCTCCTGTGGCTAAGCACAACTCAATAAGAGTTCTCTTATCTTTGGCGGCTAATAAAGATTGGCCATTGTATCAGTCGGATTTGAAAAACGCTTTCCTCCATGGTGATCTAGAAGAGGAAGTGTACACATGGTTTAAAGTATCGACCGATACGATACGATACATACCGATACGTCTCTTTTTTTTTAAAAAAATGGACTGTCTCGAATTGTATCGAAACGTATCGGCCGATACGATACGACCGATACATATTGATACCATCGATACGTCCAGTAAAGGATTATGTGGGTGGTTTAATACGTATCGATACGTATCGGCTGATACGGATCGATACATACCGATACATTACTAATACATACCGATATCGATACGTACCGATACATACCGATACCATTGATACATTCCATAAAAAAACCATTTTCACTCACAGACACGATACAACTCCTAATCTAATGAAAAAATGAAGGAAAACTCTTAACCAAGAGTCTAATATCTGGCATTTAATCTTGGTTTTTCACACTTTTAGAATAAAAAACGAATCAAGGAGTGCTACAACATCATCATTTGCATCATCCAATACTCTTCATGGCTATAGACGATTACAACATGTAAGAAACCTCATCTTTTATGACAATTTCAATTTAATGCACTTTTTTGGTTATACATTATTCACCGTTTTAGTGTTTATACATGACACTTGTTATATATTGCTTATATTGTTTTTTGTTCCGAAATTGTATTTTCATGTATATCTTGACCATTTCTATGCGTATCTGTATTGTTCAATACGTATCTCCGATACAATACGATATGATACGATACGTCTCTTAAAATCACCCGACCGATACGATACTCGATACTAATACTTTAAACCTTGAGTGTACATGCAAACTCCACCTAGCTTCAAGTTCCCTCAACTGAAGGAAAGTGTGCCTGCTCAAGAAGGCACTATATGGTCTCAAACAGTCCCTAAAGGCTTGGTTTGAGAGGTTTAGACAGACCATTTTGAAGAATGGGTATTCCTAGAGCCAAATTGACCACACTTTATTTACCCGGCGAGGTAATGGTACCATCACAACCCTTATTGTCTATGTTGATGATATCGTAGTGACTGGAGATGACAAGGCTGAGATAGCTAGGCTAAAGATCTAGTTAGCTCAATAGTTTGAGATTAAAGATTTGTGTCCATTAAAGTACTTGGGGATTGAAGTGTCAAGGTCTAAGAAGGGAATAAATATATGTCAAAGGAAGTTTGTCCTAGACTTGTTGAAAGAGACAGGGATGTTGGGTTGCAAACTAGCAAACTCTCCTATTGATCAGAATCTTAAGGTAGGAGAAGACTATGGACCTTCCTTTGTTGATGCAGGGAAATATCAAAGGCTTGTAGGGAAGTTGATTCATCTCTCTTTGACTCGCCCAAATATCACCTACGCAGTTGGGGTGGTGAGTCAGTTTATGCATGCTCCCAAGATTGGGCACTTAGATGTTGTGTATCGTATCCTTAGGTACTTGAAGTCCACCCCAGGAAAAGGATTATTATATGCCAGGCGCAACCATTTGAGGATAGAGGGCTACACTGATGCGGATTGGGCTGGTTCAATTTTTGATAGACAATCTACATCAGGATATTGTACATTTGTGGGAGGTAACTTGGTCACATGGAGAAGCAAAAAGTAACATGTTGTGGCCTGATCTAGTACAGAGGCAGTTTTTAGGGTTATGGCTCATGGAGTGTGTGAACTCCTATGGTTGAGAGTTGAGACGGCTGGTCCAAAAGTTGGGATTTGATACTGAGGCACCTATGAGACTCTATTGTGAGAACAAGGCTGCCATAAGTATAGCACACAACCTTGTACAGCATGACATGATAAACCATATTGAGGTGGACCGGCATTTCATTAAGGACAAGATTGACTCTGGCTACATTTGAACTCATTTTGTTAAGACAGGCGATCAATTGGCTGACATCTTTAGCAAGGGGCTCATCCCTAATCAGTTTAGTTCCCTTTTATGCAAGCTGGGAATGTATGACATTTATTCTTATGCAAGCTGGGAATGTGTAACATTTATTCTCCAGCTTGAGGGAGAGTGTTAGAGTTTATATAATACGGGTAGTTTGGGCACTAATTTAGTATCTTATTGTCTTATGTTGTAATTTTACTTCTTTACCTTTTACCTCCCTAGGGAGGTGTATGTAATTCTCACTTCATGTTAGTAAATCAAATAGAGGAGAGGAATCTTCTCTCCCTAACTTTTGGCTATACATCTTCTTCTCTCTTCTTCTTCTTCTCTTCTTCTACTCTCTTCCCTCCTCATCTTCACTTCTACTCTTCTCACCTCCTACCTTTTTTATCTCCTCTCTTGAATCGATCCTTACACCATTTCCAACTCTCTCTTGATGTTGAAGGTTCAATGTTGAATCCACAACCTTTAATCTTCACTTGGAGGTGAGATTTGCCAAAAAAAAGCACCAAACATGTGTTTTCCCTTCACAACAGACCGAGTGAGGCGAGACAGAGTGAGATTTCAAGTTTGGGGTCGAAATCTAGCTGAGAGGGGGTATTTAAATGACTTAAGTTTAGTCTGGTTCGACCGAGATAAGTGTCGAGATCTCGGTGAGATACCGAGATATTGTTGTATTTTGGTGTCGCTTGTGGTCTCGTCTCAAGTCCTGTCGAAACCGAGATATTTCCAAGATCTCGCCGAGACCTTGTACTATGCGATGCAGTAAAGAAGTACAAGAGAAAAATGGACCGAGCATCCGACCTGGAACTCGACTGTCTTCTCATCAACACATAGTTGTCACGGCGTCTAGGCAACCCAAGGCGGGGTTCAAATGCAAGTTGACACCAACAAGGCGACCAAGGTGCCTAGACACCTAGGCATTGCCTAGACGACTATGCATCAACCATCCTTAGCATCCCACCAAGGGTTTTGCATCCCATAACAGAGCACTCTGAATCCCACAAAACATAGAGGCAACAAAAGCCAATTTTATCTAATAGCAAAATCATATTGAGCTCTATGGCTTTTACATGAATTTATAGAAATTGAAAGTGTACTTACAATAGGAAAGGAAAGTGTATTTGAAATAGGAAAGAAAGAAATAGGAAATTGAAATAGTTTGTTCTTTAAACTAAAATTCTATCTTAACTAGTAAGAATAGGTGTCCCACATAATTAAAACTATTCAAAGTAGGAATATGAGTTTTATTCAGGCAAGACTCTATCCTATACTTGACAACTAAGGAAATAACAATTATTTAATGAAATAAAATATCTCAAGCTAACTTAATAAAGTAAATCCCCTATTCCTACCTCTTACCCATAATTTTGGCCCATTAAAGCGGTCTTTTACAATGGACTAAAGGCCCAACACATATATAACCCAACTCAATGCTTATTTCCACTAAAATAAGCCCAATTCTGTGTTATCTACATCATCTGGTGCCGGAGTTGTGGTGTCCAATATTGATTTTAGATAGGCAATGTGACGTGGTTGGTTGGGACTTAGCTCGATTGTGTGCACGGAAGGAAAGGGATTGGGAATAGATGGAGAACTTATTCGAAGGATGCCAAAAAGTGATACAATTTCCTATTTGGATATATGTAATTTAAGAACCAAAGAAATTTGCGTGGTTTGCGTGATATATGTAATTTGTGTGGTTTTGACCGTAAATCCCATTCCCTTGCTGCCCTCATGAATTGTTCCCCCCTCCCTTTTTGACTTCGTTGTTGCCATCCCCTCCGATGAGGAATTTCCAAGGCTATTCTTTCCTATAAATCCAATAAGGCTCCTGGGCCTGATGGTTTCAGTATGGGATTCTTCCTTAGCTGCTAGGACTCTATTAAGGAAGACCTCATCAAAGCTATCCGCAGCTTCTTCTTTAACCCCAACCAGCTTGCCCGAATCAATCAGACCTTCCTTTGCCTCATCCCTAAGAAAGATGGAGCTTCCTCCCTGTCTGACTTCAGACCAATCTCTCTTTGCAATCTCCTTTACAAGTTCATTGCAAAGATCCTTGCTAAAAGAATACAACTTGTCATCCCCTCTCTTGTTAGCCCAAACCAATCGGCCTTCATTTCTGGCCAAAGTATGCGGACAATATCATCCTCTGCTCTGAAATTGTGCGTGGTTTTGACCGTAAATCCCATTCCCCTGCTGCCCTCATGAAGATTGACCTCCACAAAGCATTTGACTCCTTTAGATGGGATTTCCTCTACGATGTGCTCTCCCAGATTGCCTTTCCCCCGTTTTTCGTTCATTGGATTCATACCTGCATCTCCTCCCCTACCTTCTCTGTTATCGTCAATGGCTCCTCTGCTGGTTTCTTCCATTCTAGAGTCGGGATCCGTCAAGGTTGTCCCCTCTCTCCTTTTCTTTTTCTCCTTGGCCTTGGAAGTCACCTCATCTCCCCCATTCCCAAATGTAAAAACCTCAACCTCACCCACTTGGCCTTTGTTGATAACCTGATGATCTTCTCCAAAGCTTTCCCCTCTTCCATCTCTACTATCATGTCTTCCCTTCATCTCTTTGAGAGCCTCTCTGATTTCCGCATCAATCTCCTTAAATCCAAAATCTTTCTCTCTGGAATCTCTGACTCTGACAGAGATCTCCTCCTGCGCCTGACTGGCTTTTCCCTTGGATCCCTTCCAGTGAATTACCTGGGCCTTCCCCTCATCCCTGCTAGGCTTTCCAGTCACCACTGCACCCCCATGCTCGACAATATCCGCAAGTGTCTCTAGCTCTGGAAAGGCAAGCTTCTATCCTATGTTGGTCGTCTTGAATGTATCAGATCAGTTCTCCAATCTTCTTATATTTATTGATGTGGCATCTATGGCCTCCCAAAAGCCACTATCAAAGCTATGGAAAACCTCTTTTGTGCTTTCCTCTGGAAAGGGAAAGAAGCTTCCAAATTCCTCCATCTATCAGCTGGAAATCCATCGTCTCCCTAAATATGAAGGGGGCCTTGGCATTCGTCGCATTCGTGATTCCAATACTGCGGGCATTCTGAAACTCATTTGGAAAATAACCTCTAGGCACAACTCCATTTGGGTCAACTGGGTGTATTCCTACCTTCTCAAAAACGACTCCATCTGGACTGCTTCCATGCCCTCTGAGTCCTCCCGGATCTGGCATAAGATCCTCCACCTTCGCCCCCTTACGCTTAGAGTTACCTCTTCCTCTATCATGGATGGATCATCCACCTCCCTCTAGCTTGACCCGTGGCACCCTATAGGGGTCCTTTACTTTGCCTTTGGGGCCAGGTCGATCTACTCCTCCGGCATCCCCTTATCTGCCCCCCCTCTCCTCCATCATCTCCCATGGTTCTTGGTCCCCCTATTCCTATTCTCTCGCAGATCTGGTCTTCCCTCCCCCCTCCCCCCTCCCGTTCTCATGCGGATAAGGTTATTTGGCTCCCCTCCACTAACGGTCTCTTTAGTTTCAGATCTGGTTGGAATTTTGTTAGACACTAAGCCCCCACTATCCTATGGCACAAGCTTGTATGGTTCAAAGGTCACATCCTCGTCACAGCTTCATTGTTTGGAGAACCCTTAGCCTTTGCCTTCCCACTCAAATATTCTTCATCCATCGTAGCATCCATGTCTCCCCTTCCTGTATCTTTTGTTGGAATGGAACCGAAGATACTGACCATCTTTTCTTCGGCTGCCCCTTCACCTCCACCATCTGGAAGAAAGCCCTTTCGTTCATTTAGCCTCGCAGTAGGAGACCCCTGTCCTTTGCAAGAGAATGGCTCTGGTTGGTCATGACTTTTCCCAGCTGCTCTATCTGCGATACTGTTAGCATGCTTTTGTTTAGAGCTGCTCTCTCCCACATTTGGATGGAGAGGAACATTAGGAGATGGATCTCCAACTCTCGCTCTTTCACTTGATTTGGAAAGCCATTTTTTTTATGTCTCCTTCAAGCTTAGTTTTCTCCACCATGGTCCCATTTTTTATACCCCAAGGATCAGGCATATTGTTGTATCCTGGGGTCTAGACATTTCTATTTTGTGGCTTCCTTCCTCTTCTTAGCTAGGTTTGAGGCTTGTATTGTCCCCTCTCTCTCCTCTCTTCCTTTGTATCCCCCCCTTTCTTTCCCCTCGCCCGTTTGGGGCTTTGGTAATAGATTTTTTATTCACCAAAAAATAAAATAAAAATTTAAGAACCAAGGATTTACAAACCAAGAATCGAAATCGGTCCAGGACGGTTTGGATTGGTTAAGAATCAGTCCAAACTAGCCCTAACTCTAGTTTCCATACAAGGATCAACCGATCCGGATCGGTCAGAATCGAGATCGGCCTTGGCTGATTCTGATTATTAAAACACTGTTAAAAACCATATGCAGGCTATGCTACCCTATGAAGACCCAATACCCACTTGCCCATTGGGGAAGTGTTTATTTCACAAATCATCTCCTATCCAAGATCACTTTTCTCCTTTAGGAGGCACAAAGTTTCCCAATTGATTGGAGGGCCCTTTGTTGCCTTTTTGGTACCCAGAGAAAGTTCCTTTGGTTCTCCTTCTATTTGATTAATAGATGCTCGGCAATGGACATCTAATGTGTTGGGATGTTTGCAAATGTGGCTTTAATGAAGGCTATCGATCCTCAAGAGACTTGTTCCAAGTGGCTAATTTCTTAAGGAAGTATTCAGCCATTGGATCGTAAAGCCCTAGGATTGCTTCCCTGTGAGAGGCTCTGAATATTGGTGAGGCCAGGTCTACAAACAACAACCATAACCTTATCCCAACTAAATGGGGTCGGTTACATGGATCCGAGGAGGCTATGACAGTAAAAGAAATAAGAGAAGTAAAAAGAAGTACAAGAAGTAAAAGAAAGAAGAATAATAAGTAAAGGAAAAAAGTCAAAACAGCATCCCAGAAACATTCCCCTACAAGGGTTCGGCTACTAGGGTCCTAGTCCTCCAAACAACTCTATTTGCGGTCATACTAGGATCGAGCCCTACTACATGCATATACTTTCTTACCACTTCTCCAATAGTCATCTTAGGCCTGCCCCTACCTCTTTTAGCTTCGTCAAACTGAATCTGATCACTTTTCCTTACCGGTGCATCCGTAGGTCTCCGTTGGACATGACCATACCACCTCAAGCGGCTCTCACGAAGCTTGTCCTGGATTGGTGCTACTCCCAATTTGGTTCTAATACAATCATTCCTTACTCTATCTCTCCTAGTCTTGCCACACATCCTCCTCAACATCCTCATCTCCGCTACACTTATCTATATTACTCTTTTTAACTGCCCAACATTCTGCTCCATAAGTCATGGCTGGTCTTATAACTGTCCTATAGAATTTCCCTTTAAGCTTAATAGGCATGCGTTTGTCACGTAACACTCCCGATGCACCTCTCCACTTCATCCATCCTACTTTAATTATGTGGGAAACATCATCCTCTATATCACCCTCTTTGTTCATGGTTGACCCCAAGCATCTAAAGCATTCACTTTGTGAGGCCAGGTCTATAACCCAAAATTAGAAGCAAAACAGACTCTCTTTAGAACTGAGGTTGCACTAACGTCTGCAGCCATACTGCTCTTTACAAGGTTGACTTTGAGCGCATTATACCTTTCAAAAACTTTAGAATGCCCCGAAGTCGGAAGATGTATTATTGTTGAGTTTTATTGAAGATCAAGGTATTGTCTACAAATTAGTAATGGGATGAATTGATCTTCATGTCCAATGCCTCGTTTTCTTCTAAGATAACCACTAGGAGATCTACTAAAGATACGGTGTAGAATTTTCCCATCATTACTAACATAAATACTGACTCCATCCCACAAAGACAGTCCTTACCTTTTTTTGACTGTCTCAAAACACAAATTAAGTAATGTTATTAGGAAATATGCCACATTAACCCTTGCATTTATTACCATTTTGCATTTATTATCTAATTTTAAAAGCATTTCAATATTAGTAATGGATGGACAACCTTGGAAAAACAGGGGAGCTTTTAATGCTTTAACCATCCTTCCTTGAACTTTGTGTTTTTCCAAGGGGACAACCGCGGGACAGAGGGAGTTTGCAACAGACTTTATTCACAGGCTAAAATACGGGAAATTAAAAAAAAATGTTTAATCTAGATAGAGGATAATGAAGGTTAAATATTCGCCTTAAACTTGGCATGCATAAGAACCATGTCGAATTTGTTAAGGACATTATGTAATTTGTTATTTTTATTATTATTGCTATTGTTATTAATTCTTATTCTTATTCTTATTATTATTTGTTCATTTTTCTAGCACTGTACTCTGAATGTTGGGCTATTTTAGATTTAATTTATGACATTGCCTTTTGGAATGATGATCTTTTCAAAACAAAATATGTGCTTCCCAGATGCCGTAACGAAGGAAAAATCTCAAGGTTATCTGTTCCGGTCAGTGTTGAAGTGCATACCATACCTAATCGAAGAAGTAGGTCGAAGTGACAAAATAACAGAAATAATTCCTCAACATGGCATTAGTATAGACCCTGGTGTCCGAGAAGAAGCAGTACAGGTGCTGAATCGTATTGTAAGAGACCTTCCCCATCGTCGTTTTGCAGTAATGAGAGGGATGTCCAACTTCATCCTACGGCTTCCCGATGAATTTCCTCTGCTCATTCAGACATCGTTGGGACGCCTTGTGGAACTAATGCGTTTCTGGAGGGTTTGTTTGTCAGATGAGATGCTACAAAGTGATGCTCAGGATTCAAAGCCAGTGGGCAATGGAAATGAAGAAGTCCACAAGTTATCGACTTCTCATCATTCCATGGATGCGATTGAGTTTCGTGCTTCAGAGATAGATGCAGTTGGTCTAATTTTTCTTAGTTCCGTGGATGTTCAGATCAGACATACAGCTTTGGAGTCACTGCGCTGTGTTCGGGCTCTGAGAAATGATATAAGAGACATCTCTCTGAATGATTTGTCTGATCATAAATTGAAAAATGATGCAGAACCAATATTTATAATTGATGTTCTTGAAGAAAATGGGGTGCGTTAATATCCTTATGATACTCTTCCCCTCACCCCCCCCCCCCCAAAAAGGAAAAAAGAAAAATAAGTGTCCTTTCTCTAAACAGGAGTATCATTAGCAGTTTGGATTCCCAGGTGTGAACCTCAAACTTGTTCCTCTGAATTTTACAGGATGACATTGTGCAGAGCTGCTATTGGGATTCTGGCCGCCCTTATGATTTGAGACGAGAATCAGATGCAGTTCCGCCTGATGTGACTCTTCAATCCATTCTAGACACTGATAAGAACAGATGGGCTCGCTGTCTTAGTGAGCTCATCAAATATGCTGCTGAACTTTGCCCAAGTTCAGTGCAGGAAGCAAAGTATGGAAATTTTCTGTCAGTCTTATTTTTTATTTAACAGGGAACATTAGTTATATTTATCACTCATAAAGGAAGTGTAATTACAATTGGGATCGGAAGTACAAGTCTCCAAAAACCTATATCTGCTATACATTGAAAACAGATGTGAAAAACAAAAATACATCAATCAAAAAACAAGGTAATTCACCTGGAAGACGAACAGTTTCTGTCTGAACAACTTCTTTGGAAGCCGAACCCCATTCAATTATGGCTCTGCCAAAATCAGCAGTTCTGGGGAGAATTCTCAAATGTCTTGAATATTCCTCTCCTTCCCAAGTCACAAACCACAGCATATGACAGTAAAATCCACAAGACAATTCCTTTTTCAGCTTTTAGGCACTCAGAGGCCATGAATAAATAATTGGTAACATCTGCATGCCATATGTAGACCGAACAGGCCAAAGAAATGTGACCATACTTTAAATGTGTGATAGGAGAATATGATCTACTGATTCCTTATGGCTTAAACAGGAGTAGGCTAAATGCATTGCTCCTGCATTTGCATTGTGTAGTGTCAATGAGATTTACAAATCATGAAAATGTGGGTGCTTAACTGCTTATTCATTTTGAAGAGACAGAAAAAGAGACGGGTGGGGGACATTGATATTTGAAATTGAAGGTTCTATTTATTATATTACTTAAAATATGTCCTGTTTTAATTTCAATTTGAAATCATGAATATAGCTTGTTTTCAAATTCCCAGGTTGGAGGTTATGCAACGACTAGCTCATATTACACCTATTGAGTTGGGTGGGAAGGCTTATCAATCACAGGATGCTGAAAATAAGTTGGATCAGTGGCTCATGTATGCAATGTTTGCATGTTCTTGTCCGCCTGATGGTAGAGAAGTTGGCAGCTTAACAGCAACTAGAGATCTCTATCATCTTATTTTCCCGTCACTAAAATCTGGATCTGAAGCACACGTGGTAAGTTGTTCTAATAGGGCTGTTTTATCTCAGGAATCATTGAGGTATCCTTCATTTCAAGTAGAATAGTGATGACCCTGCATTCTTGTGTTGAGGCTCTGAATATCGTGGCTTGGCCTTAACCATAGAATGTTCGCTGTACATGCACACACCTGCAACTAAGGGAAGATGGATTTCCTTCTGCTCTAAACATGGTCTGCTCAGACGTTTTCGATACAACTATACCAACTTTCTCTCACAGAGCAGAGCAGTCTGAACACCTTTTCTGATTGCACCAAAAGAAGGTTGTGCAATGAATGGTCAAAATCATCCAGTTTAGTTTTTGGGCTATTTTATAGTGGTAGTGGAACCATCAAGTGGTTGGCAATGTAAGTTATTGGTGCCACATGTACTGCTATGCTGGTTTATAGTTATTAGGATACCCCTGGTTTGACAGCTTCCTATTTTTTCAGTAGTTTTTTATCATTTCTTGCAAGTGCAAATATTTTCTTTTTTTTTTAAACCTCCACCCAATACCCCCTTTAACCCCCCCCCCCCCCAAGGTGAAAGTGGGATTTGATCCTAAGACATGGTGACAACCAGCTACTGTCCTTACCCGCTGCATTAACTGGCACCTTCAAAATTGCAAAATAAGTTAGTAAATCACAATTGCTACGTATCCTTTTGGGCTCCTAGTTGCGAGATGAACTTCGTGGGAGTATGTTTGAAGTACTGACTTTCTAGAGATTTGTGGATAATGGGTCATTTAGAGGCTTAGAAACAATTCTTGTTGATTAGCATCCTAACTATTTTTTCAATGTGATTTCCTTTGTGCTGAATTGCTTAAAAAGGATGCCATTCAGATACCAATGACTCCTGTACCCCTGTTAAATTGTTTCTTTTATTGATGAGAAATTAAAGATTCCGGTGGCATGTAATTAAACCATTGCCTTGGCAACAATTCTTATTTCTTCAACGCAGATTGGCCAAGAGAGCCTATCAACCACGCATCCAAAGATGTATACTAGGAGAGGGGACTTGTTGCATGTTGATAATTGATTACCCTTGTGTTTTTCTGGATTTTGTATAGACGATTGGGTACCTTTTATGCTTCTAATCCTTTTGAAGTTTAACCCTTCTTTTCATTTATGACTTTTGGAAAGCCTGAAAGCAGTGGTGGCTTTTATTTTACTGTTACCAAAATATTCAGATGTAAAATACTCGGCATTATTACTTGATTTCGGCCTTTAACAACTTATATGTTCTAAACCTAGTAACCTATTTTGGTCAATTAGGCACTTCCTTGATATAGTCTAATAAATAAACCTTTGGAGGCAAACCGTCTACATATTATCTAGCTTCAATTGAATATGATTTATCTACGGCATAATAATTCACATGTACATTGTAGGGATTGAGATCTAATATATGTATAATATATATATATATATATATATATATATGTGTGTGTGTGTGTGTGTGTGTGTATGTTTTTTTTTTTTTTTTTTGGGGGTGGGGGGAGGTTGTTGTCTGGGGAGGGTACTCAAATCATTATTAGTTGAACTTCTCGTACTCTGTGTAGGTTTTATAAAATAAATATCTAGCCAAATGGTTGACGTGGTTCTAAAGTTGCAGCTGGAAGTAAAACCATGCGGAGTTTGAGGAGGCTATGTTTCTGAATGACGCGGAAATACCTAAGCTAAAGAGTAATTTCATAAATTTTCTTTCTCTTAGATATGTAATTGATGATTGGTTCCTTTTCCTGTTCCTGTTCTATGTTTCTGAATGATGTGGAAATACCTAAACTAAATGAGTAATTTTACAAATTTTCTTTTTCATAGATATGTAATTGATGATTAGTTCCTTTCCTGTTCCTGTTCTATGTTTCTGAATGACATGGAAATACCTAAACTAAATGAGTAATTTTACAATTTTTCTTTCTCTTAGATATGTAATTGATGATTGGTTCCTTTTTCCTGTTCCTGCTGTAGCATGCAGCAACCATGGCTCTTGGACACTCACATCTGGGAGTTTGTGAATTCATGTTTGGTGAGCTCGCATCTTTTGTTGAAGAGGTTTCATTGGAGTCAGAAGGAAAACCAAAGTGGAAGGTATAGTAAGAGCTAAATCCCCCAAATGGCTTTAATTTTTCCTGAAAGAGAGATGTAATTAGGGTTGTCTGCTGCCTATATAAAATAGTAGTTGTTGTCCAAGTGCTGTTTGTAAATTGTCTTTTCCTTCCACTCATGGGTTCATTGGCCTTTTAAATATTTTCTGATAATTAGGGAATACAACACTAACTTTTACATGATGTAATGTATTGTCTAAATCAGGGAAACTTTTTCTTTGATTTTCTTCTGTTCAGTGTACTGATCCATTGTGTGCACAATTGTTAGTTAATACCCTTAATATCTGTATATAATTTATAAAACATATTGTTTGCATTATTTTAAAAGCCTGGCAGCATACTTTTGGCTTTTTAAAATGTATTCTAAGTAATATTTTCTGTACTGTATTATGTCAATCTATATGCTAAATTTTCACGTATGCTTGGGTGAATAATTGAGCTTACTTTTGCTTTCCAAATTCAAATTATTCGTTAACTTTGTTGTTACTTATCGTTTTTGTCTGTGTGTGGAATTGCCAACTATGGTGTGCACCCAGGGGGTGTTTATGTGTGTGTGTTTGTCATGATTTTTATGTTTAGGCCCACAACTTTAATGACATTTGATATCAATATGGAAGCAGAGTCAGAAAGCCCGTCGGGAGGAACTCCGTGTTCACATTGCAAATATATATCGTACTGTTGCTGAGAATATTTGGCCAGGAACGCTGATCCGAAAGCCGGTTTTCCGTCTTCACTATTTGAAGTTTATTGAAGAAACAACCAAGCAGATTGTAACAGCACCAACTGAGAGCTTTCAAGAAATGCAACCTCTCCGATTTGCTTTAGCATCTGTTCTAAGATCACTGGGACCCGAGTTTGTGGACTCAAAATCAGAGAAATTTGATATCAGAACTCGAAAGCGACTATTTGATCTTCTTCTCTCTTGGTGTGATGACACTGGAAGTATGTGGGGTCAGGATGGTATCAGTGAGTACCGTCGTGAAATTGAGCGTTACAAGTCAGCTCAGCACATCCGCCCAAAGGAATCTGTTGACAAAATTTCATTTGATAAAGAAATGAATGAGCAAATTGAGGCAATTCAGTGGGCCTCCATGAATGCCATGGCTTCCCTATTATATGGACCTTGTTTTGATGATAATGCAAGAAAGATGAGTGGCCGGGTTATTTCTTGGATTAACAGTCTGTTCATTGAGCCAGCACCCAGGGCACCTTTTGGCTATTCACCTGCTGATCCAAGGACTCCATCTTATTCGAAACATACGGGAGAAGGAGGGCGTACTACTGGTGGACGTGATCGGTATAAGAGTGCTCACCTACGTGTTGCCCTAGCTAAAACAGCACTGAAGAATCTTCTCCAGACAAATTTGGACTTGTTTCCTGCTTGTATTGATCAGGTAATTTCCTTCTCAGTTGCATTGGTCCTCACATCTCAGCTGGAAATGGCCAGATGTTTGCACTTTGCAGTATTGGCTGGTCACTTGATGAACAATGTCTTGGACAGAAAAGTCCCAAAAATATTACCGAATATTTGATTCGCCTTGTGACAAAAGATAATGTAAACCAGAATCTGAAGAAGAGAAGAGAATGGTGGAAAGGGGGACTATCTAGAGTGCTTAGAAAGGGGGACTATCTAGAGTGCTTAGATCGATACTCAGCAGTCCCCCCCCCCCCCCAATGTCTTATTTATATCCAACAGATTACATAATTCAAGACTCCTATTTGTAATGGGAATCTGAGATAAAGTCTAAATACAACTTTAGGACTAAATTACAAACTAATGTAAAGACTGACTTAAGTAAACTAGGACTCCAAAACTCTGCCAGACTCAAATCTCGATAGAGGAGAAATCCCCTATTGAGTGACACTTCATTGTACCACTCGGTACTAATATTTAACATGCCTAATTAGTTGCATTGAGATGTGAGGCACCAGTAGCATCATCCTTTGTATTCTGCTAGTTACCATATTTAGTTCACATTTCTTCCCTACCTTTACTCTTCATCATACTTCAATGTACCCTGTCTTTTAATAATAATAATAATAATAGTAATAATTATAGAGTGATATCTAGGAAGGACTAATTTTTTGCAATTTCTTCTCCAGTGTTACTATTCAGATGCTGCAATAGCTGATGGTTACTTCAGTGTGCTTGCTGAAGTCTACATGCGTCAAGAAATCCCAAAATGTGAAATCCAGAGACTTTTGAGCTTGATACTCTACAAGGTGGTTGACCCATCAAGACAAATACGTGATGATGCTCTTCAAATGCTTGAGACACTTTCCGTCCGTGAATGGGCTGAGGAGGGGACTGAGGGTTCAGGACGCTATAGAGCTGCTGTTGTTGGCAACCTCCCTGACTCCTACCAACAGTTTCAATACAAACTCTCTTGTAAACTTGCCAAAGATCATCCTGAACTGAGCCAGCTTCTGTGTGAGGAGATAATGCAGCGGCAACTCGATGCGGTGGACATAATTGCTCAGCATCAGGTCCTTACATGCATGGCTCCATGGATTGAGAACCTCAACTTCTGGAAGCTTAAGGATTCAGGGTGGAGTGAAAGATTATTAAAAAGTCTTTATTATGTGACCTGGAGGCATGGGGACCAGTTCCCTGATGAAATTGAGAAGCTTTGGAGCACAATTGCTAGCAAGCCCAAGAACATTAGCCCGGTCCTTGATTTCTTGATCACCAAAGGGATTGAAGATTGTGATTCAAACGCTTCTGCTGAAATAAGTGGAGCATTTGCAACCTACTTCTCAGTTGCCAAACGTGTGAGTTTATACCTTGCACGGATATGCCCGCAGCGCACAATTGATCACTTGGTTTACCAATTGGCTCAGCGGATGCTGGAGGAGAGCGTGGAGCCATATAGACCGAAGACTGATACTGGTGCAAATTTCATATTGGAGTTCTCTCAGGGGCCTACACCAACTCAAATTGCATCTGTTGTGGACAGCCAACCACACATGTCTCCGCTGCTTGTACGGGGTTCTCTTGATGGTCCTCTTAAGAACACAAGTGGGAGCCTGAGCTGGCGGACTGTAGGTTTAACAGGCCGAAGCATATCGGGGCCTTTGAGTCCAATGCCTCCAGAAATGAACATAGTTCCTGTCGCTGCTGGGAGGTCTGGGCAGCTCCTTCCGGCAATGGTAAACATGTCAGGGCCTTTAATGGGGATTCGGAGCTCAACAGGGAGCTTGCGCAGCCGACATGTGTCTCGGGACAGTGGCGACTACCTCATCGACACACCAAACTCTGGTGAAGATGCATTGCATTCTGGCAATGTGGTGCATGGGGTCAATGCTGGAGAGCTTCAATCAGCATTGCAGGGGCACCAACAGCACTCGTTAACCCATGCTGATATTGCATTGATTCTACTTGCAGAAATTGCTTATGAGAATGATGAGGATTTCCGTGAGCACCTTCCTCTGCTCTTTCATGTCACATTTGTGTCAATGGATAGCTCAGAAGACATTGTGCTAGAGCATTGCCAGCAATTGCTTGTTAATCTGCTGTACTCACTTGCGGGCCGGCACTTGGAATTGTATGAGGTTGAGAGCAGTGATGGAGAGAACAAACAGCAGGTTGTAAGCCTGATCAAGTATGTGCAGTCAAAGCGTGGGAGTATGATGTGGGAGAATGAGGATCCTACAGTTGTTCGAACTGAACTCCCAAGTGCAGCCCTCCTGTCGGCCCTTGTGCAGAGCATGGTTGATGCTATTTTCTTCCAAGGAGATCTCCGGGAGACGTGGGGGGCAGAGGCTCTCAAGTGGGCAATGGAATGCACATCCAGGCACCTTGCATGTCGTTCACATCAGATCTATCGTGCACTGCGACCCAGTGTCACGAGTGATAATTGTGTGTCCCTACTCAGGTGCCTTCACAGGTGCCTTGGGAACCCTGTGCCATCAGTTCTGGGCTTCATTATGGAGATTCTGTTAACTCTGCAAGTGATGGTGGAGAATATGGAACCAGAGAAAGTAATTCTTTATCCCCAGCTCTTCTGGGGGTGTGTAGCTATGATGCACACTGATTTTGTGCATGTATACTGCCAAGTGCTAGAGCTTTTTGCTCGTGTGATTGACCGGTTATCATTCCGGGACAGCACTACAGAAAATGTGCTTCTCTCAAGCATGCCCAGGGATGAGCTTGATACAATTGGCTGTGAGTCATCCGATCTTCAACGGGTGGAATCAAGGATTGGCAGTGCGCCACCAGCAAATGGGAAAGTTCCAGCCTTTGAAGGGGTGCAACCTCTTGTCCTCAAGGGGCTTATGTCAACTGTGAGCCATGGGTCCTCGATTGAGGTGCTCTCTCGGATCACAGTGCACTCGTGTGACTCTATATTTGGGGATGCTGAGACACGGCTACTAATGCACATCACAGGTTTGCTTCCCTGGATCTGTTTGCAGCTCACCAAGGACACACCTACTTCGCCGCTACAACAGCAGTACCAGAAGGCTTGTTTTGTTGCTGCCAATTTAGCAGTTTGGTGTCGAGCGAAATCATTGGATGAACTTGCAACTGTATTCATGGCTTATGCTGAAGGCAAGATCATGACCACTGATAACTTACTTGCTTGTGTGTCACCACTATTGTCTGCCGAGTGGTTCCCAAAGTACTCAGCGCTGGCCTTTGGACACCTGTTAAGGCTTCTGGAGAAGGGGCCAGTAGAATATCAGCGTGTGATATTGCTCATACTCAAGGCATTGCTCCAGCACACACCAATGGATGCTGCTCAGAGCCCTCATGTATATGCAATTGTATCACAACTGGTGGAGAGCACTCTGTTTTGGGAAGCGCTGAGCGTGTTGGAGGCACTCTTGCATAGCTGTAGCTCCTTGATGGGGTCCCATCCTCACGAGGCAGGCTTCTCTGAGAATGGGTTTGGTGGTACTGAGGAGAAAGTGCTGGCTCCTCAAAGTTCATTCAAGTCCAGAAGCGGACCACTCCAGTACTCCATGGGATCAGGTTTTGGGGCAGGCCTGACACCAGCAACACAGGGTGGTACAATAGATTCAGGTCCATCACCACGAGAGGTAGCTTTACGGAATACACGTTTGATTCTTGGGCGGGTGCTTGACTCATGTGCTCTTGGGCGGAGGAGGGACTACAGAAGGCTTGTTCCTTTTGTGACCAGCATGGGAAACCCATAATCTGATTTTGATTGCCCTCATCTCAGACGTCCTGCCTGTACGTATCACGCCTTCTTTTCTCTCTTTTTTTTTGTCCCGTTCTTTGGCCTGGGGCATGGAAAAGCATAATCTGATTTTGATTGCCCTCATCTCAGACGTAATGTCTGTACGTATCACGCCTTCCTCTCTCTCCCTCTCTCTCTCTCTCTTTTCCTTTCTTTGGGCTGGGGTTGGTGGTGGGGGGCCTCCCTATCTGTTTTCTCTCAGTGGACCTCTCCAGTGACTGAAGAGGATCCTTAACCTGGTAGAGGTGTTAGCAGTTGGTTCTGTAAATATGGTAAGTTCCTTGTATTTAATATTTTACAAGAGAATAATCCCATGTATCACCAATATTTAAGGAAGTACATCAGTTTAATGGCTGACTGTTAACTAATATTTGGTTCTTGGCTAAGAAAACATGCTAGTCACAAACCCCTAGAGAGAAAGAGAGAGGAACTCCAGCATTCAGCAGCTCAACAACAATGCCATAAATTGGCTGGTCTACTGGTAGAAAAAGGCACGCTTCTGGACGGCCTTTGTAATCACATCAGTGCGTCCCTTTGCAATGTCAATGCTATTTTCCTTTCACTGTGATGCTGTTCCTCCTAATTTAAATCACCTTGTAGTCGTCCATCTCATCTGTTCTTCTGGTACTTGGGATCCAATCAAGATGTGGTTCTGATCTGGATTGTAAATGAGATTCTTTTAATTCTTCTTTCCACAACTAATAGCCGCCCTGATAAACCTATGTGGGCCCGTCCCAAATCTGGTCTTTTTACCATCAAATTTATTTATTTATAGCAGCATGCAGTTTCATAACCCAACCAGACCAATTCTGAAAAAGTTCTAGTATTTCCCCTTACCTAATATAATCTAACAATTATTATGTGATGCCTTAATAAACATCTTTCTGCTTTCCTTTTCATCTCTAGAGGAATCAAAGTTAATACTTTTTTCCATGCGCATCCTGACATACTGAAGTTCTTCATATTTTCTGTGGCTGTCCCTTTTCTCTGTCGGTATGGTTCTATCTATTCTCCAAATCAGTGTTGGCCTCCCAAATTTCATTTCTTGAGCCTCATTGTGGATGGAAATAAAAGCCATTTATGCTACAACTTATCATGTTGTGATTACGCTCTCTGGATTTGCTGTGTGGTAGATTTGAAGAGACCGAAGAAGCACCATCTATGATTCTGCTTTGGAATGTAATAGTTCATTCCAAAATTGAATGGTCATTTCCCCAACAGGCTAGGTTCAACTGAATGCCCATTACCCAAACTATTCACTATTCACAGATTACAACTAGCGAGGTGGAACTGCTGTGTCGATGCCATGGCTAATTAGGGCTTTCTAAGCTCTTGGTTGTTGAGTACGTTTAATATTTTCACAGTCCGGGGTTTTTTTAAATGTAGTTTTTTGCTGATGTAGCTGCTTTTTGTAGTTTGTACAGAACAGCAGTTTAAGGCTACATAATACAGTGAAACTTTCGTAAGGTTATAAAATTTTGGCAAATTTAATGAAATTTTGGTTTGGTTTCAGGTTGAAATGACTAAAATCGAAATCCTTGATATTTTGGGGCTATCATACTTTTGCAGTTTTTGGAATATTCATAATTTTACAGGCAAAAATGATATAATCAAATGTTTCCTAGTCTTTACCCCCCAAAAAAAAAATCAAGGGTAAAGCTGTTTGTAATTAACCAAACCGGTAACAATAAACTTTTGTAACCTCTCTTTCTTACCCTTAGCCATATCACTTATGTCCTCATTTAAATAAGGTGCTTTTTGTAATTTCATAGCCCTCCCTCTTCATTTCCATGTTTCAGATTCGAGCTCTTTTCCACCTCCAATGTCCCTCTCTTCGACCTCTCTCCACCGGTAGCTTCAACAAGTAATGGATACTCAACTGAAAATTGGCAACAACAGGAGAAGGATAGCTGGCGAAACATAGTATAGGACACTGATTAGACTTTGCACTTACTGTGACATGTTTCTGATTAGAAACTATGGCTGAGAGCACTTAGTCTTTTGAGCATGGTTGCAAGTAGTTGGTTTCAGTTCTGATTCCAGGTCTAATAGAGTATCGAAAACAGGGGACACAAAATCAGTGCACTTGCCAACCATAACATCAGCTCTTAAGACCCATCTCTATTTTCTCTATCTGGGATGCTTTTTGGTATTGAATGTTGTTTTCGGTGCTTGCATTAAGTAGTACACATGAGGATTGGTTAAAAGAAAATAAAGAATGGGTACAAAATTCTTCCCTGTCAATCAAGGCCTCCCTGTTAGCCGCTTGACCAGGAGATTCATTATTGAATTTGGAGAGCCGCTGTGAAGCTTGTTCTTCCAAGTATCTGTACATTGAAGGCATTGCATTATGTGGTGCATGGGTAACCTTCTTTCACTTCCGTTTAGGTCTGAATTTGGTGTTCTATGTTTTGCACCTTCTAACACTAGTCAACCATGGCCTTGGCTAGCTTTGCTTGGTTATATTTGTTCTTCCATATATTTTAAGGGCATGTTTCGGGTAAAATACTAAGCGACTTGTGTTCCCAATTAAAAATGCACTACAGAAGAGCTACAATCTTATCAACAGTCTCAGTCTATCCAATCAATGCATTGGTCAAAGGTACCGATCTAGCTCGTGGTTTTGATCTGATCATAACCTAATTCTTTTTCTTCAAGAGGGATTGTATAACTGGTTAGGTTTAACTCTGCAACAACTCTAATCTTACTCGTTTGATACAAACTCCAAAGCCTCTGAGTGACAGAAACTAGGAAGATAAACACTAACAGCAGATCTACAATTCCAGCTGACAACAAGTTTTACAAATTCTGTGGCAGAAAATTTCTTGAGTCGGTAGTCCTGCATGAATCTTACTGTAAATTCATCGCAAAACCACAACCATGGCTCGTCGGAGAGCCTATCAGGAAAACGAAGTCTTTTCCAACATTCAGGATTGAGAGAAGCTCTGTACCAAGACTTATAGACGAAAGGCACGTCAATATGAGAAATTCCAATCCCACCCTCTCGAACAACTTAGCCAAACAATCGCTGTTCAACTCCTTCCAGTTCCTTCCCTCCATCTCTCTGTTATGATGACCTTGAGTATTTGATAGTTGCATTTATAACAGAATGCTCGAGAGAACCAAAGGATCCTAGCTTATGGAATTTAAACTGTCATGATGGGAACTGAAACAGTCCAAGAATGACATGGGAGAATGGAAAGTTGAAACCAAAGACTGGATTCTGTTGCGCCTTTCATTTACCTGCAGTCTCTATATAACCGTATTTGTTTATTGGGAAGCAGTTTTCTGTACGAGAGTGTGGCCTACACCAGCACTCCCATGTGTCTATCTCTCTCCTCCTTAAAACAAGGGGGCAGAGGTGTCTTTTCACACGGGGAGGAGAGAGATAGACTCATAGGAGTGCTGGCGTAGGCCACACTCCCGGACAGAAAACTTTTTCCCTTGTTTATTATAGGCAAGAGATCTATACTTGTTCGCATGGTCTCTACACAAGGGGCAGAGGCATCATCTCATGGTGCCATGTGAGAAGTCCTAGGAAACACCACCAAGTATATAAAAAGCTTCCTGCTTCCACGCATAGCGGGGCTGGAATGACCGCCACGCCCCCATGTCTGGTGGAAATTCCGTCACCCAATGTGCCACCGCACACGCTCTCATTGGTTGGTGTGCGCAACGTGGCCCTTGCGTCCCACACAGAGAACGACGCCCCATTGTTATTTTATCAGATCCTATCGAGGGTCCATAGCCACTAGGGCCTAGGGGTGACAGCGGCCAGGTTGGCATCCCAACTCCAAGAGAGAGGGCAAAGAGAGGGGGGAGGATGTTAGAAATCCAATTTGGAGGGGGGGGGGGAGAGTTGAACCAACAACCTCTCCAAGACAGAGAGAAGGTGGGGAGGGGAAGGAGGATGTTAGAAATCCAATTTGGAAGGGGGATGAGAGTCGAACCAACAACCTCTCCCTTGGACTTAGGTCAGGAACATATTGTGCTGGCAGGCACCATCACGCCAAGAGGCGCTTCCCCCATTTGTCTATCTTACCAACAACAACAATAACCATAACCTTATTCCAACTAAATGGGGTCGGCTACATGGATCCAAAGAGGCCATGACAGTAATAGGAATAAGATAAGTAGATGGGAGTAAAAAAGTAGCAAGAAGTAAAAGGAAATAAAAAAAGATAAAATAAAGTTATTAAAGGAAAGAATCTAAGTAGTAGTCAAAACAGCATCTCAGGAACATCCCCCTGTAAGGGGTCTGCTACACGGGTCCTTGTCCTCCAAACAACTCTGTCCGCGGTCATACTATGATCAAGCCCTATCACATGCACATCCTTTCTTACCACTTCTCCAATAGTCATTTTAGGCCTACCCCTACCAAATACGTCATTAATAACATCATCGGACAATCTAGGTTGTTAATTCCTTAGGGCATAACAATTGAAGGGGGACTAAATAAAACTTGAGTCCGGGTCATCTCCCCACATGGGGAGCCCCGTTTACCTATTTGGCAAACAGGTGGCAAGGGAACCTCCATCAACCTACTTAGCCTCGCCATTCTTCTCATAATAAGTGGGACCCATATCAATTTTTTAACGGGACAATTACTATCACTACTCTACACTTAGCCTACATTTACTAAAACTACCCTACCTTAAACTTCTTTTCTAATACTATCATACTTTTAAACTTTTACATCTCCTTCTACCCTCATGTTTTTAAATACCTAGATTGCCCTTCCTTTTCATCTAGTAAGCTGCTAGTCTATTTAACCTATTATTCTTCTTCTATTTTTTTATTAATTTTGTCATTAAAATAGTAAAAAATGAAAGCACCCACCCGCTTCTTCTCTCTCCCATTTTTTACTCCATTCAATTTTTTTATTTAATTAATTTTTTATTCAACATTTCATCCTCATCGTTCTTCTTCGAATAGATCATAGTTCTAAGTATTGGTATTGTATTGCCCGTATCGAGTGATATGTACCAGTTTTGCTAGTCATCGATACCATATCAATTGCACAGCACAGACAAGGGGTAAAATGATTAGAAAACTCATTTTTAAGGAGATTCAGGGGTAATTTTGTCCGATACAGCCGATCCAGGCTGATACCGTATCGGTATCATATCCGTTTTGCAGGTTACCGATACCCGTTCTGATACTGTGCACTAAAACCAAGGAACAGTTCGACTCTCTTCAAAGCACCCCACTTCTTTCTCTCCCTCTTTTTATTCAATTTACCTTTCCATATTTTTTATTTTTTATTAACCTACAACGCAATTCTCGAGTCGTCACTCTTCTTCTCCCTCTTCATATTTGTAGAAGCAGAAGGCAACTCTCCTTTTCCATTACAATTGATCTTTACACAACCATCTTCATCTCTCCTCAACCTCGCAACCATGGGATAGAATGGCACAAGATCAATCATCGGATTGTCTTTGCCTTCTTGATGATTTCAGTTGAGAATCCATGAAAGATGGATCGATTTCAAAGAAGGGAACACACTTATAACGGAGACAAAGGAGAAGAATTGGATCACGGTGAGGATCATGTCAATCTGTTCAAAGAAGAACGATGAAGATGAAATATTGAATAGAAAATTAATTAAATAGAAAAATTGAAGAAAAAAAAAAAAATGAAAGGAGTAAAAAACGGGAGAGAGAAGAATTGGGTGAGTGCTTTGATTTTTTACTATTTTAATGACAAAAAATAATAAGAAATAGAAGAAGAATGGTATGTTAAATAGATTAGCCTCAGGTTACTAGGTGAAAAGGAATGACAATCTGGGTATTTAAAAACATGATGGTAGAAAGTTAAAAGCGGGGTACTATTAGAAAAGAAATTTAAGGTAGAATAGTTTTAATAAATATAGGCTAAAAGCGAATTTTTATCTTCTCCTGTTACAGCACGGTGCTGTAGCGCATCGTGCAGCGCTGTCGAAGCCATGTGGCACAATGGACCCCACATGGTGCACATGGCCTTTACAGTTACAGCATGATGTGTTGCAGCATGGTGCTATAACAGGAAAGGATAACAATTCGGCTAAGTGTAGGGTAGTGATAATAATTACCCCTTAGTTCAACCTTTTTGAGCACTAAGAATCAGCAAATCAACAAGATAACTAAATGTCAACAAGCACCAGTGGTCTAGTGGTAGAATAGTACCCTGCCACGGTACAGACCCGGGTTCGATTCCCGGCTGGTGCAGTTTCTGCGGGGATAGCTCAGTTGGGAGAGCGTCAGACTGAAGATCTGAAGGTCGCGTGTTCGATCCACGCTCACCGCATAAAAAACTTTAACAAAAGTATTTTTTATAAGCCGTATTAGCTAAGCTAATTATGAAAACTCCCTCTCTTTTGTTAAAGGAGAGTGAAGCGAAAACAATCCCATAATGATTCAGCGTAGGCCGACACAAAAATGACTAATCAAACTCCAAATCTTTTCCATCTTTCCTTCTAGTGGTAAGGGGGCGGGGGTCATTCTCTTTTTTCTATCTGGGCATGTGCCGGACAGGTAGGCTGTGGTAGTGTTGACTCTTGAAAGAAGGTTCTTCATAGAAGAAATTTTCACTTCAGGTAATGTTTAAATCTGTGAATAGAGCTTATTGGAGCACTTGTTCAAAGTTGTGGAGATCACTCTGTCTGTCTCTCTCTTTCCTCCTTTGAAATGACTCCCTTATCTATGATATCCTATCCCGCACCCTCATTGCTGCTAAGAACTTAGTTTACTGCACATACAGGAGGTGTGCCTATCTCTATCCCATAAAACAATATTAGTTGAACATCTATGGAGAAAACATGGCCAAAACAGGTAATCCCCATAATCACAGGCACCCCCCCCCTCCTTGTTTTTGCTGGGTTGGATCCTCCAGCTCCCGTCACGGCTGGAGGAGAGCTATGTCCCTGGTTTAGTGGTTTTTTTTGGGGGAAATTACAAAATTGGCTCACATTGAGTTTTGGCTTACAAAAATAACCAAAACTTACTCCTTCGATACAAATTCCAAAATCTCTGACGTACAGCCATTAGGAAGCCAAACACTAACAACAGATCGACAACTTCGGCTTAGAACAAGTTCAACAAAGCCTTCGAGAGAAAAGTGCTCAATTCGATATTCGTTAATGAATCTTTGGGAAAGTCGTTTGAAACCCAACAAGCTTGGATCCTCGATATCCCATATTCCACCAGGGAAACGAATGTTTTTTCCAACATTCTGGATCGATAGAAGATCTATACCAAGACTTGCAAACTAAGGGGATGTCAAATATCAGAGATTCCAATCCAACCCTCTCCTACACCTTGATCAAACAATCCTTGGTCAACTCCTCCCAGTTTCTTGACTTTCTTCCTTCCTTCCTTCATTTCTCTCTCTCTCTTTGCAATGACCTTGGGATTTGGTTCCTCTGTAGCACGACATGGTTTTTCTCCCCTCATGTTCCTTCATCTGTAAGGTCTTGTAATTACCCCTGAAATCGTGACACGTGACATTACTTAATCCAACGGTCATGAATATCCAACTTTAACCCAACCCATTTTCTCTCCCCTCTCACTCCTCCCCATCTCTCCATGCCTACCCCATTCTTCTTTCTTCTTTCCGATTGATTCCGGCAGAAATCAGATTTCTGATTTTGTTAGGTGTAATTCTACAAAAACTCTGATCTTGCTTGGTTATCAAACATTAATACACCAAAAAACATAAAGTTTGACTCCAATGGTAAGGCTACTATCACAAAGAATCTTGTTAGTACTAACCGTGATCCATACAAGATTCACAATTGATAATATCTGATACATACAAATATGAATACTCACATTTAAGATTTAGAATCTTTATTCTCATAAACACACAATCCGACAACCATACAAATAGAATGCCTAATTCCATTTCTAAGTACAAACAATTTAAGGTTTCGACTTAGGACAAAACAATCTCACAAATTAATCATTGCAAATTAATATTATTTAAACCCTTTAAATTGATTTTGATACACATAAATTCAACAAATTAAATTGAGCATCATGTGACAGAAAATCTCTGGAGTCGTACGTTTCCATGAATTTATCCGTAAGTCTATCAAACCTCATACTTGCCCCAGAGTCCAACTGGGAAACGAAAGGTTTTTTAGTATTTAAGATCACCCAGTACCAATAAGCACCAGTGGTCTAGTGGTAGAATAGTACCCTGCCACGGTACAGACCCGGGTTCGATTCCCGGCTGGTGCAGATTCTGCGGGGATAGCTCAGTTGGGAGAGCGTCAGACTGAAGATCTGAAGGTCGCGTGTTCGATCCACGCTCACCGCATAAGATCTTTTAAAAAACAAATTTTTAATATGCCGTCTTAGCTCAGCTGATCTATAAAGAAAAACACTCTCCCTGCAATAGCTGATGCTTCTTCATTTCCAACTTGACCTCTTACAGATAACCCATTAAAGTTCTTGCAGTTAATGCAGGACACCTGACAATAAGAATTCTATTAGATATACACATTTTCAAAAAAATTAAACAAAATTATGAGTTTTGGGGTTTTAGAGAGTTTGATTGATTGATAGGATAATATATAATAACTTACTTGTTTGATACTAATTCGAAAATCTCTGAGGTAGAGTGATTTTTTTTTTTTTGGTAAACAAGTTTTTATTAGAAAATAAGACATGCAAAACTCATGGTGACAATGAGGAACACAACTCAAACAACCATCGATTGGAAAATCTCTGAGGTAGAGTGATTAGGAAGCCAAACACTGACAGCAGATCGACAACTTCGGCTTAGAACAAATTCAACAAAGCCTTGGACAGAAAATTGTTCGATTCGGTATTGGTTAATGAATCTTTGGCAAAATCGTTCGAAACCCAACAAGCTTGGATCCTCGATGTCCAATATTCCACCAGGGAAACAAAGGTTTTTCCAACATTCTGGATTGATAGAAGATCTATACCAAGACTTGCAGACTAAGGGGACGTCAAATATCAGAGATTCCAATCCAACCCTCTCGAAGACCTTGACCAAACAATCCTTGTTCAACCCCTTCCACCAATCCAAAACTCTTTAACATTTTCTTTATCCCTATTGTTTTGAAATGGTCAAATTAGCCCTCTTATGGACACATTAATCTCACCACTTTTAAGTTTTCAAATATTTTTTTTTATTTTTAAGGGAAAAAGAACTCTATCCCAGAGTGTGGCTTACACCAGCACTCCCATGAGTATATCTCTCCCTTTCCCATATGACAACACACCTTTGTCCCCTTGTTTTGAGGACGAGAGATATAGACACATGGGAGTGTGGCACCTGACCAAAAAATTACTTTTCTATTTTTTATTTCTTTTTTTTCTTCTTATTTGTGAGCAGCGAACCATTTGGGAATTTAGGATGGTCCTCTTCTAACTATGCCCGCACTCCACCCCTGTTGCAACCGCGACCACTCTGAATTGAACTCCTCTCCAGGGAACCCAGCGACCAAGGAGTGCTCGAAAGGGCATCCAGCCGTTGGGCTCTGTTGCACACATCCCACTGGCTGATTGGACAAACACAAGGATGTGTACGGCACAACCTAGCCATTCGATGCCCCCTGGGCACTCCCTGGACGTTGGACTCCCTGGAGAAGAATTGAATCCCGACCACTCCCACCCATTTTGCAAATTCCGCCCCTGCCCAAAGGAAGGTTCAAAATTTTTTTCTTCCCCCTTATTAGCAAAAACAGCTCATGATAGACCGACCACCACTGAAATTAGACAAACATTTACTACATGAGGATTGAATATTTGAATGGTAACAATAATAAAGTAAGCAAAAATAAAAATAGGAAAACTCACATGCGACGAGAATAGGTTAATAGAGAGGGTAATTTGGCCATTTTAAAAAATCTGGGAAAAGAAAAGGGTAAGAGTTCACTTTTTTTGTAGAATCAGAGGTGAACCTGACACAGGTCGGATAGTGGCATTATCATATTCATATCTATTTATAGAGTAATTTACATATACCACCCTTGAGGTTTAACGAAAGTATAATTTTACCCCCCCCCCCAGTTTTGGATAATTCTGTGTACCCCCTGAGGTTTACAAACGTTAACAAGTACACTCATGCCGTCAGTTCATTACTAACAGGGTTAAAATCAAGGGGTAAACTTACAAAAATGCCCCTTCAAGAAAAAAATAAGGGAAATTTACACATACCACCCCTGAGGTTTGACGAAAGGATATTTTCACCCTCAAGTTTTGGAAAATTCTACGTACCCCTCTGAGGTTTGCAAACGGTAACAAATAAGCCCATTCCGTCAATTCATGACTAACACTGTTAAAAATTAGACTTGAACTGACAGAATTGCGCTTACAAGAAAAAAAAGAAAAAAAGAAAAAACACCTGCAACTCATCTTCCCCAACCCCAATCGATTTGAGGAAGATAAGTTGCAGGTATCCTTGTAGGGAACACCAGGGAACCGATCCTGATTCACTCTCTTTCCTTTCCCTCTTCCATTTGCTTGAGGTTTTAACCCATTTGTATCTGTGTTTCTAGCTTTTGCTTTTAATTCTATGATCAACTTTATTCGCTTTTGCTCTTTAATGAGCACATGGTTAATTTGATGGGCAAAGTAATAATTTCATGTTAAAAATAAAACACTACCCTTCTTCTCCTAATGGCCACATCACCACCACTGCCACCATAGCCCCACCCGGCCACCAACCTTCCCAAAGAAATGTAGATAATCTATTATCAAAAATTGAACAATCAAATGAATTTTTTTTTTATTTTGGAATATTTCATATTGACAACTAAAACAATTTCAATTTCTTGACCAATAATCTATTTGTTTACTATTTCATGAAATCAATCCGAAATTGAAATAGATATCATACCAAATCTAGCCTTACCAAACCTCGCCTTGTTCAGGTCATCCCAATAATCACGGATTCAGATCCATTCCAACACGCATCGGACTGCTGAGCGGGCTGGCAAGCATATCAAGGACAAGACCTGCAATCCAATGCGCACTGGAGAAGATCGGTTCCCATAATCACACACTCCCATTGATGAGTTTGTACCATCTACAGGAGCCACAAAATGTTGTTATTCAAAACTCATTTTCTGCAGAAGTTGAGAGAAATGTGGGAATGCAAAATTTCCAGCTAATCTCGAACCCTCAAGAAGAAGATAAATAATTCAAATCAATCCAATCATAAATTCAAAACCCATTGTTTCCATCCATGGCTCTATCCGTTCCTAGCGCCTTGAATCCATAAATATCCACACACGAGAGAAGTATCTCTCCTCTCTTGTAGTTAACTTTTTTAATGATTTGGCTTCGTTGTTGTATCTAAAGCGAAACTCTCAGCTTCTCTGTGAACTGAACTTGGTTTTTTCTTCTGCTATTGACATTGCAGATGTATATGTTTTATGGTCAAATGTTCTCTAGGCGCACGATGCACACAAACAAATGGGGATAGGCAAAATGATGACCCAGCCCCCCCCCCCCCCCTCAATGGTCAATGGCCGCCAATATGTTTGGGCGCAACCTGTGCTCTGATGCAGAGAACAATCACCCAAGTTTTATTTACTGGCTTGGGAGATTGTAGTACACACTGATAGTGTGCACTTCATGTTGCATTAAAGTACTACATTATGAAAACTCAAAACCACACACAAAGAAAGCAAGGAGATATTTTAGTGAAGCATCTCAAAGTTCATCAAGTACTAGAGGGAAAAGGATTCTGTCCAGCCGTGGACTGTCCAGCCCCGTTAAACGACAGCAAAAACAGGGGTGGGGTAATCATTTCACACCTGAGACCCACCTGTAAAGTGACTAATTTCCACCCCTGTTTTTGCTGTCGTTTAGAGGGGCTGGACGCTCCAGCTCCCACCACAGCTGTGCAAGAGCCAAGTCCGTACTAGAGAGGATAAAAATTCGCAAAAAAGACAACTAACATATAATAGGGAATATTTTGGACCTTCTGGTTAAAAACCTACTGAGTCCCATGGAATCAATACTTCAATTAAATAGAAAACCACTCATCATCATCATTGATAAAAAGTTTCTCAAAAGAAAAAGAGTCATAATATTCTGGATGCTGTTCTAAACTTGAACCATCAATCATAAAGGTCTTGATGTGAGAACCCATCTTTAATATCACTTCATCTTCTGCCAGAAAACCGAAGCAATCCCTTGCATCAAGTAGAACTAGGTCTTTACATCGATCCCTCCAATATCATCTGCAAACTCTCAGGCGGTACTCCCTGGTTTCCTTCCTAAGCCACAAATACTTGATCTTCGGAAGTAAAATTACAATAACTGATGCTTCTTCATTTTCAACATGACCTCTTACAGATAGCCCATTAAAGTTCTTGCAGTTGAGGCTTACTTGAATAATTATTTCCTTGAAAGGAGGTAGAGTGATTCCCAAGTGTAACCGCTACAAATCCTTAAATTTTCCTACAAGTTCTGGGGTAAGTTTACAATAATTTTTCAACACAACAAAAGGCAAGCCTAAGGCTTTCAATGCAGGACACCTGCTAATGAAAATAATATTAGAGATATAGCCAAAATTAAATAAATAAATAAATAAATAAACAAAATTATTAGTTGAAAATCTATGGTGTAAAAATGGCTAAAACAAATAGAGGAGTTTTGGGCTTTTAGAGAGTTGATAGGATAGTATAATACATAATAACTTACTCGTTTGATATAAACTCTAAAATCTCCGACGTTGTATCACTAGGTAGCCAAACACTGACAGCAGATCCACGACTTCGGCTTACAACAAGTTTAACAAAGCCTGTGATAGAAAAGTTCTCGATCTGGTTTTTGTGAATGAATCTTGACCGGATAAATGGTTTGAAGAACAAAAAGTTTGGATTGTCGAAGTCCCATAGGTCAACAGGGAAACGAAGTCTTTTCCAACATTCTGGATTGAGAGAAGATTTATACCAAGACTTGCAGACCAAGGGAACGTTAAATAGCAGAGATTCCAAACCAACCCTCTCGAACACCTTGACCAAACAATCGTTGTTCAACTCCTCCCAGTTTCTTCCCTCCTCCATCTCTCTCCATTACAATGACCTTGAGCCTTTGGTAGTTGGGTTTATAAGGGAATGCTCGAAAGACCAAAAGGGTTGTCCTAGATTTTTACTGGAATTTGAGAATCGTATTGGGAACTGAATTGGAACGTTCCAACTCCTCCCAGTTTCTTCCCAGGCCTGACATGGGAGAATGGAATTACCGGGAAAAATACAAAAAGAGACATGGGAGAATGGAAATGGGAAAAGCCTCAATTAATCCGTCAAGACTTTTTAATTTTTTTGTTGACAGGTAGGCCCCAATGAGAGTTGAACTCATGACCTCTTAATTGTGAGGTGTTGGTCCTTACCAACTGAGCTACCTCCTTGGGGTAATTCTCCAAAACTGGATTGAGCTTTCTCATGGGGAATGGAACACTACCCGGTCGTGAGCCTTGCTTGGCGACCATGCCCAAACACACAATACCGCCTCGGGGCACCCTGAAAAATCCACATTTACATGGGAGCAAGTTGGTCATTTCCAACTGCTACAAGGCGGTTCTGTGTCTGGGCGTGGTCGCCACCGGGTAGCATTCTTTCTCCCCTTTCTCATTTACCAGCCTTGTCTCGAGAACCCACATTTTTTTTTTTTTTGTAAATGAGTACCCACATTAATTTATGGGATAAAGAACGCCACCCGGTCTTGCAGTGCCTACGCCTATACACAGCCACGATCGGCACAGTCATTTTGCACGAGGCTATATCTGATTATTTGGGCGTAGGTACACATCGCGTTGTGCAACTAGGTGGCGATCATTTTGCGCACGGTTGTGTCTAGGCGCAAGTACACACCACTCTCTGCGATCAGGTGGTGTTCCTTTTCCCTTAGTTTATTTTAAAAGTTTTGGGAAAAAGAACACTACCTGGTCGCGTGCAGTGCGTGGCTCCTGCTCCTAGACACATGGCTGCACAAAATGACCACCTCACCTTGAGAAGGGCATGGAGACTCCCAATGTACAAAGTAGACAGCAGAGTGGAGACCAAATAAATTAGTGTTCCTTATTTCTCCTTCTATGATCTTCCATTAAAACTTATGATTTTTTATTTTTGAATCTCCATTTCTAGGGTTCAAGTAATGTCTACTACGGTTCTCAATGATTCAATGACTAATCCAATCGAGCATCTGATATCCGCAATGAAGCAGATTTTCAGGAGGAACTTGGATTCTCCGAGAGCCATGAACTAGACCTGTTAAGGCTTCTTTGTTCTTCGTTCTTCTCCTTTGGGTTTGAAAAGGGTTTAAAGTAGAAAAGAATGGAAGAGAGGTTTTGTTTATAATGAAGGGCAATATGGTTAGTATAGTAAAAGTCTAACATTTTTTTTAAATAAGTTAACAGCTTGGATTAACTTATTAAATATTTAGAAAAATAGGGAAGGTATGTATAAATAGTGAAGAAAGACGGATGCATCGATAATTAATCAATACCTCAAGGGAGGTACGTGTAAATTTCCCTAAATTTATTTATTCAAAAGTACACATTAAGTTGGACATAACTAATAAACCCCCAAAGTGAGAGACTTATAACATTTTAATGCCTCCACTTAGCAATATCGCATAATAGACATAAACTTTTCTGAAAACCCTTTTAATACCTCCACTCAGCAATTAATTACAGTCACCACTATAGTCCATCGAAACAGCTTATTCAGAGAATCTTGATCATCAATTGGACATAAACTTTTCTGAAACCCTTTTAAAATAGAATTATTAATAAATAATAACAATATTTTAAATATTTTTTGTAAACTATTTATAAAACTGTCATCTTGTCCAATCACAATTTGATATCTTTTTTAAGATATTCATGATTTCAAGAAGTGAATTTCTTTTTGAGCATCTCTTTCATTCACAAACATACATTGTGAATTCAGATCACTAATATATAGGAAGCAGAGGCATTAAACGTTATTACAGCAAAATATTTAAAGTTTGACTGCAATGATAAGGACTTTTCAGGTATGGAGACTAAAAAGAACTATCACAAAGAATCTTATTACTACTAACACTAATCGATACAAGTTTTACAATTGATCATGCCCGATTTACATATAAATATTAATACTCACATTTATGATTTTGAATCTGTCATTCTCATAAACACACAATGTGAGAGCCATAGAAATAGAATACCTAATTCTATTTCTAATTACAAATAATCGCACAAATTAATATTATTTAAACCCTTTAAATTGGTTTTGATAGACACACAAAATTCCAACAAATTAAATTGAACATCATGTGACAGAAAATTTCCATGAATCTATCGATAAATCCATCAAACCCCCCACAGTTCTACATCGTCGACGTCCCGGAGTCCAAAAGGGAAACGAAGTCTTTTCCAACATTCAGGATTGAGAGAAGCTCTATACCAAGACTTGCACACAAAGGGCACATCCAATATCAGAGACTCCAATCCCACCCTCTCCAACACCTTCACCAAAACAATCCTCCTTCAACTCCTCCAACTTCCTTCCCTTCATTCTCTCTTTGTCTCGCTCCATCTCTCCGTGAAGGGAAAATAATGCAAATTAGATGATTTTTAAAGAAGTCTCTCTTCTGAGAAAGGAAAGTGATGGGCCCAGTTTATTTTAATGAACAAACTATTACTCAATTAAAGGGAATTTGAAAACCTATGGGGTTACTCAGTTGGTTAGGATCAACATCTCATATTAACTAATAAGATCACCCAATACCAACAAGCACCAGTGGTCTAGTGGTAGAATAGTACCCTGCCACGGTATAGACCCGGGTTCGATTCCCGGCTGGTGCAGTTTCTGCGGGGATAGCTCAGTTGGGAGTGTCAGACTGAAGATCTGAAGGTCGCGTGTTCGATCCACGCTCACCGCACAAAAATCCTTGAAAAATTAAATTTTTATAAGCCGTCTTAGCTCAGCTGATATATATTTTCAGTTCAGGCAATTTTTTAAATCAGTGGCTAGAGCCTATTGGACCACTTGTCCAAAGTTGTGGGGCTCACTGTTTCTCTCTCTCTCTCTTTCCTCTTTTGAGATGACTCATTCATCCATGAGGAATTGGGATCCTCTATTTTCGCCTGCCTGATACTACTATGTGTCCAACAGATACAATAGGGCGATGAAAAGACCACCTTACCCTTGCCCAAGCGGGAGGTAAGGTGGTCTTTACCACTTGCTGTATGTAGAGCGCACGGCAATACCGGGCAGGCGGAAGTAGAGGATCCGGACTCATACCCTATAGCACATGACACTCTCTCTTCCCTCTTTGATATGACTTGACTCCCTTATCTATGTATCAAGGATATCTCAATACCTGATCCCCATCATTATCTTAACCGAACGAAGCCAAGCGTGATCAACAACTCCTACGTTCTCTCACACGCACTAATCATCCTTAATGAAGCAGATTTTGCTGGGCTGGCCCTCTAGCTCCCGCCGCGGCTAGAGGAGAGCCAGATCCAGAGGAATGATTCCTAATCTTGAATCAGAATGGCCAATTTTGGCTAGTGGTATCGACCGGTCCTGAAACTGATCCGATACATCTCTACTAACAAGGGTAAAAAAGGTTTAAAAAAATAGTTTTTTTATGGAAAAAAAGGGACAAATGTATCATATTTGGACCGATTATAGCGATTATAGGGCGCTACCAATCTGATACACCGATCCTGATACCAAGATTACGAATCATACTAGGAGTTGTGTCCCATGAGCGAGGACCAAGAAGAGTGCAAGAGTGGAGGTGGGGAAAGAATTTTGGATAGTGGGCACGATGGGACTGAATATTAGGGAAGGTTTGAGAGGAGCGCAGAGGTTTAAGGGTATGTATGACAACGTTTCTGTTCCAAACTACTATTTCTGAATCAGAAACAGTATTTTGTTTTTCTGTGATTTTAGAGTAATTCTAAATCAACAATGTAGTATGGTAAACCATAAAACTAGAAAAAAAAATTGTTTGTGCCACAAGAAAAAAAAGAAACATATGGATTGCATACTAAGAGAAGAATTTCTTCTATTTTATGGTGATGATGGTGGCAATGAAGGTAAAGGTTGAAGTGGCGACAATGGTAGTGTGGGGGTGGGGGTGATGGAGGTGGTGGTAGCAGACATTTTGGCTTTCAATATGTGTCTGTTTTTTTGGAGCTTTTTTTTGGTGTTTTTCAAAACTGTATCAGAATCATTTCTATTACTCGGTTCATACCAAATATATATATATATACAAAAATGGACCGGGCTACACATGCAGGATCCTCCTCCTAGAAACCCAAAAAAAAAAAACAAAACACCAGAAATGATATTTTGGAAGGCTACCATACAGACCCTCACTATCTCAAACTCGTGGATATGCACAGAGATGGTAAGTTGATTTGGTGGTCTGATGCGGACGCAGCAATTAGAGTAGGTGCTTCCGAGCATGTGCAACGGGGTTAGGAGAGAGAACTCTGGTGGACCATGCACTCAGCATCCTTAATAACAGATCTGGGATCTGGGTTTATACAATGGAGAAAAAAGAACCACTAGGAATTCCAAATGGAACATCATCAAACAATGAAACAACATTGAGGAGTTATGAAGTTATACTTTAAATGCATGAACCAAGAGTTCTACAAACTGGACTAAACTTGGCATCTGAACCAGGTTTACTCGACAGCTACAACCTCACCCACCAAAAAAAACCCAATACAACAAATTATAGGCTGGATTTGACATTTTTCAGAGACCATGCAATCCAGATTACATTTTGCCAACCACCGAAATTTCAAACACATGTTTCCAGCACATCTAATTTCTGCCACCAAACATTCAGTTGATAGTTTGTACATTATTGACCATGGAATAGATGGGAACCCAAGATTGAGCACAAACCAAATTTGCTAAATCATCTCACAACCATATGGCTCATAATGTATGAGGGTTTCTTCCATTGTTCTTCAGTGGTTCCTATTCTCGAACATTCCCAATTGGAATAGATGAAGGATGTATTGGCACATGGAGATTTCAGATTGGTCTGAAACATAATAGATGCCTAGACGACTTGGATATCTGTCTTAATGCTAACAAAACTGCCAGATGGTAGATATGGCTGGGTGTGCTGGAAACCCATCCACAAAGCTAAAAAAAACCCACTACTTTCACCTAAAGTTCCAACATATGCTGCTAGACTATTTCACTCTCAAATCTCAATTTTACAAAATGATTACCAAATGTGGAATACTTGTGACACAGCTGCGACAAGGAATAACATTGGTGTCCAGGTGTCAAAATCCGGAAGGCCTAGTATCACACCATGTCAACAGAGAGCAGGCTAGCCGGTGCGCTGGACAAATCAGAAGGTACAACCACAGCAGATGAAGAAGAAGCAGAGCATTGCAGCCAAGGCAAAGGACTCGAACACTGTGATCAAAGTCCACATGACATTATCCACAACAGAGAAGTCAAGATCAGGCCACTGGAAACTGTGTGGAGCCCACCTTGGTGTCAAGTATGAGAAGTCGAATTCCGGCCATCGGGAGATCAGTGAAGATAAAGAGAAGTCAAAATCCAGCCATCTGAAAGCCAATGAAGACCACCTAAATCCTGCCATCTGGAAGCACAGGAAATTTGGTTTTGGGATGGGGGGTTAGAGTGAGTGCAGAGTTGGTTTGTGGTTGTGGTGATCTCAACGTAGCAATGTACACATGAAATTTTTTGAGAAACACAAAAAAATGGCACAATTCAAGGACAGAATGAGTCCATATTATACACTGCCCATTTTATTTGTGAACGTATCCAATATTATTCCATTTCTGCCATATTTTTCATTTTTAGGTTATATATGTAATTAGAAAACTTTCTTATATTTGCAATAGATATAAATAATATCTTTGGAAAATTTTTTCCTGAACATACAGGCCAGAACACAATCTTGCATAGCTGGAATAACTGCCACATGACAATGGCTGTTGGTCAACCAAGCCACGAGATAGATGCTGAATTCCCCGAATAGACCAGGTGCCAAAATCTATGGCTCATCATATTATTTACCACGTTAACTTTTTAAAACAACTTTCAAGACATTATTGACACGTGGAGAAGTTAGATTGGTTTTGAATCTAAGCCACTACTAGATGACGATGTGGACAACAATCCCCACTGAACTTGCGACACAAACTGCCACATAGCAGTTTCGCCAGATTGGGTTCCAGAGTTGCATATGCCAGAAAATAAAGGCGAGTTGGAATGCTTTCTTTCCTTGCATTGCTGGTTCAATTTTTTAGAACTATGTTAGAAGTTCTGTGATGATAGGATGCAAACACCAATACTATAGTCAAGGATACAAACATGAAACACCAATAACATAGTCAAGTCGTTAATATATTGGAAAGCAAAATAACAGATGAATTATTCTAGTACTGAGCAGACATAACCACTGGCAACAAAGGCAACAGGTTTGAGTTGATCAATTATCATACGCATGTGAAAAGAATGTGGATGAGTCTCTTCAAGATATTTTATAGTTTCGAGTATCAAAGTATTCAATCTTGTCTAGGGTTAATAGAGGTTTTCGAGTACCTGAGTCTTGGAGCATTCACTCTCTTGATGACCTTCAGGATGTATTCATTCCAAGAGAGGCCCACAAAAAAATTTACCAGCAGAGGTAAGGTAAATTTTGTTCTAAGTCCTTATTATTGCCTTTCAGGAATTTGTCTAAACTTCAACCCAAGGATCCCAACAATACCGGAGTCCCAGATCTATAATCCATATAAAGCTTTCTGGAAGCCTCACACTGTTTCTAAATGCAAAGCATCGGGGAAGTAGATATCCAACATAAAAGGTTATCACCTCTAACGTGTACTGAAAGAGGCAGGTGGGTTGGTTCCTCTCTCCTTATATTTGTTTCACGTGTAAATTAGAAGGCTGTCTCATGTCCACGGTAAATAGCTACTCTCTCTTGCCAGAAAGTTTTGGTCCACGTTCTGGTAGTGTCTGAGATGCAGTAGGTTCCCCTAATGATATAAGGGATCACTGATGGAATTCTATGAACTCCACTTTACGTCCCCTTCAGCTCTAAGGGAAGTTCTTACGGGAGGCACACTTCTTGCTATTTTTGTAGTGCTTGTGGGAAGCGAGGAAATGGAACTTTACAGGATTCATTTTCTCCCAGGATCTCATTCAAAAGGTTCTCAGTTCATCAAACTGGGCTGCAGCCAATCCATATTTCAGAGAGGTTTCACATACCTATTCTACGAAAGAAGGGATTTGTCTTTAGCGAAATTCTCACTCCAATAGTCCAATTGGGGTCTACATATTCCAATGATTTGGTGGCTGACTTTGATAGAGAAGCTATTATCAGACAAATAATTTGCTTTTAGCACATCCCTCTATGACTTTCTTTTAACCATAGTTGTCACGGCATCACGGTGATCCAAATCGGTGGAGGGGTGTCACGTCGATATATCGACATGTCGCCCGCCATGGCAACCATGTTTTATTTTTTATTTTCTCTATTTTTAATGTGTTAATAGATGTATACTCAAGCCATGTTTTATTTTTTCTCTATTGTTTCTCAAGTTTTAAGAAGAAAATTCAGAAATCGAAGAAGAAATCGAAGAGGGAAAGAAGACAGGAAGAAGAAATCAAAGAAGAAATCGAAGAGGGAAAGAAGAAATCGAAAGAAATTGAAGAGGGAAAGAAGAAATCGAAGAGGGAAGAAGAAATCGAAGACAGGAAGAAGAAATCGAAGAGGGAAAGAAAGACAGGAAGAAGAAATCAAAGAGGGACGCCATGGTGTAGGTCGCCATGCAACCCTCTCCAACGCCAGGACACCATTACAACTATGCTTTTAACTGCGCATTCATTACCTCCCCTACCACCCCCCCCCCCCAAAAAAACAATTCCCAAATCTATGCTTGTATTCTTTCACTCTTGGGTGGCTCTCTCAGGCATCCACAATCATGGGCAAAGTTTAGGCCCATTACTAAATCATTCATGCCTTGGGTGGGGACTTATTAGAAGATCTTATTTTATTATTTGCTTGTGTTTTATCACTACATGTTTAGTAGCATGTTGTTACTGTAATGTTACTAGATATTAGTTTCTATTTTATGTCAGATTGCAAAATATTGTAATTAAGTAGGACTCTTTATAAAGTCCACCTACTTCTTAGTTTCTAATTTGAGTTCTACAAGATGGATCTTATACTAGGATTAGTTTCCATTCTATTTACTATTTTGTAGAGAGATATTGCTCTCCACACAAAAGAGGGGCTGCCTACACACACCCCACGATTTTTTAAGTAAAGAAAAATTTGTCTTTGTTGTTGTTCTTCTATTCTGGCATGCGATATCAAGCAAGTACCCGAAGTCTATTTCAGTTTATCCTCTACTGTTCTGGAAGATTATTTGAAAACATTTATTTCTGTTCATCACTCCATACCAGATCTGAGATTCACTGCTGGTTCATTGCAGTTAGGAGAGACCTATGGTTCCCCTGTCTTAATATCTTTTTGCTGCAACCATATACATGTAATATCTCCACATCCAATCATTGAATGTTTGAGAAATTCTGGGGTTCATACCTACTAACCATACTCATCCATTGACAAGAACTTGGTCTGGATCACCGGATCAGATCTACAGATTGGTAGATTATGGTAGTTACTAAATCAGAGATCCCAGTTGCTATTTTCTATGCCTCTAATGATTATTCAATCTGTCTAATGGATTACCTTGGGTTTGATTATTGAGTGGGTGATCTTTTGTTAATTTGATAGTGAGTTGCTGTGTTTATGTGAAGTTACAGCTAAGTTACTAATACTGAAATCTAGTTGCTATTTTGGTGATCCTACAACTTCTGCACACCTTACCGTTGGATTGGGATCAAATTTTGGGGTATTGGGAGAACTATTAATACTTTTAATTTGGGGCTGATCACACTTGTTGCTTGGGAGATATCACCAGTTTAATTTTCTGGTTGTGCACTTCCATGGTCCTGCTGTGGATAGGATTCTGAAATCTATGATGATATTAGATTGAACCCGTTACACTCTCTTTGTGAGTGTGGGTGTGGATTCTCAAGTAATTTAGTTGAATCCATAGGATTGAACGTTAAGAAAAAAAAAGGAAGGAAGGGAGGGAGGGAGGGAGGGAGGGAGGGGGGAGGGGGGGGGGGGAACCACCAACCTTGGTCCTCAGCACAATATTTAGAATATTCCTCTATGGAGCTGCTTCTTGCTATTCAGCGGCAGATGCTTTATTTCCACCTCTATGATCTTCAATATTCTGACTGAAGTTGTCTGTTTGCTAGTGGAGCACCATCTGCCACAAAACAGGGGAAAATAGAATTGTTATGTCGTGTCATTATTTTTATTTTTCCCAATTTATTTCCCATATCCATTTAGAGACAAAACCACATGCGTAAAAAGCCAAACCAAAAGGCAGAGTACTTTATATGGAACAAAGATTAAAATCATACTTTTTCCTATGAATAGCGAATTAGTAATCAGCACAAAAAGAATATAGACATAAAGCCCTCATATAAGAGCATCCTCAACAAAAATCATCATGAGAACAAAAGGAAAAGCAACATAGGAAGCTGTAATGGTAGTCAACATTACATTCACAACAAGCAAGAGATGACCTTTATCCAAAACTAAAAAATTGCATTAAGCATCTCATTTCAGGGCCTTGTGGGTGAAAGCATGAAAAGTCTCTGTAAATTAGGCTTCTATCTAATTTTACCATTTCATTAAAGGAAAAACATTTATTTCACTGTTTGTTGTTTTGTTACAACATGTACAACCCCCCCCCCCCCACACACACAAAAGAAAATGCTCTCGACATGATTGATCCCTACCTTTTAATAGTCATTAGAGGGAGAGCAAGAAACAAGGGACATTTGAGGCTTCTTCATGGGACTGCAATAGCCAGATTATATGAAAGGATTTGAGGGAGAATCAAGTATACCAAACCCATTCATTGGAAATAAGTAATGCATGTCAAGGCAAATTCATGTCAGCCTTGCAGTGGCTTACATAATACTCAAAAGATCAAAATCATAACAGTTCAAAGTTATAACAGTCCCAAAAACCATCAGCACTCCAGGAAATATTTGATACTATATTTTACGCCATCAAAGAAAGAAAAAAAGTAATAAAGCTTACACACAAGAGAATAAACATATCTAAGCAACACCATTGATTGGGCTAATAGCTAAGTGGCTACTCATACTACTGAAATCCCCAAAAATGTAATAAATATCCTCCAAAAAAGAGAATTAACAACTAGTGTTCTGAGGTCATAAGAATGAGGAAAGATATACTTTAATCATTCACGTGCTCTTCAACACCACTAGAGCAAAGAGAAAGAGGTGAGGTAAGTTTAATTTGCAGAAACTAGATGTATTATTTAGGTCTCAGAAAGCAACACACTTGAGAGGATGCTCAAGAAATTTACCCAGGTAACTAATAGGATAGATCCTGAAAACCCATAAAACAATCTTGTAGCGCCATATGTTATAGGTAGAGGTAATTTAGAGTTGAGACAGGTCTTAATTACTGAAAGTTACTTCAAAGTCTCACCAAAAGAAAAGGTTAATTTGAAGACTTACCATTCAGTTTAGAATTTTTTTTATTTTTAATTTGTATAACCTTTCTGGATAACCCCAACCAATTTGAGGGAATTTGACAAGAAGGTTTAAAATATTGGTATCAGGTATCGTATCAGAAGGGTGATTTTAAGAGACGTATTGTATCGTATCAGAGAGACGCAAGAAACACTAGATACGCTAAATACAGACAGAAATGGTCAAGAAACATATGAAAATGCTTAAGATATATGCAAAATACAGTTTTGAAGCATAGAACACTATACATAAGTAATATGTAAAACATATCATGTATAAAATAGAAAACAAAGTACGAAGAAACAAGTGCATTAATTGATTGTACATAAAGGATGAGGTTTCTTACATGTACTATTACTAATACCAAATTGTTTTCACGTATCGTATCGGTACCTTAAAGATGCGATACATATCAGTTAGTATTGGCGCATGCAGAAGGATACTTAAAACCTTGCATGACAATATCCTGAGGGTGGCTGATTCCATTACGCTGTCTTTCATGAAATTACCAACCTGCTCTGTCACTATATGCCAGAGTTTTTTCGATAAGAGTGAGATTTTTAAAATTTGCTGAGGATCTTACAAAACCATAGATTTTCTTTTGGTTGGGCTTTCAGAAACCATTATATTTTCAATTCACTTTGGACTCCACAGACATCCAAACATATTGAGATAGCTCAATGTGTTGATACATTGCAATAGAACAATTCAACTTTACTTGCCCCCATCACAGAAGTGGAAGAAGGAACTAAAGAGAGATTTATATGCTTTCAAAGTTTAATTTGGTCTGGGTGGATGTGTTTTTCCAATTTAATGGCGGGTCATACTGCCACTGTTTTGATATAAGCACAACTTTAATGTACCAACTATTTTTTTTCCCTTTTACCTATAAAAGTTTTTGCAAAAAAATTTGTAAGCAGGGATTACTACTCAAAGTCAAAACTCCTTTTCAAAATCATAGTTCTCCAAGCTCAATAAAATTTTGACTTCTTTCTGTTTATCAGTACTATTATTCTGGACCAGTAAACATGTTTGCTGCTGGAACTAAACTCATACTCATGAGCAGAACCTTAACTTTTGTAGAAAAAAAAAACCCCATCTATAAAAGAAGAGGTTGCCAAGGTCAAAAATAATCCAAGCCATGAATCAAGACTCATGAAAACAAAACTATGTATGCTTACTATTTCTACTAAATATTAGATAAATAACTCTAGAAAAGCCGTAAAAATGAATAAATCAGGTTGTTATTGATGTCTTGGTGATTTTACTTTGATTTTCAACCCAAGCATTCTCAAGGTAGTCAAGAATGTTAGAACAGGATTCAAATAAACGATAAAAAGTCATTGGGTTTGGTTGAGTTTAAGGTGACACTTAGTTCAGTAAGTGGTTAGCCATTTCCACCGCAAAATAGAGTAACAAGTAGCACATGTTGTACTTATATTCTCAGTCTAAGAGAAGCAAAAGACACTCTTATGGGTGTTCACAGTTATCAAGAAAAGCAAAAGACATACTTTTGATATACCTCATTCCAAAATTAAATTCAATAAGGATATTTGGTGCAGACAGAAAAAACATAAGTTCAGGTTTTTCCTATTTCACACAGATAAACAGCAGATAAAGCTTCAAATGTTATAATATTCTAATCTCAACAAAACAGGGTAAAGCTCAGCACAAAAACACATCAAATGAAAACTTGAAGTCAAACAAAAACTACAGACAACCAATGAAATATCGAAACTTAGGGTTTCAAATAATATTTTCTAAAGGTTGCCGCAAAGGTTCGTTCAAAGATCAAATTCAACTCTTATCAAAAAAAAAAATCAAATTCAAGCACATGAAACCCACTAAAAATATGCTGGAAACAAAGAAAGATAGAGTTCAAGAGCCGAAAAGAGTGTCACCTGGAATCAAGAGACAGCCTTGAAGATGAAGTTTCTTCTACAATAAGTAAAGGGTTCTCGGTTCTCGGTTCTCGGTTCTCGGTTCTCGGCTTTGGTTCAGATTGAAAACTGAAGAGGGACTGCAATATAGGGCTTCGGCCTAAACCCCAGTGAGAGCAGAGATCTAAATCTAATCTAATGGGGCTTTATAGGTGTAGCAATTAGCTAGAGATGATCCAGGAACATAGCGTTGGAGGGAAAAGAATTACAGATAAACCTAACCCCTCAAATCTTCAATGATGACTATCAAAATTAAAGCAATTGATATTTTCTTCGCTGGTGAATCATTTTTGTCGCTTTTAACGATTTAATCATCCTGTCACGTCAAGTAAGTAAACCAAATTTTAAATAAATTTCTTGAAATTTTGGTGGTACGAGTTTCAAATTTAAATTTTACAATCTTCTGGATATTCTTTCCCGGGAGATACTGCTTAAATTGAGGATGTCTATCCATTACAACCTTTGAGCCTAGAGGGTAAGGTTTTATTGCGTGACGATATTACTCTTCAATAAGAGGAGAAATATTTGCCCCCAAACATAGACACAGGGAACCCTCCTAAAATGACATCGTCACCCTTTATGAAAAGTGAAAATGCCTTCCCTATTGATATTTCTCCATGCGTTTTCATTGATTCCTACGGTAACATTCTCATGTTTCTATCTCTTCTACTCAAAAGAAGATGGTAAAAATGTTTTTTTATATGAAAAACAAAAATATAAACTCGTAAAAATGCTGGCATAGACCACATTCCAATACAAAAGACTTTCTCTCAAAACTTTTTTTTTTTGGTAAAGTATCTCAAAACTTAACAGATAAGTAAAATATGTGTTGACCTTCTTAGTTAAATGGTAGGATTGATTAACACATTCCCTCCACATGGCCCTAGGACTGTAAGGGGCTTAGTTAGTAAGTTCGGGAATGGCAATTGAACGGGAACGGATACGTACGGCAATTAAACAGATTAGACGGTAATAATACTTTAAAAAAATTCGGTTTCATAAAACGCATATAGTAATAATATGGTACGTATTTAATACGGGTATAATACGACATAGAAGACAATAATACTTTAAAAAAAACGGGCATATATTCATTATATAACATGCATTCATCACCTAATAAACAAAATAATATCATGATTTTATGAACTAAAATAAACACAATAATATAATATGTTATATAACATCTCTAAGATTATCATTTAACATACAAAAATATCAATAATCTACAAGAAATGAATGTAGATTGTCTGAAAATGAGATGAGCAAGTTGATTACCTCATCATTAAATCATTCTTTCAACATTACATTTCTTTCTATCTACAATGAGATAACCATATATTTTTGACCAGATGTGTTATTGTGAAGGGGAATGAGTTCCCACTAATTAACCAACACAAGACAAGAGGGAGAGTTCCAGATATGGATCTCCACTGTACACATTAGCTACAAGAGACAGAAAAACAAGAATAAAATAGAATAGAGATTGAGTCGTTCTCGCCAATATCACACCAGATTCATTTGCTTTACTACCACCATCCAAGTTCAAAGACCAGAGAAACAAGAGGAGAGTACAAGACTTAACTGCCGCTTTGTTGAACGGAGATGGGGAGGATGATTGGAGATGGAGGGTGGCTACTGTTGCCTGCTACGGTTGGATGTTCAACGCAAATCGAAAGGGACGAAAGGGAAAGTGAAATTGTTTCCCTAAATTCTAATCTTTTGGGTTTTTTTTTTTTTTTAAAAGGTGTATAATACGTGTATTATACGAGTATAATACTCGATCGATTAAAAAACACATTTTTTTATAAAAATATGGAAAAATACGGGGACGGGAGTATTATACGTTTAAAAATTAGGATACATGTATAATACGCATATTATACGCATATTTACGAACTAAGGTAAGGGGTACCCATGTAGATATTTTTGTGTCGGTAGGTACGACTTACGAGGACCACTATTATAGCATAAAACGGGTCAGATCTGTCATGGATCTAGACAAATTTGAACCCATGGTGGTGGTGGACCCGAGTCACCCGATACATGAGGGTCTCATATGTGGATGTGATCTTTTTATGAAAAAATAAAAAAGGTAATTTATACATACCATCCCTGAGGTTTGACGAAAGGATAATTTTATCCTCCAGTTTTAGAAAATTTTGCATACCCCCTGAGGTTTGTAAACGGTAACAAATAAGCCTATTCCGTCAATTTATGATTAATACTATTAAAAATATGATGTGAATTATTGAAATTGTCCTTTCAAGAAACAAAAAAAAAACAAAAAAAACCTACAACTCATATTCCCTAATCGATTTCGAAAAAATGAGTTGGAAGTATCCAAATACTCACAATTAGATAATAAGAAAGTCTATATCCATAACCATCACCATGGCTATACATACATTATGGGAAAAACCCATTAAAATTGGGAGCTTTCAGAACTAATAAACCAACTGAATCCCATTCCAGCGATGTCAAATCCATCTTCTCCAAATCTTTTAGGGTTTGAAAAAAGAGAAGATGAGTTGGGCTTTCTTCTAGAGATTCATGAGGAAAGAGATGGATTTGGATAGAAAAAGAAGAAAAACCCCCTTGTGGAGAGGCGGTCCAGCTGGGGAAAGGTGATCACAAAATCCCATTATTTTTCAATTCTTTGGTTCTTTCAAATATTGGGTTACGTTTCTGAATCTGATTTCGATTATTGATTTTTCAGTCACTCTGTAATGCGTGTGGGATCAGAAACAGAAAGAGAAGGAGGGCTCTCCTCGGCTTGAACAGTCCTTTAGATTTTACCATTTTTAGATCGACCAACCTTGAACATCGATCTTCTCTGTGTTGCAGGGTAAGAAATAGAGAGAAATGGTAAGAAAAGGGCGACGTTTTGATCAATCCAATCTCCAACCATGGTAGCTCAAACCCAGCTTCAACTCCATCATGAGTTTCAGGTGCGCAAAGGGGGAGGATTTGGGATTTTCCCCCAATTTCAAACCCTAAATCGTTGAAAGGGTTTTGAAACCCCAATGGCAAGGGTAATTCCGTCAGTTCATTCATTCATACAGGCAGACAGGGCCAAACTTGCACCCCCTTATTCTGCATAAAACCTGCAACTCATCTTCCCCAAATAATTTTTAACACTGGTAGTCACCTCTTATTTTTAACACTGTTGGTCATGAACTGATGGAATGGGCTTACCTATTACTGTTTGCAAACCTAGGGGGGTATGCAGAATTTTTCAAAACTAAAGGGTAAAATTATATTTTCGTCAAACCTTAAGGGTGGTATGTGTAAATTATCCATATAAGAAAGGCATGTGTTCTGAATTTGAATACATATGGTAGAGATGTAAATGGATAGCTAAAAATTAGTATTCGATTAGTGTTCAAATCCGTTTGGAGGTTTTCGAATCTAGAATTTTGGTTTTCCAATAACAACTAAATCCCTCCGAAAGACAATTAGATTCGGATAGTTCCATTTTAGATCGGATAAATATCCAAATAATTTACTATTTGATTGTGAAATGCTATTAGTTTAATATTTTTGTAAAAACATATGATATATTACTATATTATCCTTATTATAAACACTTTTATAAGAATATTTTGGTAATCGGAATCGATAATCGATAATCAGAGTCGAAAATCAGTGACCATTGTCGAAAATCTATAATCGATATAAGTCAGATTCGGTTACTAATCCGATAGTTTATCGGATTGAATACTATCCGAATATTCGATAAACTCCCGAATTTAGATATGATATTAGTTTTTAAAATTCAATCGGATATCGGATTGGTTATGGATATGTCATTTGGTAAATTGATTTGGATTCGGATAGTAGTAAATCCAAGCCGAATTCGATTCGTTTACATCCCCACATATTGGTGATTTTATTATGAGAAAAAGAATTGTACCCGATTGCGTAGATCAAATATATATCACATTAGTGATCTGAGGCTTTATATCAATCCTAGTCAGATTATTTTTCTAACTCCATAGAGTTGGTAACACTATCTCATTAGTCTCACCAGGTACATATCCAAGACAAGCTAGACCTTTACTCTTTGCCTATATTTGGAGGCATTGACTTAGGTTCTAACAAGTAATAATATATTTACAATTTATATCTTTTGTCTTATGGCTTTCGATCCAGCATTCCCACAAAGCCATAAATCATGGAATTTTAACTTCCTTGCTTTTTTTTTTTTTTGCTTGGTCTATCCTACTCAAGGGCCCAAAGGCCAACTACAAGCTAAGGAGAAGGCTAAGACAAGCCCACAATCTACAACTAAGGGCAGGGGGCGGGGGGGGGAGAAAGATGCCTTTTTTTTTGCACAAATGCAATTCAGGAGAGTCGAACCTTAGACCTCCTGGGGGGCATGCACCAACTTGCAATGCCTCCAGCCAACCGAGCTTGCGGTTGTTTGCACTTCCTCTCTATTGGGTGCTCCCATGTAACTACGTGCCAACTGTTATCTTCTAATTCACCAACAGTTGCAACCTTGGCTGATGGTCTGTTCAAAGGCTCTGCCTTGTGTGAAGACACCGTGGTTTAGGAAGTAACACCCATCATTCATTGCTCTCTTTTTCATGTCTTAAACATCATAATTTTTTCATCTTATGAAAAACAATCACAAACTGGTACAACTCCATAAAGTTATATTCACTAATTCATTGACACCGATGAAAAATAAAACAAAAACTGAAATTATTGTCTGAATTTTTTTTTGTATAAACGGAAAAGGCGAGATCTCCTCTCCTTATATAGTAGAGGGAGCATGGTTTGAAGTATCAGATCGGATCGGCCGATTTTGGCTGGATCAGATCGATATCGGGTAAGACCAATCCCGATACCGATCCGATGTAGTTGAACGGACAAGGGTAAAATGTAAAAAAAAAAAACAAAAAATTTTTTTTTATAAGAAAACAAGAACAAAAGTGTTATATTTGTCCGAGTTTAGATGATCTCGATCCATATCGGCCGATCCAATCCCGATCCGATCTGATCCAAGCCGATACCGAAATCATGAACCATGAGAGAAAGAGACACAACATATATAGGGATGTCTCCAAAACACACCCAACAGAAAAACCAAATATAGTTTGAAACTTTAACATTAAAACATTAAAAATTCCAACAAGGGAGAGGGAAGAAAGAAAAAAAGTCATGGAAGGAATAAGGAATTCGGAAGGCCTGAATAGGGACTGCTTGATAAGGGTGTTCGAGAAAGCAAGATTAGAATCACTAGCCCTAGATATCCCATTCGTCTGCAAGTCATGGTATGAAGCTTCTTTGAATCCCGAATGCTGGAAAGTTGTTGAATTTCCCAAGTTTCTTCCTTATAACTTATCATCACATCCAAGATGTGGTCTTTTTATGATTTTGGGGGGGAGAATATGGCACAGAGGAGAGCTTGTATTTCAATTGCTTCGTAAAGATTGTTTTGAAACGGAGCCAAAGGTCTGCTCTCAAGGTTGTGCTTCCAGACTTTTGTACCACAGAGTCATTGGAATATGTCGCGGAAGAGTAAGTTTTACTTTCACTTTCTAGGTGTGTCTTTCCTAAACGGCCTTGTATAGATCTGTACTAACCATGGTTTAGTTCTCGGAAATTGGATCGCGATCGATCTTGACAGATATATGATCTGATATCGATCCAGATCATTCAGAATTACTTAAATCGGCCTTAACCGATACCAATTTGATCTGATCCAAGATTACAAACCATGGTCCTAACCATCAAATCCAATAAACTAAATTGTAAACTGTCATGAATTGTTTTGAGACTTGAATCCTCTCCAGTGCGTCAGTGTGTGTTAAGTGTGCATCTGACGGTTCGACAGTACATTCGATGCATGCCAAGGGTGTCCAGTTCCAGTCCACTGGAGAGGATCTGGTTCGATTGTTTTGGGTCACCCAAATTGGTTGACGGTCCATGACTACTATCCTGGTTTATGTTTTAATAGTTTTGATTTGAACATTCTATAAAAACTATGTACTATTGTAGTAATGTCAAATCGGTCACTCTGGTCCTCATCACTGTGGATCTAATCATTGCACCAAGGCCCATCCTCTATATATATTTTCCATCGATCATACCTCAAAATCTAGGCAGCAAATTAATCAAGATTCAAACTGGATGAAGAACTATTAAATTAAAAAACTATTCAAGAACAGCAACGAAATTGTTTATTTATGAGAAAAAGAACTTCGTCCAGGAGTGTGGCCTACACCAGCACCTCCATGAGTCTATGTCTCTCTTCCTCATATGAAAAGACAGCTCTGCCTCACTCTCTGACAGAAAACTGCGTCCCTTTATTTATTACAAATAGTATTCCTTTATCCTGTTTGTTCCCTTTCCGAATCTGATCTTACATTGGATACCCTGAGTACATAAAAAAATTTTAGGGAAAAGACAGGAGATTTTGTTGTATGCTCAGGGGCACTTGTGTCTACCACCATGGGTGGTCATGTGGGCATAGCAAGCGCACGTATCATAGTTTCCAGAAGTCCCTGGTGGCACACAGCCACAGCGGTTGCAGCATGTGTTGCACGCCCTTATGCACATCTTATTCCTTGACGCCTTGCTGCATCTGTAGTTGCACTTCCCAGGACAATCTATCAAACTCAATTCACAATTCTTCCAATTAACAAACATTATTAATAATAATCTCAATTTTTAAATGTTTAATAAAGGAAAAATTTTCACTTAATTATCCTAAAACTTAACATTAATTTATTGGATGATTAAGAATCTATTAATATTCATACCAATTCCTTGAACTGTCAATCGCCCTCCAGTATAAACAGCTATCTGAAATTTTCAGAATAAATGAATCAATCGGATGAGATGATAATAGTAAAACAAGGAGAAAGAAGGGAGAGGGTTCTGTAAGAAACTAGTATATTGAGTCCACCAATGAGGAGTGACGAAACGGTTTCGTACGTAAGGGGTAGAGAGGTCATTTCTTGTAAGGAAGAGAGAGAGAGAAGATGCTAGTGTGCCCTTAGGCTTAAAGAACATAATACAGTGAAGAATCACACATGAACCGAAGAAAACTCACCTCAAACACAACAAGGAAGCAGAAGACTATGAGCAGCAATGACCTGTGAGCTCTATCCATGTCTTAACCCAGAGAGAGAGAGATTAAAGAAGAAGGTGGGGATACAAGAACATGTAGCCACTTATATAAGGGAGAGAGAAAGAGAGAGAGAGAGAGAGAGAGAGAGAGTTTTAACAGTTAAGACTTACGTGAAGAGAACCTAGTGATTATTTTAACAAACCCATCCACCTTTTCGGAGTTTCACACATAATACATTTTTTATGAGTCCTAAGATTGAGAAGTTCACTCTTGGAAGACCAACCAAGAGTAAGAATCTAGTGTGTATAAGAGTTCCATCACACACAAAAATCAGATTTCTTCCATCACATCAAACCATACAATACAGATAATAGAGTTAAAACTTTCCAATTACACCAGTTCACCATTTTGAGATAATTTCTCAAATTTCAGTCTCCATTTACAAGAGAAAAGCCAAGAAGGTGTGAGTCTCTATAGTATTCTCAATCAGCTAAGTGAACAGTTCATTTTAAGGACCTAAGCTTAAGTGGGAAGTGTCTGTTCCAATCAGAAAATCAAACCTAGGGATGCAAGTTTGGCCCTGTTGGCCTGAACCTGCCCTGAGCCTGAACAGGGCTTGGGCTGAGATATTTGGCCCTAAGGGCGAGTCAGGGCTGGAAATTTTTGGCCCTGAGTCAGGGTCGAGCCGGGCCAGGGTTGAGGTCTCGAGCTAAGCCTACCCGGCCCGGCCAGGCCCGACCCTGTTTAAGTTAATACTATAAAATATATATTGATATAATATAAACTTTAAACGTCACCCACATTGTGTAATATAATATATTATATATGAAGACAATAAGTGATATAATTCCCTACATTTTATTACAGTGTTATTTTATGTAAAATTGATAATTTTCTCTCCGGCCCATTCCAACTCATGCTTTTCCTTCCCCCTCCTCATGATCAGGGCCTTCCTCCTCCCCATGATTAGGGCCAATCAGGGTCAGCCCAGCCCAACCCTGAGGGCGGGTTAGGGTCGGATTTTTTTGGGCCTGAGTTAGGGTCGGGTTGGGCCTGGGCCCAACTAAGGGGACTTAAGGTTGGGCTAGGCTTCTATAAAGCCCGGCCCAACCCGACCTTGTTGCAGCCCTAGCCAAACCACCACCACATACTATAAACCAAGTTTGAACGAGTTACCATAATCAATTGGGAGAGTTTGGGATTGGATTCTTTTATAGGGGAAGTGATGAGTCCACCATAATTGGTTTTGTCTGAAGCATACACTCAACCACAACTAGAATTTAATATGGGTTCTACGATTTTCGTCGCCCCTTGATTAAGAGGGTGGTTTTTGTTATTGGTGAAACTTGATCTTAGTTTTAATCCAGAGAGTATCGTTGATTCTTCGGCGGGCTGTTTTGGGTTCAAAATCCGAGAAGGGCTCGTTGAGATCTTCGATTGATATATTATTGCCTTATGTTGGTTTGTACCTCGGACCAATCCGGGTGGACTTCTAGGGGCAGTTTTGTACTTTCGTGGGTTAGGATCTTCTCTTATCTCTTTGAAAGAAGAAGAGAGAGGTTTTGTAATTTTTCTTCATCGAAATAGTGGATTTGGAATATCGCTTGGCCGTGGATGTAACCTACCTTCTTGGGGTTGAACCACGTAAATCGTTGTCTTGTGTGTCTGCTTTCTCTTTCTCTTTTCTTTTTCCAAATCGCCATTCTGCTTTGTTGTTATTTCCCTAAAAATTTCCTCCCGCATTGCTTATTTAGTTATTGCTATATCTGGTGTTCAGAAATGTAGAGAGTTTTTGAATGTGAAATTAATACTGGAAAAGTTGAATGCTGCCTCAGGTTTTTCTTTCTGTCCTACAACCAAACGCAGACTAACCTTATAGAAGGCGCAATGTAGAAAATGTAATGCTCAGTGGTTGGCTAGACTTTGTCATTCCTTCCTTGGAGCTTCTTCCTCTAACTTTCTTTGTAGGGTATGAAGTGATCTCATTTGTAGAAAGCTTGTTAAGTGTTTCTTTCAGATAGCCATTCATGGTTTTAAGAACCCACGCTGCTCTATGAAAATGAAATCTATTGCCTAAAATTGGATTTAATGGTTGGCATTTTCAGATGGCCTAATTTTGAAAGATACAACATTTTGAATTTATGAATGTTCATGTTGCGTCCAGAAACCGTCGATAGGTCCCTCCTAGATTAATTTGCAAGAAGGATTAGATGAGCAAAGGAGAATTAATCGAATTCAAGATGATCGTTGGGTATATAGTGTGGACTGTAGGTAGAGGCAATGATGGAGAGTCCCGTATGGTGAGTCTTTTATTCATGGTAAGAGATCTTGTTGCAGAGTCCTTTTGGGAATGTGCTTCCCTAGTTGGTAGGAGTCCATTTAGTGTTAGGAGTTTCCATATTGTAGCCCTACCTAGCTGCGATATAGCAGGATTTGGAAACGTGTCACCTTCCACGTGGGGTTGGTATCCTTTTATAAATGTATTTTTCATTCCGGATTGGTCAGGTACCGTACAGGTGTAATCCGACGGGCCGGAGCTGCTCTGTGCAATTGTGGTCCTGCCACGTGTTGCGTTAGTATCAGCGAGCCTTATTTAGATATATCAATTAGATTACAGGAAGAAAAAAAATCACTCAAGCTCTTCTTGTATGTCACATCTGAACCAACCCTCCCCCTTTGCACTACCAAGATAGGAAGACTCTATATCCACCTAGTTACAACATATTAGTGAGTGTGATTGGTTAATTATCAAATTAGCTCGCCAAATTCAATCTTTTAACTCCTCGTTTATTGCCGTAACCCATAAACTGTTGATCTGAATATTACTACCTGAGTTGTAATTCCGTTTCAGTAGCTGTTTACGTTTGGTTCTAAATAAAAAAATTTCAGCAATTCGGTAGCTTCAATGCAACATCTCGCTAAAAATTTTTTGGTTCACATAAATAATTTAAAAATAGATATATAAATAAAAAATTTCCATATCAATGCAATTTGAGTTTATACCAATGAACAAGAGAAGAGAGTCGACGAGCTGAGAGTTTCTTACTATGTTAGAATACGGATTTACTATTTTATTCAACTCAGTTTCTAAGCGAACCGGTTTTATGATTTTTTTGAAAACGACTAAACTCGCTGTGTTTATCATGACTTTGGTAAAAATACAAAGTCTTATTTGACTTGGACGATTTATGATCCAATCTTGTCATTTTTTACCCTGGCCTAGTCTACACGACTCTTGATTAAGTTTTTCAAAATTTTTACTCAATATCTGGAAACCTTTTCAATGGACAACAAAATGCATATGGTAAATGTTTTGTAAAGGAGCTTTCATTCCGGATCTCTCCAATAAGAAAAAGAAGGCTTCAGTGCACCAGTGAGGAGGATAAAATTCTCTCCATCAAAACCATGCATGTAATTACACAGACACTTGGAAGGTGCAACATTTGAAGAGCTAAATCCTTCACTTATTGAGAAACTTCATTAGTACAAGCTTTAGCATGTTTGGTGTAAGCAAAACCAGCCAATGGATCATATTGCTTCTTTGGCTACTGGATCTTTGGAAATCATTGTTTACCCTCATAAATTTTCTGAGGATCTTTGTAATTTTGTAAAGGATGATGCTGACATCTGTACTTATTATAGATTGTAGCCTTCTTTATTAAATTTGGTTTCACTCACTTCACTAACCAACATTAAAAATTTTTTTTTGCTCTATATCAGTTAAATAACTACAGGGATGAGAAATTTGAAAAATCTTCATAAATTGTACACAAACAATCTCAGCAATAAACTAACTGACTCAATAGCCTAAGAAAAAGGGAATCTCAATAAATTGTATAGCTCAGATCTCAGCAACAACACGCTCAATGATTTAAAAAAAGAGAAGGGCATACCCAGTGCACAAGGCCCTGCCACTGCCGAGTCTGGGGAGGGTCATATTGTACACAGAAAAGGATCCTGTCCAGCCGTGGTGGGAGCTGGATCGTAAAACCCCGCAAAACGACAGAAAAAACAGGGGTAGAATGGTAATTTCACAAGTGGGTCCCACCTGGGCCCCACATGTGAAATGACCACCTCACCCCTATTTTTCCTGTCGTTTAGGGGGGCTGGACGATCCAGCTCCCGCCATGATTGGACAGGAGCCAAGTCCATTGTATGCAGCCTGACCCCTGCTTTCGCAAAGAAACTTTTTCCAGGGGAAAAAAAAACTTTAATCACTGTTGGGTCCCAACACCTATGAAGTGGGAAAAGAAAAATTAAGATGACTTTGAGGTGGTGAGTAATGAGATTTCTTCACTCCACACCCAAAAGCAACCCCTTACCTTTTGTGAGAGATACAAAGAGTTGGGAAAGGCACCCAAAACCAGTTGGATCAGTCCATGAAGTGGGGAAAGAGAGAAGAAATTAAGAGGACTTTGAGGTTATCTTGGTGAGCCTATAAGAGGCTGCCCATGGACTAATCCAACTGGTTTTGGTTCCCTTTCCCACCTCTCTATATCTCTCACAAAAGGCATGCAGGGGGGTTGCATTTGGGTGTGGACTGAAGAAATCTCATTACTCTTGTTTGACAAGAAATCTCATTGGTCACCCCACAATACTAGAAGAAAGAGACTCATGTCACAATTTTTTCTCTTCAATTCTTTCCTTACTTCCCAAGTTAAACTGGACATGTAATATTAATATTTTCTTGTGGATCACTTATTGTTGTTAAATTGAAACTACCAGATATTTTTGCAAACTTTGTAATTTTTTATCCTAACTTGTGTCAATATCTTATACAAAGAATTTGTATCCACATTAAAAAATACATTTTGTAGGAAACTTAAAGAATAATTGGTGTAGATTAATAATGAAACAGGTAGAAATTTGTAAAAATTTTCTATACATAGATAATGACAGATTTTGCCAAAGAAAAAAGAAGAGGATGGGAGGGGGGGAGGGGGAAGTAAAACAATGGCATTAGCATGACTTGGATAAAGACGAAGATAAGGGTTGAATGGCTAACAAATGGACATATATGACCGCAATTAGTTTGGAAAAGGCTTAGTTGAATTTGTAAGTCTAGGAAACACTCCAAAATCTTGGGCATGGGCATGAGCAAAGGCCTTGATGACTTTGATGATCCAAGATTTAATTGTTGAAAGTTCCTTTTCGGTGAAATTCAATAGAAAGACCCCTAAAGAAGGCAGCTTAGAACTCTCTACTAGTTACAAAAATTGAGTCGGTTTAAGACATTCTCTCTTCACCATGTGTGAAAGAAAAGCCAAGTGCAAACAAAATCAAGACCCTAATGGCTTTGACTCAAGAATTAAATAAAAATCAAACTTGAATTTGAAGGCTATTACAGAGATTGCTTAACAGGAACTGACAACAACTACAAGGGCTCAAAAACGGCCACATAGGTTCCATCTTGAATTTTTGTACCTTTCATTTATTAATCTAGTGTGTAAGAAGAACCCATGGACTTGACTTTAATTAGCACAATTTTGATCTGTAAAACACAAGACTTTGATCCTAGGTAAGGTCCCTTTCAAGTTTCAACCACCACTTCTTAAGAAAGTTCAGATAAGAAGCTATATATCATTTGCAGCAGTGAGAAGCCTGGAACTAAACCAAAAACAGAATCAAATTGTTCCATGGCGTCCTTCATTGCATTTGTTTTGGAAGTAGTAGTTGTTGTTGTATGGGCTTCTTTCACCCCTGCATCATCATCATCATCACCTGAAACCAAGGCTCTACTCAACTGGAAAGCCAGTGGTACCAACTTTCCTGGTACCTGGAATGCAACTGATACAAGTCCATGCAAGTGGGAGGGGATGACTTGCAACGCAGCTGGAAGCGTAACAGAGATAAACTTATCTAATTACTCCATACATGCTGAGCTCAACAGATTGAATTTCTCTTCTTTCCAAGATCTAGTACTTCTCGATCTCAGTTTGAATGGATTGTCTGGAACTATCCCAGACAACATTGGTATGCTTTCCAAACTCACCTATCTGGATCTGTCTAAGAACAATTTTTCTGGCAAATTTCCTTCTTCACTAGCTAATCTTACCAGATTATTTAAGTTGGATCTTTCTAAAAATGAATTCAATGGTGAAATTGATGAAATTCTATTCACCAATTGGACCAACCTCTCTTCCATTAATTTTCACCAAAATTTTCTCCAAGGAAAAATCCCTGTTACCATAGCTAAGATGATCAACCTCAACATTCTCTGCTTCTCTATCAATAGTATCAATGGATCAATACCTCAAGAGGTAGGAAACCTGGAAAATCTTAATCAGTTGGACCTATTAAGTAACAACCTTTCAGGTTCAATACCTACACAGATTGGGAATTTGAGAAATCTAAATAGGTTGGAGCTAGGAAGTAACATGCTTTCAGGTTCAATACCTACACAGATGGGGAATTTGAGAAATCTGAGTAAGTTGGACCTAAGGCAGAATGTTCTTTCTGGTTCAGTGCCAGCTGAAATGGGGGATTTGGGCCAACTGAACCAGTTAGACCTAAGCAACAACAAGCTAAATGGATCAATACCTGCAGCAATGGGAAATCTGAAGAATCTCCACATACTGGATATGAGTAAGAACATGTTTACTGGTTCAATCCCAAGGGAAATTGGAGATTTAGGTCAGCTGGTGCTACTTAATCTCAGCCACAACAAGCTAAATGGTTCAATACCTGCAAAGTTGGGGACAACTAATGTTTCTTACATGGTTATGGACTTGTCTAACAATGATTTGGAGGTTCCTGTTCCAGATAGCAATGTTTTGTGTAGTAATTGTGATCTTCCATCTAAAAGCAAAGAGAAAAGCTTTAAAATCAAGATCTCGATTATTATCTCTGTTTCTAGCATCATCTTTGTTGGAATTGTAATTGTTGCTGTCCGGTTCCTCTCGAGGAAAAAGTTGAAAAATCTCATGCCTGAAAGGTCCGAAACAAGAACAGAGAAAAATGGAGATCTATTTTCCATATGGAACTACGATGGCATGATTGCATATAGTGACATCATGGAAGCGACTGAAGAGTTTGACTTTAAATACTGCATTGGCACCGGAGGTTATGGGAGTGTTTACTTAGCAAACCTGCCTACAGGGAAAGTAGTAGCTGTGAAAAAGCTTCATCGCCAAGAAGCTGAAGAGAAAGCCAATGAGAAGAGCTTCACTAATGAGATACACGTATTAACAAGAATTCGGCATCGAAACATTGTGAAACTTTATGGGTTTTGCTCCCATTCAAGCTGCAAATTTCTAGTTTATGAATACATAGAAAGGGGAAGCTTAACTTATGTTCTTGGAAATGAAGCAGAAGCTGTGGAACTGGATTGGAGGAAACGTTTAAATGTCATCAAAGGAGTTGCACAAGCTTTGTCTTACATGCATCATGACAGCACGCCACCATTAATTCATCGGGACATATCAAGCAATAATGTTTTGTTGGATGAAGAATTCGAGCCTCATGTCTCCGACTTTGGAATTGCTAAATTTCTAAATCCTGACTCATCCAACCGCACTATAATTGCAGGCACATATGGGTATATTGCTCCAGGTAAGTTACAAAATATTCATCCTTTTTCCATGCTTATAATTCTAAGAATGTTGATAATGGTTTTGAACAATTCAATCATTTTTATCCAAAAAAATCCAAGAATTCACCATGCGAAAGACTTCAGATCAATATCCATCTTAGGTATGACTCGTAAGCCATCCTTGATAGGCACACAAGGATTAAGAATTAAGTGCCTACAATGGTCTTTGCCCAAAACCATAAACTTTTGATATTTTCTGAATTTTTATTACTTTTCTAGGATTTTTCGTGTATAATTATTTAGGGGCGGTGTTCTCTGCCCAGGAGCACAGGCTGAGCCCAAGCAAATGGGGCGGGGGGGGGGGGGGGGCGGCGGTCATTTCACCCACACCCCATGTGACATGGGCACAGCCTGCGCCCCCACTGTAGAGAACATTTTTCCAATTATTTATTATGTCACGAATTCATGGATGACTCGCCACCACCACTCCAAGCATATCGGATTGAGGATTGTGCTGGTTTCAAAACATTGCTTCTAGGGAAAAAAAAATGCAGTCTGGATGCGTGGATCTTCTGCCCAGACAAAGGAGCGCACGAAATTACCTCCCCTGAAATCAGAAATCCCATTCATATTGATGCCCCTGTGTACGCTCTCATTGGGCCCCGCTGGTGCAAGGGCTACACGACCAGGTGTCTGTTTCTTGCCCTGCATTTATATGGTCTATATACTTATGAATTAGGCTTTGTGATGCTTATCTTCTCTTTAGAACATCTTGATAATACATCCTTAAGCAGTGTATTTGGGGGGATTAGTCTAAACAAAATAGGGGTTGGTTAAAGTTCCCAATTCAAATCTAAGCAGAGGCCCATCTAAAATTAATTTCTCAATCCAAGTATCCCTCGAGTGTTCACTGGTTGGCCCAAGCTCAAAGGAAAACCTTGTAAAAGTACAAGTGATAAGGAACAAACATGCCTACCAAAAATGCCAAATCCATCCAAACAAGATTACCAACAAATTACTAACCCTTGTTGAATATCTTGGTTTGATAATTAACCCCCTGGTTGAATGTTGTTGGCTTTGTAATCTCTTTTTCATCTTAGTATTTTCTTTTGGAATTTTTTTTTTGTTTTCTCCATTGTTGTCAAATGTTGTATATTTTGAATTGGTAATCTTTGAATTTGAATATCCTCTTAAGATTATATAAAGAAACTGAACTTGCTCTTTTTTCTTTCCCCCGTCCCCACCTTTTCAGAGCTTGCTTATACAATGGTTGTGACAGAAAAATGTGATGTTTATAGCTTCGGGGTATTGGCACTTGAGACAATTATGGGAAGGCATCCCGGTGAATTCATCACTTCATTATCATTGCAGAATGAAAAAGATATAATACTAAAGGATGTGTTGGACCCACGTCTCCCACCACCATCACAATTTGTAGCACAAGATCTGATTTCCTCAATGATGCTTATAATTGCATGCTTGCACACCAACCCAAAATCTCGTCCAACTATGCAGTACATCTCTCAGGAACTAGAACATGTTGCGAATCGTCCTCACAACTCTTTTGCTGAGTTCCATTGTGGCAAGGAAATCACCAAATAAAATCAATACATAAAGTTTCAAGGAAGTGGATCTTCTACTGCTAAGATGTTTTCCTACTGTAATTAAAGTATTGTTAGTTTCTTTCTTAAATTTTGAATTTTTTATTTTTTTGTGTGGTGATCCATGAAATCTGTTGCAAGTCAAACTTGTATTGTTAACTTATTTTCCAAATTATATTTGTTTAAAACATATCGGTGTTAGTCATTCCTTAAATCATATAATTGTGAGCATGTTCTTTGGGTGTTCATAGTGTAACAAATATGGTACTCAACGTTTCTTGCAGCCATTTATTTGACTATTTGCTTTCCTTTTTATTGTTTCGGTTCCATTTATTTAGTTCAATATCTTAGGGATTGTGAACTTTATAAGGAAGATCCAGATCCAGATCATCTTTTGACTGCAGATCTTGTTTGCTCCAACATTAGCTTTCTCCAGGAAAGGAGAAAGAAAAGGAAACCTCAACATATCAGGTTATCATCTAGGCAGCTTCCAGATCTCAGTATTTCCACATCTCAAAACTTGACATTATGTTTATGAAAGTGCTTATTTCTAGCAGTAATCAGATCCATTTGGTCCTATAGAATTCGAGATAATCATCCAGCCAACCACCATGGAAAACAATTAATCATTTCTGGATAATTGATACAACCAACTCCTAATAGTCTTTTTGTGCATAGTTTGTGATCGTTCAATGGCCGCGAATGTTCTTCCCCCTACAATAACAACCACTGGACCAACACGGTCAGTTTGATTTCACTTCGGTACCTTCAGAAACCAGACTTAAATTGGCACAAAATTAAATGACTTATTCCTTCAAAAAACCAAAAAATAGTTACATCTGACCTGCTCATCGGATTTCCAAGAATCAAAGGAAAACCACAGAATAACCTGAATATTTTGTATAGGTATTTTCAACTGTTCAAACATATCTGGAACCTAGCATACATTAATTCTTCCCTTTTTATTAGGGTAAAAAATGAGGCAGCTAAAATCGAACCCAACAACGTGTGCATTTAGCCATACAGTCTCCCTTACAATCCACATTATAACCCAGAACCTTGGGATTACGGAGAAGAAGGTTCCGAAGAGATTTTCCTTTAATTCCCCATTCCTTTTCCAGAACATGGACATTGGTCATCAACTCTACCTCAAGACTACATCCAAGAACTTCAGGGAATTTCTTAAGTAACTTTCCAAGATCATCATCTGAAAGACCCAAATTCTTGAGATAATCCAATATATCATTCACTGTTTCAAATTTTGGAACTTCCTTTGCTCTATCCTCACCCCAATAAGGTGAATGGATTTGACCAAATGCTTTTCCTAATATCTTGTCTTCTTCCTCGTCACTGAAGCTGAATGCAGACAGTGCTTGCCTGCATGCTTCCCACATCTTTTTCTCTTCATCACCCAGAACTATAGTTTGGGTTTTTGCAGTTGAACGTATCACCCATTTCTGAGATGTGCAAACAGAGATACAACCTCTTCCTCTGATTGCATCAGTTCGTATATTGAGAGTTAGGCCATCCAACGACGACAATTTGAGCACTGAAAATCTTGGTGCAGATGCGGCAGTATCTGACTGGAAGAAGGAAACAAGGCAGAAGAAATAAGAAAAATAAGGCTTCTGTGCACCAGTGAGGAGGATAAAATTATTTCCATAAAACCATGCATGTAATTACACAGACACTTGCACTTACTTATACAGGAACATACAGTTTTCTACTGAAAATAACCAATAAAAGGGTATACCCATCGCTCTCAGAAAAGATGAACAATAATTTCCATCAGCTATATGTACCAAACATCAATTACAGGTTGGTGGTCAACTAAGTCTACTTATGAGACACACCAATCCCTAAAAGGACTTTGTAGGTCTTTCTATTTTCTGCACTTTTTTGGAGAACCATTGTTAATTAGAAATGACACTTCATTTTTAAAATTATGCTGTATTGGACACCCATGTCTGCATCTGTGTCAAACATGGACTTTCCTGTTTTGTTAGCTCACAAGGAGAGGTTAGTATTTTTTTTTAACATTCCTGAAAAGGAATGAGGAGCAGACTTTGTTCTCTACAAAGTTTAACGATGGAAACCTAGTATGTAATTAAGCTTGGAATGGATGGTATCAAACCTACAATTCAGTATAAATTTTCAAATAAGATAAAAGGTTTGTACCAGCAGCCTGTACAAAGAAAAAAGATAGTCTTGCCTTTGCCCGAATCTGTGTGGAGGTCGCTGCTGATGCTCCCCCTTCCGTCTTGCATCACAGTCTCTGACTACGAAGGGTTCTCCTTCCAGCAGCCTATGAGCTTCGACTGGACCCCCCCCCCCCTTTTGTGCTTCTTGTCGAGTTTTCGGTCACTCCCAGGGTAAATGCCATCTCCAGTAAAATCCATCTCCTTTTCCCTCCTCTTCTAGATCCCTCCATCATCTTCCCCTTGAGCCCCCTGTTCTCACCATCCCTCCTTCCATCAATCAAGAGATTCTTCCCCCCCCCCTATTTTACCCTCTTTCGAACCCCTCCTTTCCTCTCACTCCCTGTACCCTCCCCCTAACGCCTCCCGTCACGGTGGTGATGAAGATCCCTCTCCTTCTCCCTCCTCCTGTCCTCTCACTTCCTGTACCCTCCCCCTAACGCCTCCCGTCACGGTGGTGATGAAGATCCCTCTCCTTCTCCCTCTTGTGGTCGCCGCCAGCGGCAATCAAAACCTGTTCGCGGCCTCCCCTTAGCTCCTCCTCCTTGTCCGGTGGTCTCCAGGGGTCTTCGGACTGCTGGTCTCAACCGTTTCCTCCCTTTGGAATCACTGCCTGACTTCTCTTCTGCTAACCCTGCCACTCTGACCTCCTCTTCTGTGCCTCTGGCGATGTCCCCTTCCTCTGTTGAAGAGCCCCTTTCCTCTTTCGTTGTTGAATCGATTTCTAACGCTGTCGCCTTGTCTTCTCCTTCCCCAGACACCTCTATTTATAACCTTCCCTTTTCCTCCCCTCTTCGTTTCGTGATTTCCAGCTATCTCAATAGCATTAAAAATCCCCTCCTGTCCTCTTCACGTGGTCCCCTCCTAGTGGACCCCACGGTGAACCACTCTCCTTTGTCTTCCCATTCCATTCCTTGGCCCACCTCCCCCTCCCTCCCCTCTTCCGCTGTTTCGGCTGGGCTTTTTGGTCCTGCTGGGCCCATCAAACTCTTTCTATTAACCCCCTTTGCTCTAACCTTTGTTGGCCCACTCTGGTTTGGGCCTTAGTTCTTCTTCTGTTGCTCCCTCCTTCAAGCCCCAGCCTAATGCTCCCCCGCCTCTTCGTGTTTTCTGCCACCGTAACCCCAACTCCCCTCCTTATTCGTCCCTACATTGCCTACTCCCTTCCCTGCGCTGAGAAGATCTTGCCTCTGAGTTTGGTTACAAGAGATCATGTCTTCTACCGTGCGACTGTGGACCCGGGGTAGATGCCTTGTTTCTCTGAGGCTGCCTTCGGATTGCCTTGTTGGTCCTTTGCTTTTTGGTTTGTTTAGTGAGTAGTTTTTGTGTGGGCTCTTGCCTTTGTTTTTGCTCGCCCTTGCCGTTTTGGCGGGTGTTGTATTTGGTTCGCGCTTGTTCCCTTCCCCCCCCCCCCTTTTCTCTCCTTTGGTAATGAAATTATTTATTCATCCAAAACAAAAAGATAAATGTTTGGCATTGAAAAGATAGTCCCACCAGTAGTGTATGATGAACAGAAAATTGGACAGCAGGGAGTCGATTCTCATGTAAATACACAAAAAATTAATTTCATAAGGTATAGTTCACCTCTAAAAAAGCAGTCATTTAGGTAGAAGGTTTCCATTTTGTATTTGAGTTAAATTACGAATGGGTGATGGATGTGTACTACATCATAGAATTGTTGCCACGGACTACAAGCCTGCATTTATTATGGTTTTAATAAGGTTTTATGGAGGGCATTGGTAAGGTTTGCAGTCTTGAGGCAATGACAAGAAGGGCCCAAACAGATTTAATTGGAGGAGGAAATAGTTGAGGAAAAGAATGAAGTGATGATGATTCCCGGCAACTTCTCCAACTAAGCTTCCTGGTCCATTATCTTGGTTTCTAGCACATTAGCTTGATTCATTAATCACATTCAATTCATTGCATAAACCCAGTTAGGATTGTGACTTCTATGGTTGTAGGGGGGATAAACCTGGGGAAAATGCAAGAAATAGCTAGCCATCAAGGAAATTGAGAAACAAAATGCAAAATCTGTGACAATGCAGACATAGGGGATGAAACAGCCTTGCCAAGATACTGAAAAGAGGTTTCACAGTGTCAAGATCCAATCCAGCAATGTAAACTCTATACCATACGATGCAGTTGCATGTGCGTGTTTGGACCGACATAACCCGATCTGGAAACCCAGACCAAGATAAACTAGAACCAAACCAGGATTTTGGCCTAATAAGGTAGAGAGTTTATTCGTTTCTTGGGTTTATTCTTCTATTCTTCATTTTTTTTATTCAAGTTTCCTAGTTTGAGTTGTTTTATAATTCTATTCTAGCTTTGGATTAGAAGTCCTTTTTGTTTACCATCACATATGTAAACCTCCTATCATTATAGGGAGATTAGAGCTGAAAATTAAGTCAAGTTTTTTTTAAGTTTCTTCAGGGGTAGTGAGTGTGCGTGCTTCTGTTCCTTCTCTCTCTCTCTGTTCCCTGGTTCTATTTAGAGCCTCTCCTCTCAGGTACATCTTCCTCACTGATTCTTCTCCTTTCCTTCTTCCATTTCTGTTTCAGTTTTCCTTCTGGATTCCTTTTCTTTATTATTGATATTCAATACTTTTTCTGGTTTTTTACTGTTGAACGATACTGTTGGGGCTGAGATGAGTGTTTGTGGATCCATCATACCACAAAAAGCACTTGTTTTCTTAAGTTCAGCTCGGCCTTTCTGCCTTCTATTCCAAATTTCAGAAAGTACCTCTTTCAAATTTAATTACCAATTAGTCCTTGTTACTGTTTTCCTTAATTTAAATGATCCTGAACTTCAAAATATTTACAGAATTGCCACTGCTTCTTTATAATTGGTATTTTATAGCTTGGGTGGGCCTATATCGATTTAAAAGCAGGGTTTGGAACTCAGGGTTGCATTACCAAAGACCAGCCCCAATGACCATTATACCTTGCCCATTGGAGCTCTGCATGACCAAAAAAAAGAGCTACCAAATGCACAAGGCTCCCACTACTGCAGGGTCTGGGAGGGGAAAAGGTATGCAGCATAACCCCCTGCTTCGCAGGAGAGGCTTTTTCCAAGTTTTGAACCTGCAACCAACAGGTTGCAATACCGCAACTTAACCATTGCGCCAAGGCTCGCATGACAACAATATTAATAAGGAAGTCATCAATAATGATTGAAAGCCACATAGTGGAAGTTAATATGAAGATTTCTTTAGGAGGTAATCTAGATCGAAAACGAAAAATCTTGGAATCTAATGCAAATTGAGGATTCCATTTGCTCTTGTAATCCTAATATGCTCCAACTTCTTCCACAAGGTTCATCGTGCATCAGAAAGTCTTCTTACAAGGGGCGGAATCCACAAGAATTTCCATGTCAAATGACCTTGTGCATTATCTATATCAATACTGACAAGATTCAAGGACTACCTAAACAAAGCCCATTATGGAGATACATACCAATCATGTATGGACTTCATGACTAGTGAAGTACTTAATATCTACCAAGAGTTTCTTCTGGGAGCTGCTTACGTGTGGAAAGACCAATGCATTTTGTGGGATCTAGGACCATGTAAGTTATCCAATAATTATGATCACATTCATGAAAATGTAATGAATAGGTGGAGCTGCAGGAGGCTGGTTATTGTCCTCTTGGCTTAGTGGGGCAGTTTGTTTGTGGTTGGTAAAACTTGTTTTGTTTCAGGGGTTACCTGTTTTATTCTGCTTTTTTTGCTTGCTGGGCTCTTATCAGCCTCGGCCAGCTATCTCTTTCTCAGACATCCATAGAAATTCTGTACATCGAGAATGATTTTCCCTGTATATCTTGTCTTCATCATTTGCCAATCACCTTTTTAGCAACCAAAGCAAATATTCTTCTTATAGCATTTCCATTTCAACAATGAAAACAATAAGCATAAATTGGATGTTTGTGCTCAAGAGCTGTGCAGATCTTTTCTGATTCACTTTTTCTTTTTCTATCAAACATTTCCCTGTTCTTTCTCCTTGTTTCTACCATATTATTTTGTTAATTAAGGAGTTCAGCAATCCAAAAACTCAATCTTATGTATAAGAAAATGTTAGCACCAACCAATGCAATCCACTATTCTAACTCTAGGTTATTTGACAAATAATTAAGATTGGAGACAGATTCAAAGAGTTATGAAGAAGAAAGACTCACAGTGGAAAAGGAACAATTTATTGCAGGTTGAAAGGTAAGCAGAGGTGAAGCCAATGATTTTCCCACCATTCCTCACTATTAAAAGCCTAGATGAAAGAAAGAACAAATGAATACAAGACCAAAGAGAAAATATGAGACGAAATAAATTCAAAGCAGGAATCAAGACAACCAAAGAGTTCATAACGATGAAAAATTAAAGAATCATAAGGAATTGATTCTAAAAAATCCACAGTTGAATTACAATATGTAGTTGTAGGATTCATAAATATTTCCCCTCAGAAATTTTTTTAATAAAATTTGAAAAAGGAAATAACCATGATATAGAAACACATTTTATTTGAACCACCCAAATACAATAACATTTATTATACACTTAAGTTATTGATACAGAAAGTTACCAGCTTAGTTAGGGATTTCAACTGGCTGAATTTTGGAAGGAATTGGGACCACTCTGATCATCTGATATCAAAATCAACTTTAACCCAACACTTAACTGGTTTTTCTGAACATGGATGGGTAGAAAGAAGATTCAAAAACCTAATATGAGATAGAGTGGCGAGGGGCGAACGGGGAGAAAACCAAAACAAGGAATCAAGGTTATTAGATACTCATTGCTGACTTTAGGAAATTTTGAAAGCCTGTATTCTAGCATGAAGCCTATACAGGGCACCCCTATCTCAACAGCCAATTATATCCAGCCACAGCACATTCCTTGTCATCGGCAGTTAACGCAATTAAAGGAGCTGGTTAGAATATAAACTTTTCACTGCAAATAAGGGGGCAAGAGAGAAATTAGCTTGCAATCAACTCATTCTAACTAACGGTTGACAACCTCCCCCCTCCCAATCTCTCTCATTCAAATGTATAATGCTTAAACAAGCCACTCCCCTCCCCCACCCCCCACCCCCCACCCCTGGCCCCCTTTAAAACCCTAATAATTGGATTTATTTTTCTTTCGGCAATCATTTTAAGATAATCTAATCTGATGTCATCGGTCATTAAATCTTACTTCTAGTGGAACACATATAGGTTGATGCTTTAGTGACACTCCAAAACTTTGAAACCTTTTGATCTTGATGCTCCAACAGCATCTGGTGTTACTCTGGTTGTAACCAATACCATGATTCACCCAAGAAATACGTATACACAAAAAAAGAAAAATAGAAGATGAGTTGTGCAGAAGTAGATCCAGGATGGAAAGACGTAGTCAACCATGCATCCTACTGAGCACTAAGAGATGCACTCAAGCACAAATAGGATCTCAACAAGAAAGTGTGCAATGGAATTGGTGGAGAACAATTGGATGCAACATCCTATATTCTCAGTATTGTCTCTCTGTGATTCTGGTTTTCCAGTTGGTTTTCTGGTGTTGTCTTTTCAACCTAGCAAACCCATCACCATCCATTCAAATAAATTCCCCATCTTAAGATCACTCATTCTAAATACCAGATGTATCTAAACTGACCAAATTTCGTGAGTCAATTTCAACCAATCAAACAAACTTGTCACCACCCAGAAACCACCAGAAGCAGCAACTCTGGGCCTACAACAATTTCACCCCTAGAAGTAGAAACCCTGAACTGAAAATGTTCCTAGTAACCGCACTCCATCAACCAAACTTCAGAGTTTAGACACTGTGACAGAGTTCCCCACAGAAAAAGGAAAAATTACATAATGGAAAACATTGGAACCAACGATGAAACCATTGTGCATTTGCAGAATAGCTTAACCAATGCAAAACATACATCTTTATTAATCCTTGACTTCCACACCAATTAGTGTGAAATAAAACTGTTAAGAGTTTGGGTTTCAAATTCTATCCATTTAGTTCTCTGCAGCGTTAGGACTAGCTGGATATTGCCACCTGGGGGTCCTTTCGTCTTGTAAATTTGTACCCTAGACTCTTCTGTTTTCAAATTATCTTTGGGGATTCTATTCAAATCTTTTGGGTATTCTTTTCAAATCTTTGATAGTCGTAGTTTCTTCGCCCATAAACGTAGGCTTATAGCTGAACGACATAAATTTCCTGTGCCTTTGCTTCCGATTGTTTCTTTCGTGTTATGTTTTGGCATAGCTTTTCTCTTTGCTACGAATCCTAGATTGCGTTAATTCAACAACAGAGGTGTTTGACTTGAAAGTGAATGACACAATTTAACGATTCCTCTTCTGTACAATGATATGAAGTAGCAAGTCAATCCAAATTGTGGAAAACCAGTGTTTCAGGGCTTCGACACCCACTTACCTATAACCACTATCTAGATTGCAGATGGATATAGTCAAACTGCAGAGCTTCAATACATATATTTAATTTCCTTTCGGTGTTCCCTAATGGTTTTACAGGTACCAGTTCACTGTAGAAGTATAATTGAACATAGGTTGAAGGAATACAAATGGAAAACAGAGGCACCCAATAAAACTCAAGCGTGAAAGTAAATCAGGCAGAAAGATTAGTACCCAGTAAAGAAGATCGTCTCCACAAACTAAAACGCCTCCACCCACTTCTGATTATGGTCACTTGCTTGTGAAATTGTGAACGAGAATCAAAACCAGCGGTTCTTTTTTTTTATTTCTATGAGAGAGAGAGAGAGAGAGAAAAGAGAGATTTGGGGTATATTCCGAAAGGTATGGTTATTCTGTTCGTTCAAATGATCAGCTCTCCTGGAGTTCTGGACCACAAGAGCTGGTTACATGGGTTCCAGAAGGAACAGTTGATGGTGGGTATCCACACTCACTTTGACCCCACCGTTCGAGCAAGCGTCATCTTTTATTTTTGGGAGAATTTCACAGACACCCCCTAAAAGTATCCAATATCTCAGAAACTTATCATACTTGGTCAAAATAGCAAACTTCCCCCTGATGTTAAGCTGGTGACCTCCAAGATAAAATGTTGATTTTACCCTCTTAGTATCAACCAAATTAAAAAATGTCGATTTTACCCTCTTAGTAATTTTTTGGGAAAAATGACTAGGGAAAGAGCAGATCCTTCCCGTTGGAGCGAAGAACAGAACCACCATGGGCGAGGTCATCTCTGGCGATTTCTTTCAGCTTTGTCAAGAATAAAATTTTGCGATTTCTTTTCCGGCGATGATTACTTGCAGCAACTAATCATCATCCATCTACAGAAAGGGAAAACAAGAAATCTGAATATACCTCATTCACATCCTTCAGCTGCAATAATCTTCTCCTAGCTAACTTAATTTAAACTGGTTCCCCCCTTGACAGACTCAATAAGTCAGAGCCTAATTTGATGAAAGCACTCTCCAATCATTAGCATTCTAAACTGGTTCCCACCTTGACAGACTCTTTTTTTTTTTTTTTCACCGGAATAATTTTCATTCAATATATTCTTTGTCTATTGAGTAAAATGAAGGATAGACCCATTTGCAGGTTGAATCATTCCAGAAGTGATATGGAATATGCCTGTTGGACAACTACAATCAACCATCACATTTTATTCATATAGATCGACATAAACACACTATGATGAGGATACATTCATGGAGGCATTTCATAGATAAATTCACCAATCAAGGCTGGTTTGCGCACTGCAAGTGCCTTGGCTGGAGAGGAATAATTAAGAGAGAAATTAAAGAGAGTATGGTTTTACACCAGAGCTTAACTTCACTTTCTTCTTTCCGAGAGAGAGAGAGGAAATTAACATTTCACATGAAAGAAACCCAAAATTTTGTGAACTTGGAGAACTCCTTCATCTGCCTTCTGAGTGTAAAGGGAAGAGCTCCAGTGTCTTATCGTCTCCTTCCTCTCCTCCGCTACTCCACCTGCTATCCTCCTCTTCCCGGCTCCACTCTGCCCCCCTGCTTTGCTGCTTCCTCTTGAACCGACGATCAAGGTCGAATGCCTGAGGTAACACTGGATTTTCAAAACCCTAGATATTACAATCAATAGGAAAGATTGAAGGGGAGGAAACATACCTGTGTTGGTGATTTTCCTTCTTCGTCTTTCGAGCATGGAGATGGATCCAGCAATGGCGTCGAAGCTCACTGTACTACACAGTTCTACCGTCTTCTTCCTTCAGCCTAGCGATGGTAAAACGATGATGTGTTTTGTTTTTTGGGTAAAAGAGGCTTTTACCCTTAAGGAGTATTATGATACATTTATCCCTTCTAAGGATAATTTGGCCATTACGATAAAACTAACAGCAACTTAACCCCAAAAGCCTAGCGGAGTGGACTAAGTTCAAATATCTTCATAAAATAAGGGCTTTTTTGACCAAGTATGGTAAGTTTCTGAGATATTGGATACCTTTAGGGGGTGTCTGTGAAATTTTCTCTTTATTTTGTTTTGGGACAATTATTATCACTATCCTACACTTAGCCTATATTTATCAAAACTACCCTACCTGAAACTTCTTTTTTGAAACTACCCTGCTTTTAAACTTTTACATCTCCTTCTACCCTCATGTTTTTAAATACCCAGATTGCCCTTCCTTTTCACCTAGTAACTTGCAAATCTATTTAACCTACCATTCATCTTCTACTTTTTACTATTTTTATCCTTAAAATAGTAAAAAATGAAGCACCCACCCACTTCTTCTCTTCCGTTTTTTACTCCATTCAGTTTTTTTTTTGTTGTTTTTTCTTCAATTTTTCTATATAATTAATTTTTTATTCAACATTTCATCCTCATCGTTCTTCAAACAGATCATGGTTCTAAGTATTGGTATCGTGTCGCCTATATCGAGCGATGTACCGATTTTGTTACTCACCGATACCGATACCATGCTGATATTGTATCGGTAGCATAGTATGACAAGGGGTAAAATGGTTAGAGAACTCATTTTTTAAGGAAATTCAAGGGTAATTTTGCCCGATACAGTTGATCCAGGCCAATCCCGTATCTGTATCGTATCAATTTTGTAGGTTACCGATACCCGTTCCGATACCGTGCACTAAAACCATGGAACAGATCGACTCTCATCAAAAATAGTAAAAAGTAAATTGAATAAAAAGAGGAAGAGAGAGATGAAGTGGGGTGTTTTGAAGAGAGTCCATCTGTTCCATGTTTTTAGTGCACGGTATCGGAACGGGTATCGATAACGTGCAAAATCGATACAGTATCGGCCTGGATCAGCTATATCAAGCAAAATTACCCCTGAATCTCCTTTAAAGTGAGTTTTTTTTACCATTTTACCCCCTTTTCGTACCGTGCTACCGATACGGTATCAGCACGATATCGATGACTAGCAAAACTGGTACGTATTGCCCGATACGTGTGATACGATACCAATACTTAGAACCATGATCTGTTCGAAGAAGAACGATGAGGATGAAATGTTGAATAAAAAATTAATTAAATAGAAATATTGAAGAAAAAAAAACGAATGGAATAAAAAACGGGAGAGAGAAGAAGTGGGTGGGTGCTTTCATTTTTTACTATTTTAATGACAAAAATAGCAAAAAGTAGAAGATGAACGGGAGGTTAAATAGATTAGCAGGTTACTAGGTGAAAAGGAAGGGCAATCTGGGTATTTAAAAACATGAGGGTAGAAGGAGATGTAAAAGTTTAAAAGCAGGGTAGTTTTAGAAAAGAAGTTTAAGGTAGGATAGTTTTAATAAATATAGGCTAAGTGTAGAGCAGTGATAGTAATTGCCCCTTTGTTTTTTTGTGTTTTTTGGTAAGGGTGCAAGAGTCATCGAAAGGTTATTTTAAACTTAGGGGCGGAGAGGTTGGGCACCCCCGCCCACTCTAGGCAGGCGGCCTTGACCAAATGGGTGGGGTGGGATGAAAGGAGCAAGTGGGATGTCAAAACCTAGCCTAAACCGTTAAAATCGATTGAAACTGATCGAAAAAACTCGGATCGAATCGATTCGATCCTTATTGGATTGGGGTATGATGGGATTGGTTAAAAATCAGATCGCATCGAACTGACCGATATCAAATCGAATGAAATCGATATAAAAATAATTAAGTATAAGGTTATGATTATGTGAATTGATTATCCATTGATTTCAATATTAGTGAGCAAATTTATGGTTGTAAGGAGAATTGTTACAAATCAATGAGTATACTGTATGAGGTTATGAAAATAGGGAAATTGATTTGTAACAATACTTCTTCCATTGATCTCCTTATTCAAATAAATGATTTGATAGTATGATTCATTTTGTGATTTCAATATTAGTTATCTTTCCAATAATTATTCATTGATTTCAATATTAATTATCTTCCATTTACAAATGATGATAAATAATTATATGATTTATGACAATGATTTCACTACAAACTTTATTTATCCATTGATTTAAATATTAGTTATTTTCCATTCTTCCCCTTACAATTTATTCTTCTTTGAGGATTACAACATGAACATATCTTATTCATGGTTGTGTATTTGTTTTGACTTGGGAAAGGTGAATTAAAGTGTTTTTATTGAATCTTTTCTCACTACAAATTATGAATGTAAGATTTCATTGTGGTTCAAACACGAAAATAAATCGATCTAAGCCGGTATTAACCCGATATTGAAAAACGAAACCTATCGAAAATTGAAGTTTCTTAACAGTTTGGTTTTGGTTTCACTAATTCTAAGGCCAAAACCGATTCCGTCCGATCGAAACCGAGCCAAATCGATCGTTTGACACCCCTGCGGACAGACATAAGATGGGCACCTCGACGCCATGCGAGTCCAATTCCTCTATACAGGGAGGAGGGGAATTAATGGAAACAAAAGGACAAGTGGTTATCTCTCACATAGTCACATGTACATTCACCTGCATGTACTTGCAAATGATCCATTCTCGAGGCAATGCCCATCTTTTTCAAATAATTTTTATTTAATATAATAATTACACAAAAGGAAAATGTTGGGTATACTAGTGGTATACCGTATGCTGGATCATTGTCTGCTCTATTTCCCGGGTAGATCCATTTCCCCTAAGTTCCTTAAATAGGGGGCGGAAATGGCCACTCTACCCATGCCCGACCACACTGCCCGAGTGGGGTCCACCCCTTATTAGAGGCACTTTGGGAAGGAGCGGGCAAGAAATGGAACAAGTAATTTTCCATCGTATGCTAGCACCCTATGTGTCTATTTCTCTCTTTCTCCTTTGAAAGGTAAGTGAGTCATTTTAAAGGGGAGGAAGAAAGAGATAGTCACATAGGGTGATAGCATACGGTATACCACTAACATACCCAATTATTACCCATCACTCTCCCTTAAATAAAATATTTTTTGTAAACATTTTACAAAAACAACTATTTGGTCCGATTTCAATTAAGCACAATTCAAAACTCTCTCTCACTTGGATGTTCTCTCATAAACAAACAATACGTGGATACCTTATTGTCACTTTTACTCACATCTATATCATGTTTGTCGAGTAGTCGATGTATAGTCAGTCCTGTCGGTAGACATCAACCATTGATACACCACAAATACACAAAACATGAATGCAATAGTAAGTGCCTCTTAGGTACAGGAAAAAGAGACTACCAGAAATTCATTTTGGCAAACACAATTGGCGATGAACCATTCAGGAATTTCTATTGATTAATGTTCAACATAATAATGTGTCTGTATTGATATTTCCATACTAATCTCCATTTGAGAAATATTCAATGTGGCAATTCTTAAACAAAATGCCTATATCTGTCACTAGCTGAAAACAAAAATACAATACTATTCAGCAGGTGCACATAAAAGAATAATTACAACAAACACTTACTATAAAGTTATAATCAATTAATTTAATCTTTTTAAGTTGGATTTGATGGACACACTCTAATGTCAAAATATTTATTTGTATTAAAAAAAATTCATTTTCAAACAGTATGATTTAAGCACCCTTAACTTTCTTATTTTTTTAAACAAAAATGGATTAATCCTATCCCCAAAACTTTCCTTGTAAATTAAATGGTTTAATGGTTTGGTTAAAAAAATGGTATTGATGTGTTTGGTCCATGGTTCGTAATCTCGGATCGGATCAGTCGATATAGGTTGGATCGGATCAGTATTGATTGAGGCCGATTCCGAGATTAGACCGATAAGGCAAGTTTTGACTATATCGCTCCTTAGATTGTCCGATCTGACTGAATTTTTTTGGATTGTTTTCAAAGTTTTTATGTTTTTTTTTAATATTATCTTGACTAATATTGACCGATACCAGTCGATATTGACCGGTCCGATCCCGAGATCACAACACCTACCAACTCTGGTCGATACACGACCTGATCCATTAAAAAAACAATTTTGGGGGTTTTTTTATCGATCCTAACCGATTTATACCGATCCAATCCCAATCTAGAAAGGTTTTGACCATGATTGATACCGAGTCCGATACCAGGATTTTGAACCTTGGTTGATCACTTGAATCAGTTGAAACAATCTCTTTTGAAACAATATCAATATTTGGATCGAAGCCTTAGACCCAACTCCTGACAGTTTGTCTCAATTATCTGAGATATCCAATATCCTCAAGTGATTGTTAGAGCTAGACTGAAGAAATATTCTAGAATAAAAAATCTAGAATTTTATATATTCAAGAAATTGACAAAAATACAAAATATTTTCATTCTCTGGTCATAGACAATGCATAACCTAGGTAACCAAAAAATTCCAAAAAAAAAAAGAAAAAAGACATAGCCTATATTACCCTTAATCCAAAAGTAAAGGATAAAATAGAAATTAAAAAAACCAATTTATGAAGAGAATAACATTTAGTGCAATGAGATAATGCCACGTAGGGGTTGCAGCTACTTACCTACAACCCGGGTACCAGCTAATTTTTTTTTTAATCAAACCGTTCATCAACCACTTCCATTGACCAAAACTTCAAAACCAAAGCACCAAATCTATAATCCAAATTTTTACCCCTAAAAAAAGAAAAATCTATAATCCAAATCAAATGAGATGATCTAATAGCGTTCTAGACCATTCCAAAAGAATTACTTTTATTTCAAACTCATGAGCTTAGGAACAAATCAAAGGATGGATTCATCGAGAATCTCTCTCCGGCCGTTTAAACTTTCAGATGTAGATGATATCATGGAATGGGCAGGCGATGATCGGGTGACTCAATTTCTTAGACGGGAGACCTTCAAATCAAGGGATGAGGCTTTCAGTTTCATCAAAGATGTTTGCATCCCCCACCCTTGGCGTCGATCCATATGTTTAGACGACCGTTCGATCGGATATGTTTCGATTTCTCCGGCATCCGGCAAAGACAGGTGTAGAGCTGATCTTGGATATGCTTTAGCTGCACAGTATTGGGGTCAAGGAATAGTCACCATAGCTGTGAAGATGGCACTGGCTTCTCTATTAAAAGATTTACCTGATGTGATGAGGCTACAAGCTTTGGCTGATTTAGAAAATAAGGCCTCACAGAGGGTCCTTGAAAAGGCTGGGTTCCTTAAAGAGGGTATTTTGAGAAAGTATTTCTCTCTTAAAGGTCAGATTAGAGATTTAGTTATGTATAGTTTTTTAGCTATTGAAACTGTCCCAAATTGATATGATGAAGGAATAAAAATTTATGTATTTTTATTTATGGAATCAATGCATAACCTCTCTCTCTCTCTCTCGAAAGCTCAAACTTAATTAAATGGATTGGGGATGAACCATTGACATATATGCATATTAAAAATTACTCGGATCTCCCCTGTATTTTGCTCTAATTTCAATCATCTTTCCTGTAATTTAATCGTCCGGTAGGGATTAAATTACTCAAACCTCCCCTGTATTTTGCCCTAATTCCAACTACTTACCTTTTATTTTCAAGAATTATAAGAGAGGTGATTGAGAATTAGCCCGATTAGGATAAAGGAGAGTAATTATTGAAAACATAGGAGAGGTGATTGAAATTAGGACAAAGTTCAAGGGAGATATGAGTAATTATTCTCTCTGTCTTTTTTTTTCCATGGAATGGGTCTATGATAAACAAGTGATTCTTAACATGAAAGATTGCATACAATACATACCCCATCCTTGGCGTCGATCAATATTCCACATGGTTAGATAACTACTCAATTGGATCCGTTTTAGGTCTTCTAGCTTTTAAGTGATGATAGGTGCATATAGAGCTGATATTGGGAATAAAAAGGGTTGTACCTATTGCACAATGCTCTCACCACTGTCAAGTCTAGGAAAAATCATAATGTACGCAGTCTTACCCTTTGACCTTTATGGAGAGGCTGTTTCCTAACTGGAATCCCTTTCCATCATCATCATCATCATTATTATTAGAGAAAATTACTTGATTAACTAGTATTAGGTTTGTGTTTACAAAACTAACCACTCATTCTTTCAATTAACAAAAATACATTGTTTTGAGTTTGAGTTTACAAAAACTATCCAAAACAGTATTCATTGCTCATTTATATTATAATTTTTGACATTTTTGCCCCCACCCACTCTTCTGCTTCTATCCATCGACGAAGAACACAAACAACTCCCTACAATCCCCATCCCCCTGCAACCCCCTACAATCCCTTCCGCCCCACACCTTCTCCTGTAATACACATCGTCAACATCAGAGCGAAGCACTACAGATTCCAACTAGCAACGACAGTCAACTGCATCGCCTAGATCTAAAGCCAAAACAAGAACATACATGAAACCAGAAATCCCACTCTTACAAAAGGGGAAATGATTCAGCCAAGATTGTAAGGAGAGGGGAAAAATTGGAATCCAAGGAACTGAAGATATTCTGTTAGATTTCATGTCTTTCTTCTCAAATGAGTAACAATCACATTAACAGTCATCACCACGATCAATTCATCTCCTTAGTCCAAAGAAAAAGAGTCCGACAATTTAAAAAAATAGAAGAAAAAAAAATAAATGTATATCTATACAAGGATCGATCATCGATCTCCATTTTTTAGTATCCTCGTCTTTTTCTCTCTATATAATTTCGAGTACTTTATCCATCTGGGCTGATCAACCTTATGCCGGTTCTTCAATACCATCTTCCTCCTTGGACGGCAAAAAACTTAAGAGGGTTCCACAAAACCCGACGCTCACCTCGGATGAAGAGAGAGATGGATGAAAGAATAACTTTTCCGTCTCATTTGTTCTCCCTTCGTTTTCAAAGATTAAGAATCTGGCGTATACGAAACCGGAGGATCAGAATTGACTCCCACAGATACCTATTTCTGTTTCCATTGCGCAGGTGATCAGAGGAAGAAGGAATAAAAAAGAAAAAAAAGAAAAAGAAAATTAGGGGTGGGATGAAGGCGGTTGAAGAAGAACAATAAGTTGCAAGAGGAGGAGAGGTGGGCTGGTCACGGGATGGGAGTGCCCGCACGGGGAAGAAGAAGAAGTTGGAAGAATTTAGGGGTATAAAGGTAAAATAAAATACATGGCGGAGAGAGTCAACGTTTTGGCTAGTTTTGTAAACCTAAACATTGAATGTATAATTTTGTAAGAGAAAACTCAAATGTCGATAATCATGTAGTTGTGGCCATTTCAAGGGAATTCAATTGAGTGGGCCTCTCGATACATTTTGCCTTTATTCAGTTATTTCTTTCATCCTCGGTCGGTCCTTTCGAATCAATCGGAGGATTCTCCCGACTTTTGATCCTTTCCTTAGTCTGTTTATCAACATGTTAACGACCTGGACTCGATCTACTGTCGCAGCGCTGCAGTTCTCACTGGTTTTCTTACTTTCGCTTCCCTGGCTAAAGTGTCGCTGTGCGTGCGTAAGAAAAGCATTGCAATACGTTGTTTGATTTTAATCGTCCATTTAAGCAATTAAAATCTCAACCGTTGGACTTTTTTATCTCAATTAACTGAGTCATCTTGTTACCGATATGCCTTCTCTCCCGCTAACCTCTGCAAAACCCTGTGACAATCTCTGCAAACCCTTGAAACCACAAAATCAAACCGGATTTGTAACTTCATGTACTCGTAAGAAACCCTTGAGCAACTGCAACTCGGATCATGAGTTTTCAAAAGACATTGTTGATGTTACAATTGCTGAGATGGCCAAGAAGATCATAGTTTCATTTCTGGAAGCTGCAGCTATAGGAGATTAAAGATATGATCATCGCAAGTCTTCTTTTCAAGAAATTGGCTAAGGTTCTGACTTTTACTGGTTTTAACATGGATGAAAGTCTCATGCCAATAATTTATTTGGTTATATACAAAGACCCAAGCTTTGAGATTATAATACATCTCAAGTCTCTCATCGTTAAGGAAACAAAATGGATATTACTCAAAGGCTAAAGCTTCATAATAGACTTGGAATTGGAACATCCCAATCTTTGATATGATCTTGATTAGAAACACACACCCATCATAAATAGACATGGGACCCATCGTCTTCTTCTTTGTGCTTTGGCTTATCGTTTCCGTTCTCTTTAGTTCAGTCGTCACCGCAGATGGCCGAAGATATGGTGGACAGCTTGCGACCTATTCCAATGCCGTCGAACGGAGTTCGGTACATGCTATTGATTTTTCAGAAAGGGGACTCTCACCCGTTGTCTCCAAGGATTTTGATCTTTACAAGCATATGCCTTCTAGCACATGCGTTGCCTCCTTTGACGATAGCAACATCGTTTTTAATCCCTCATTTCATCCCCTCTCTCGAAAGCAAGAACTTTAACACTTCTGGAAACTCTTACAATTCTACCCATAACTCCAATCTGGGCAGGGAATAGCATTGTTGATGGGTTGTTTACATATAGTAAAATAAAAACTGAATCCGTATCACCGTAATAGCAAGTAACCATTGATTTTTATTCATATTCATTGGATGGTCGAGATTAATCTTATTCTACATGTACGGTTATTATTAAAAAGACGTGAAAATAACATTGCAGAACGCACATTCTGCTACCACTCACCCTTCCCTTATTATTATTATTAGGAAAAATTACTTAGACACCCCTTGTACTATAGCCATTTTGCTTATGATTATCAACGTTTGAAACAATTACCTAACATTTCTCGAAACCTGACAGTGTTAGTCTACTGTTAGAGTTTAAATGGAAATATCTATTTTACCCTTAGGATAAATTATACCTCAGGTACCAAATATTTATGAAAAGGTCATTTTAGGTGCACAACTACTTCAACCACACCATCCCTCCCCAACTACTTCCGCCATTGCCGTTGTCTCAAGCCCCTCAACCCCTGGATTACGCTCGGTGCCGGACTTGGTGAACTTCCTTGATGTTGATGAAGACGAAACGACCACAGGAAAGCTGGAGTGGATGGGACAATTCCACCAGAGATCGGCAATTTCAGCATAGACCCAGCGCCACAAGACTGGAGTCTCATCTCCACGATCTCCACAAGGCTCCAGCGCCATCTTCTCCAGCAAAGTTCATCGTGGTAAGTTCACCTAACCCTAGGTGGTGGGATTATTTTTTTTTTGGTTTTTAAGTTCCATTATCCATCAACGGATTTGTTTCGATTTTTTCGGCATCCGGCGAGGACAGGTGTAGTGCTGATATTGGATATGCTTTAGCTGTCAAGTATTGGGGTCAAGGAATAACCACCATAGCTGTGAAGATGGCCTTGGCTTCTGTATTTAAAGATTTACCTGATGTGATGAGGCTGCAAGCTTTTACTGATATAGAAAATAAAGTCTCACAGAGGGTCCTGGAAAAGGCTGGGTTCCTTAAAGAGGGTATGTTGAGGAAGTATTCCTTTCTTAAAGGTCATATCAAAGATTTAGTTATGTATAGATTTTTAGCTACTGATACTATCCTGAATTGATATGATAGTGGGATTAAAGTTGATGTATTTCTATTTATGGGAATCGCTGTATACCCTCTGCGTGTGTGTGTGTGGAAAGCTCAAACTTAATGGATTAGGGATGAACTGTTGGCATATATGCATTTTCTTTTTCATGGAATGGGCCTATTAATATGGTAGATGAGGAAGACCTTCACCTATAGCCTCTAGGTATGATACTTCGAATTTTATATGGTGTGGTCACCCATTCAATTGGATCAGAGCTCTACCATTGGAAATATGGAACACACGATAGAATTAGGAGCTTATTTATTTATTTATTTATTTTGGGTTGAATAAAATTTTTATTAAAAGAAGGCAGAGGTTGGGTACGCCGCCCACTACAAGTATGTGGGTACGTGGCCTTGATCAATGGGCGAGACAGGGTGGGATGGGAGGGTCGGATCCCTCTACAGCCCGTATTGCACTCTATTGTGCAGGCACAATAAGAGGTGCAATGACCACCTTACCCCTGCCCAAGCGCCTTGCCCAAATGGGGGGGTAAGGCAATCATTTCACACCCTGCTGTGTCTGCACAGTAGGGAAGTTGGGGCAGCTCGGCAGTAGAGGATCCGAATCCGAAATAGGAGGGGTAGGGTAGGGTGATCCATTCCATGGGGGTGGTTTGATAGATTAGGCATATTTTTATTGAGCATGTAATATTTCTTTAGCATGGTGGATTCATCCCTATTTGTTTCTAAAAGTTCACGAGTGACTATTCTTCTTCCCTTGTGTGTTGATGGTATTATTCTTGCTGGAACTTATGCAACGTATCTACATGAATTTATTGCTTTGCTTAGACAAAAATTTGCAATGAAGGACTTGTGTCCTCTCCATTTTTTCATGGGTATTGAAGTTTATACTACAAAAGCGCTTTTCCTGAATCTACTAAAATATGCTTGTTAGGGTCCCAATGGACCAGCTATGTTGAGTCTCTATTGATGGCTCTATAGGGATTCCACGCAAAAACATTAATCCAACATTGGGTGTGAGTAGCAGGATAAGATGGTTTATTAAAGCTTTGGCATCCTGTCCTTAATAACCAATTTTTAAAGGCGACTTCTACCCGAATACCAATAAGAGGTATTAGTACCATGGCGTGGCAACTCCGGATGTCTTCAAGGATGAAGAAAATTAGTCAGAGAAGATCTTAGTTTTCATGTATGTTGCGCGTGAAGGGGAAAGATGATGGTATGATGGGCTATGAGGTGAATATTGATCATCTGCACAAACGTGTAGGTGAACGTACATCTTAGAGTCAATTACATGTTTAATTTATTTTCATAAATACCACTCCTCCCTTGATAAATGGCAAAAATAAGATAGGTGGTTGCCCCTCAAACATGTACTTGCACGAATGTGCAAAGGAACTGAACTCGCGGTGAGGTGTAATGCTCTCCGAGATAGGCTCAAGTCATTGGTCCACTTTTGAATATTCCATTTTTAACTTTGATAAAAAAAAAAAAAAACCCCCACACTTAAAGCAAACAAGTAAGATACTACGGTTGAGAACGAAGGTGGAAACCAATCCAGCTAACTTATCCTCACTGGAGTAGGGATGTAAACGGATCGAATTCGGTCGGATAGTGGCATTACCATATTCGTATCCGATTATATTCGAATGGATTCGGATAATATCCTGTCGATTTTCGGACGGATTCGGATAAATTCCGGATAGTGATTTTTTGAATACAGGTTATCCTAAATAGATATGAATACGGATCGAATATGATTTTTCGACTATCCGTTGACATATTTACCGTTTTTATGATGAGGGTTAGGGTTGAGACTTGAGAGTTCATCATCTTCTTTTACATACCCACCACCACCACCACCCCCACCGCCACCGCCACCGCCACCACCACCACCACTGCCACCCAATTCGACTATCGACAATCGATAATCGCTGCCGCCGTGAACTGAAGGGAACCCTTTTTGAGTTTTTTTTCTCTCCATTCCAGTCTCCGCTGTCTTTGTCCTGTATATGTGTTTGTTTTGTTGTATGAGTTGGGTTGGGTTTTTTTATCTATGGAATGAAATGGGTTTCTGTCTTCCTTCCTTTTACTTTTTCTTCTGGGTGACTACGATTACTCAGACGCTAAGGAACCCAGATTGTACTTCTACTGAACTCGTTTTTCTGTAATCTCTCCGTCACGGATTTGGACGTTTCCCTTTCTCTCTCGTCCCACAGAGATAGTACCTACTCTCATCAGCCTTGCAGGAAGAGTAATTTATTCCATTTCTGTGTTTGCTCTCTCTTTGGGTTCAAGAGAAGAGGTCTTCTTCTATCGCAAAGAGAGAAAGATCCTTGAAGATTTTGTTGGATAGTATAGATATCTTGCTTCTTTATTACTTGGCCCCCCGCTTTTGTTACTCGTGGGAGGAAGTGAAGGATAAGGACTATGAGGGTAAGGGAAAGTGTTGAGGAATCTGTACTCAGGTAACGCTAACGATCTCGCCGTTGTTTTCTTCTTTCCATAGATTCTTTAAGACTAGAGAATAGAAGGTTGACACGTTGAGGTTAGTGGTTTACTCTCCTTCTCTCTAATTCTGAAACCGCCAAGGCACCTCCCCCAGAAATCCCATGTCACCAAAATCAAAATCATGATGCACCATACCTATTTGTTTTGTTGCCTCTGATATATTAGTGTATTAGAAGAGCACAAACAGAGAGAGAAAGAGAAGAAGAAGAAGAAGAAATCAAGAAATCAAGAAATGGATAGAGAGATGCAGCAGGAGGGTGGAGGAAGAGGAAGAGTTGAGCAAATGGGTAGTCTGCAACAGCAAGATCGGAGGGTGAAGCCATCAACAGGTGAAAATCAACAACAACAACCACCACAGCAGCCACAGAAATGTCCTCGTTGTGAATGTCTGAATACCAAATTTTGTTATTACAACAATTTGGCATTTGTCTTAGAACCCAAAGCCAATGGTGGGTGGCGGTGGCGGTGGCGGTGGTGGTGGGTATGTAACAGAAGATGATGATTTGGGGAAGATGAGGGCATTTTGGGGTTTTTAGGAACAAGTATTTAGGGGTAAAATAGTCTTTTCAAATTAGGTTAGGATAATACATAAATGAGGGCAATTGAGTCTTTTTATTTATAAAAATAAAACAAAAGGTAAAATGGTCATTTTCAATTAGTTTAGGGCAACAAATAAGTGAGGGTAATTACGTCTTTTCATATTTAAGAAAATGGAGCAAAGGGTAAAATGGTCACAATTTTGGCATCTAACGGTGGTATTTAACGGATTGGACCTATCTGGCATTTGGGGTGTAAAACAGGGGTGGTACGTGAAATATTGAAGGGTGGTACGTGGAATATTGAGCCGCTTAGGGGGTATGAGGAATATTGGGTGCATTATAGGGGGTACGTGTATTTTACCTTTTTTTTTTTTTTTTTTTTTCCTTTCTTGCCATCCAAACATATGGATTCGGCTTGTCTCTAGGGTGCCCAGGGGGCATCCAAGGGCTGGGTTGTGCCGCACACATCCCAGTGTGCACCTAGTCATGCATCGGGATGTGTGCGACACAGCCCAATGGCTGGATGCCCCCTGGGCACTCCCCAGAGTGGAGCTCAATCGTAAACGTAGTCTGTGCCAATGAACATATTGACTTTCTATCTCAACTTGTCTTAACAGAAATAAGGGATTCGGTTCCTCTCCAAGGAGCTCAGCACGCCCAACCATTGGGTTGTGCCACGCACATTCTTAAGCATGCACCGAGATGTGTGCAGTATAACCCAACCTTTGGATGCCCCCTGGGCACTCCCTGGGCGCTGAGCTCCCTGAAGAAGAGCACAATCCCAGAAATAAGAGTTCTTGGGACTTTGACTGCCATATGAAAAGGGGCAAGGGACTTTAATGACTTTGACTCGAGAGGAAGGAGGCTCGAAAACCAAAAAAAAAAAAAACCAAACTTTGGAATCTGAATTGAAGTGCGTCTGATAATCACCAAAAAGAACACAATCGCTAACATAACAAAAATCACAATCGAAGTAGAACGGGTAAATGCAGCCAAGTCAAATAAGCTCATCTGGAATTTTTGTAGCTTTCATATCCCATTGAAGGGAGTAAGAAGCTATACTTGATCTTGACTTGACCACAATTTTGGACTGTGAACACGTGTATGATTCCTACTGTATCCCTTTCAACCTCTACTTCTTAAGAAAGTTCAGGGAAGCTTGATATCATGTGTAGCAGTGAGAGCATAAAATTAACCCAAACAAAATCAAATTGTTCCAGGCAAGAGTCTTGATGACTTTGACTCAAGAGTAAGGAGTCTCGAGATTCAAAAACCAGATTTTCAAATTTGAAATTTATTACTAGAATATCTTAACAGAGGAAAATTAAAAAGATGGAAAAAAAAAAAACCCAACTACAATGGCTCAAAAATCTTCAACAACTACAAGCTTAGAATCTTGCATTGATGACTTGATGCTGAGTTCGGTCGCTGGCTGGCTGAACCATTAAACACATTGACCGCGTGCAATCAGTTTGGGGTAGAGAAGTCATTCCATGGGGAGGTGAGAGAAGGAGACAGAGGGTGCAGTGTGTTAGCAGAAGCAACTCCCCCACTAGAAAATATTTAGGGATGTAAACGGATATTCGTAAATCCGAATTCGATTTGCATCCGTATTTGTTTAGGGGTATCCGTATTTTTTTAAAGATTTACAAAAAAAAAAATTCAAATAATCCAAAAAAAAATTTATTTCCTAATTCAAGTAGATATCCAACTAAAAATAAAAATTTAAATAACTAACAATCTTGAGGGTTTTTGGAGATTCAACAAATTCTAAGGACTGAGGAAATGAGAATCATGAGGACAACTAAGAGATATGGATTGAGAGTGAATCAGAGAAGGAAGGTCTGAGTTACACAAATTAAGGATATAAACAGATAGTCGAAAATCTGAATTTGATTCGCATCCGTATTTGTTTAGGGATATCCGTATTCGGTCTTGATCAGATTTGTCTCCTAAAAGTAAGTCCTCTTGAAGAATCGGAGGAGGAAGGTCTGGGTTAACTAATGATCTTGAGGGTTTGTTGGGGAGCTTCGATCCACACGCTAACACACATCCTGACGTGCTGACATGTGGATCGAAGCCTCGCAGCCTCATGATGTGCGCTGCAGACCGTGCCGCATGGGAGTGGAGCCTAATCCGTGGAACACGTACGGGTTTCAGAATACCCAGAATCCCCTGTCCCAAAAAGCAGAATGCCAAAAAAAATACCACATATGGTTGTGTCAATAAGGGTATGAACTAGGAACGCATGGTATTGACTTGACCGCATCAGTTGAGGGTACTTTTCAACGTCCACTTCCTAAGAAATTCAGATAAGAATGCTATATATCATTTGTTAGAGTGGAAGTCTGGAATTAAGCCAAAAACAGAATCAAATTGTTCCATGGCGTCCTTCATTGCATTTGTATTGGAAATAGTTATTCTTTGGGCTTCTTTCATCCCTGCAACCATAGCAGTGGCATCTGCATCATCATCATCACCTGAAACCAAGGCTCTGCTCAACTGGAAAGCCAGTGGCACCGGCTTTCCTGGTTCCTGGGATTCATTTGATCCAAGTCCATGTAAGTGGACAGGAATAGCTTGCAACGCAGCTGGAAGAGTAACAAAGATAGAACTATCTTATTTCTTCATACATGCTGAGCTCAACAAATTGAATTTCTCATCTTTCCAATTTCTAGAGCGAGTCAATCTCAGTAGAAATTTCAGAATTTATGGAATCATCCCAGATGACATAGGTATGCTTTCCAAACTCACCCTAATCTTTCTGGGAATTTGCCTTTATCTCGATCTAGCTAATCTTACCAAATTACTTGATTATAGGTAAGTTGAAAAACCTCAACACACTCTCCCTCTCTCACAATAGTATCAATGGCTCAATACCAAGAGAGATAGGAAATCTCAAAAATCTCAATCAGCTGTTCTTAGGAAGTAACAATCTTTCAGGTTCAATACCTGCAACAATTGGGAATCTTAAGAATCTTTCACAATTGGACCTGAGTAACAATATGTTTATTGGTTCAATTCCTAGCGAAATCGGAGAAATGAAACAGCTAGTGCTACTTAATCTTAGTCACAACAAGCTAAATGGTTCAATCCCTGCACAGATGGGGAAACATAATTTTCATTACCTCGATTTGGACTTGTCCTACAATAATTTGAAGGGTCGTGTTGCAGATGAAATAGCCAAGAAAACTCCAACGCAAGCATGGAAGAATAACAAAGGTTTGCATAGTTATCGTAGGGATTTCCCAAGTAAAAACACAGACAAAATTGGTGTGAAAGGGTTTGAAATCAAGATTTTCATTGTTTCATATCTTTCTACCATCATAGTTGTGGCCTTTGTAATTGTTGGTGTCTCGTTTCTATTGCGGCAAAAGTCGATAAATCGCATCAATGAAACAAGACCACAAAAAAATGGAGATATATTTTCCATATGGAACTACGATGGGACGATTGCATATAGTGACATCATGAAAGCAACAGAAGAATTTGATATCAAATATTGTATTGGCACTGGAGGTTATGGAAGTGTTTACATAGCAAAACTACCTACAGGGAGAGTAGTAGCTGTGAAAAAGCTTCATCGCTTTGAATCTGATGAGAGAACTTATGAGAAAAGCTTCACTAATGAGATACATGTATTAACAAGAATTCGACATCGGAATATTGTGAAACTTTATGGGTTTTGCTCCCATTCAAGCTGCAAATTTCTAGTTTATGAATACATAGAAAGGGGAAGCTTAACTTACACTCTTGGAAATGAAGCAAAAGCTGTGGAACTGGATTGGAGCAAACGTTTAAATGTCATCAAAGGGGTTGCACAAGCTTTGTCTTATCTGCATCATGATATCACGCCACCATTAATTCATCGAGACATATCGAGCAATAATGTTTTGTTGGATGTAGATCTCGAGCCTCATCTTTCTGACTTTGGAACGGCTAAATTTCTAAATCCAGATTCATCCAATTGCACTGTACTTGCAGGCACATATGGATATATTGCTCCAGGTAAGTTACGAATATATTCTATCATGCTTATAATTTTGAAAACATTGATATGATTACCAACCATTCAATCATTTTTGGCACACCAAAATAGAGCAATTCGACTCCTCTATTTCCGCTTGCCCCTACTGTCATGTGCGCCCCACACACAAGCAAGGTGGAATGTACTGCTTACCCTTGCCCGAGCGGGAGTAAGGCGATACTTTCCGCCGCGCTTGTGTATGAAGACGCACGGCAGTACCGAGCAGGCGGAAGTAGAGGAGTCGGATCTAAAATAGGGACGAAGGAAGGGCATAACTAATGTAAAGTTGGCCCGAGGCCCACTTAGATGAACCTAGATTTTATTGGTTCAATTTCTGCTGCTCAACATTAATCTAATATAGTTATGGGCTACGAAGTCTTGGTGGGCAGCTGCTATGGGCTGCCAGGAATCAGCTCTGTCAGGCTTTAGTGCCCACGACGGTGTGCCCAAAACCATAAAATTTATCACTTATCATCTACTCTTTTTTCTTCCTGTTTTTCTTTACTTTTCTCGTATTTTTCATATTTTAATTGTTATTTATTAGGTCACGAAAGTGTGCAAACACCTAATGGGGGTGTCAATCAGTCAGTTCGGCCGGTTTCAGTTTGGATTGAGTCGGTTTCGGTGTGGAAATGGTAAATCCAAAACCAAACCAATAAGGAAAGTTCGGTTTTGGATTGTATTGGTTTGTTATTGGGGTCAGCTTCAGTTTCGGCCCAATTTGGGTTCGGTTTAACATACATATTTATACAAAACTATGAAAAAATCTGATTTTTAAAATGGGTTTCGGGTTGTTAGCAATTTCTTATCAAGGTAGATCGGTTTGGTTTCATTTCGATCTAGGTTTTGAGCTGATTTCGGGTTATTTCAGATTCTGGTGTGGTTAGGTTCCGTTTTAGGGTCATAATATCCCAATTCAAAACCTATCCAATAAAATATCAATTCAGTTTAGTTCGACCCATTTTCGGTTTGGTTCAGGCCTTTTTACCCGACCCGGTCCCAATTATGACACCCCTACCTACCAGACTTAATGAGTCAAGGGCTAGGCCGGTTTTAAGAACAATATTTTATATGGTATACATATTTATGAATTAAGCTATGTGATTCTATTGATTGTTTTCTGTTTTCCCTTTTTCTTGGATGAACATAACATTGTCCTCATTGTTATAATTTTTCTTTTATCTACCCCTATAAAAAAAAGTGCTACCCCCGTTGTTGTCAAGAACTGCATATTTCTCAAATTGGTAATCTTTTAATCTGAATGTTCTTATAAGGTTATATAAAGAAGCTAAATTTGTTCTTTTTATTTTTCCTTCATTTTTCAGAACTTGCATATACAATGGTTGTGACAGAAAAATGTGATGTTTATGGTTTTGGAGTATTGGTACTAGAGACAATTATGGGAAGACATCCTGGTGAACTCGTCTCTTCATTGTCATTGCCAAATGCAAAAGATCTAATACTAAATGATGTGTTAGACTCACGTCTCCCACCACCAACACAATTGGTAGCACAAGATCTGTCTTTCTCAATGATGCTTGCAATTGCATGCTTGCATACCAATCCAAGATCCCGTCCAACTATGCAATATGTATCTCAAGAACTAGGAAATCCTACAAATTCTTATCGCAACCCTTTAGTATAATTTCATTTTGGCAATTGGGGAACCTTGAAATTATGTCATATCTATACAGTTTCATGGAAGTGGATCTTATATTGCTAATGTGTTTTCTTGTTGTATTCAAAGTATTGTTAGTCCCTTTTTAGATTGAACCTTATATTAAAACACATTGTTTCTTGATTTTGTTTTTGAAAAACAATATCATGGAACTTGTTCTTTAGAATGGATTATGGTTTATGGCAACCATTATGTCATCTTAAATTCGAATTCTACAAATAATTATTCTATCTCTTCTCGAAAGACATGATCATTCTTTACCCAGAATGCTTATGTTAACACAATCAAAAGATGATGATTAGCTTGGAAAAATAAATGCCTTTGAAAAATACATGTTGGCAGAATTGTTTTCTTTGTATTGGGGAATTAAATCATACATTCTTATCATAACAAAGTGTATCTCTTCTCGAAAGACATGATCCTTTTTTTTTTTTTTCTGTTCTTTAATTTGGTTGATTGAACACAACCTGCGAGTATCCTTGTGTGGCCCAATAACGATAGTAAGTGAGCGCAATTACTAATAGAAGGCTTTGGGGACTGTTTTATATTGGAGATCAATTTGCAAGAACCCAAATTGCACCACAGGGGGTGATTACGATCTTAAGTAGAGTGATCAGTGGCACAAATCAAGCCCCACAAAGTGTTGTTCATAATTCTGTTTGTGTACCAACATCTCCTACCATTCACAGTTACTTCACTAAAGAGGATTAAACATGCTAGATAAGTTCAATTTCTCAACTATCTATTCTAACAAAGGTTCTTACTGTTGCAATTGGATGTTGTGCATTTTGATGCACTAAAAAGTAATGCTTATACTAGCTAATAATCAATACACTGGATTCATAACGTTCATCTGTGAGTGTAAGCGATTCTCAATAAAGAATCCACTTCTTTAATAGAAAGAATATCGGGTGGGGATTTGTTGACAATGATTGGACAAAATTTCAAGATATGTGGCAATTTTTGTAAAGTGTTTACAAATGGTATTAAATATTATTATTATTATTATTAAATTTTAGAAAATCTTTTGCCTTGTTAATATAATTTAAATAATTATATTTAAAATATTTTATCAAAGTTTTATGTCCAATCCACAGTCGAGATTCTCTAATTTAATGTGTTTGGCCCGTTAATATGTCATATGATATTATTAATTGGAGAAACCAAGAAGAGGTAAATAATTTAGCCAATATGTGGATCTTATACTACCGCCCGCTTAAAGTTCTGTGATTGGTAGTTGTAGTACCTTTTGGTAAATAAAAGTTAAAGTGCAACAATCCTAGCTAGATTTTTTTTTTGTTTGATCAACCCTAGCTAGATCACTATATAGAATCTCGCTACTTGTTTTGTGGGCCCCACTTAGAGTAGGGGTTCCCTTCGTTTTATAATGAGGCTTAAGGGGAAGAAAGAAATCACGGTGACAAAAAACTAGATTTTTGAATTCTTAATCTTTTGTCTCCTCGCTCATATAGGTTTTCTAAACCTTAACCTCCATCGTTGAAGAAGGGAGTTCCCGAAGTTGAGTGGTGACATTAGTGAAAATGGTAAGAGTTTTTGGAAGTATGCCCTTGTAATACTACATAGTAATACAAAATCCGCTTTTTATTTTTAGTATTCCTCCAATTCCCTAACAAAAAACTTTCCAAATATGGCCATACATAAGAGGTGGGTCTCACTCTTGGATTCCATCTGTGAGGCTCATGGTTCTCATACTGAAACCTGAGTCAGCCTCCAGAGAAAATCTTTAGGGGCGCTGTTTAGTTAGTAAATATGCGTATCCAAACGCTTTGATGAAAAAAATATCATATTGCGTATAGTACTTCAGAGACGAAAAAATATGCACATTTTATGGGTCGTCGTATGATACTCGAATGAATTACATATAATACACGTATAATATGTTTACATATATATTAAAAAAAAAAAACTAAAATCTAACTTAACCGTTAAACTAATTCCTAATACTAACTGTTAGATTAAAAAAAACCTAAAATCTACCAAAACCTCGTCTCTTCTCCAGCAAAAGACCAAACCTCTAGCGGCTGGTTCCCCTTCTCTATTCCTCTTTGTCTCTTCTTCTTCTTCTTGCGTTCTGTCGGCGATTGTAGCGGTGGTTCTTCCGTTCGTCAAGCCGACGATTGCAACGGTGCACTTAAAGCGACAACTCTTAAGGTATTTTTTTAAAATCTTTTTCCTTCCATTCTATAGAGGAGAATCACAGGGAGGGCTTAGAAATTGAAGCCCAACCAAATCTTTTCCCCTCCATTCTTAAGGTGTTTACAGCAACACAAGCCAACTTGTTCGATTTTTTTCAAGAAATCCAACCAAACGAAACATATACAACTAGTGAAAACTCAGCTTTTCTTAGCAAAAAACTCAATTGCTGTAGTTCAAAATCATCCATTCTTTTTGTTTTTTATGGTAAAAAAGACAGACTCTGGGATTTACTAAAGTTCAAAACCCATGAAGCATGAAATAAACTCAGATTTAATTAATATTTAATAACAATACTAAATTCAATAGCAGAACCGAAACCTGAAATTAGAAATTGAAAATAGAATATGAAACTAGAGAAGAAATTAGGAAGAATGTGTTTGGATTATAAGCCTTGCTTCGAACAACATTTTACATTGTAACCTTTTATGTTCAACCAGACAGCCTTAATGATGCAGGTACGGAAATATTCATTTTAATTCCTCACACATTACTGTTCCAATATTTGTTTCATTGCTGCTTAGATAACTAATATAAGATCAAAGTACTTTTAAGCTTGAAATGCATCTTAGTTGTCATAGAAAAAATAGATATAAACTCAGGAAATTTTCAATGTCTAACGCATCATCAATCAGTTACTTTGTTGATAACATATAGGATAACACAATCGATGTTTGCCTTTGACATGTTTTATTACTACTTAAACTCATAAGTTGGTTAAGTCATACTCATACTTTGCTTCCCAACCATTTCATCAATCAGCTCCATGCAGATCACACCAATCAAACTATACATTTAGGCACATTATTAAATACTATTATTGTGTTTATTAGGTGTACATGTCTGTTGCATAGTGAATATATGCCCGTATTTTTGCTCCCAGATTTTTACAGAATAGATATATTATACACATACCGTATTATTATCGTAGCGTATTATTACGTCGGATTTTTTGAAAAGTATTATTGTCATATAGTCCGTTTGACTGCCGTACGTATCCGTTCCCGAACTTACTAACTATGGGCCATACCTAAGAAGTGGGTCCCACTCTTGGATTCCACCTGTGAGGCTCATGGTTCTCGTACTGGAACCTGAATCAGCCTCCAGAAATAATCTTTAGGGATGTTGTTTTCTATACTGTAGAGCAAGCTGCGCCCAGACACATGGGGGGTGGATGCGATAATCACCTTGTCCCCCTGCACAAGCTATCCATGTACCTGGACACAGCACACGCTACAGCACAGAGAACATTCTCCCTAATCTTTATTAACCCAACGGTTTTTTTGCAGTCACCCCGTAGTATTTTGTTTTGGAGAGTGGAAACCTGTATAGCGATAAAAGGAGTAAAAGCAAAACGGCAAATCTGAAAATAAAAGGATGTAATTACCAAATCAAAAAAGGGCCTTTCTGCAATTACGGGATTTTTTTTTAATATTTTTTTTATTAATGTTCGACATTGTATGACCGGCAATATGTCGCCGGTCACGGACTTTAACATCTTCTTGTATTATAAGCCTCAGCTTTCTCTGTTTTACCATTCTTCGCTCCTCTCGTCTCTACTATCTTACTATCACTGCTAATCGACGAACCGGAGCATATGATCTTCTTTAATGGCAAAGCGAAAACCCTAGAAATCTGTTACCAAAGAGATATCACCGAGACTAGAGACTCTTTGTAAGGGTTGAAAAACTATTAACGACGGTTCAATATCGAAGCTTGCGATTTGTTAGAACAATGTTGGAATGGCTCAGTACAGGCAAGCAGGCACGGAGAGATTCGGTGTTCGAAACCATGATGTCCACCATGGAAGCGGAAGCTCAAATTCGGATCACTTCTCTATTGGCATTCGAGGAACGAGTAAGCAGGGACGGGCAAGGAGATCTGGTCGGTCTGATAAGGGGCGGAGGATCTCGGTTCGTACGGTGGTTGTGATTCTCTGTTTCGTCCTCATTGTCACTGGTTTCGCTTACTATTACCTGTCCAGAGATAAAGGTCGATCCTTACTTCTCTGGTTTTGATGATTATGGTGATTTAAGAAACAGTGGGTGTTTTTGTTCGCCAATCTTTATTTTTAGTTCTTTTGGAAAGTTAGAGGCTCAATTTTTGCATGGAGGTTTTGTCTTAGATCCGATTTTGAACAGGAACGAGTGAGATTAATTTCTTTGCCTTCTCAATAATTAGAGAAAATATATTAAAAAAATAAATAATTTGGAATGAGAAGAATTGATGTCTCATATGCATTCTTATAGTTTTATTTAAGCAATTGCTGTTGTTGTTTATCTATTAATTTGTTTGTTTTCTGTTGTTTCGTTGAGTTTATTGTGTATTTTGAGTGGCTATCTGCCGCTCGCAGCCTTTGAGTTTGCTTCATGATGATAAGCATTTAGTGACTAGAATAAGGTGGGTTGTGCAGAAATAAACAGGTTTCATGGTCAGGACAATGACATGAAAAATGACTTGGATTTTCTTGCTAATGTAACTAGCACGAGGAGGTCTAAAGTGCTCGATTTTGGTCAGGGCTCTGTGTCACATGGCAAGGATTCCCGGTATTGGGACCGGGATGACCGGAGAAGGGACGATGAATATAATGAGGATGATTTAGAGCTTAATAATGCTGGTGTTGGTGATAACAATAGGTCTATGGATAAGGGCCATTTTGGGGTGGAAGAGAGGAGTGGAGAAAAACAATTGTCTCGTGAAGCTGGGAAAAAGTTGAACGAAAAGCAAAGACTGGATCATGGAAGCGGAGGATTGTATAATGAAGCAGGGCGCGATGAGCTGAAACAATATGAAGCAGAGTTTGAAGCCTCTTTGAAGAACATTGGGCAATCAAGGCGGGAGACTGGCAATAAACGTGAGCTATCTGATGGTGAGGATACAGGGCTACAGATTGAGGATTTTGACACTGATGATGAATATGATGATGGCATTGATTCTCATGATGCTCATTATAGTGATGCAAGACATGACGATGAAGATCAGTCTGATATAGCAAGAGACTGGGATGATGATGATCCTGGAGAGTCTTCTGATACCCTTGATGCTGGAGCTGAGCACCAACGTTCTGCCAGGGAGGCCGATGACACTGAAGAATCTTTCAATAATTCAACTGAGGAAGACTCTCCCTTGATTAGTGCTAATAATGGTAAAATAAGTTCCAGACACATGAGGGTCACCAGTGCCCAATCTACTACTAGAAGGTCAAGATCTGGGAAAAAGTCTGTTTCAAGGAGAAAAGCAAAGCACCACAAATTTTCAGGTAATTTTTCAACCTTATCCAAGTGGAAGGATTTTACTTGCTCTTCAACATGTATGATATGCTGATTGTACATTTCTGCTGATGTCTTATATTGCCTTTAAATTAATATCATATATGCATCAGTGTATGAGTTGTAAAGCAATTCCCATTTATGATAAACTTACTTGGAGAATCAACAATGTGCCACTGTTCACTTTATTAGTGGCATTTTTTTTTTTGCTTCTTCTTATGTGCTTATATCAGTTTTTTAGAGGAACATCCAGGAAGCTCAGATTGACTGATGGTTGTCCCTGCTGTCCCTCTTTTTTTGGTGGTTGGGACTCCATCTAGGACAGAGAAACAGCTGGCAGCTCCCCGCCTCCCCCACCATCCCGAATTAAAAAGTCTTTTTAAAACCACTGGCCTGTGTGTATCTAAGCACCAACTAAGAATATATTAAACTCTCACAATGGAAGAGACCACAACCCAGATTTAGCCCATATTTTTATGGTTACTGCTATAGGTGCAATGGGTATGGTCATAGGAGGTTTGAGTGCAAGCACAGTATGAGGCCTACTAGTTATGAAAGAAGAGATCCTATATCATCCCAGATGGGATATTTGGCGGAATGCTTTAGATGCCACCACTTTGGGCATATGGCTAGAGATTGTAGAGTGGTATTTCCATCTAGCCAACCTCAGAAGAGACAGCCTTATAGAACCATGTAAACAAGAAAAGGTTCTGGAAGGCAATTTGAGGGAAAACAGAAGACCAAGAAAAGGAAGCCTAAGGAGCAACAGTCACCATCTTGTGAGTGTTCTCAAGTTGCATTGTGCAGTATGTGGAGGAAGAAAATTATGCAAAAGACATGAGCACAAATTGAGATAACCAAACAGATGGCCAAGGCAGCGATGACAGAATCTGGAGAGAAAAGAACAGATTAAAGGCAGATGTCAGTTCATTGGTAGCACAGGCAGACTTTGGAAAAGTAAGTACATCAGTTGGCAAGGCAACAGAGAAGTCTATAGTAAGTTTGCTTGGACAGAAACAGAGGAAGTTCCTTTATGATTTTTGCATCTTGGATGAGTCATCAACAGATGAGGAAGGTTTGGTGTCATGCAGAGGGAAGAGCAGATTTGATGAGATGTCAATGATGAGTTTGCAGTTGCGTGTGGTAACTGGTAACCAGCAGCTATGTTTTGCTCCAGTATGGATTGTGGCATCAACCATGTTGAAGTTGTTGTTGTCATCTGCGACAGTGTTAGACTGTATATCTATCACTTGAGAGGGACCATTATCTTACTCGGGGAAGTTGAATTTTTCAACATTGTTGACTGGATGCAAAGAGGAGAAATGGAAATCAACTGGTACTATGAGCATTGTGTGATAAAGATGGAAGTCAATGGAGAAATTCCACTTGAGGCGGCATTTGTGCATGATGAGCCATGTTGTGGTAGATATGAGGACTTCTTTGTCACCTTCTTGTATTGTCAGTAGATTGATATAGGCTTCAATTGTTTGTTCCAGGAGATTTACTAGAAAGGGGGAGAATGAGTTGAGCATATGGTGTACTTGTGCAGGGGGAATTTCTTATCTTTATGGGATTGGGAAGATGCTGTGGACACTTCCATAGTAGACAAGGTTTTAGGACTTGGTTTTGCCCATGGTTTCGACCAGCCACGAAACCGAGTTTTGTTGAGTTCTCAGCGAGTTGGTGTATTTTTTGTGCTGTCAAGACTCTGTGGTGGTTTTCGGTGGCCATATGGCCAAGATAGGTCCTGAAACTTGACATCCACCCAATGGAAACATATTTGTAAACCCAAAATGGTACTTTGACTTCGGACCCTAGGTTGGTAGTCTACGGCAACACAATTTTTACCCTTTGAACTCGGGAAATTCACTAGTACCCTTTGGACTTGTTGTCAAAGGGAGAGAGTGTCATATGCAAGAGCTCAGATGTGAAGTGATATGTATTGTGTTCGTATGTTGAAGCAGGCGAGTACAGTATGGAGAATGTATTCTGTGTTCGTGTGTTGTAGCAGGCTAGTATAGTATGGAGATGCATTTGCATATTTGTGTGTTGCCAACAATTCCAACGGGGGAGATTGTTGGGGATATGGAAGTTGGTGTTGTCATTGTTATCAACATAGTCAGGGTCAACACACTCACACAATGGTCACAGGGGTTGCTGAGGAAGTGTCATTGGTGGATGGACAATGTTTCAGTGAACAGGCAGATGACAGTGCGACATGGCAACACAGTCAGCAGTTAGATGGCAGTGTCAGCAGACAGGGTCAGAGCAACTGCAGATGACTGAGATAGGTCAGTTTCAGTAGGATGACTGAGTTGGCATAGGTATACCCACAGTGAGATGGCATAGTGAGGATACAGTGGCAGGTGCACTGATGTGGTAGTACAGAGTACAACAACAGTGGCAGCTGGCAGGTTGGCAATGCAGATATGTTAGCACAGTGACAGTGATGTGTACCAGTGCAGATGTGGTAGTACATGTGTGTATTGATGGTGTACACATGTATCATAGTGTTACAGAGTGATGTGGTAGTGTTAGAAGTGTCAGGCAGTGCCATGGCAGTTAGAGTCAGTTTGGCTGTGATTCTAAGGTATCGGGGCTTATTTGGCAGTGTATGCCTGTATGGAAGCATTTGACAGTGATTGGCAGCATGCCGAACCCGTTTAAGAACCCAAACCAAGACGAAGCGGGTTCAATTGGGTCTTTGGGTTCAATAGGATATTTAATTTATTTATTTATTAGGGTTTTTTATTAGTTGGGATTTATCTTGTAATCTTCTATTTTAATTTTAATAGATTAATTAGTGATAGAATTCCATTAGGAATTTATTTCAGTTTTAGATTACGATTAGGAGTTTTATTTTCTTTAAATACTAGCTTGTAATCAGACAATAATCAGAGTTGAATGTGAATTTGGGTTTGGTTTTGTTGCCGAAGTGGTACATAACAGGTCATGTGACCTCTCTTCTCTCTCCCCTCCTCTGAAATCTCTTCTTTCTCTCTCTCTCTCATCTCCTCTTCTCTCTTCTTCTATTCTGAACCTTTCTTCTCCTTCGAGTTCTTCCTCTTTATTTTCTCTCTCTTGAAGTCCTCTTTGCTGGGCGGTACTACCAGATTCAGGAGAAACTTCGCTGAATCATGAACCCGTAATCGATTGGCCTGAGACTTGGGATGTGAATCTCTCCACCCTAGGTGACTTACACTCCAACACCCCTCCTCCTACAAGCTACCTTGTTGGGAGAGACTCACCTGAAACAGATCTGACCTGCAACTATCGCCTGGATCAACTGCTGAGATCGGAAGGCCTTCATCCCTTCCCGTTTTAACTGTTGAGGGTGTGTAATTGAGAGAGCTCCTCTATTTAGACCTTTTCCCTGCAATTCTGGGCCTTTAGAGCCTTCCCGAGAGAGATCTACCGCCACAAGTCTCCCTTTTGTCGCTTGTTTGTGCGATGGCTAGAGGTTGAAGAAGACTCCCACGATTTGTTGGGTTTTAACCCTTTTTTCAGACTTTCCCATATTACCCTTTTTTTTTACCTCTAACTCACTCATGTCCTTATTTTTATCTTACTTCCAGGTTTACCCTAGAGGTCACAGGTTCGAGTCTGGAAACAGCTTCTCTGCGAAAGCCAGGGGTAAGGCTGCGTACATTATGACCCTCCCCAGACCCCGCAGTGGTGGGATCCTCATGCACTGGGTACCCCCTTTTTCCAGGTTTACCCTCTTACAATGAATCTTATTCCCCTCCATATCCCAAAACCCATTTAAACCACCAATTTACCCTTTTAAGATGACCTTTAATTACGATACTGCCATTCCAATATAACCTCAGTTATTTACCATTCTGCCATTGCTTCTCTACAATTTTAATAGTTACTGTTTTGCCACTGGTGCTTATGTTTTGAGTTATCTAACACTTGGGTGGGCCATAAGCGATCTGATTTGGGTCTTCTGAACCCCGGATCTGCATTAAGTGGAGGCTGAAATTTGCTCGAGCAAAGCTTACTAGACATGATAAAAGAATGGTGGAGAATTCATAAGCAGTGTCTACAAGCTCATCAGACTGAGCTTACCACTTGGGAGGAGATGAAGGAAGAGTTAAAGGTCAAGTATCTACCAGATGCATCCAAAGCTAGATTGCATGGTAGCCACTGATTTGTGAATTTAATTGAACAAAACCAGTAACCCAAGATCTCAAATTCTAGAATTAAAGAGAGAACATAGCTAGATAGCTACTGAATTTAGTAAGACAATAGATGAAGACTGCATGCTCTGTTATTCCAGCAGATGTATATCTTATGGTTTTGCCTATTACCCAACTAAACAAATTTGTAAACTGGAAAAATCCCCCACTAATAACAACTGACCAGGGGTAACTAATGGAAAGAAAATATTAATAAAACTTCAAAGTATAATTTAAAATAAAAAAACTGATAACCAGAATTGGCAGCCTGTATAGCCAGTTATTACTTGATCTAAAACTCCTCGTAGTTTCTCTCCCCTGGCCAGCAACCTCTTCTAACTACTATGTGCATAAAAAAGCTTACTCCTATCAGACCTATTTGGCCTAGCAATTTGGCATAACCAGTCCTCTTCTTCTCCTTCTTATGTTGCTGTTTTGCATTCTCTGTTTTCTAAGGAAAGAGGAAACGGAGCTGCAATCTGGTTTACGTCAGCTTTTGCATTGGGCCTTAATCCTTTTTGGTACATTCTGAATTTATGATATGTCCGTGTAAAGCATATGGGACTGTTTAAAAGAACAATGTGGACTTCCTTATGCTGTGGTCTCCTGAAAGTGTGATGTTTCACAATTACTATTAGATGATGCTGATCTATTATGTTAAGTATCCTTGTTTTGTGTTTTATTATATTCTTTTGGAGGGTAAATTTTTTTTAGATTAGTCCTGGCCGTTCTACAAGAGTTACCCAGTTCCTTTGTTTTGAGCAATCCTCTTACTTCTTTCCCCCCTTTTTTTGTTCCTCTTAAAATTTCATTGTGCATGTGCATGCATCCAGCTGTGCTCTGTAATTTGTGTGGGTGTGTGCGTTTGTATGAACATAGATTGGAATCTTTATGTAAAGGTGACATAATTTCCTTACATGTCTGCACAAGGAGTATTCTTGAATTTGATGTTTGTCAGTGCTTGTCCAAAATGCTAATGCCTTTTCAGGATATTGTTACCCTTAGGTTTTTGGGTTAGTCATTATGCATATGTTTTTGTTTTGAATAAGTAAAATCTTCTTCTTATTCTAATGATGAGCTTCTTCACATTCTACTATCGTTCATTTCCCTGAACTTTGTGATGTCTATATTTCTTCAGGTTCTTCGTGTGGGATGAAGTTCTCAAACTCTACTGCACAGCTAGTCGAGCCTTTAGAAAGTCGCAAATTTTCAAGATTTTCCTTGCAATATACAGAAGTAGAAGAGAGGCGTAGTGGACAAGAGCAATGGGAGCCCAGATTTGCTGGGCATCAGAGTCTCGAAGAAAGGGAAAAATCATTTATTGCACGTGACCAAAATATAAATTGTGGCTTTATTAAAGGTCCTAAAGGATATCCAAGTACAGGATTTGATATTTCAGAAGATGATGCAAGATTTATGAGTAGTTGCCACATTGCTGTATCCTCTTGCATCTTTGGAAACTCAGATAAGTTGAGAACACCTAATGATAAAACGGTGAGGGGATAAGTATCTACAACTACTTTCTTGTCTTAGATACAAACTACGTAGAGAAATCAAAGTTTCTTTACAAACTTGTGATAACAGCCCTGCATATTGTTCATTTTTGCTGCAAGGGCTTGCTGATATGATGATAGAAATGCATTAGCCTGATTCTCTACAGTCTATTTGCATCTCCTGTGCACTAGTGACTAGGACATTTCTCCCTTGCTTCCTACTATAAGTGTATATATTTTGTTTATTACCTTTCAGTGACAGATTTTGAAAGCAATATGACAGTAAGAATAAGCCTCATTTTGTTACTATGAGCAGGAGTTTTTTCTTAATGAGTTGGTTTCTCAACTCAGATGCTAGTTATTAAAATTCTCTTATAGGAAGGAAACATACAGCTGGTTGACTAGAAATATGATGCCTCATAGGTTGCTGCACAATCCAGCACAAATTTATATTACTAAATAATAACTGTGATGATAATAGAATGAAGAATATTGGTTGCCAACCCAAGTGGGTATGTTGAATACATTTCAAAACAGAAACCTTTTTCTGTTTTGTTACAACAATACACCCATCCTCATAGAAGTAATATTATTTTTTGGGAAAACCCTCTTGCTTCTCTGATTTGGATTTTTTTTTTCTTCCTGGAAACGTTTCTATGAAACTCTCTTCCCACTTCCTCACCAGGTAAGTAACGGAATGGGTTGGATCTGCTAGGGTCTCCTCTATTATGATCCCAATCCTATTACTGACCCCTCATTTTCCACATGTAAGGGTGCACCAAATTTAGAGGGTCAACAACAACAACAACAACTACAGCCTGATCCCAACTAAATGGGGTTGGCTACATGGATCCTTGCTCTCCAATCAGCTCTATTCGACGCCATATTTGAAACAAGGCCTAGGCTAAGCATGTCTTTCCTTACCACTTCTACAACAACAACAACTAGGGGTGCAAGTTTGGCCCTGCCGGCCCGAACCCGCCCTGGCCCGCCCAGGGCTAGAAACTTCTGGCCCTGAGTTAGGGTCGGGTCGGGTTAGGGTTGAGGCCTCGAGCTAAGCTTGGCCTGGCCCGGCCCGACCCTGATTTAAGTTATACTATAAAATATATATTGATATAATTTATACATTATGAACTTTAAATTTCACCCACATTTTTTTTATATAATATACTATATATGAAGACAATAAGTGTTATAATATAATTTATTATATTGTTATTTTATGTAAAATTAATAAGTTCTTCCCAGCCCATTCCAACCCATGCATTTCTTTTCCCCTCCCCATGATCAGGGCCAATTAGGGTCGGCCCGACCCGACCCTGAGGGCGGGTCAGGGTTGGATTTTTCTGGCCCTGAGTCAGGGTCGGGTCAGGCTTGGGCCCAGCTAAGGGGACTTAGGGTTGGGCTAGGGTTCTATAAAGCCCAGCCCAACCCGACCCTGTTGCAGCCCTAACAACAACAACAACAACAAACTCAGCCTTATCCCAACTTAATGGGGTCGGCTACATGGATGCAAACAAACAAAGTAGGGAAAACAGAGTCAACCAAGAAAGAGAGATGAAAAATGAAAAGTGGAAAATGACCAGTGAAAGTTAGGAAATAAATAGAAAAATGAAAGATGAAAGATGAAGGATAGTAAGAGGAAAGAGGCACAACCCAGCACGTCAGGAGAATCTCAGCTAAATGGGGTCTGCTACATGGATCCTTGCCCTCCAATAGGCTCTATCCGAGGTCATACTTGGTACAAGACCTAGACTATGCATGTCCTTTCTCACCACTTCTCCTATGGTCATTTTAGGCCTGCCTTTAGCTCTTTTACTTTCCTTACCAGTTCTCCTAGGGTTAATTTAGGCCTGCCCCTGGCTCTTTTAGCTCCCTCAATCTGAATTAAATCACCTCTCTGAACTGGGGCATCCGACAGTCTCCTTTGAACATGGCAGTGCCACCTAAATCAAATTATTCGTAGCTTATCATGAATTGGAGCTACTCCCAAATCAGCTCTAATCATATCTGTCATGGCGTCGCCATATTGCCGCCATGGCATCATATCGCTGGAGAAGTGGGCATATCGACCACCGATATAGATGATGTAAGAATATTGACCGATATGGTCTCCATGTCGTCGTCATGGCGCCGCCATGGACACCATACCACGACATATGGCCATATCGGGCGACATGGTTGTTTCAAATTATAAAACTTAATTTTTTAACAATAATTTTTTTTAACCATTTTTTATTTTAATGCTTTTTCCTTAACATAAAAAAATATCAAACAGAAAACACTAATACACTATTGACTAATACACAATCACATATTCACATCAACAATTTTTTTTTATTTAGATGGGTTGTTTATTAGCTTTATTCACTCAATATAAATTAAGTTCTTGTAATTGTTTTTTTGTTTTGTTATTTTTGTAGTCACTTTCATATGAATCATATCTCAACTCTCATGATTTTTCAACTTTATTATCAGCAAGACTATTGCTATCAATTATTTGATAATCCATGATTTCATATACACTAACGGATATTACACTTTCATGAATTAAACCATAGTAGATTAGTAGTACACTTTCATGTTAATTTTTGATGTTATAGGGTATTTATTATAGCATACTAAATGACATTAAAAATAGAGAAAATAAAAAATAAAACATGGTCGATATGATCGCCATGGCAATGCCATGGCGGGCGACATGTCGATATATCGACATGACACCCCTCCACCGACTTGGATCGCCATGATGACGTGACAACTATGGCTCTAATATGGTCATTCCTCACTTTATCCTTCAAGGTTTTTCCGTACATCCATCTTAACATCCTCATCTCTGCAACACTTAGTTTATCTATATGACGCTTCTTAACAGCCCAATTTTCCGCACCATACATCTAACATCATAGCCAGTCGAATGACTGTCCAGGCATAAATGGTTAAACCAAAACCTGTCGGGGTGAGTCGTGATGCCTGGTTTGACCCTCCTTGTTGCACTCCCTACTTATCCCCACCAATCCTTGAAGGAATTTTCTTCTTCTTAAAGATGGGTATAATATCTTGAAAGAGAGAGATGGCAAAGACCCAAGATAGTGATGCAGATAAATCAGCAAACGTGGACTTATTTTAGTAGAAATAAGGCTTGGGCTGGCTTCTATTCATGTTGGGCCTTTGGTGATGAGGTATGCTAGGCTGAAACAAAACAACACTAGCAAACTTACAGAAAACAGAATGACAGTGAAACTAAAACACTGCAGAAACTAAACGTGATTAGAACTCTCAATCCATTCAACCGATGGGGCTGAAACTTACATAAAATGGAGGCCCTAATGGGGTGACTGGTTAAAATATCAAAACAAGATGATGGTTAGATTGGGAAAAACAAGCAAGGACAGAAAACAGAAACTAAAAACCCAGAATTAGAAACTCGAAGAAACCAACTAGAGCTCACAAGTGGCTGGTTGTATGAACACCAAACTTTGATCGAATGTAGAGGGGAAGGAGTATAACAACATACTAAAAATTGAAGATCATCTGACCATGGATTAGGTTGCAGTGGTAAAGGTTGCTCCATTGTGACCAAGTGGTCACAGGTTCGAGTCTGGAAACAGCCTCTCTACGAAAGCAGGGGTAAGGCTGCATATATTATTATCCTCCCCAGACTCCGCAGTGGCGGGAGCCTCGTGCACTGGGTACGCCATTTTTTTTATCCGACCATGGATTAGAGAGGAATGCATGTCTGAAGTTCTGTTGCACAGAATGGACAGAATATAAATTGTATGACAGTAAGATGAAGCCTGCAGAATATTATGTGAGGAACAAAACAAAGGTTGATATATCAGTGAAACACAAAATATAGATCAGAAGTCGGCCAAAATAGATCTCGGTTGGATGAAGAAGCTTGCTGGAAAACTCTGCAGAACAGTAAAGGAAGAAAGAGAAAAGAAAAGAAGAAGATGAGAAGATGGAAGGGGATATGACCAAAGGCTTCACCACTAGTCCCAATCCTAAGCTTCATCACTTAGGACAGCAGCACACACTCACATAGAGCATAGTTTTCTCAAATATCAAATCAGTGGGCTAGTGTGCCCTTTGCTCTTTATTTATTGTTAAGATATGTACCGCGGTGCATTAGTGGTAAGTGGCTGTCACGCTAAGGGGGATTGTCCCTCCTATCATATTATGAGAGTTTAGTTAGTAGTTGAGTCTTATTTTATTTCCTGTTGTAACTGTACTTGGATTCTTAGTAGAATTCCTACTAAGAGTCTGTTTACTCTCCTATAAATAGAACAAAGCATCACCACAATAGACAAGTTAAATCTATTGAGGTTCAGCATATCTCCTCTTCCACCTTTTTCTCTTCTACTGTGCAGGTACTGGTTTCGGATCCTGATTTATTACATGGTATCAGAGCTATAACCAGTACTTGCTTTCTCCTTGATAGCTGTTTTGAGAGTTTTCCTAGGTTTCTGGTGTACAGCCACCTATGCTCTCCCTTTCTATTTCTGAAACCCTAGTTGATAGGAGAAGAAGAACTAGGGTTTCTAGGAAGATTGATTTGTATGTAGATCATACCTGTTGCTACTGCTACTGCTGAAGTGATCATCAATTTGCCTCGGTTGCTTCTGTTATCGTTGATGCCCTAATCGATTCCTGCTGTATCGTATTATGCTGCTGGTTGCTGTTGATCGAAAGTTATTGCTGATGTTAATTTCATCATCTGCCATCATCTGTAAGTCGATTTGCTGCTAGGGTTGAAGACGAAGGTTGCTGATTTGTAACAAATCAATTGCTACTGATTGAATGGCAAAGCAGGAGTGTGTAGCTGAGCCCATGTAGTTGGGATAAGGCTTGGTTGAGTTTGGTATACATATGTGACTGGTTCACGACACAAGGTCTCCAACTATTTTTTTTTTTTTAATTTAATAATCTCACTTCTTTGATGTTTTAAATTATGTAGCTTCTAATTTCTAATAAATTTTAAGGGGCTATTTATTAAGTTTTAGACATGTGCCTTAAGGGTTGTGCCTTGCCTGGTTCTGCTAATTACCTCAACATGTTTTTACCATTTTAAAATTATGCTAGTCTTCTATTCAAGATTATGATTTTGAACTAACTCTTTGCTTTTCTTTGCAGGTCACACGTTTATCAAGAAAAAATGTTTGCTTTGTTATGTTTATGGATGAAAATACTTTGCAAACACTTTCCTCAGAGGGGCAAAAGCCAGACAGAATGGGTTTTATTGGCTTATGGAAGGTTGTAGTGGTAAAGAATTTACCTTTTACTGACATGCGGAGAGTGGGAAAAATACCAAAATTTCTAACTCACAGACTCTTTCCTTCTGCAAGGTATGAAAACATAGGTAGATGTTGGATGTATTGGTGATTACTTTTGTAATGGTAGTATGGTACACAGATCATCAGTATTTCATTGGTTACAACATACAGTTGAACTTTTATTAGTTATTAGTCATGCTGCTTTTAGCTTCTATCATCCTGTTCAAGATTTCTGTTTTGTTATGTTGCAAAAGTTTTTCTAGTCTGGCAAGGAGGGTATCTCTAGTACAGTACCAAATTTTGCCACATGGAAGGGTGATGTGGCAACTTCGATCATATGGATATCTAGAAAATGGTCTAGATTGACCACATGTTATGTTTCAGACACATATTTATCCATATACCCTTCCATGTATTGGCAGATTCCCTTGTTTTTTAGTCATCCAATACTCTCTAGAAAAGCTCCATTTTTTCATTGGTTTTTTAAGGCTTTATTTTGAACTTGGCCAACTCTGTCGTGGGCTGAAACTTGACATGTGAAATAGGGGACCTTGGGGTCTACCTGTCTACTAGTTTCAGCTCTTTTTAATAATTCAATCTGCCATGTGGCAGATATTTGCACTGGTCTAGAGGTACTTTCTAGACCTGCCAGACTAGAGAAACTACTATACTTATATTTCCCAGCAATGTTATTGGACATGCTTCTGATAAATGCTCAGCTCCAAGTTTTTGAAACTTATTCTTATGCTTGCAATTGACGAAATTTTTTCAAATATATACTATAGTTCTCAGATATTCTTTGCAAAGTTATACTTCATTATTAAAGCATTATTAAGATTATTGGTGATTGGCTACATGAATTCTTCTGCTAGTCCTCCCTCTAGGGCCAAATATTTATTTTTCACTAGATGCAACCATGTAGAAGGTGGACCTCAGCGCAATGTTATGATTGCGCCATTGCGACCAACTGGTTGTGGGTTCTAGTCAGGAAAAAGCCTCTCCGCGAAAGCGGGGGTAAAGCTGCTTACTTTATGACCCTCCCCAGACCCTGGAGTGGCAGGAGCCTCGGGCACTGGATATGCCCTTTTTTTATGCACCCATGTGCTTTTCAGCCTTCCCGTTGTCCGTTTCCCAATTTGTGCCAAAATAACTCAGTATCATTATCATTCTTCATTTTGCTCTACCTAATTATTCAGTTTACTTCTCTCAACTTGTCATCTATTGGGCTATACCCTTCAGTTTCCCTTATTCCTCTCTGTTTTGGTACTTTGTGGTGTTGCCACTTGCCAATCTCACCATTCGGATTGCAGCAATACCTCTGATTTCATTTCTAACACAGGAATGTCATAGAGATTATGAATGTGACATCAGGCGTGAAGGAGTTGCTGATGGAAGCTCGAATTCTTGGTTAAATAGTCCTCTGAAATGCAAGAGTTGATTACAGTTCAATGGGAGGGATGGGTAGAGGGTCAAGCGAAATAATAATCTTCCTCATTTTATTTTATTTTTGTTGTGGGGGGGGGGGGGGATATTGTGTGCTAGTTTTAGCAGTTCAAGTCTATTTGGTAGGTGGTAGTAGTAGTGATGGTTGATTCTTTTCGAGGATTATTTTTGGGGTGTTTATGCAGTTGTTTTGTCATCTTGGTAGGTTGTTGTTTGGCTTATGTGATATGTACTGTTCTCGCTTTGGTTTTTCTGATTTTCTGCTCGTTTCGGTGAGGCTCCTGGGGAGTTTGTTTCCTTCTTGGATGTATATTTTCATTTATTTCTTAAAGTTTGAATAAATTTTCATTCTGATAAAAAAAAAAGTTGAAAATCTTAAGTTTTATACATGGCATGTGAATTGAATTTGATCTTCAGACACTATTGTTGGTTACTGGACTCACTAGTTTTAGAGCTCATTTCATTGTTGTCTTTATCTTTGGTTCACTTTTCTTTTCTGATATAACGTCTAACATCCTCATTGTCCATATCCTTGTCTAATTTCAGACTTTACCTAGAAAGTCTTTACTGAGTTTTTTTCCAGGCTTAATTATCTTTTGGAGTATGGTTGAAGGAAGAGTAGTTTTAACCATATATGTTGTGGTTGGTATTTTACTACATGATCTACTAGTTCAAATATAAATCATGACCTCAAGGTGTCTGGGCACAGGCACGGACATCAGAATCAAACATGATTCTTCATGTCTGAAATTCAGATCATGGAATATTGGTATGATTGTTTCCCATCTGATGGGCTGATGTTTTTTTCAATTTCTAATTTCTTATGAATTGAACCATACACCCGTTTGTACAAAAATAAAATTAAATGAAAGTCAGTATTTTCCTGTAGAACTTTCATAGGAAAGACTAGTACTCAATCTTTGGAAAATGCTAATTATATAGTTCCAGTGAAAAATGCAGAACTGACCTGGTATCAGAATTTGACATTTATCTGCTGTCATGATTTCATCCAATTCGAAGAATCCATGTGGCATGAATTGTTCAATGATGCTTGAAAAATTGAAGGTGCTGGACTAATGAGTCATGCTGTGAGATCATCCTCAGGGAAATGATTCAAATAGAAACCAGCTTCTTTCATTGAATAAATTGAACAGAAGAAAAGGTGATAACAGTGTTTGTGAAATATGTGCTAAAAGCCTGTAGCTCAGTTGTCTGTTGACCCCTAAATGAGCTCAAATTTATGCAACTGAAGAGAAAATGGAAAGAACAAGAAAAGAGGGGGGGGGTATATGAATGATATAGACCTTCTAAGGCATGGGACTTTTAGTTTAATAATTATGATGTAATTCTAGAGAGTTCACATTTCTATCACTTGTCATCCTCATTTACCTTTGTTTTGTTGTATATTCTCTTAGATGTCTTCTTTAAAGTTTCCACTCTAACCTCTTCTGGTGCCTGATACTCATATTTTGCATATAATATTTCGCAGGTATTCAATCTGGCTTGATAGCAAATTACGTCTCCAAAGTGATCCTCTCCTTATTTTGGAGTACTTTCTGTGGCGGAAAGGTTATGAGTATGCAATTTCCAATCATTATGATCGGCATTGCGTGTGGGAAGAGGTGGCACAAAATAAGAAGCTGAACAAATTTAACCATACCGTCATTGATCAACAATTTGCTTTCTACCAGGCTGATGGCCTGAGAAGATTCAATGCCTCAGATCCCAACAGACTTCTACCAAGCTGTATGAGATTGATTACTAGATTTCATTAAGATACTTTCTTGCTGTGTGAACTTGTTTGGAATTAGCTATTATCTTCCCCTTCTTACATTAATTTTTCTTTAACCAGATGTCCCTGAAGGGTCCTTTATTGTGAGAGCACACACGCCAATGTCAAACTTGTTCTCTTGTCTTTGGTTCAATGAAGTTGACCGTTTTACACCGCGTGATCAGCTGAGTTTTGCTTATTCGTACCTGAAGCTGAGAAGAACAAATCCTGGAAAACCATTCCATCTCAATATGTTCAAGGTGCAACATCATCCCATGCTAACTGCTTACTACAGGAATCTTACCAAAAAAAAAAACTGCTTACTACTGGAAGAAGAAAAGTTGAAACTCAATTATATAACTACTCTTTCACTTTTCTTGTATTGTAGGATTGTGAGAGACGAGCTATAGCGAAGCTATACCGTCACAGATCATCAGAGAAACGCAACTTACCTTTGGTAGTAATGGGGTGAAAAGTGGGTTTCATGGAGCTTCTGCACAGGAAAATTGTTCTCTGAAGTATGTATTTTATGCTTGGCAACACTTGCATGCTGTGCTACAGGTTAAACCCGAGTACGGGAATGGCATAGCTTTAACAGCCCTGCAGGCCTGTCATCATGGTCATTTTGTTTGTGCAGCTTTAGGAAAGTTTATAGCAAATGCACACATTTAATGTTCCAGGTCAGGCTCAAAATGCTGCATTCTTTTCTTCATTTTGGTCTATTATTTCTGTATATGAAAAGAAATCTACAATGACCATCGGTTCTCAAGGGCATCTGTTTCCATTCATTTGTTGCTTCTCTGGAGGCACAGAAACTTCAGATTAGCCCTGTACTAGTATTTCAACAGTTTCCACAGTCAGTGCTATTTACTTTATTGGCCCATGATTTCTCTCATTGGGTTTTGTCCACCATCCTATATGTACTGTAGGCTATGAAATTTTGATGGGTCATTTGCACTTGTATGATATTTTGGCAAATTGATCCTTGATGCACGATTGTGTTCTTGTATGAGCAAATATGAATTTATCCAAGTGAATGATGTTTATGTTACAGCAAAATTTCACCCATTGACCTAACGAACATTGATAGTTAATTTGATGCTAATTGGTGTTTGATGCTCTAACCACTTATTATTTATTTCCTTTTTTAACCTCCAGTTGGAAAAAAAAAGAAAGGAATGAGAAGGGGGAGAGGGGTTCAGAAACAGGTTTTCAGGAAACTGAAGAGCAACTGAAACTATAGTTAGATTTCTGCTAGGCTAATTGCAGTTGACTCTTGAATCTTGATACACAATCACACTAATTTGAACCAAGGTTTTAAATTGCAGTTTACTCTTGAATCTTGACACACAATCTCAGATAACCTCTCCCATTAATTACTATGTTCAGCTTCTGTGTTTTGTTTCACCCAAATACTTGAGGCATTTTTCCTACTTCCATGGTGAATGGAGAATCCCTTGCCCATGGATTTGTGTGCCTTGGGGTGGATATCAAGAACCACAATAATGGAATTATCGATTTTGTATAGGAGAGACGGAGTAATAATAACCCAAGATTGGTGGGTCTACCCTACTCCGTGGGTAGAGGAAAATTTTCTCCAATGACTTAATGCTTAGGAGTTGGCGATTTAGGAGTGTATTTGTTATGTGCAAGATAATCTGAAAATAAAATAAAATAAAAGAGAAATAGTAGGGATAGAAAGAGAGGAAAAGAGATAAATTTGGGATAGAGTTTTGCTTTACAGACGAAGCAATGGCGTCCTGGCGCAATTGGGAGGTCGTCAATCCTCTCTCAAGATAAACTCGTAAGAATTAATTAATATTTTTCTCCTTCCTTTCTACTTCTTCATACATCAATAAATACATGGCTAATATTAACTACTCACTTCCCCACTCCTACAATTTCTCTCAATTCCTAAAATATCTCTCTAAACTTATTCCACTTTTAATAACTACATTTAATAAATAACCACTATCCCGTAGATGTATATAATTAATAATAAATTAATAATAACTAACTCTAATCACAAAGAACTACACCTAAATAAAAATCGACACATAACAGCGTTGCACATTTGCTACATTTGTGGAGATATAGAGATGTCTTTTAATAGATTTCCATTTTTTTTCATAAACTTGTTTTCTTAAATTTTGCTGAGTTTCAAATTATCACAAATATAGTAGGTTTGAGAGGTGTGTAAAGTGTAGTGATGACTAGTCACATGTCTTATCCTTTAACTACTTGCACTATGTTTTATTCAAAAAAATAATAATAATAATAAAATTACTTGCAATTTGGTGGACCCAGATGGAGATAATGGAATTATCGATTTTGTACAGGAGAGACGGAGTAATAACAACCCAAGATTGGTGGGTCTACCCTACTCTGTGGGTAGAGGGAAATTTTCTCCAATGACTTAATGCTCAGGAGTTGGCGATTTAGGAGTGCATTGCACATTTGCTACATCTGTGGAGATATAGAGATGTCTTTTAAAAGGTTTCCAATTTTTTTTCATAAACTTATTTTCTTAAATTTTTCCGAGTTTCGAATTATCACAAATATAGTAGGTTTGAGAGGTGTGTAAAGTATAGTGATGACCAGTCACATTTCTTATCCTTTAACTACTTGCACTATGTTTTATTCAAAAAAAAAAAAAATAAAAATTACTTGCAGTTTGGTGGACCCAGATGGAGATGGATGTAATTATGATAAAGAACGCCTTCATGAGTCATGACTCAATCCATCTCGTTAAGTTTCAATTGTTTTTCTTTCTGTTAAAACTTAAAAGACAAAACAATCATATGCATTTTTTATGTTTAATTTTTGTCATTCTGAATATTAAGGAAAATTATCACCTCAATTTGCCTGTCAGTCAATTTCCTCTAATAGAGGGAGGTGAACCCCACCCAGACAGTGTGTTTGGGTAAGGGGTAGGATAGTCATTTCTACCCTCTTATTAGATGAAATTGAGAAAATTGATGGACAGATAAAGATTAATAGACAAGCAATTTCTGTTCTTTGCATGTCAAATTTGTAACGTAATTGTTAGGCCCATCATTATAACAAAACTTTAAGATAGGTTATACAATCATTATAACAAGACGTTTCTTTTTTAATTGAAAAAAATGATTTCATTTCCCTTGCAATCCATCCGAGCCAAATGGAATTGGTCATGTAGCAAAATGATGCTTTACCAAGAAGACTAAAACTAATTTTTAGGGATTATCAAGAAGGTGCATGCCAAACATATGACGGGGTAAAATATATATTTTTTTAGTTTATTTCAAGAGAGATTTAATAAAATTGCTGACTCCCTGACAAGAAAGGCACTATCGGTGATGTGTACGATGATGTAGCCTGATTATGATTAGTGGTTATAGGTTCAGTGAGATGTGTTCTACTCTTGCAATGTGTGAAATACCAAAAATAAATTTTGAGCGGGTATATGATTGTATTTAGACCATACCTTATCAATCTGACCATTTCAATTGTCATGTCATTCGTTAGAATTATACATACATCATTTTTGGCGGACCCAAAAAGAAATTACAGGAAAAAAACACGTGATAAAAATTAACCATCGTTAACGTTAGGGAACCCAGAACGGTCGAACCATACAGTATGGACTTGGAGATTGCACCATTTCATGAAGCTCTATCCGTTTTACTTACTGGATCCAACCTAACCTGACTGGAATGTAAAAAAATATCCACAAAATAAGAGATTTAAAACCCCCAAATCGCGCTTTTCTCATCTGACTTCCTTTGGCTTTTTGTCTAGGACTGAATTTTCAGATGTCTTTTCTGATTTTTTGAATCTGAACTCAATTATAGATTTACTGAATAGCTAAGTTGTGGGAAATGGGTTTTAAAAATTCAGGCATACCAAGCAAACCAGAGGAGAAGAGCAAGAAACAGCAAAGAAGGATTTCATAGAATGCTTGAAACTGTTGGAAGGGGAGCTCGGTGACAAGCCTTGCTTCGGGGGTGAGAGAGAAAATATTAATCAAGCAATATTAAAGAGTAACTGAAATCTAGAATTTCAATTACATCTTTTCTTTCATGTCTCTGTCTCCTTGTAGAAGATCACAAGTCTGAATCCCAAAAAACCCCGCGAGGGTTTTCCCTTCTAGCAGGTCTGAAACTAGACCTCGACAGTGGTGGAATTTTTATCACCTGTAGTTTCCTGTTTGATACGGTTCCCTAGTGTCTTTAATAAAAGGTGATGGATCCCACTCTATCAGTGTGTTCGATCGGGGTGGAATGGTCATTTCAACCTCCTATGAAAAGAACCGCACAACCAAAGAGATGAACAGAAAAAGGGGAAGGCGCGATTTATGGATTATAGTTTACATTCAAGGCGGGTTAGGATGGACTGGTAAGTAAAACGGGTAGAGGTTTATGTAATGGTAAAAACCATTCTTGGCCACACGATCTGTTTAGGCCACGTATGGCACTCTGACGGAAGCACTGCGCTGCGCGATTAGAAAATTAGAGAAACCCCATCTGCGCTATGCCGCCGAGTCCCGAGTCACGAGTCGAAGGAGAATTTCCCCTCAAACGGCATCATCTAGTTCGATTGTTCTTTCTGACAGGAGCTGTTCTTGTCTTGTCATTGGCGAATAATCAACAACAAAATTTCTTTTAGGTGAAACACATCTCTTCCAAAATGTCTGGTAAGGTTACTTCTGTTCATTTTCAATCTAGATATCTTTTTATCTGGAGTGATAGAATCGCAGTCCATTTATTGCTGTGATTTGGGTTTTTCAAATGCTTCTATAATCTTGGAACATTGAAATAATCTGGGATAATTGATCAGGTGAAACACAAGAAAAGATTGGGAAGAGAGGCAGAGTAGCGATTGTGGTTCTTGGTGATCTTGGCCGCAGCCCTCGGATGCAGTATCATGCTCTTTCTCTTGCTCGCCAGGTATCCTTCGTTGAATTTTTTCAGTTTTAACTTATGCTTTGATTCACATACTTCATTATTTTAATTGAAGGTTCTACACACAGTGAAATGATCTGCTTCAAGTTTCCTGCCTTGCAAATTTTTTGTTGAGTCTTGAATAGAGCATAATTGACTTTTCTGTTCTATTCAACTATATAAAGCCTTCATCCCAACTAATTGTACTTTACTGTGCGAGTACCTTGTTGATTCCATTGTGTTTAATCCAACGAATTGTTCTTATTGCTCTATCAATGATGTAAGTGTTGATTTTCAACTTCCTCCTAAAACGTTGGGGGGGGGGGGGGGTTGAAGTAAGAAGCTTTTTATAATTCTACCGAAGATTGCAAAACCCCATATGTAGAGTTTTCCAGAGAGCTGATGTAAGTGTTACCCATGCCAAACCACCATAACCATTTCAGTGGAAGAGAGAGATTTATTGCTTTTTAATATCCAAACACTATAGTCATGCTTGTCCTTAGTTTGGTGGACCCTATCTGATTTTGTCATTTCTTCTTATTGCACCATCCCTCTTAGTGAATGCATTTTTTTTCCCGGTTTAATCCAAGAATGAGCATCTTAAGTAGACACACGGTGAATTGATGAACTTGATAAGTAATACTTTATCAAAGCAACAATACCACATTAGGAAAGCTATCCCCTTTCCCAAAAAGGGAAGATTATTTCATTCTTTCCACCAGTAGGTCCCAAACACTAGTCAAGCTTGCACACAGGCCAATGGGAAAACTCAACAAGTGAGGGAAAACCATTTGATGCAAAGGCTTATGACATTTATCTGTCAATGTCTCCTGGTTGCCGCAGACCTTTCGGTGTATTGTAATTTAAGTGAGAGGAAAACAGGTAAATCGTATGATACTAGTTGAAATGTTCCAGACAAGCTTAAGTTCCCCAACTGATCTTGGAAATGGTGGCAAAAGAGTAAACTGAACTAATCCATGTATATTTTAACATTTTTGTAGGCTTTGCCTTTGTCTTTATCTGCAGCTTCAGATCATTAGAAGACGGGAACTTTTAACTCAGATCCCATTGCATCGTGAATTGGAAATGAACCAAGATGCATTTGTAGATGTAGTAAGCCCTTAAGTGCCAATAGTTGCAGATACTAGTGGCAGTTGGAGATGCTGGTTAGGGTGTTTTAGGATGCGGAATCATGATCACTAGAGCAGTGTGTATGTTTACTGACTCAATATCTGGTTCCTTCCAGAATAGGCAGAAGTACACCATTTGAGCATGAATGGGTTCAATGGTACACCATGTGGAGTAGGAATGGGTTTCTACAGTATACTGTGTGGAGTACGAAGGGCAGATAAGACCTAACCCAGTGTTTGTTCAAATATTTAATCATGGCAGTGTTTAATCATTAATTAAAACCAACAGCTTTAAGGATTGCAAATGTATCTAGTAAGGTCAGCCCTGATGCAAAAGAACTGCTATTACTTTCTTTCAGCTATAATTTCTACGATTGCTGACTGTAGATTTCATGGGGAGAATATCAGGTGATATCTCTCAGATCCAAGGCTTCTTCCCAACTTGAGTGGCGCATGCCTCTGATAAAAGAACAGACCTTATGGGTTTGTGGATCGAAACCCTAAACAAGAATGACTAGATGTATGGAAAATTTTCTGTAGGCTCTGTTTACCTGAAAATTTTCCTTTGAGTTGTTTCAACCTGGAAACAAACAGAGCAGGAGGAGGGGTGGGTAAGATGCACAAAAACAAATTATGGATGTTGAAAAAGCCGATGGACAGGCCAAAGAAAAGGACAGCAATGTGCAAAGTGAAAGCCCGACAAATGGAGCTATACTTGAAACTCCAATGCTATCCCTTAGATTGATGGACAGACTTGTGGAATTGATGGGGAGATGGAAATATGGGTTTTCAGAGAAATTATACACTTTACCCGTTTTATAAAGGGCTCAACTCTGTAAACTAAGGGCTAGCAATATAAGTTCAGTGAATTTTCAGCTGTCACAAACAGAGTTACAATTAGGAGGTTCTTGTAAGTAAATGAGAACTTTTTGTGGGAACTTCTCAACTTTCTAAATTATCTATAAAGGATCCCATCTTGAAGTTGAACATCCAACAGCAATGAAAAGTGCTCTTCTTTAAATTTATCCTCGTCCTAGATGTAATTCCATTATTAAGATTTTGGGAAACATTTGTTTTAAATTCTTCTAGATCAAAAGAAAGTTTGACATGGCCCCCAAAAACAATGCTTTTAGAATAACAAAGGCACCTTCACTCCATGCTTTGAAAGCAACTGTCAGAACAGATGAAACTACTTGCAAGACAAGTGTTTCCCATAAAATTATCTGTCAAAAGGGTTAAACAAGTATTAACTATGATAGTATAAAAGAAAATGTTTATATGTTACTACTTTTAAGTCACATAAATTGACCTGAACCTCATTACGGGATTCCTTTTGAGAGAGGATCATGGAGCAGCTATTAGTGAACTGAAAGCTCCATTTCAGCTGTTTAGATTTGAGTATAAATTCTTGTTGATTTAGATATTTCATGAATTAGCGGTTGATGCAGGGCATCTCAAACTTTTAAAGTTTTTAAACTGTTATTTGGGTATATTTTTGGATAATTTTTTGGAGAATCAAAACCTTTCCTCTTGGTGTGCCTTAGGTGCTGTTTGGAAGCTTTTTCAGATTGCTCTTCAACAAGACCAAGATCATTCAAATTGGAGCCTGTTTTGGAAAAAGGTATAGCCTTGTTACTGAAGGGGTAACATGCTGTGAAGGGAATCCTATTTTTAAAAAGGGCCGGTAGGCGATCATGAGGTTCGTCAAATAAAGGGGGGGTAGTCCAAGGGGACCTTTGTCCCTATCCAACGGATTGTGCATGACCGTGGACAAAAACCCTTTGCTTTTAAAAAATAAATCAATAGGAAGTTCTAGTTTAATTTCTACTTTCTTTACTTGGAGAACTCTCAAAAGAAGTTGCTTAATTTGTAGTTGGTGTCGTCTAATAGGAAGTTTATGTTATCTGTCACAAAATTAGAAACTAGTCCTAAAGTAAAGGCAAGCATACTGCCCAAGCTAACTTGTTGAATGGAATAAAGTTGTTATTTGTTGTGAGGCTGCTACCTACATATCAGATCTGTGTGCTGCTGTTTGCTTCTACATATTGTTGTCTTATGCTGTATTTCTTTCTCTCTCATCAACATCTCTTCCTTTTTTCTACTAATTTCTTTAGTAACAGTTTCTTTTTCTGATTATTCCCCTACTTTTTTATTTTTATAAGACGTCAACCCGACCCTATTTCCCACATACTTTCCTTATAGTATAGCCTTGAAGAATCCATAATCATAGGATGTGCTACATCACTGGTCACTGTGTAAAAAGTTTCATTTGAAATTCATTTACAATAATTAGGATATGGAAGTGAAAGAGTGACTTGTCACTTACAGTTTTGCGGTGTTAAACTTCTTTCCTGTGGGATAGAACAAATATTGTATGAAAAGATCCTGACCCATGAAATTCAATTCTTTTATTATATTTTTGAAGCATGGAAAGTTACCTTCTCTTGAAGGTTGTAACTTATAAAAGAGGAATGAGAGGTGTTATTTTTATGCATAGAGAGTGTAATTTTGATAGTTTTCATAATAATTATGGTGTCAAGTACTGGTTTCAGGCAGCGTATCAGAAAGCTGGTTTTAAGAGACGTCTCAGAGAGACGCTAGATACAGATATGTTTTGATACATGCTTATTATACATGCAAAACAAGTATTTTTAAGCATTGTGCACCATAAATAGCTATAAATAATGATGTCCAACCAATGTCAGGTTATATCTAGGTGATTCAAATCTTCATTGGCAAGTGCAATATCATATCTATTAATAAGTAATTAGAACCAATTAAGAAAGAAGGTTTGAAAAAGAAAAATCTTTTGCTTATTAGGATGCTAACTTAAAGCAAGCTCTAAAGGTGCAAACCAAGCAAGCAATTTGTAAGTATAAACAGACTACTAAGTATTAAATAACATACATTCATTATATACACATTAACCATACTACTACTCTACTAGTAACATATTAAACAAACCTGAAGTAGTATGTAACTATTAGTAAAAAGTACTTAGCAACAAACATAATTATACATTATAGATCACAAATCATTATGATGATCCAAATATAGCTCAATTTTTTAATTTAGATGTGATATTTGGCAAAAACAACAACAACAACAACTCAGCCTTATCCCAACTAAATGGGGTCAGCTACATGGATCCTTTCAAAAACAAAGTAAGAGGAATGCAGATTAAAAATGAAGAAATGAGATAAGAAAAGTAAGAAAATCCAAGTTTCAAGCAGAAAAAATAATATTTTTTTAACATACTTCAGCGCTTCAACCCACGACTTTGATGAGCTTTAATGCAATTTTTTCTTGTTTAATCACTCCTAGTTTGTTTTTTAATGTAGATAGGTTCTACTTAGGTTTTGGCTAAAAAAAGAGAGGTGGAAGAAGTTTTCTTTTAAAAAAACTAGGATTTTTGGGTTTTGGCTTCCTGTTATCGAGTGCTGGCCCATATCAGTACTGTATTGGTACCATTCCAGTTTTGTACAAATTTTTATGTATCGGATCTGCATCATATCGACATGGCCAATCTTTATACGTATCGGACTGATATGTACCATATTTATAACTATTAGCAAATTGCAAAATGCAAATGTTGTGAGTTGTGACAGTGCTTGTTTGCATTCATATGTGCCTTCCTTTTTTGCCATATTTCTAGACACTTGGTTTTTGTCTTCTCCTTCCCCCTCCTTCCCTTGTCTTCTCGATCCCCTTGGAACCCGGGGGCAAATGGGTACCTATTCTTACTCGGTCATGACCTTTTCCTATTTTATAACTTATGAGATTCAATTGTCATTGTATTTTTTATTTGCATACTTTTGTTTTCTTTTAGTATATGGTTTGAAATTATTATGATTATTGGAGTTCTTTTTATTGTTCCAGGCATCTCTTCAGGTGGACATTGTTGCCTATGGGGGTAAGCTTTGCATAGATATAGGTGGCTGAGTGTCATCTTTGTTGGTAAATTTTGGTTAAGTTGAATTTGTTGAGCTGCATCCTTTAGATTCATGCTATATCTCACTCATGCTTGGTCTTGGTCTTGGTCAGAAACTCACTCTGTGATTGATACCATTATTTTTTTATTTGATTCATTGACTAATAGGGTCTTTTAATAACCTTAGTAACAGGAGCCGTAGTATGATGCCAATGTCTACATGGAGTCTGCTGTGAGAATTGTATTGGCTGTACTGAGAACAGAAATAATGGTGACTGTGTCCATTTCAGACATGGGAGTATGTGATTTAGGCAGGGATTGAGAAACCCTGACCCTACAGAAAATTTATCCAATCCCAAAGATATTTTATATCCTTAAGTATGATGGGGAAGCCCTAGCCCCTAAGCAGTGGTAATTAATATTAATGGAATCTATACTTCAAAGGGAATGTTATTGAATACAAAGTTTAAGTCCATAAGTTAGGGTGACGAGGCCAGAGAAGGGCAAATCAAGATCATCAATTAAATTCAATCAGTCTGATGAAACTTGAAGCATTTGTTTAGGTAAGCATAGCCAACCATGTGGTCAAGGAGAAAGTCACTTTCTCTCCCCCTTCTTTAGTTGGTCCACTGATAATAAAAATTCTTCAATGATAAACCCAAATGACAAAATATCAAGTCAAGGCCGTTATATAAAAAATAGAATATCAATTCCAAGAATGGAGATTGGATCAAGAAACCAGTACATTTTGGGGTTGAGATTCAAGAACTTCTCGAAACAGATAAATTGCAGGTTCCGACTTTGAGAAGGGAACAAGAAACCCTACCAGAAATAGATTACATATCTGGAATTGGAAAAATAATGAATTAGCAGTGGCACTTTGAAAGAGAAACCGACCCCTGCCAAAGAGAGAAATGACTTCTGAGTCCAGTAGTAACAAACCTCCAGTAAAGCATCAATAGCAAATAGCAATCATAACAAATGCAAGACAGCAATTAATAGCAGTAGCCATGGCACTACAAGTTCTGGCCATGGTTTACAAGCTCTGACCATGGCTCAACTTAACTAAGCATTTTCTACATGGATCCCTGTTTCCTCATTCAATTCTGTTTGAAGCCATGTTTTTCTCCAACCCAAAGCTTTTCAAGTAAGAAACCCATAATTCAATTTCCAATAAAGACAGTCTTTAATCTCCATACTCTCATGTATCCCCATACAATTTCTTCTCAAAATTGGGAAAAGAAAAAATTTCGAGTCTAAAGACACATGGATTAGTTATTCACCTTAATCACGCTTCATAATGCCTAACTAGGACGCTTAGATTGACTCAACTCCTACTACACCCAGGATTTGAATAAAGTAACTCCTATTTTGTTTAAAATAAATAAAACCAATACTAAATAGCTAAATTTGTGTGGCTGACTTAACCAACTAGTTATGTTTTTTTTGTTTTTTTGTTTTTTGTTTTTTGTTTTTTTTTTAAATTTTTTATTTCGATACATGCCCACTAGTTTGGGCTTTAGAACACAGTCCATTACAATCCATAATATGGAAGCCCAAAACTCCCAATAAACTTAAAATTACATGAGGTCCTATAATTAATCCATTGGCTATTAACGTGTATGTTATTCCAATGGCTGCTGTAGCTGGGGATCATCACTTGAGGAGGAATATGGAGGTCCCAGAGCAGCTATAGGACTTCCCCTGGCATTTTGATTTGCATCAGCATGACATGGCAAAATCTCAGAAAATAAAGTGTGGTTCCAAGATTCACCCTAGTTCAGATTATGGCAGAATTTGCAAGGGGCTTTGAAAGGACAGAAACAGAGTAATAGAATTGATATGCAGGATGGATGTGAATAATAACTGATAAGGGACGGACAAGCAGAAAAGAATAGCGGCAGAAATATTCCAGAATCTGGTAGTTGATCTGAGAACTTGAATTGAAGTATTGAAATAGAATAGAAGAGCAAGAGTGACTGAAGTTGTGGAATCCACTGGTATCAGCTCTGGGAATCCACCCAAATTTGAAGAAGCATCCTGAACTATTATACTATGAATCCGCATGGCTAATTGCAAGAAAACAGCAGTTTTCTGTTGATCAGTCATCAAATCGTATCAACACATCTTACATTTGCCCCCTATTTATGAATGAGGGACTCAACTTGAACCTTCGGAAAATCTACAAGGTTCTTCGGGTAGGGGAACTGCTCAACTCAGAAAATAGAAACTACCTAAAACCTAAGAAAAACAGAAAATAGAAACTAGCAAGACTTCTAGAAGCTTTGCTTCTGATAGAAGAATAGAAACTAATCTTTGACTGAAGTTATCCCTTTGGGTACGGGAAAGTAATAAAAATCTTTAGAAAATAGTAATTAAGAAAAGAAATAGCAAGTAGACTCTAAAATTTGTGCTCCTAACTACTACCCATAATGTAGGTCTAGAGCAGCCTCCATTACGATTAACACCTATTGGACCAAAGCCTGACACAGATGTTATCAATTCAAGGCTCATTTTCACTAAAATAAGCGTTTTTCTTTGTTTTTTTCCACATCAAAGTGTCTTAGTTGCATGGTTTTTATTGCTTTTGATTCTGAAGTTGTCTGTTGGACTTCTCACTCGGCTCTCTCTTATCTTAAGTAAAAGTAGAAGCTAGACTTCTAAAACATTATCAGATACAACACCATGACTTAAAAACAGAAACTTGATCGAAATTATAAAATAAAAATTAATATGGATATTATTTCTATATTTACTATTAATGGTAAAGTTTGCTTTACTAAAAATGGAAATTGTGAATTACTAGAAATAATAAAAATGAGTTACTAAAAGTAATAAATTAACATAAAACCTAACCAACCCCCTCCCTCCCCCCCCCCAAAAAAAGAAGAAGAGAAAATTAAATTATTATCCCATAAAGATTCCTTCTTTTTTTTTAATAAAGAAAGTAAAAAAATCTGCATTAGTAATAGTCAAAAAAGGCAACATGTACCCTGATGCTATAGACTTGCCAGCAATCCACCTAGGGACTTTCTACAAAAGAAACACCAACACCATTACAGTGTTAAAGTCACAAGTCATTCTGCCCATTTATGAAATCAACCCAACTATCCCATCTACTATAATATTCACCCCCCTAAAAGTCGGGCACCACAGAACCCAATTAGAAACCAATCTCCTAGCTTTCCTTGCCACTCTGCTGACTATTTATTCTTTGGCTTAAAAATGCATTCCTGTCCCTCCACAGATTGACAGATTGCAAAAGGGATTACTTTCTATACAATTGTAAATGTCCACTCAATAGGAACCCCTTCCCATCCCACTATAACAGAAAACAGGGAACTAGCAAAACTCCAAGCAGCCTCCACCACCAAAAGGATCTCCCCCTGAACAGCATAGCATACTTACATCTTACCAAAAAGGAAAAAAATGATTAACATCCTTACTCTACTTCAGAACACAAGCTGCATTAATTTCTCAACCTCCGATTCCTTCAAATTAGGTTGTCCAACATTAGATGCTTCTCCAAAATAGCTGTCCTCATGAAATGCACTGGTTCCATACAACTTTATGAGGAAAAGAACCAGCACCGTGGTGCAAGATTCAAGATTTTGATTTCGACCCTTGTCGAAACCGAAATGTACCACCAAAATGGCATCTCACTAAAATCTGGTCCATTTTAGTGAAAAAAACCGAAATGTCCATTTTGGTGGCCAAAAAGTTGATTTTTTCCCTGAAAGTTTGGGGATCGCCTATTTTACCATGATTACACTTGTTTGAATCATTAGATTGAGGGAAAAAAATTCTAGATGTGGTAGTTTGGTTTCGGACCCTAGGTTGCTAGTAGCCTATTATACATTGTAGCCTGCTGTATCCTTTTCCTTGTATAACATATTTTACACATAATTTAATCCTAGAACACACAACATTCAATTTAAACAATTGAAATATGCATTATGAAGAACCATACAATTGAAAAGCATTCCACATTACACAGTGTGGAACCATTTAACATTACACCAATGTCAAAAAGTGACATTGTAGATGAGTACAACTTACAATTCGGCAACTGTTTGTATTGAAGGGATATCTATGTGAGGCGATCGATTTCGTAAGGCCCACAGTAACAATGGAACCGGGGAAAGTATAAAGTATATAGAAAAGGCAGTTTTTTCTATTATTTTAGTATTAGTTAGTGATCCTGGTTCAGTGAGTCCTTTCTTCTGTGATGAACTGTTGGCACCAGTCCTACATTTTGTCTCTTTGGACCGAAGAGAAAGGGGGTCAGTGGGAAGAGGTGGTGAAATGCCATTCGAACCTTGAGCTAGCTGGTTCTCCCCGAAACTTATTGAGGCACAGCAGTCGACTGGACATCTAAGTGTAAGCACGGTTTTGGTGCAGGCCACCTTTCTAAATCACTTTGTCAGCACCTTGATCCAGCAAATGATTGAAGGACTTTTAGCAGAAATCGGGATTTGTGGAACTTTCCGGCTTCCGCATAATTTGGTTGAAAGTTGAAACCTACCAAAGGGTCGAAATTTTGACCTCATTTTGCGAAATGAAGTATTTTAGTGTTGGCTTTGTAATGTTTTGACATTTTGGCAATTCTGCTGAAACATTTCCTCCCCTCAAGTCGCATATCATTTTGTTTTCACCAATGTCAAAACCAAAATAAGTTGTCAATTTTTTGACATTTGGTCAAAATTTTGAACCAGGCCATGATGAAAGGTTCTTCGTATATGTTGGGGCCCAGAATCTTCTTCCACTTACTCTCCCCATGTGATCTTTCCACAAAAGCATTTTGATTCCATGTTATTGAGTAGTGATAAGGAAAAATATCCTTTAAGGTTCTTGCCCCTACACCAATGATCATGCTATAATTTTCATGTTTCCATTGCAAAACAATAAAATTGTTTCTAGTTGATTTTGTTTCTCTGTTTTCTTTGTTGTTAAAAAACCTGATCCCTTGAAAACCCAACCCAGTCCAATACAGGGATTATTCGTCCTCAATTAAGCCCACCTTGGCCTAACATTAGGCTGGGATCTCAAAGCCCAAACTTGACCCATCTGGGTTCGGCACTGGCCCAAAAGCATAGGGAGAAAGAGAGAGATTGGCGGAAAGGTGGGAAGGATAAATGGTGCTGGGTCTTGTGAAGAGAGAGAGAGAGCAATTGGTGCTTTTCATCTTCTTCCGTACTTTGTCAAGAGCCTAACTCCCTAGTCCCTTCTTAAAATGTTCCCTTCCCAACTAAACCGTACTTCAACATATCATGATACAAAATTCATGCAAAGAAAGAGAAAAACAGCTAGAAAACCCTAGCCATGGGCTGCTTTTAGAAGCTCCAGCTGCCTTATCTGATTTTGCAGCCAGCAGCTCTTTTCAAATTTTAATTTCTATTTCTGATTTTCTATTTTGTAATTGGAGAGCTAGCTTTAGGCATAGAGTAGCATCTATTTTTCTATCGGTTCCTATGCTCCTGGATAGTTTTTAATTTCTTTTTCTGAGAATAGTAAGTCATCGGCTTGTAACTCAAGTCTTAAGGTTGAGGCCATACTCTGTAAATAGGGGTGTATGCAACGAGGTTTATGATTTTTTTTAATGAATGAAAGCTGCTGCTGTCTGCTACAATTCATGGTTCAGTTTTGACATGGATTTCTATAGTTTGGGTGGGTTTCTAAGGTGGTTTGTGGTTGGATTCCAAGCGTATTTTATTTTATTTTCTACCTTTTCTATTCTTTTATACTCCATATTAGAGAGCTGCATTACAGATCAAAATTTCCAGTTCTTAAACTCCCTACTCAATGCTCTGTTATTGGCTCAAACTGCTACTGTGTTTCTGTTTCGAATCAGCCTATTCTTTTTTTTTTTCCCTGATGAATTAATAGTTTTGATCAAGCAAAATGGCGAAAAAGAGGAGGATATAAAAGTTTGGCATATGCAAAGCATAAACAAAAATCCACAAAAGCCACCCAAAGGCCTCCTAATTCTGTCAGAGTTTCTTTTGATATATGCTAAAAAAATTGTGTCAAATACCAGTTTGAAAGCCCTTAAAATATCACTGTTAATCCATTGGTCTGTTTACTATTATTTCTGAAGTCAGTCCAATCCCACCCCGTAGAATACCAGAGATTTCTGAGTTTCTGGTTTCAAACTATTACTTTGGATCCTCTGAGAACTCAACTTGAGTTTCACAGTTAGGAAGTCATAAAATTTCATTCTAAAAACCCTACAACTGTTCTTACTGTTTCTGGAAATTATGTGTCTATTCTGTTTCTGTATCAGTATTATTTTTTTCTTATCATCTCTGTTTACACCTGTTCTGCACATGTATTGTACCATTGTCTTCCCTAAAAGCCTTGGTTTCAGATTTGCGTTATATCACTTGCTTCCATAACCCCCCCAGTCCAACTCCACTCTCCTAATCTCCATAACCTTTCCTAATAAGGTAATGTTCATCTCCCTTGCAAGTCTTATACTGAGCCCCCTTTTTCCTTCGCCAAACATACTCTTTCCCTCTCTACCAAATGATACCTTCGTTGGTCAAGAAGAAGCACAAACCAACTAAATCCAATGGTAGCCTGGTTCCACATTAGCTGAACTTCTATATCTTTGGGTGGATATACAGCACTCTAATGGCAGGACCAAAAGATCCTTCAAAGATTCATGTAGCCGACCCCGTTGAGTTGGGATAAGGCCGAGTTGTTGTTGTAATGGCAGGACCAAAAGATCTAGTAATTGAAGGTGGTTCAGCGATTGTGCTAGAGTAGGCTTGCAATCATGAGTTTCCTCAGATGCTCACATGCTTTGTGGGTTGTGGGAACTATTTGTCATGTCTTTAACGGCAAATATCTTATACCCCCATGGAGGCCTAGATTGAGAAGTAAGGTGCCTAATGAGCTAGCTATGGAAGGTGTGGTTTGGCTGAGGATTTTGGATGGGAGCACTTTTCCTCTATGAATTTTTTCCTTGGAACTTTTGGGGTTAGTCTTGTATCTTTCCTGTTTATGGGGATATTCCTTTTCTTTGTACCTCTCCCATTCTTTCTCTCATCTACAAAGTGAAGATAAAGTTTTGATTTTCAAACTATTTGTGGCATAATAGCACTGGTTTCTATAGTTTGGTTACTGTTTTTGAGACTTTTTACCAGTAAAATGGTCAAATGATAATCTATTACTAAATGATCAATTAAACACTGGTTCATATATGTTTTGAGATTTGCAAGTAAAATTAGGGAAGCTTCCATAAAATGCTGATAAGGACAAATTCTAAATTATAAGAAAAAATGTTGGGTTATTGTTGAACATCTGTAAAAAGAGCATAGCTATGAGGAAGTTGACTTGGGATTTGAGATGGAATTTTGTGGTGTTTAGTGGCAGTGCCAGGTTATGTACCGTGTTTTCCAAATCTGGACCAGTTTTTGGGTTTCATACATTGCTGTCTTCTGCCCCTGCCTTATACATTTTGCAGAATGCCTCTTTGAGCCACTATAAAATTCCATTGGTAGGGTAGTTGGAGCATCAGAAAGGAAGTTGTTGATATTGTGAATATTTATTAAAAGACAATAAGCTTTTTCTAATCAGGGCTCTTTTTGCAAGTATCCTTACATATCAGCTATCTTGGTCCTGGTTTCAACTGCAAGGAGGATACAACAATCTAGTGGTGATTTTGAGCTGAATGGAGAGATGAACATAATTATCACCTCATGGACTGGGATACTACGCATGAATACATAAAATTAGTGGCTGTGCCTTAGAAGCATACCTACAATAAACAAGATCTCCTTTCTAGATGGTTTTTAAGGTTTACTAATGTTGGAAGGAGTAGTGGTTTCAAAGTATGGCTTAGCTATTGTCTAGGAGTACCCCCTGGTTTTTGTAACTAAAGAAACTGGTGTTCTGAAGGGTATATTAAGGGTAAACACCATTTGCTCAAGATATTAAGTGAGAAGTGTTTATTGTGACCCCATAAAGGATTTTCTTTGTTTCTGCTTTTGTTCAAACCCAGATCTGCAATCAAATGAGGTAATTTGTTCTATATTCCCAACCTCCTAACCAAGAAATCCCATCCTATTGTAAGCTCGGTCAGCTGCTTCATGCACACTGTTTTCAGCATTCTCCTCCATTACCCGTCAATATCTTTGTCATCCTTGTCCGAACAGAACTTCCTGTTTCCTAATTAAAATTTTGCTTCTTGGTCCTTTTATTTTTTAATATGATAAAGCCTTGATAATTCTTAGAATTTTTAGTCTTATACATTGATATTCTACGAAGTGCTTCATTTTTAGATTTAATGCATGAACAGGTTCTGATCCCCATGCTGCTCTTTTAGAGGATCAATCTATTCATATTCACAAAATGGTAATAATTCTTTTTGTCTTTTTCACACAATACACATCTTATAATGAAATAATATAGTCATCTTTTATCCGTTTTGGGTGCAGGCTCAATGGCCAACAGTTCCCAAGGGTTTGCCGAAGATAATTTATCCTTTGCTGCTTCTACTTAAGCCATTATTTCAGTTCTTTATGCTTCTTTGGTTTCTGTGTGTTAAAATACCTTCTCCAGATGTTTTCATTGTGCAGGTAAAGTTGTTATATTTCATTACATAGAAGAATATTTCTTTTTGGTATAATGGTAATTATTAGTTTATTGTTTGGGATGCTGTTGTTGAGTTTCTTGCATAGGCTATTTCTTTGTTTGGTGTCATAATGGTTTGATTGTTAAAAAACTAAATCTGAAAATCTTAGAATTAAAATCAGATTAGGACTTAATGCGAGAAAAATTTTAAATCGTTGATCAGAAATCCACCAAACTCTAATCTAGTGCTCAATTGGGCCCAATACTCCAATGTACCTTGCAGTTTAACTATACTTAAAATCTCGGACCTAATGACCAGTTTAACCATATGTCAGTTCACATGATATAGGAACTGAATTTGAATGAGAGATAGTACTGTAGATAATTTCAAATTAGAACTATTATTAGATACATAGCGCTGGAGTAGGAATATAAGGAACAGTATTTTCTAATCGAGAGACAATGATATTCTGTCCTGTATCAATAGCAGAAGCAACCAATAAAAAAACAGAAACAGAGCATATAAAGAGATTGAAGAGAGGGGGGGGGGGGAAGAAACAGCAGATCAATAGTGGAATATATAAGAAGGAATTGCATGGAAGATGTAGTGGAGGAAAACAATATAGACGGAGTTTATTAGATAGATACCTTAGCTACAGTTAATAAATTTCATAAGCAGTCAAAAGACTTAAAACTACTCAAGAAACTCAAAATTTAAGGGCCAAAGCTTGCCTAAACTAACTCATATGACTTCCTAGCTTAAGACAGGACTCGAAAGATAAACTATTTAGAACTCTTACTAACAAAATAGAAATTTAGATAATCTCTAAAGAAGCCCACATGTATAGTACTACTGTACCTCACTGCTTGACTAAATAAAAGACTTTCCCTATCTGGCCCACATGGCCAATTTACAATTACAATTCTGTCCTTTTATTACTCATTTTGATCCTACGCTTACTGGAGTAAATCCTGGCCATTCAATTCGGCTCTTAGTATGCTCCTGCATTACGTGTTCTGTACCCCCTAACCTTCTTCTCTGATTGAGCTTGGACATATATAGATTCCATCCAATTACTGCCTAAATGCAATCTAGAATGAAGAATTGAGCCTATTATTACATGGGTTGGATTATTAGATTTTAGGTTATTTTTAATGGACATAAATAGAAGGTCCAACTTTGGACTGTTAAGGAGGCATATGAATTTCTTTTATTTAAGGAGTCTAGGCCTTGTGGGACCTTGTCAGTATCTTAGCTAAGTAAACCATTAATTAAGTATAGTCTTTTTTGAAATAAGTAATGGGTCCAGCAGTATAATATGTGTGAGTTACTTTAGAGACTTGGCTATTTTCTGTTATGTTAGTAAAAGAGTTCTTTATAGGTTCCACTTCTGGTCAATCACAGGTTACGAAACCCTTAAATTTGGTCGCTATGGGCCCACCAAAGTATAAAACTCACAATAATATGATCTATGGTAATTTCATAAATTTCAGGATAGTTTAGGGCCCTTTTAAAGAGGTGAACAGAAGCTGGGAATAGAAGAGTAATGATTTTAAATGAAAAAGGGCTAAAGCTGAAATTTCAGAAAAGAATGGAAGTTAAAAACAGAAAACAGAGAGGGTTTTTTTTTTTTAAATTCTGAGAAATAAGGTTCTTATGTGCAGTAGCTGGGAATAGAAGAGTAATGATTTTAAATGAAAAGGGCTAAGCTGAAATTTCAGGAAAGACTGGAAGATAAAAACAGAAAACAGAGGGATTTTTTATAATTCTCAGAAATAGGGGTATTATGTGCAATTACTTAATATTACTCATCTTCTTCCTTATAACCATAGTTGTCCCAATGACTAGGTGACCCAAGGCGTTGGAGGGGTGCCTAGGTGACAAGGTGCCCGCCTAAGGGTGCAGTATATGACTATATGTAATATAGCAATGTGTAACCTGCAATAATAATGAAGAAGAGAAGAGGAGAGAAGAAGAAGAAGGAAGAAGAGTGCTGCAGCACAGCCTTTAGAATCTCATAAAACTATCACCGAGATAAAGAGAGAACATATAAAGGAGGGTTGGGGGCAAATAAGTAAAAAACCAAAAATAAGGAGGCTAATTGAGATTCTCGGGATTAGAGCCTGGCGCTAATCCCGAGACCTCTTTTGGTCTCCTTAAACCACTCTTAACACAATAATAATTTTATATAATTATGCTTATATGCAAACATAGAAGCCATATCAATGCAATAGGATATAATTATGCTAATAATAACCTAATATGAGAAAACAAACATATAATAAATAAAACATATGATATAATATAAGCATATTCATAAAAAAAACAATAAATATAAATCAATGTAAACTCGTGAAGTGTCAACGAGGCGTGTTGTCACCTTGGACCCAAGAAAGAGCCTGGACGCCTAGGTGGCGCCTTGACAACTATGCTTACGACACCACCAACCAGTGGAAGATGGATTCGTTTTCAGGTGAGAAAAACCGATTGACCTGGAATTTTGGACTATGAGAAAAGGATGTCAAATTACTGAAATTGTTTCAGGTGGACAACTCCAAACCAGATCTGAACTGGGCTAATATCCTGACCATGAAAAGTATTAACTTCAAATTCTGCAGGCAGAATTGCCCCAAGTAGTATACTCAATATGCCAAATTTCAAAGTGAAAGGATGAGGTAGATCAAATCCAGTACAGTTGGGCTACCACTACCGCCCAAACTAGGAAGAACCAGTAAGAGGGTAGGAAATTTCAACAATAATAGGCAGGAATTCGCAAGGGAAAATAGAAACAGAGAGGAGAAGAATCAGTGAGGAACAACCATACCTGACAGAGAATCAGTTCTGGATCGAACTGAGATGGAGGGAAGGAAGAGAAACTATTGCTCACTAATGTAAGACTAGGTTACTAGTCCCAAAAACCCACAAAATTAAAAAATTGGAATAAACTCAGAATTAGAAGCTTAGGGTTTTAAACCAAACCAGCCATGTGATGGTGATCAAACTTGGATCGAGTGTAGAGGCTGGTAAGAGGATCCTTGGCTCCAAATTTCATCCAATTGTGATGGTTGGATGTTGAGATATAAGAGAAACACCAAATTAGAAGGTTATGGAAAACCCCCAAAACAATGCTGATCTTGGACTTCAATGATAACCGAGTGTAGGAGCCTTGATGGTAGCAGGCTTGTCTGCAAGTTTGGGTCAATCTTGATGGGCGGAAGTGGATATGGAGGGTGGAGAATGAAAATAGGTGGTTTGTGAATATGGAGGGTTCCAGGCTTCCAGCCTATGGAATGGAGTGGAAGTGAGGATCGAGTGGAGGGAATGAAAGGGGGACGATGTGCTTCAAAACCCAGCAGGGTTTGTTGATGGAATGGGGAGTTATGAAATTAGAAACTTGCCGCCAACGGGGTTTTGCAGAGGTGCAGCAACAGCTTCAGTCGAAGGATCAATTAGCAGCAGCAATAGTTGAGATGGAGGGATGTCTTCAGCCTTCGGGTGGTGATCTTCAGTAGCAGCAACAGTCACAGGCAGAAGCAGGTACTGGAACAGGGAGGAGGAAGAAGAAATAAAGAGAAAGATAATGGGATTCGGCTCTCCCAGCCAGGCTCCTAACAGCCCTTCAAGTCATGCTCATACTTTACAAAGGAAACCATATTTTGCAGCTAACAAATTTCATTCAACAGTAAATTGTGGGGAGGTATTAACAGCCTTTACAATATAAAGAGGGCTATACTTGCACCTCAAGTAAGAATAGAAATAGAAACTTAATAAGTTGCAACATGAAAATAGAAGCTACTCTAATTAACTAGGGCTGAAATAAAATAGAAACATAATAAAATCTTCACTCCTCCAAGGTGATAGCCGAAGTCTTTATGTGGTCCCCACCAAGGGTAATATCGGCCAACACTTGAAGTCCCAAAACATGTCAATAAAGATTGACAATAATGTCCCCACGGTCTGGGTTTGAGAGACCCAGCCCTATTGGGCTGGCCCAACACAAAGTTGGTTGGCCCTATGGCCCATTGGGTTGGTCCACCAATTGGTAAGTGAACCAGCCCTTCTCCCATGAGTTCCTTTGGTGTATTTCTTGCCAAACAGCTTGGCATCTGCATCACTCACGACTGGCAATCAGAAGGTAAAACAAAAACTTCTTTAAGTACTTCCAATCATCCAAGAATCGATAGCTTGCATCACATATATAGACTCAAAACTGCCTGTTCCTTTTTGGAATCTGAAAACAGAATTTCACACTTAATTGAACGCAATCTCCTACTGCTGATTGATGACCCAAGAAAGCATATATTAATAAAATAAAATAAAATTACAAAACTAATCCCAATAAAAAATGTAACAACAGAGAACCAAACAACCAGTCCCCACGAAGCTTGAAGAAGAAGATGAGAGAACCGAAGGAAGAAGAAGAGAACAGTACTAGACCACGATAGATCCAGATTAGCTTTATCGTGGTCCACCCCCTTTATTTATAATATGAAATAGGGTAAGAGAACGCTAACCGGTTGTGTAGCCCCTGCACCAGTGTGGGGGCCAATGAGAGTGCACACAAAAGCTGGAGCATATAAGTCACCCATGCCCAACTTGAAACAGCCCTTCCGGAATTTAGGACAAAACAGAGGCTTGGTAAACATATCACCCAGCTGGTCTGCAAAAGACACAAATGGAGTAACAATTAGCTTCTTCATAACTGCATTCCTCAAAAAGTGACAGTCGACTTCAATCTGTTTAGTCCTTTCATGAAACTTTGGGTTGCTAGTAATGTAGATAACAACTTGATTATCACAGAACATCTTCATAGGTTTAGTAACTGAAAAACCTAACTCTTGAAGCAGTGACTTCAATTGCATCAACTTGTATGAGCCATAGCCCTATACTCATCCTCAACATTGGATCTAACCTCAATCGTTTGCTTCTTGCTTCTCCACGTGAGAAGATTGCCACCAATAAATGTACAATAACCTGTGGTAGATCTCCTATCAGCGTCAGAACCAGCTAGTCTACATCAGAAAATTTGACTAGATCAACTTGCTGATGAGGTCAATAAATGAGTCCCTTTCCTAGAGCCCCATTAAGGTATCTTAGGACACCACGAACTGCCTCTCAGTGAGTCTTCTTATTTGATTGCATAAACTGGCTAATAAAACCAACAATAAAGGATATCTTAAGTCTAGTAACAGTTAGGTAAATGAGTTTCCCTACTATTCTCCTGTACTGGTGCTTGTCATCAAATTCCTCATCGTCACTTGTCCCAAACTTCTGGTGTGGATCCATATGAGTATCGGTTGATTTAGAAGCAATCATACTAGTCTTAGACAAGAGATCTAACACATATTTTCTCTATGATAGATTAATACCTTTCTACTCCATAGCACTTCAATACCAAGAAAATACTTGAGGTTACCCAAGTCTTTCATCTGAAAATGCTGATGTTGATAAGATTTTACCTTTGTAACCTCGGATGCATCATCTCCAGATATGATATTGTCATCGACATACACAACCAAAACTATTACTCTAGAATAATATTGTGAGATCCGCTCCGAGTAATAATTGAACTGGACTTGTCAAGCCAGGCTTTAGGTGATTGTTTTAGGCCATAAATTGCCTTGTGTAGCTTACAAACTCTGTGAGAATTCTCCCCCTAAGCAACATACCTTGGAGGTTGCTCCATATATACCTCCTCATGTAGATCACCATATAAGAATGCATTCTTAATATCCAATTGATATAGAGGCCAGTCTAAATTCACAGGTAAAGAGATGAGTACATGGACTGAATTAAGATGAGCAACAAGTGAAAAGGTCTCAAAGTAATCTACACCATAGGTCTGAGTATAACCCTTTGCTACGAAACGGACCTTAAGCCGTTCAACTAAGCCATCTGGATTGTACTTAATTGAGTACATCCAACGACACTGCACAAGAGCCTTACCTGGAGGTAAATCCACTAGGGTCCATGTTTGTCGAGAAATCTAGGCATCCGTTTTTGTTTCAATAGCCACTTTCAACCCAGGATGAGATAAAGCCTCCTGATGAGTTGTAGGAAAGGAGTTAGTAGATAAGGAGAAAGCAAAGTTATGTAAAGGAGATGGAAGGTGTGATGTAGAAACAAAAATTTTTATAAGATAATCAGTCATGGATTTCAAAGCGCAAGAATGGGACCCTTGTGAAGAGCAGCTGCTAAGTCAGCAGGAGCCGAGGAGGTAGTAGGAGCTTCAGCGGGAGGGTCAGACTGTGTGGCGGACTATGAAGCAGGAGGAACTGAAGTAGATTCCACTGTCTTCTTATACCGCTGACACACTTTCAGTGGAGCAGACTGTGTAGCAGCAGGAGCGTCATCAAAATTTTCTATCCTTTGTTGGCCTGCATTACCCTCATTGAGGGCAGCAAGGTTTATGTCAAGGATGTCTGGAATCTTCTTCTTACCCTTGCCACTTCTATCAAACCGGTACCACATATCCCGAACGTTAGGTGATCTACTAACCCTGACCGGCTCCTTACCCTTGCTCTTTCCTGTCTTTGGATGGGATGATAAGCCATTAGCGGCTTGACTAGTACCATGAAATTGTGGTCAAGAAGAATGAGTTCTTCTCAACTGCTCCTTGTTCCAATTTTGCTGTCTCTTTTCATGTGGTGACACATGCATTGCATGGGCCAAATCTGCATTTTCACTTTCCCCTTCCATTTCTGATCCTTTATAGTCGTCAAATCCTCCATCAGTTTTTCTATGAACCTTTCATCATCTTTGCTGCAGATTTATCACCAAATTGGGCTTCTTTTATTAGGAATAAGTCTAGGGTTGGGTTACATACATGTAGGGCCTTTGATCCCATGGGTTTCTAATGTAATAGGCCACTTTTATGGGCCTAAAATATGGGTAAATAGGTTGCATACGGGATTAGCTCCCATACTTAGTTTTATTTCCATACTTAGCTTTTTATTTGGTGTTTTAAATTGAATCAGTTCAACCAATGGTTCAATTTAAGTGATTTTATTAGTTTTTCTTTTAGTTGTTTAGTTGGGCTGGATTATGACTCTATTTTGAGTCTATTTCAGTTTCCTAGTCAGTTTAAGTTAGCTAATAGGTTAAGGATTGGGTTAGGCCATTCCTTTTTAGTGTCTAAGTCTATTTTTGAGTCTTCTATATAAGTTTGTAAGGGAGGCCAGCATTGAATACGAATTTGATAAATAAAAATTAGCTTTATGCTTGCTGCCATTGCTGCTGCTCTTTGTGAGTCTATATCCTTGTGGATCTCAAGGTGGAAGGGATTGGTGGATCTCCAATCGACTCCTTGCATCGTGAAGATCGGGAGGTTGCTACTTATCTCCTTGCATCGTGAAGATCGAGACCCCATTGTTCATCTTCAAAGCTGCTGCCATTGAAGACCTGCAACAAGTAAGAAATTTTGCAACTATTCTTCTTCCTTCTAGAAAGTCACATACAAGGTGATTTTTGAGATCTACCAAACCAGCCATCTGATTGAACTCAGATTTTCACCATACCTCTATTAACCCTAATTTGGGAAGTTCCTGTGGCATGATTTGAATATATTCTCATATTTCCCATTCTGCCCCTACCTCCATTAAAGCACAGTTTCAGACCTTCAACCATATTCGATTCTGATTTCATGCTCAGAATAAGTAGTTGATTTCATGACATGTTAATTCTGAAATTAGTAACCTAATCATATCTCTAAACCCTAGAATCCCCTTCTCCTACCTCCATTAGGAATTGTCTCAAATAACCTTATCTTGCTGCCCAACTCACCTAACCTACTTCCATTCACTCAAACATCATAAAACCTATACCATTAGACTTCCCTACACCTGCCCATCATTACTATATAAGACAACCCTAACCTAAACCTAACTTTAACCCTAATTTTGACCTAAAACTCAAGTTTCACCCATTCGGATGACCTGTTCAGATTATATCCTGGTTGAACTGGCTCCTAGTAGGTCTCCTACCTATCTAGGACTACATTAATCTTCCTTTGCCTTCTTTCTTTTATCTGTAGCTGCCTTTAAATATTTTTGCATTGCCCTGCTTAAATCTACAAGGCAATTTTGTACACTTGGTCACAGTTGGATACCCTCCTGCCATGCATTACTTTGCCTCGTTACCCCACCTTTATAATCGGCACTATCACAGAAGTTGCATCTTGAATGTAATCTGTTGCCCCTTATTTTTTGAAAATAGTTTCAACCAACGTTAGTCTTTTTTGGCGGCATCTTCTTGAACACCAAACATAATCATAGCATATTTACCTGCAAATAGACACTAATTAACAAAAATAGAAAAAAAAAATTGTAATCAAAGAAGTCATGTATTTCAACTTTACAACAAAAAATTAAAACGAATTAACACCCATAATCATTATTTTTTTCTTATTTTTACTTTTTATTTGTTGTTTAAACCAAAAAAGAAAAAATATTTCAAATTCACAAAAATACTGCAATCAAAGAGAGAATATATTTCATCCTCTACATATAATTTTCAGACAAATAAACACATATTATCTGTATATTTTTTTCATATTCTTTCCTCTCTTTTTTTTATTTCACTAAAAATGAACAAAAAAATACAGATCCAGAAAACACTGCAATCAAAGAACTCATGTTTTGCAGAAAAAATTTCAGACAAATTTAACATCCGTTGGCATAATTTTTTCCCATAATTAGTGAGTCCATTTTTATTTACACAAAAATAGAAAATAAAAAAATTACAAATATAAAATACTGGAATTAAGAGATCTCATTGCCCTCCATCACATATAATTTTATCAAATCGTTGACAAGCATTTTTTTTTTAAGGAAAAGATCAATTCATAAAGACATGTATTTTAGGTTTTGGGGAAGAATTAGTGTTTAGATGCACAAATCATTGCAAAAACCCTGTTTGATGCAATTATTTGGGTCATTTTTCATTAATCTAATGAGTTCTGTCGCTTTAAGCCCCTTCCCTCCACCGCACACTAAAGCTGCCTACAGAGCCGGGCTCAGCGAATCAAGCAGTGAAGACTTTTTCTCCAGCTAAAAAAAAAAAAGAAGCAAATCACCCTCCCTCCCCTTCGTCAATAAGGTAACAAAAGAAAGCGGTTTATCCAAAAGTGCGACAAGCAAGTGGGGTTACACGTGCCATACAGCTGTGAATACTTGTATCTACTTTTTGTTCAAATTCAATACCACTTTTTGTCTTCTTTTTTGTATCATTTTTCATCTACTTTTTTCAAAAAGATTGATTTCCAATCAATTGCAAAAAAACGACACTAAAAATGAAAAATTGAGCAAAAATATCAGAGTTTTGAGGGTTACCTGCTCCTGTTCTTGTGCAGATCTAGTTTCTATCCTTAATTGCAAGCTATTCAATCTCCAAATGAAGATGAAATCAACACTGCTAGAGTCGTTTTTTGATGGTAGAAGCAAGTAATCAAGTTAATTTTGCAGAAAAAAAAACAAATCGAGAGCAATACTGAACTCTTGACAAGTGTTTGCAGAGTCGCGGATCGTGTTCTTCAGGTTTTATATGGCGTATAAAGCGTATTGACCATGTATCTAGGGATGTAAACGGATCGAATTCAGTCGGATAGTGGCATTATCATATTCGTATCCAATTATATTCAGAAGGATTCAGATAATATCCTGTCGGTTTTCAGACGGATTCGGGTAGTTTCCGGATAGTGATTTTTTGAATACAGATTCTCCTAAATGGATATAAACACGGATCGAATACGAATTTTCAACTATCCGTTGACATCTTTACCATTTTTATGATGAGGGTTAGGGTTGAGACTTGAGAGTTTAGCAACTACCCTTTCTTCTACTCTTCTTAGTCTTTGATTTTCTTACGTTTTTTACTTTTGATTTTATCTTGTATTTATTTTAATAGATATGTGATTCCATGTATCACATTGCATAAAACAATATATATAAACCAATAGAAAATCTAGAAAAAGAAGCACATTATCTTAACTTATAAATTTATAAAAATAAGATAAAAAAAAATCCAATAAGGTAACTTAAAAGGATAGACGAACACAGAGATATATTTCAGATATTTTATTACTGTCGGATTGCTAAATGAATCGGATAATAATCGGTCGGATAGGGGGATTATCATATTCGTATCTGATTAGTTTCGGACGGATTCGGATTCTCCTAAACGGATACGAACACGGATCGAATACAGATTTTCAAATTTCCGTTTACATCCCTACATGTATCGACCTTATCTGGTCGATACATTTTTTTCAGTTTAATATCGGTACCATATCGTATCGAGGCCTTCCAATATCTATACTTGGCCGACGCAGCCCGATATGATACGATACTTTAAACCTTGTCTTTGCCTAGCTCTTCTGGAGCATAGAGATATGTAGAAGAACCATTGCACTAATTTGGGATATTTTCTCAAGGTTATCCTCTTCATATTATTTCATTTCCATATACAGTTACTGCTGCAATACTGCCTGTCATTGAATTTTGTTTATGCTTCTCTTCTTGGGCTGGCAGCTCTAATCCTCACATATCTAATTCAATATTGATTCTATGTTTCTGCCATGGCCTTCCACAGAATCCACCTTCTGTTCCAACATTGGTTGCTGTAAAATGGGCAAGCAGGCTGAGGCGTTCTGCATTTGTTGTTGATTGGCATAATTTTGGATATACTCTACTGGGTTTGTCCCTTGGAAGAAGCAGTCGTTTTGTGGCAGTATACAAATGGTATTAACTGTCTTTGCCTGCAAAAACTAATGGTTTTTCACAGTCTGTCTCTCACCTTGACACAAATCCTTTAACTCTTTTAGTAGTTCTTTTTTAAAGGATTGAGAAGCATTATGGAAAGATGGCAAATGGTTCCTTATGTGTTACTAAGGCAATGCAGCATGAATTAGCTCAGAACTGGGGAATCAAGTAAGCAGATCACCTGACAAGTTCACTGTCTCCTGCTGTTTGCATTTTTTAGGATATTTTTTGGGGTCTGAAGTGTTTAATGTTTTCTCTTCTGTGATTTAAATGATCAGCGCAACTGTTTTATATGATCAGCCTCCTGAATTTTTTCGTCCTGCTTCACTTCAGGAGAAGCATGAGGTTAGCAAAGTGTTTCTGTTTCAAGTTTCTATGATGATATCTCTAACAGGAGCTTTAAGGTGTAACATCTCGACCTGTTTAGTTGTTTTGTAGACTAAATGAAGAACTTGTTCATCTTCATGGTGTTTATGATTGTGTCAATACTGGTAACGTATAATCAAGTGATAGATCAACTTTTTCCTGTTTCTGAAGCAGTTCAGTGAAAAATTAGTGATATTCAGGGTAAGTTTAATTCTTCTTGCAGGAAACCTAGGTATCAGTAGCAGTGATTTGAATGAGACTCTCTTTACAACCCGAATTGATAGTGGCATTTTCTTGAAGCCGAACCGGCCAGCCCTCATTGTTAGTAGTACAAGCTGGTGAGTTCATATGGTGATTTTTGTGGACGTGAAATAGCCTTGGCCAAAGACTCAAATATCTTTCCAAGATTGAGATGCATACTGATGCCCAAGGTTCTAAATTTCAATTTCAGTGGCCATTTCTACCATGGCCGAAACTGAAAGATTCCGGGGAAATGGTCAAAATGGCACCAAAATAAATTTCTAATCAAACCATAAGACTATGCATATTATGTCAAGAAAGATGAGGGAAAATGAACCACAAAAACCTTAGCAATGTTGCTACTTTACTGATAAAGAATAAGTTTTCTCTGATTCTTTTGTGTAGTGGTTGCTATATTGGGATTTTTTGCAACAATGATGGTTAATGATGAAATACCATTATCGAAAATGAAACAGGATAATTTTGCAAGGAAAACTTTAGAGAAGGTTAGGTACTTAAGTTGGCTATAAGTTTTGCTGTTGCAGAAAATTAAGTTACTGCTTTCATTCGAAAATTATGGCAAGCCTAGTGTGGTTTCCTTGAACAGCATAGCCATTTTTTCACTAAAAGTTGGTTACATGTTTGCCTATCAAAACGAACCCATATGTGAAATGCATATTCCTCCCATCAAAATTAGGTGTGACATGACTAATATAATTTGATGATAATATAGATGAAAGATGTTGGCTGAATATTATTGGGAATAATCCCATATTTGAAAACTTTGAGACCTTGGATGCATTCATATACCAGTTAGGCCTCTCCACCTAATAGCTTAAGCTTTTGGGTTGGATACTTCAATGAACATAATCTGCAGTGGAGTTAACTAAGGTTTTCAAATGAAGTGTCTTGGATATTGATTGTTCATTTCAGGACGCCAGATGAAGATTTTGGTATGCTATTGGAAGCAGCAGTTATGTATGATAGGCGTGTTGCTGCAATCTTAAATGAGGATGACTCAACTGAAAAAGAAGATTTTTGGAAAGAAGTCAACAGTGGGAGACAATACCCATACCCAAGGTTGTTGTTTATTATTACTGGTAGGACTTCTTATTTGTGTTATTTTCTTGTTCGAAATTTGCTATGTCATGGGGAATTTTGATTGAGTGTCTCAACTACCATAACCGTAAAAGGTAAAGGGCCAGAAAGAGAGAAATATGAAGAGAAAATAAGGAGGTTACATCTGAAACGTGTGGCTTTCCGTACTATGTGGCTATCTGCTGAGGATTATCCATTACTTCTTGGTAGGCTATTAATTGTGGATTGTTTGATCTCTTTTTGTTTCCTCTGCTACTATTTTGCTAGCTATAACTATACTCTTTTGCTATACTTATAGGATCAGCAGATTTGGGGGTTTGTCTTCATACATCCTCTTCTGGCTTGGACCTCCCCATGAAGGTACTTTCATCATTTATTTTGACTCTTGCGAAATTTGAAGCCGAATATCTGACTTGTGAAGACATCTTTGGAAATAACTGTTACTAGGTTGTGGATATGTTTGGGTGTGGATTGCCAGTTTGTGCTGTTTCATTCTCATGGTAAAACTCTTGATTTCTATTTTTCCAGTACCTTATGGTATTTGCTTGTTTCGAAATGCTGTTTCATTCTTCATTCTAATCTAATCTATTTTGACTCTATGTAAGCATTGAGGAGCTTGTTAAAAATGAGAAAAATGGACTTCTCTTTTCGTCATCATCCGAGCTGGCTGATGAACTCCTGGTAAGTTATTGTTGGATTTTTTTTCTTTTTCCTTTTTTTTTTGTTGTTTGGAGGGGGAGGAGGGTTGGGTCAGGGGGGATGTTTGTAGTAGTGCCCAGACAAATTTTCAGAATTTCTTGTGACTGCAGTCTTCGGTGTCCTTACCACCTCTTTGCTGTATATGCACCACTTTTTCCTTGCACGAAGTATCTCTTTATTTTTTTATCCAATACCTTTATCTGCATCCTTGGAATCAAGTCTACATGTTTGATGTGGTTAATCTGGTATCAAAATGTAGGAGGCTCAAGGCTATCTTTCAACCTCAAATCTTTGCCAATATTGACACTAACCTTTTCTTGGGTGGGGGATTTAGCAATCTGCTTGCCTGGTAATAGAGGGAAGTTCAAGGGCAACTAGAAGTTTAGAACCCAAACAGTGCAATTGTAACACTCCTGATGCTTTGATCCATATTGCTTCCTGAGTTTTCAGTCATCAGTATGAATGACAAATCTCATTGCATAAACAAAAGTCAGTGTGATTTAATTTTTGGTTTAGACTAGGACCAGGTGATATAAGAAAATTTTGGGATAGGACATTTGGGATAATCTGGTTTGAAATGAAGATTGATTTCCTTTTCTCTGCATGTTTTTTACATGAAGTTTGATTATGTCGTAAAGTTGTTTCTAATTTTACTTTCCTGAGTGATTCTTTCAATTGTTCCACTGGTCAACCCATGCAGATGCTCTTTAAGGGTTTCCCTAATGAATGTGATGGCCTGAAGTCACTGAGGAGTGGTGCTTTGCAAACAGGATCTTCTGCCAGATGGGCTACAGAGTGGGAGGAGCATGCTAGACCACTAATATCTGAGGCAAGTTAAATCTGTGTGTGTGTGTGTATAAGAGTTCTGGCAATCTCTTGCTTTATCACACTGACCTCTGACCTTGTGGGTGGCTGCTGTGGTTCAAACCGTTCAATTAAACGAAGCTTTGGCCAAGTTGCATCAATCTGATCTATAATCCTTCAAGAATTTGAGTTCTTGTGGACTGTCCTAGAACACAAGAGATGAACTATCTGTTACCCATTATAACTATATAATTTGTTGGATGACCAAAGTTCTAGACGAATATATATTTCAAGGTCCTTTCCAGTCATATCTTTTACCCATTGTAACTATATAATTTGTTGGATGACGGAATTCATCTAAATGACCAAAGTTCTGGACGTATATATTTTTCAAGGTCCTGCCAGTCAGCTGGTTGAATTTTTAAAAATGCCTCCATATTTTCTCCTTTCCACAGTTCTCATGGTACTTGTGTGAAACATGCAAGCATACATGACAAATGCTTAAGATACCATTAAGCTAATTAGATTGGTTGGACTGAAATTGCAGGTCATCTCTAAAAACTGCACTTGATGTCTAGTTGAAGTTCCATTCATTTCAGCAGAAGTAAATGTTTGGAGAATCTTTATTGGAAGTTCTTAAGACAGAAAAGAACTATGAATCATCTACAGTACTCTTCAATTTGAAGGCAAAACAGGCAATAATATTTGAGAGATTAGACCAGCTTGTCATCTACAATATTTAGAAGAGAGAATTATGGTACATTTTTTTTGAGATTTTCTGTTTTTCATATTTTTCTTCTATTTATTTATTTTTTCTTGTAAACTGATTATATGAAGATTATAGAATATATTTGGCGGCATGATTGATGAGTAGGAAATTAGAATGAGATAGATTCTCCAAAAATGTTGAGTCTTAGTTAACAAATTTCAGAAAATCCTTTGTAAAATCGTAATGTTAATGGCTTAGTTGACAATGATGCTCACATGTTTCGGAGCTATTAGCAACAATGATTCATGGACAACAGGTACTTTGGACAAAGGTTTGACAAAGTTGGACCTCCCATGTGGTTGTATTCCTGCAAAGTTACCATAATTTGCATTATTTGTGTATTGTGTAGTTTTAGAACCCGATTCAACTGGTTGGTCAAACTGGATTTAAATGGAACCATGAATCAGAAAAAAAGGGAAAAAAAAAAAAAAAGAGAGGCCAGATCCCTTGATTTGTTTTCTGGATGAATTTTGAAACGAAGTGTACTAAACTATTCGCTTATCATTCACCATTCATTAGGTCAGTGAAAAGGAGAGCAGACCCATCCTTGATTTGTTTTCTGATTGGATTTTGAAACTGAAGTGAACAAAACTATCTGTGTATCCTCAATCATGAGCAAACTACAAGTTTCTTTTACTTTTAAAAATGCATGAAGGTCTGCATGCTTGAAAAGTGCAGCAAATTTGCCCTTTTATAAATTTTAGGACATACAAATATTGGTAGTTATAGCAAAGAAAATGAAGGGATTGAGTTCCCTGTCTGTCTGTGTAGTGTATGCTAACTCCTCCCTTTATCTATCTCTCTCCCCATAGCATGGTTTTAGGTATCAGTCGGATCGGGATTGGTATCAGTATTGGTGGGGATCAGTATTTGATCGGTCATATAAGACGATTTTGCTATTAAAGATATCAATATTTGACTGTATTTTAACAATAATACCCTTTGTACTGTTCACCGATCAGGTGATGGCTTAGGTATCAGTGTTGGTCAATCCCAAACCGATACCTAAAACCATGCCCCCACACTCCCACAGTAAGGGTCAAATATATAATTTCATAGGATGGAAGAGAGAGACATAAGGAGGCAATAGCAGAAGCTACGCAGCCTGGTAGTGTCCCCCCCTCCCACTCCCAATCTCAAAGAAATATAAGATATGAAAAATAGGACAGTTTTCTTCCACCTATAGAGGACGGTTTACCCACCATCCTAAAGTCTACAAATCCCTATAGGGTTTTAGAAAACTCCCAAAACACCCTTGTGATGCTTTCTCCCGCCCTTCTGACGCCCGTTGTGAATGGAATCCCATACCACGGGAGGAGGAAAACTTGATCCTGCAAAATAATATGGACTTTCAAGAGCATAGTTCCATCGATAGCCCCTTGCTTCTGTGGCTGGTGACATCACCCTGCTGCAGTGCAGTCTTGTTCCCTACTATAGCACGGTGATGGACGCCACTAATCAGTGGTTGATGCAATGCAGTCAGCTGTTCTTTTCTCGTCCTCAGAGTCGGCAGCTCCCTTCTTGCCCTCTGATCCTTCACTTCTCTACAGTTCTGTATCCCTCTATTGCTTTGTAATCCTGTAATACTGTAGCCTTGAAAGAAAAAAGAAAAAGAGCATGGTTCCTTGACAAGTGAAGAATACGAGAGACATACGAGACCATAAACATAGAAACACATAAAATAAGCTTAGAAATACCTAACACGATTTCATAAATGTTCCATGACCAGAGAGTGTCGTGATACTTCCTTGGGATATGGGGTTTCTTGATTGTTTTCACTTTGTCCTGCTTTTTTAAAAGCAGGCCCTTGAACACTTACAAAAAAGAGATAAACATGGTTTCCAATCATAACCTACTACATGTAGAACACATCGTAAACAACAACCAGGGATTCATTCTGCGTCGAGGATCACTGTTGATACCTGCCCAGCAGACAAAAAAAAAAATACTTGATTTTTTTATTTTTTTGGAACCAATTATTAAATCATTTGGATGAGCATGTGTGTGAAGCTGATACTCAAACATCTAAAATCGGCACGCTAAACAGACATAAAGGCAGACAAACAATATTCAAATGAGCTCTTTTTCTTTCACATTAAAATGTATTAGAACACAATCACAATACAGAGCTGACAGTTATTTCTCAATTATACATTTGTCCAGTTGGCAGCAACCTACGTGCTATTCTCATCTTCCAGGTGCCATGTTTCTCACATTCTATCCTCCCATGAAGAAAAGAAGAATCCATTTTGAGCATCCTTTCTCCACCCAAGGTTACTGGTGCTATTACAGGGCAATAATCAACATTTGGTTGCCCTTCACCTGTTCACAGCTGCAATCAAGATAAGAAACAGATCACTTCATGGAAGAAGTTTTGAAGTTCAGTGAACAAGCAATGGTAGACAGATAATGGGATGCTCACAATTTTCTCAGGCATTCACTTTATAAATGGCAAGCCAGATGGCACTCGTCGTGAATATTCCTCATACTGAGATCCGAAAAACTGCCTCAAGTAATACTCTTCATATCTGCAATCCTATATATAGGAAACGTTCCAAGATAAACGTCCCATTGAAGGAATGATGTTTCATTCAACACTAGGAGGAACTCACTAATTGAGGACTGCAACTCTGGAAATATTAGGTGGACTAGGCAAAGATTAAGCATAGCTTACAAAATGTTAAAATGGGCAGTCCCTGAAGGACGTTTCATGAGATACTTCTGTTACTATTCATTTTCTCCTGCATAAACAAGAAAAAAGGATACCGTATCCGTGTTGAGAAGAAGCGCCAAGTAACCAGCATAAAAGTAACTATGCATATGGGATTGCATAGCATTATTTGAGTACCAATTGCCCAGATGAAAAAGCCAGAATATCCTGGATGACGGACAAATCTGTTGAGCAAATAAAGGCCAAGACAAATTAATACCTATATGCTCCAAGCATGAATACAAAACAAACTTTTCTCCCTCAAACAAATATATGCACCTCAAGACTTCCATGCAAAGTGAATAAAAAAACGATGTTAAGGCAATCCAAAAGGAAAACGAAAACTAACCCTGTCCCCCCCCCCCCCCCCCTTCCCCACCAAAAAAAAGAAAAGAAAAGGAAAGGAAAGGAAAGGGTAAGAAAATAGGAAAAAGAAGGCCACATGATTCAGCAGTTCAAATAAGAAATAGCTTGAATCATGGACTTTAAAATGCTCCTTTAGGACTATTAAGGAACAATAAAACTAAGGCTGCTTTGTGCTTTCATGAGAACATCCTCACTTGACACTCTGAAACATATATTAGTGAAACAGTTGTGCCCTCCAAATACAATTATTCTCTTTTAACAGTATCCACACACACCAGTCTCACTTAATAATATTCAGTACTGATGAATATGTAAAACATAATCATATATTCCTGAGCTGAGACTCACTGCAAAGATTCTATAAATACTTTAAAATATTCTAATTTAAGTTATTTAGCATGTTGGAAAAACTAAGCAAAATATTGAGGACAATAAAAATGATGCTAATATAATGGTATCACCCATGCAAGAATCATTAACATTGTTCAATCTCCATATTGACCTCATATTCCTTTATCATAGACTGAATTACACAGTTTTCTCAAATAAAGGACCTTAGGGTTTTAATTTCCTTCCACTTTTTGAGTTGTCTCATTCAGCTTAATGGTTTTCCTTTGATAGCTTTGCAGAGCGCATTCAGTCCCCAGATAACTTTCCTAGTAGGCCATCAGGTTGTTAAATTAATTTTGTTTCTCAGGATGAATTGGAATTATTTGTATACTATAAAAAAAAAAAAAAAAGAGCGTCCCAGACTCCCAGTGCACAAGGCTCCCGCTACTGAAGGGTCTGGGAGGGGCAAATGTACGCTGCATTACCCCCTGCTTCACAGGAGAGGTTGTTTTCAAGTTTTGAGCCCGCAACCAACAGGTTACAATAGCGCAACTTAACTGTTGCACCAAGGCTCGCCCACTGCAATTATTTGTATATTAAACAACATAAAACAATGGGTAAATTACAGACCACCCCCTGGTTTTCAATCGAAACTCAAATCACCCCCTGGTTTAGACCCCAAAATGCCAAATTAGTCCCTACCATTAGTTTTATGCTGTTATTAAGTGATGATGTCAGCCAGTTAAATAAATTTAAATCCCTAAACTACCCTTAACCAGTGTTGAGTTACTATTTTACTCTTATCTAAAAACCCCAAAATTGATCCTCTTCCTCACGCCACTCTCTTCCTCCCATGACCTGCAACTCAATCTCAAGCAGAAGAGTCACCGGAGAGAAGAAAGAGAAGAAATTGTGACGGAGACATCGCCGCTGTGGCAATGGTGGTGGTGATTTGGCGCCCGTGGTGATGGAAGCTTCCCAAATGGCAGAGGCGACGAAGACATCAGAAACTATGACGGAGACATCGCGTTGTCAAATTCCTTACATCTGTGGCTCAATTGGGTTGCGCACAGCTTCTGCTGGATCAAGGCTAGGTGTTTGTTCATGTCCTACTGGGTTTCGCAGCATTAATCAAGATAGCAGACAAGGTTGCTTGCCATCAGATAAATCCCATCCCTTGGCTTCTCCTTGTAATTCTAATTCATCAAGAAATGGCACCGGTGGTATTCAATCGAATTCATCGACAACGGTATTGTACACAAGTCTAGGTGCCAGCTTGAGCTACTTCGAAAATATTTTCTCAAATCCAATTAAATATGTGAATTTTTCTTACTGCCAACATCTCTGTTCAAACTGTACTTGTTGGGGATTTTTCTATTCCAATTCCTCTGGTTCTTGTTTTCTACTTGAAAATCAAATGGGCTCCTTATTCATACCACAACCTAGAAGTGATAATTCATCTGGATACATTGAGGTGATGGTTAGATCATCTTTGATGGGCACAGATGGGAATACATCTGGAATCTAGAGTTCAAAAGCTTTTCCAATGGTTGCTCTGGAGGTTCCTCATGTAGGCGGAGATGGGTGATTCCGCTGTGGCATGGACGGAGATGGGTAACCAGAACCTTCTATGTCTGCATCTTTGGTCGGCTCTCGAATCGCTCCAGGAAACACCATCGATTGCAGGAGCCACCACCGTAAGAGCTACAACAGCAAAACCATAATACTGTCTGCATGCGTTGACAACTCCTGCTACGATTCTAATCGAACCCAGGTAGTCGATCATCTTCTCTTCAATTACGTTCACTTCTCTAGACCCAATTTCCCCAATATAGATTCAACGATTGTGATGATTTTGAAAACCCTAAATCCCTATCTCCCCTTAACCCTCTCATCACGGATTTCTCGGCTCTAGGGAATTTTATTTGTTCCTCTCCCCCTCCGCTGGTTTTGGAACTCTATGTGATGCGATCAAAATTTGCAGAGAAGGAATTCCGGTTTGAAGTGATTTGTTACTGTTCCCAGCGGTGGTGGTGGTGCTGCCAGCGGAGTTGCAGGAAAGGGTGGGGTATTTTAGGTTGAAGATGAAGGAAGGGTACTATTGTAAATTTAATTTTTATGTTTTAGTACAAGGGTAAAATAGTCCTTTCACCCCAATAACTAACAGCAGACTTAACACATTACTGTAGAGGGGGTAATTGGAGTTTTTTCAAAAACCAGGGGGTGATCTGAGTTTCAATTGAAAACCAAGGGGTGATCAGTAATTTACCCTAAACAATTCATACCACTATGCCATAACAGCTAGGTTGTTTCTCCTATTCTTTTTTCTTAATAAACATAGAAAGGAATTGCATGCATGCATGTGTGGGCGTGGGTGTGCTCGCACGTACATAATTTTGATTGGTAAAGAGTATATTTACCATGCAAGGAAACATAAAATAGGATATTTTGCAATGCTTAAGGAGATCTAAGGTCAAGCTTAAGCACTGAGGCTGATTTCAGTGATTCATAAAATAAAAGAAGGTAATGGATGATGCTCCAAGAAATCCAAGAAAGGAAAAAAGTTACTATATAAGAGAGGAATTAGGGTTCCATGAAAGAAGCACTGGTGTTACAAGTTAATATTGTAATTTTTCTTAAGTTTGTTTTTCATCAGGGCTTGTTTGTCTGTGTTTCTTCTTTTCTTTTCTTATTTTTTTGGATAAGCACACAAAAAAAAAAAAGGGATCATTTCCCAGTTTGTGCATGTCATCCTTGCACAGGGCCATGCTAATTTTGTCTGTATTCTTTCGTTTTTATCGAATGTCTCTGAAGAATGAAGATACATTTTCTTTTCTTTTTTAAAGGGAGTGGTTTTTGGTGAGGGTCTTTCTTGTTCATCAAGCTGTCAATAGTTGTGCCTTTTCTTTTTCTTGGCTTTAAGCCTGCATCTTGCTACTAAAGATTTCCTTTTGTTTCCTATCAAAAAAGAAGAAAGGAACAAAGAAAGAAAGCATCCTAGAGGATTTCAAAGCAAGCAAAGTGGTAGGAATGGTGTGGTAAGAGAGAAAATTGGAGTTTATTGAATAATTGGAAAATCAGCACCAACGAGAAGATTTCCCTACTGGTTGACAGGGTGTTCCGGTGGTATGGTTTATGATGGTATTTTACAGGTTTTAACAAAACCATATGAAAAATAACAATTGGATAGGAATATCATCAGCAGTAATCTTGCAGAAAGAAAACCAAAAGTGTGGAGAAGAAAAGAAGGAAAATAGTGGATTTGTTTGTCTTTTGTTGAATCTTTTTCACGGCTCGATAGATAATTTGATAAGCCAATGATTTTTTTCCGTGTTTCAGAATACGGTTAACCAACATGTTAACACGTATTCTATAGCTCCTTCCTGCGTTAATTGCCAAATTTTGGTCATTGAGATTCATAGGCGATTCGGATTAATATTTAGGGATAAATATTACCTTTCTTTTTCCCCTTTCAAACTAAACTCAAATAAATCGAAATGATTGAAGTTTTTCTATTTGGAATCGTATTAGGAGTCAGTACACAAAGATTTAAGGTCATTTCTTCAAATTGCTCTCCACTTCTAAGTTCATAGCCTTTGCGGTAGCTTCATCGATGTTACCTTCCAAATAAAAGGCCTGCTCAGGAAGACCATCTAATTCGCCGGAAAGGATCAGTTGAAAACCAAGGGTTGACTTACCAATCTTCAACTTTAAAGCATAAAACCTCTAGGATTTGAAAACTATTATGATATTATCACAGATGGCAGCAAGCATCAAAGAATTTCATTGATACCCTAAAAAGAAAAATGAGTTTAAACACTAATATGACCCTTTGCAGGTCCAGGCCTACCCAGACTTCTGCTGGAATTCAGCACTAAAAATCCATCTCTTTGTCTACCCAAAAAAAGATGTGTACCGACACAAAACTTAAATCATTCAGCAAAATAAGTTAATCATAACTTTTAGTGTCAAATACATTAAATAATGCATTCCCATCTCAGATTCAAATATTTACAACATTAATGAAACATAGATCCGGACCAGTATGATAAAATCATTATAATGACTTGAAGTGTTGATCAATCAGCCAAAAACTTCAATAGGATCAACCATCAAATCAAACCCTAATTCTAGTACCTCATGAGCATGGATTTACTGGTATAAGGACCATAAACTCCACAAATTCTCAGTGTTAAAGGATTGTTAGTGTCAAAGGAGTACTTCTGTCAGTATCTTTATGGTTTATATCCTTGAGTGTAATTTACACATAAGCATATGTCCTTTCTTGTAATTTCGTTATAGTTTTAATGCTATAAAGCTTCCCCCTCCCATGATTAGAATTTAGTTCTGTTCTCTATAAGCGTGGGGTGTTTTGTTCACTCTCTCTTTTCTCTCCTCTCTCTCTTCTGTCCTTCTACTTTCTTTCTTCTTCTTTTGAGCACAGGTACTGATTTCAGGTTCTGATACTGTCATACGCAGTTTTGTATGATCAAATTAGTTTGGGCTGAAACAGCATCATCAGCTGATAAAGGCTTATGAAACCTACGGCAAAGGATTTTTTTTCATTTGGGGCTTAGGCATACGACTCTTGTTGGGCCTCCAAAATAGGCTCCTCTCAGTTCGACATTATATGGGCAGATGTATTTACCAGGAAAAAAAGAGGGCAGAAGTAAATAAATAAATAAAAGGAATGTAAAATTGTAAATTCTGAGTTTGTTTCACCATCAGTATAAATAAGGGGTGTAAGATTTTACAATGGTTCTCACTATTTTAATGCCAAAAGACAACAACTTTTCCCTTACTTTATTTTACTTCTGAGCATGTTACCTCCAAACAAACAAAACCATAGCTGTAAGAGGTCAACAACAACTCAGCCTTATCCCAACAAGATGGGATTGGATACTTGATTTCTCGACAGACATGGACTATGGTGGATTTACCTCTAGTAAAGATCTTATGTGGTGTTGCTAGGTGTAAACTATTAAGTATAATCCAGATGGCTTTGTTGAATGACTAAAAGCCCGTTTGGTTGCAAAAGGTTACACCCAAACATAGCGTGGATTGCTTGGAGACCTACTCTCTTGTTGCTCGGCTCAATTCAGTTCATGTGCTCATTTCTTTAGCTGTGAATTATGATTGGCCATTATATCAGTTGGATGTTAAAAATTATGAGGAGGTGTATATGAAGCAACCTTCAAGGTATGTTGCTCAGGAGGAGAATGCTCGAAGAGTTTGTAAGTTACACAAGACAATTTATGGCCTAAAACAGTTACCTAGAGTCGGTTTGATAAATTCAGCTCAGTTATTGCTCAATGCGGGTTTTTGCAGTGCTATTCTGATCATTCTGTGTTTGTTCGTCGCTGGGATTCTAGGGTAATTGTATTGGTTATGTATGTTGATGCTATTATCACATTTGGGGATGATGCATCTAGGATTATAGAGGTGAAATCTTATCTACATGAGCATTTTTACGAGTATTTTCTTAGTATTGAAGTGCTTCGGAGTAAAAAAGGGATTAGTATCTCATAGAAAAATACGTTTAGATCTTTTGTCTGAGACTGGTATGATTGTTTCCAACTGGTTAATATGCGTATGGATTCGCATTTAAAGTTTGGGACAAATGATGGCGAGGAGTTTGATGACAAGCACCGGTACAAGAGATTAGTCAGAAAACTAATTTGTCTTACTGTTACCGAGAGACCATAAAAGACAGAAATAACCCATAACCCCAAATAACTAAAACACGATAATCTTAACACTCCCCCTCAAGCTGGAGTGTAGACATCACCAAGATCCAGCTTGGAACAGCCACTTGCAAACTGTGGTTGAAACAAAGCTTTGGTAAACATATCTCCAAGTTGAAACTGGGATCGAACAAAAGGAGTAGTAATCAACTTCTTTAGAACAGCATCGCGAACAAAATGACAGTCAACTTCAATGTGCTTGGTTCGTTCATGAAACCCAGGGTTGTTGGCAATATAGATAGCAGCCTGGTTATCACAGTACATCTCCATGGGTTGATCACTGAAATAACCAAGTTCATGAGTAAAGGAACGAACCCACATCAATTCAGCAGCTGTGTGAGCCATAGCTCTGTACTCAGCCTCTGCACTGGAACGAGCAACAAGTTACCACCAAAGAAAGTACAATAACCTGTAGTAGATCTACGATCACCATCAGATCCAGCCTAACCGGCATCAGAAAATCCAATAATGCTAGTGTGTCCATGACGGCGATAGACAAGTCCCTTGCCAGGAGCACCCTTAAGGTAACGTAAAATACGACAAGCAGCCTCCCAATGAACTTGCTTAGGCATCTGCATGAACTGACTGACAACACCCACAGCAAAGGAAATGTCAGGACGAGTAACTGTAAGATAGATAAGTCTACCGACCATGCGTCGATACTGGTGTGGATCACTAAAGTCTGTCATCAGAAGCACCAAACTTGACATGAGGGTCCATAGGAGTATCAATAGGTTTACAACCCATTATACCTGTCTCATCAAGTAAATCAAGAACATACTTTCTTTGGGACAAGCTTAGACCGCGAGAACTGCGAACAACCTCAATGCCAAGAAAATACCTGAGGTTACCCAAATTCTTAATCTGAAAATTGTCAAGTAGATATGTCTTCACCTGTGCAATCCCAGAAGCATCATTACCAATAATAATAATATCATCAACATATACTGCTAAGATGACCACATTAGACCCCTGTCGTCTAACAAAGATAGAGTGATCAGAGTAGCACTGAGAGAATCCACAACCAGCAACAACACTGCTAAATTTATCAAACCAGGCACGGGGAGATTGTTTTAGTCCGTAAATTGCCTTGTGAAGGCGACAAACTCGGACACTATCCTCCCCCTGAGCAACATAACCAGGAGGTTGCTCCATATACACCTCCTCCTGCAGATCACCATATAAGAAAGCATTCTTCACATCCATCTGGAAAAGGGGCCAGTCAAGGTTAACAGCCAAAGAAAGCAAAATACGAACTGAATTCAGCCTTGCAATAGGAGAGAAAGTCTCAAAATAATCGACCCCATAGGTCTGGGTAAACCCCTTGACAACCAAACGAGCCTTGTGCCGCTCCACAGAACCATTGGGATTGTACCTCACTGTGTACACCCAACGACACTTAACAAGATCCTTACCAGGTGAGAGATCAACCAAAGACCAAGTCTTACGAGAGATGAGAGCCTCCATCTCCACATGCATAGCATTTTTCCACTCAAGGTGAGACATAGCAATGGTATAAGAAGAGGGAATAAAAGTAGAATGTAATGCAGTAGTAAAAGCACGATAATGAAGGGGAAGATGAGAAACAGACACATAATTTGCCAGAGGATAAAGAGGACGGGTAGAGCAAGTACGAGTACCTTTTCTCTGAGCAATAGGGAGATCATCAACAGTAGGATCTGCAGTCAAAGAATCAGCTGGTGGCGGTAAAGGGGCGGCCTCAATAGGTTGAAGAGGAAGCAGCGGTTGTTGTTGGTGACGACGCACATAAACCTGTATAGGAGGGGCAGCTATCGGTAGAGGAAGAGGAGCAGGGGCAACAACCCGACCAACCACATCAAGAGTAACATCAATGGAGCAACCAACGAAATAAGGGGAATTCTCGAAAAAGGTAACATCAGCAGAAGAAAACTGTTGGCGAGTAACAGGGTCAAAACATCGATACCCCTTCTGGGTACGAGAATAGCCAAGCAATAAACACTTAACAGCCCGAGGAGATAACTTATCAAGCCCTGGGCGAAGCACATGAACAAAACACTGACAACCAAAGACACGAGGAGGAAGAGAGAAAACAGCTCGATCAGGAAACATTATGCTGAAAGGAATTTGATTATTGAGAATAGAAGAAGGAATATGATTAATCAGAAAACAGGCTGTCAACACCGCATCGGCCCAATAGAGTTTGGGAATATGCATATGAAACATCAAAGAACGAGTGACATCTAACAAATGGCGATTTTTGCGCTCTGCCACACCATTTTGTTAGGGTGTATAAGAGCAAGTAGTTTGGTGAATAATGCCATTGTCAGAACAAAAATGAGAGACCTCACGCTGAATTAATTCAAGTGCATTGTCAGTACGCAAAGCTTTTAAATGAACACCAAATTGAACTCGAATTTCATTATAAAACTGCTTGAAGACAGACACAAATTCAAAGCGATCCTTCAAGAGGTACAGCCATGTCATCCGAGAATGATCATCAATAAAACTAGCAAAATAAGAAAACCCTAACCAACTTTTGACCCTACAAGGACCCCAAATATCCGAATGAACCAACTGAAATAAAGAAGTACTCCTAGACTCTGGACTCAAAGGAAAAACAGTACGATGATGCTTGCCAAGCTCACAAGCTTCACACTCGATACGGGAGACAGACTTGCAACTGGGAACAAGGTGCTGCAGCTTAGAGAGAGGATGTCCTAGCCGATAGTGCCAATGTAAAGGAGATATGCCAGGAGAAGTAGCAACCGCTGCAATAGATGTAATTCCCAAATCAAAGTAATAGAGGCCACCCTTCTCATACCCGCCACCAATCTTCGTCTTTGTTGCAAGATCCTGAAAGACACAATAAGAATGGTGAAAGGTTATAGAACAATTCAAAGTTTTAGTTAATTGACTAACAGACAAAAGATTAAGAGGAAGCTTGGGAACATGAAGAACATTAGGTAAAGATATGTCAGAAGACAAGGAAACTTTCCCATGACCAGTGACTGGTATGGAGGATCCATCTGCAATAGAAATCCGAGAGGACATAGAAGACTGTGTGTAAGATGAAAACAAATTAGGCTTACCGGTCATGTGAGAAGATGCTCCGGAGTCAATGACCCACGGAGAGGATGAGAACGCAAAACAAGCAGTAGTACCTGAGTGGGCAAGGACAGCTGTAGATGTAGAAGATGAAGTCTCAAGTTGCTGGACTCGTTGTAAGAGTTGAGAGACTAAGTCATTAGAAGAGTTACCACCATCAGTAGAGGATCCCGGAGCAAGGTCGGAAGAGTGCACAGAATCAGCCCCTCCATCAGATACGGCAGAATTTGCAAACTTCTCACGGGCCCACTGTGGTTTGCCATGTTTGAGCCAACAATTATCAATAGTATGATTAGACCGATTACAATGAGTACACCATCTAGAACCAGCATCAACAGAACCAGAACCAACAGTGTTAGACATAGTCCCACGACCTCCAGAACCAACTCCACGACCAAGCCCAAAAGTAGATCCACAACCGCGAGAAGAGGTACCACCACCACCACGGCTACGCCCTCCAATAGAAGTGAAAAGGGCAGAATTATCTTTGTTGGGAGAAGCTGAATCAAACTTCACCACTGAAGGGGATACAACTCTCTGGAGCTGACAATATGCTTCATTCATAGAGGGGATCTTCTCTCCAGTCAACAATCGACTTTTGATGGATTGAAGATCAGAGTCTAACCCAGAGAGAAATTTGGCAACCAAAAATTCAGATCGTTGGGACTTAATTACAGCAGCATCAGTAGAGATAGGCTGGTATACATTAAGTTCTTCCCACATCCCCTTCAATGAACTGTAATACTCACCAAGGGATTTTCCATCTTGTTTAAAAGTGAAGAATTTCTCATAGAGGTCATAAATTCGGGACAGATTTGTATCTTGAGAGTAGCTTTCCTTGAGTTCTTCCCAAACACCCTTGGCAGTTTTATGAAACATAACATTAGACGCAATGGAGGGTTCCATGCTATTCCAAAGCCAGCAAAGAAGGGTTGCATTCTCAAACTTCCAATCATCATATTTGTCATCAGTATATTCCAGAGGTGCCATGGTAAGGTATTTCATCTTCCGGCGAGCAATGATATAGACCTCAAAGGCTTGAGACCAAAGAAGATAATTAGAAGCACCATTCAGCTTCACACTGGTAATCTGAATGTTAAAGTTGTCGGTAGAAGACTTAGAATCAGCCATTAGGGAAAATAATAGATGTAAACACCAATGTCGATAACAGCCCAAAAGTAAACCCTGATCAGGTTAAAATCGATAGCCTTGAAGAATAGGGCAGAACAGCCCAATACAGAGGTATAATCTTTGATGAAGATAACCAGCAATAATGATGTATAATCACTGTAAATCCAGCAGCAATAATGAAGAACAGATCCCAGAAGAAAAACAAATCGATTTCCACAGGGTTTTGGAATATCGATTGTCAAGATTTTAGGCAAGCAAGGAACCAATCTTCAAGGACTTGAACAACGACAGGAACATACACAATCGTTGCGATAGCAGGGAACTCTAGTCCTTCATGAATATATGACTAGAGTTCGAGATCAATAGAAGCAACATATGGTTGCTATAGACCACGATAGAAATAAAGGGATGAAGAACCTTCAAAGCAAGCAGCAGCAAAGGAGAATCTCGTGGATCGGAATTCAATGCTCGATACCATGTAACGAATCAAGATAAAACCTAACTCGTAGCAATAGAACTAGAAGAAGAAAGCAAAGAAGAAAGAAGAAGATCCGAGAAGAGAAGAAGTCAAAACCGAGAGAAAGAGAGAAGACTTCTCACGATTTAGTTAATCACTAAATCGTGAGAGGCAGGTTTTATTTATAATCAAACTTAAGTGAATTACAATAAGAAACACCCAAAATACCCTTGAGACATAAAATTAAACAGAACTAACTAGAGAGACCATAAAAGATAGAAATAACCCATAACCCCAAATAACTAAAACACGATAATCTTAACAGGGATTAATAGTTAGTATATGAAGTGACCTAAGAAGGCTCACTGGGAGGCGAGGTATATCAAATATTAAAGTATCTTAAGGGTGCTCCAGTAAAAGGGCTCATTTACAAACCTCATCAACATACTGATGTGGTTGGATACTCTGATGCAGATTGGACTGGTGCTGACGGTGATAGGAGGTCTACCACAGGTTATTGTGCTTTTATTGGTAGCAATCTTGTCACGTGGAGGAGTAAGAAGCAAACAACTATGGTCAGTTCTAGTGCTAAGGCTAAGTATAGGGTCATGGCTCATACTACAGCCGAATTAATGTGGTTGAAATCAATGCTTCAAGAGTTGGGGTTTCTGGTTACTAAGCCTATGAAGATATTATACGATAATCAAGTTGCTATCTTTATTGCAAGCAATCCGATATTTCACAGAAGGACCAAACATAGTAAGGTTGATTGACACTTTGTGAAGGATGCAGTAATGAGGAAGTTGATTGATACTCCCTTCGTTCTTCTGCAGATCAACTAGGTGATATGTTTACCAAACTTATGCTTAATCCCACTATCCGGAAAGGCAATTCCAAGCTTGGCATGGATGATGTATATGATCCAGCTTGAGGGGGAGTGTTAAAAGTGAAGTGGGTATTTAGGGTATATAATTCTGGGTTTAATAGTCTTTTATGTAATGTTTAGTAGTATGGGGTATTCTTCTAATTTCTTGAACTCACTACTTTATATAACGGATCACAGTGGTCATGGTTTGGAAGACTGACCAAACCGTGAGTTTGTTTCTTCTCAAGACTTGCCGCTCTCTCTCCTCTCTTCTTCTTGTTTCTGTTTCTCTTTTTTAGCTAACACTGGTTTCTTGTATTAGATATTGTTTCAAATCATTTCATAAAGCAATCCACAAATATCAAATTTAAGAATAACGATATAAACCTAATATATAATCTGTTTTTTGAATATATAACTAAATGAACCATTTTATATTCTGTCAAAAAAAGATGAAAAGTCATGAAAATTATTGGAGTTGATCAATGTCTCTAGTCCCACACATATTGAGTTACCAGTTACCACCGTCATTGCATAATTACTTTTTCTGTTAGAAACCTGACAAAAACAAATAGAATTTTGAAGGAATATAAATAGATCAGATGCAAGACATTCGTAAACCATATAGCAGGTGAAAGAAACCCCCCTCCCACCCCAATTCCCAACATCTATTTTGAAAAGATAAAATAATAAGTATGTTCTTGATCAATTTGGTGGGGGAGGGAGGAAGAAAAACATTTCATATGTGGAAACATAACTGAATCCGCCACAAAAGAATGGAAGAAAAAAAAAAAAAAAGACCTGCATCTACATGTCCCAATCTATGGATTCCTGCAAAACACCTAAAAATATGAAAAGGATCTAAATCAAAGATTTTTAACCAAGACTGTAAGCTGGTGTAGAACCCTAAACAAACTTGACTTTGGTCTGATGAATTAGACCCAAGTCATTTTTATTTTCTTTTTTGATTTAATGCAAGAATCTAAAGAGGACAGTCCCAGTCAGGGTCCTAACAATTTTTAGGCAGAAAGGTGGATTGTGGGAGATCAATTGGAAGAAAGCACTGAGTCTCCATTTTTGCCAGGTTCAGCAATAATGATCAGCAAATCTGCCCAATCCCATACCAGCACTTGAAACCTTGCAATCCACACTTGATCATTTCTCCTGGAAAACCACAAGTTTTACAATAGGATGGAGTTCTACAAGCACTAAGCACGTACCTGTAGATTCCATGAGTAACCAACTCATGCTGGTCTTCATGACGAACCTTGATCATGTGCGTGAACGCGCGGTCAGCTGTTATAACAGCAGCTTTGCGTATTACCTCCCCAATTAGCACCAGAGCAAGACCAGTGTTGCTTATCCACCAATATTCCTTCAACCATGGCAGTAGAAGTATTTCGAGAAAGTATTCCAAAAAAGAACAGCCCATTGCCAAAACATATTGTTTGCTGATTAGAAGAGCTGCAAATTAACCAAAATCTAACTTTAAACTAGAAAAACCCAATGTTCAGCAGAGAGGGCAGAAATTTAACAGTTCACTGAAACATTCTGTCGAAAAAGAGAAGTACGTCCAAGAATATACAGGGATGAGCACTCCACAAAATGTATAAAACAACCATATACATTAAAAAGCACATTGATATGAAACAACCACTTTGAAAGACACAAACACACTCAAAATTCGAAATTGTGATTTATTTCCGTTGTTCTCAAAAATAGTAAACAAATTGAGTAAAAGAAAAGGCATTACTGGAATCCAATGGGAAGTCTCCATTGTTCACCCAAATTTCTCAAGCTACCCAACGATGATAGTATCCAATGCTAAAGACCTCAGACATTGCTTCACTGAATGCAACTTTTGTAGGGCCATAACCCGGTGCAAGTCCTTCTTTCTCAGGATCCTGGGATGGTTTGACTAGAATCAGTCCTAATCTTGGATTTTTTGCAAAAATTTGCCACACTTCCACTCAAACCTGCTGTCTTTATGACGGCAGCCTGAAATTTTCATCATCTCACCGAGCAACAACCCTTAAATGTAGCCATTGTGAAGCATATTCTTGCCCTTGTCCAACATGCAGAGGACCCATTATGGTTCAACAGAAACACCTTAAGGTGAGATGGTTTTAATTTTAACTAAGAACAGTGAAGCCATTGGTGTAGTCACCAAAGAGCACCATAGAGGGCTTCAAGCAGCCTATGCCAGAACCTTGGAAGATTGCCATCAGTCCATCACAAACTGGAAGTAGGTTTTTTCCTTTAATGGATTTTATCCAGCAAATCAACTAGAACTACACCGAGTGAGAATTCAACTCTTCAAGTAGACTAGTTTAATCATTAACTCGATCAAAATTCTTTTACAGACTCATTGGCACACAACACACAATAATTCTATAAGCAGAAATCCACTGATTCTTCGCCAACTCCTTTCCCAACAACGACCTTTATGCATAATCTCAGAGAGGTGGAATGTTTTAGCTCACTGAATGACCATTTTCAGCCAAAATTGAAACTGGGTTAAACTTGGTGCCAAGAAGCAAGAACCACCTAGATTCCTCAAGAGTTTTCTATTTGTTGGAATAGCTACTGTCCATGACGCTAGTTTTCCAGTTTGTTATTTGTAACACTTTCTTTCCAACCACGCAAAGAAGAAATTTCATTACTCACCGGGATCGCAACCATGTATCCTAATGAAATTTAGGAATAAGATGAACAAACCAAAGAAACCAACTCAATAAACCCTAACACAGCCTCAAAACAATTAATTGAAACACCAGAGTTAGAGATGGCCTAGAGCCCATAAAGCAGTAGAAGTGAGGAACACAAAGTATTCATCATTAATCCCATTAAACACAATTTGAATCGTCAAAGTGAAAAAGTTTTAAAAAAAATGCTATAAGAGCCCACTAAATTAAAACATTTCTCCTGGTAACAACGCAACACCCAGTTACCCATTTGTTTCCTATACTATAGAAACCTATACAACAACATGAGAGAGAAAGAGAGAGCACGTACAGCTCAAAGTAACATTGGATCTACCATGAATAGCAACAGCTAGAACATACTCTGAACTATGAAAGAAGGCAACAGACGCAATCATCTGAGACAACTGCCTGATAGCAGTGTAGCCAAACATCTCCAACATTTTTGATTTTGAAATCGAGCGGAATAACAACTTCAATGAGAGAATGTCGAATCGATAGAGCATGGAACACTGCAACTGGAGTTTGAACTTGGAACCCCTTTCAGGCTCCAGCCTTTCCGAGAGGATTTTGATTCCTTCCTTCCTGCTGAAGAACCACACCTGATTTTGGTCTAACTGAGGCCTGATCAGGTCTAGTCACTGTTTTCTAAACCAGACCGGTTGTTAACCAATGGCGAGTGAAACCTCATTTTGGTCTGGATTGGGCTCTTCTTCAGCGCGGCACTGTTTGCAGCTGGGGAGGTCTCGATCCACATGCCAGCACGTCGGGATGTGTGCGGACATGTAGATCAGAGCTCCCCAGCAGTACGATATGCACTGCACCCCATGTGGCGCACAAGTGCATGGGAGAGGAGCTCTGCTCAGTGCTCACCATATTAAGGTAAATTTAATGTGATAGTGTGATTCTAATTCCTAAATGGTGCATCAGCATTGCCATGTACATAACCGTATGATGGGATGAAGGTGATATCCCTTGTTTTATTCTTAAAAATTATTTAATGTCAGGTAAAAGAAGTTTTCAAAAAATAAAGTTATTTCATACAGTTTTTATGTGGAATGTCAAGATTTATCTTCACTGGGAAAAAATATATATATATGTTATAAATAAAAGAGAAAAATCTCGCACTCCTAAGCATGCATATAGATCTGTCAAACAACTCACACGCCAAACCCAACTCGTGAAGTCCTTCTTCCTCATAAGCTTTAAAACTTACCTTAAATAGAGTCTGTTAAATGGGTCCTGGTGGTTCTAGTTCTAGTTGGCTCCTAATTGATCTTTCAGTTAACCATTGGGAAATTCGTCCCAGAATAGACTTGTGTTTATTACTTAGTTCCAAAATTAGAACCTAGAATAGTCATGTTTATTAATTGTGCATTCTAATTCTAAGTTTTAGCAAGTCAGTTCTTAGTTCCGGTCCCAAATTGACACCTTAGACCTAGAGCTGAATGCAAATTATGTTTCATTTCTGTTGTTTGTGGGCCGTTGTCCTTATCATCATCTATTTGTTTGGTAAATTTCAGCTCAATCCACTTTGATGGTTTCATTTTACCATTTAAAAGTAGAAGGATGAAATTCAATACATTTTTTCCAATGATAAGCACATAATTTTTTTTTAAAGAACCCCTTGGTTGAAATCTTGAAAGATTATTATTTTTATTGAGGAATAGTCCAAGAGCTTGATATTGGAAATATAAGATTCTTGAATAGTCCAGATTTTACCATTTGCCTTAGCATGGACTCCTCTTGTTATTTTGGATTGTTACCATGGTTCTAAATATTAGAATTGTATCGGTGTATTTATCAGACAATACGTATCAATATTGCCAAAACCCAATACCGATACGATACCAATACGGATTAGGTATATCAGTTAAAAAGTAGATCATTTTTTAAATTATGTTTTATATTAACCTGATTCGTATCAATATCATATCAATATCAGCCAAGACCAACGCCGATATGCCCACTGGTACCAATGTGTATAACCATGATTCGTTACAAATGATTCTTAGAGCACGTCATCACCCCCTCTGCAAGAGGGTTTACATTCTTAAGATTATTCTGATCGTATTTTTTGAAGTCTATATATAAAGAAAGGGAAAAAGAATGCAACTTGGTTACATGGTTCTTACGCCCAGATAAAGGAACATGCAAATTTGCCACCCCGCCCATCATGAAATCAAAATACCCACCTTGCACACACTCTCATTGCCCCCCCCCCCCCGGCACTGGTGCAGGGGCTACACGACCAAGCTGTAGGAACTGAATCAAGACGCTTTTGAAGCATACTCTAAACACCGGAAAAGCTGTAAAAAAATAGCTAAAAAGGAAGTTTTACACTAATTGTACAGTTTTTTTTTTTGGAGGGGCTGGGGGAATTCTTTAATGGTATTTCTATTATTAAAATTGAGAGCTTCAAGAACCCAATGTTACATGGTCCACCACCACATGCCACACAGCAGGAAGAAGTTGAGTAAAAGGAAATAGAAACTAAGAATGGTACTTCATAGCACTTATTATGAGGAAGTTGTGCCACAAAGAAATGGTACCTCATAGCTCTTATTATGACAAAAGAAATACAACAATAGAAGTCATCAATTAAGTTACTTTGGCTTTACTCCTGCTTACAGACTGGAGATGTAAATTATGTCAATACTGGTTTGTGTGGGATCAAATCCTAATAACAATGTCATTGGCACTTCTCACATCAGAGCATGCGAGCATTTACCCATCAGCACATGATTATGAGATATATTATTGGTTCACCAATCCACATCTTCCTTTTGCAATGGAGATAGCTCAAACATGATAAGTTTAAACATGTAACCGAAAAGGTAATAAACCCTTTATAAATTGCTAGATACAGCAAGATACTTAGTGTGACGTCCCTGCGCAAATACCTTCGCTGTCTTTTTCTTCCTCAGCTCAACATTGACAACTCCAATTGCCTTTCCAACACGTAAGACTTTGGCATCAATTTCAATTTCTTCCTGAATCAATAGCCATGACAAAGATTGCACATCAGATAGGCTTAATTACAATTGGAGACTCAAATTTGGGAATAAAAAAATCCAACTCATCCAAATCCAGATCTGCAGAAAACAAACTTCTAATATACAATTACCAAACGTAAAATAAAACTCAACCACCCTGACCAGCAGAACAAAAGGCCACTAATTGATAGAGAACACCCAGAAGAGAAATATCGTAATGGCTAAGTGCAAGATCTGCATCATAGTCCAATTCAATAAGGCAAATAATAAGTACATAATCTGGCGAATGTGTTCCCACAGGGACTGTTGAAGAGTTTCCAGGGAGAGGAATTAGGAAATCAGTGGACAAACTGATTAAGCAGAATGTAAATTACGTGGAGAAACATAAGATATCTCTGTAGTTTCCAATACATTTCAAGAATAAGAACAGGAGAAAGGAAACTTATGCGGTCATTTTATAAACAATACTCTTACCAACAGACTTTATTGAGTAAACAGCCATACTTCCAGCATCCAGAATGAGAAACAACCCACAGTTGACCTAAATTAGCAGGCCATGGGCACAATATAACGATTGCCATCGGCAACCATAGTTGTCACGGCATCTAGGCGGCGTTGGAGTGGTTAAAAAATCAAGGTGACACCAACTAGGCGACCAAGGCGTGTCCGCCTAGGCGCCCAAGTCGATCAAGGCGCCTGGACGACTTGACAACTATGTTGGCAACAGCTGTCACTCTGAACAAATACTACATAAGGGGAACCTGATATATGCCACAGAGGTCAAGTCAATGCATTATAGCCTTTAGTAATAACTAGAATGAATATGCCTTGACAAGAGTAACCATAAAACAAATTTACCAAGATAAAACCTTGATAAGGATTGCTAAAATGATGCCATGTTCCCACTCTTTTATAATCAAAGGCTACGGTAAATACCCTCATCAAAATTATGTTTCATTTTGCTTCGATCAATTGTGCAGGGCAAGTTGCTTGGCATGGTCCCCACTATTTTATCAACTCCAAACAAGTTAACCAAACAACAGCACAATAGAAAATAAATATTAACAGTTCATCCAAATCATTTAAACCCTCCTGAATTGTGATGCAAGGAAAGACTGCCTCAACTATTTTTTCAACCATTAGCAAAATCAGGCCAACAAAAAGAAAGCTCACTTACCAAAAGAAATAAAGAGATGGGGGAAGAAAAAAGATAGAAGACAAAGCATAATCCAGAATATGGAACACATTTTAACCGTTTGTTTCAGGTAATTTAAAATACAGAATCTAAGGAAAAAGCATGCAGATTTCCTTTAATTCTCATCAAAAAGAAAAAAATTGTTGCACATATGTACGATACTTTTGGAAAATGCAATCACATTTCCAGCTGCCTGACAGAGAGTCTTGGGAAAATGCATTTTATTTTCTTTATTTTTCTCCATATAATGAAGAAAAAATTGTTGCACAAACCTTTCTAGAGCCCATTTCTCTTATGTTCCTGAAGTTCTTAAAGCCTAGCTTATGAAAGAAGTCTATCTGTCTATCTTGTGCAACAAACCTTTCTAGAGTCCATTTCTCTTACGTTCCTGAAGTTCTTAAAGCCTAGTTTATGAAAGAAGTCTGTCTGTCTGTCTTTGCAACATGGAGCTTGTGGGAACTTTAGTAAACAATAACAACAACAACATAGCCTTATCCCAACTAGATGGGGTCGGCTACATGGATCCTTGTTCTCCAATCAGCTCTGTTCAAGTCATACAAGATATGAGACCTAAGCTATGCATATCTGATGCAATTCAAGGAACTTTCTATTTTGTGGGACCCATGACAGCTTGCATAGTAGATAAGTCCAATACAATTTGCTATTGTGTGTAGACTTCAACCAAGAGATGTCGAGCTGTTATCTATAGAGTCTTGAGGAGATATTTATTTACTTTCTATTTTGTTAGTTTCCAATTAGTTGCTTGCTACTTTATTTAATTTCCATTCTTGTTAGGTAGCTATCAGCTAATTTTTATTTCTTGGATCTAGTTTCTATTTTGATATGTAAACTTAGATTAGAATCATTACTATTTTTGTAAAGAGTTTTCCCTCTCCACGAAAGAGGGATGTTTTGAAAGTATTAATAATAGTAGAGGCTGCTCTACACAGCCACGATTTGAGTTTTTTTTTTTTTTTAAAGAAACCTTAAACTGGTTTTGCTGTAAGAGGCAGGCATGGTGAGAGAGACCATGGCTGAGAGGGCCCCTCTTTCTATCCTTCTTCTTCTTCCTTTTCCTCTCCAATCGATCCCTTTCTCTTTCCCTATTCTGATTTAGTTTTCTGTGCACAACTGAGATCAACCAAGGCTAACAGGAGCTGCTGAAATCATCTTCTAAAATTCTCTATTGAAATCCAAGTTGCTGCTACTGTGATAGCTACTGATCAGAGACACAACAGCAGCTGCAGTTAGAATGTTTCTATTTTCATTACTGTCGGTTAGAGTCTGGTTATCCCTGCAACCAGCTATCACTACCTCACAGCAGGAGGTCTCGACCTGTATTTGTGGATCAGCATACCACAGGTCCGAGAGACGTTGAAGTTCCCCATCAGTGCTATCAGCTGGCCAGTTCCCCAAGTTCTTTGCTGCAACTTTGAAGGCTTGTATCTCTGCCACCTTTCATCGGATCTGGGAGATATTCAGAGCACAATATCAACTCAAATAAACCTCCATTCGATCCAAATTTGAGGCTAAGTTTCTGGCTGGTTTGAGTTTACCCTCTCAACTTCTATTTTTTAGTTTAGTTTCTAATTCTGTGACTGAGTTGTTTCAGCAGCCAACACTTCCTTTGACCAGAGATTTTCAGGGTTTGATCAGCCCTTAGATATCCATACTCGATTGGTATTAAGCCGCATATGGTGGCTTCTACCTATTGTTTGAAACTTACTCTTTATGAAGGATTAGGTTTTCTGTTATTGACTGTATGTCTGAAATCAGAACCTATTGAGTATATATGTTGGGATCCTGCTTGGGGCTAGATCACTGGGACTTGGTCTTACATTAATGTCTTTCCTCACCGCTTCACTTAGGGTATTTTAAGCCTGCCCCTGGCTCTTTTAGTTGCTTCCATCTAAATCAAATCACTCCTCCGAACTGGAGCATCCGAAGGCCTCTTAATGTAGTTCTAGATAGGGTAAAGCCCTACTAGAAGCCAATTAAACCAGGACCAATAACAAGAAACAAAGGGGCTGCTGGTTCTGCAGTTTCAGTAGGACAGAATTGCAGTTTTAGGTCAAATCTAGGGCTTAGGTTAGGATAATGGAAGGGGGTTAGGGGGTATGGCTAGGCAGGTTTATAGGACAATAATAATGTAGGTATTATAGAGTTTTAAGTGTTTTGAAAATTCTGTAAAACTGGACAGCAAGATCTAGGGTTTAATGGAGTTAGGGTTTATGGGATTCAAACAAAACATAAAGGGGATCAATTGGGGGAAAGGATTAGAGGGTTAGAAGAAGAAATTGGGTGTCAAACTTACTGGAGATTCCACTAGCAGCAGCTTGAACAGATGTGAAGGATAGAACCACCTTCGAATTGAAGAAGATCCTCCCAGCCGCACGGCGTAAGGAGTCAACCGGATTCCACCAGTCCCTTTCCACCTTGATAGAACCACAAGGATGCGCACTCAACAAAGTAACACTCAACAGAGCAGGGCAGCAGCAAACAAAAAGCTTTTCATTAATCAAATTCGTGTTCAAGGCTTTGCCCCTTACAACCTTATATAAAAGACTCAAAAATAGACTTTTACTCTAAAAGGAAAGGCCTAACCCAATCCCTAACCTATTAGGTAACTTAAACTGACTAGGAAACTAAAATAGACTCAAAATAGAGTCTTAATGACTTAAAAACAACTTAAACTACTTAAAATAAAGAAGATTCCCTACTAGCCAATAGGATATAAGAACCTCTTAGCCAATAGGATCACTTCACTTAAATTAGACCAATTGAACCAATTGGATGCAACCAATTTAAACCAGTTCAATTAAAAACATAAAAATAGACTAAATATTGGGCTAATCCTGTATGCAACCTATGTACCCTCTTTTAAGCCCATAAAAGTGGCCTATTACATAGAAAACCCGTGGGATCAAAGGCCCAACATACTTATAACCCAACCCTAGACTTATTTCTAAAGAAATAAGCCCATTTCGGTGACGAATCTGCATCACCTCTGTTGGACATGGCCATGCCACCTCAAGCGACTCTCTCGTAGCTTATCCCGTACAAGGGGCTACTCCCAACTCAGCTCTAATATTAAGCTGTAAAGGATTACGCTGATCACATAGTACTCCGCTCACACCTCTCCACTTCATTCATCCTATTTTAATTCTTTGAGAAACATCATCCTCCATATTGCCTTCTTTATTTATGATAAAACCCAGATATCTAAAACAATCACTTTGAGGTATCTCCTTATCATCAACGTTGACCACCGCCTTAACCATCATTCTGTGGCTAGAGTTACACACCATAACTCCGTCTTTGTTCTACTTATCTTTAGACCTTTTGATTCCAAGGTTGATCTTCATAACTCCAACTTGGCGTTAATCCCTTCTTTTGTCTCATTCACTAATACAAATGCATCAGCAAAAGGCATACACCAAGGAATCTCATCTTGTATGTCTCTCGTTAAATCATTCATGACAAGCGCAGACAAATAAGGACTTAAGACAGATCCTTGATGTAGCCCAATAGTAATTGGGAGCTCACTACCTTGACCCTCCCCCCACAGTTCTTACACTAGTCACCACACCATCATACATATCTTTAATTATGTTGACATATTTAAATGACACGCTTCTCTTCTCTAGTATGTGCCAGATTAGATCTCTAGGGACTCATTCATAGGCCTTTTCTAGGTCAATAAAGACCATATAGAGATCCTTCCTGCCTTCTCTATACCTTTCCATGAGTCTTGTAAGTAAGAAAATAGCCTCCATCGTGGATCTTCCTACCATAAAGGTAAATTGGTTCTCCGAAATAGTAGTCTCCTTCCTCAAGTGGGTATCAATAACTCTCTCCCATAACTTCATCGTATGAATCATTAGCTTTATGCCTCTATAGTTAATGCAACTCTAAATATCACCTTTATTTTTGTAAATCGGGACCTCAATACTTTTCCTCCATTCATCTGGCATTTTCTTTGTACTCATAATCTTGTTAAACAACTTGGTTAGCCTGGCTAAACCACAAAATCCTAGGCTCATCCACACTTCTATTGGGACTCCGTTTGGGTCTAGTACCTTGCCTGCTTTCATATTTCTTAAAGCTTATTTTACTTCAGACACCCTAATTGCGAGTATATATCTGCAACATGCGATGTCTCGACTCTCGATGAGTAATGTAGCCCTTTGGAGCACTATTAGTCAAGAAGTCTTCATTTAGTAGGTTGCAAATGTACGCTTCCCATCGCTTCTTAATGCCCTCATCCCTTATTAGTACTCTATCATCTTCACTTTTAATACATCTAACATGGTCGAAATCCCTGCTCATCATTTCTCTTACTTTAGCTATCTAATAGAAAGCTTTTTCCCCTTCCTTTCTGTTCAGATTGTTATAAAGATCATAATATTTCCTAGTCCTTGTTTTTCCCACAATCTTCTTATCTTCATTTTTGACAAATTTATACCTTTTTAGATCCTCTACTTCTTTAGTCTTTTTCCATGTCTTAAAACTAGCTTTCTTAGTCTCAATGGCAGCTTGGACCTCATCATCCCACCACCAAGTCTCCCTAGGGGTATAACGTTCACCTTTTGATTTCCTTAGTACCTCCTTGGAAACCATCTTAATACAAGCCATCATCTCGTCCCACATCGTATTAGTGTCGCCTTCAAAGTCCGATTTTCCTTGTTTTGACTACTTTATCCATAAACAATTTCAAGGAATCTCCTTTTAAGCCCCACCACCTTATCTTAGGGCGAATAGGCTCCCCTATCTTATGATTTTGCATAATGAGGCACATATCCAAGACCACCAATATATGTTGAGTGGTTAGGCTCTCCCCACATATGACATTACAGTCCTTACAATACAATCTGTGGGACCTTCTTGTTAGGAAGAAATCTATATGTGGGAACTTTAGTAAAGGATACCAAAAATTATAGACTTGGGAAAGATATGCAGGAAGAAATTTTGAGTTTGAGTTGGTGAGTGAAGAGGCCAGTTTCACATTCAGAATCAGTGAAGCAAGCACAATGTGGCCTCTCTGAGCTTGTGCCTTTCTTTACCAATTTTCAGTAGCCAGGACTTTCATTAATCATTAACATTAACTATAGGATATATTGATAAGAAAATTAAAATGAATGCTCGAAATGTAAGAAACAGATGCCTTGCCATCATTAGGGGTACAAATCCGTTTAACTTTCCTTGCATAAATGAAGTGGACACAGGAATCTTTTGTGGCTTGGGTCAAGTCAGCTGTGTATCTTTATCCTGCTTACCATCAGGCTGTTGTGTAGTTTTGTTGATTATTCTTCAGAATGACCTAAAAGAATCGAAGGAGAAAAGGCAAAGCAGGCTGATGTTTGTATCAATTTTTTTTCTTTTTTTGATAAATATTTGCTAACAGTTTTTTTTTCCATTCACCCAAGGATTAATTTGGTATGCTCTCCAAGAACACATAATCAAACACTAAGACAAGAACCTGTTTTGGGTAGCAAAATGCCACTTTTTGACCATGACAGGACCAGCCAAAATATAGGAAGATTTTATGGATACCACAAATTGGACCTGATATGCTTCAATACTGACATTTAGGATTAGTCAGATATTCTAAATGGAATAAAAATCCGTTTATAAATAAAATCGTTAGAAGGGGTCCTCTTTTTTCTTGTCGACAAATGTGGTATAGAGGGAAGGAACCTTAGTAGGAGTTATCAGATAACTGGGCACAAGAATATAGAGAATTCAATGTCATATTTCTGCTTCAATTTTTTGCCCTTGTGGAGAACAGTTATCATGACCATAATGCTCTTTTATGTCACCAAAAACTCAGGAAAAAAAAGATAAATATCCAGCAGATATGGAGAAAAAGATACCTACGCCTGTTTCAGAATCCAGACAGAGACACTTTACCAATCAACCCATGCAGCACTAGCTACATCTTATCACATCTTCTCCATATGCCAACACACCTTTCCTTCTTTAGCAGTAGGGTTTCAGGAGTTTTAATCATCCTAACATATCCACATTTCACCTTTTGTTTAAGCAAGTTAAAAAAAAAAAAAGAAACAGGGAAAAGATAAGAAGCCCAAAAGTTCCTATCTTAAAAAATAGTTAGTAATTCTGCTTCTTCCATCTTAATACTCATTTGATGGCATTAGTTTCTTGATGCCATCAAGTGGTCCAACCAAACCTGAGGTCTAAGGTTCTCTGATACCCTCTGGAAGTTCCATTAAAAAAAAAAAAAGTACATACACACACATGTTAAAGAATTTACAGGGCTTTGAACTTTTTGGTGCTTTTATCCCCAAATAATCTAGGAAAACGGAACAATAAGATACAACCATACCTATCCTTACTAGATCCCTTCGTAGCCTGCAAATAACTCTCCTCCTTATCTGATTCACGTAAGATTACTGCCATGGCTATGAAACTTGGAAACAATGTCATAAGCCTACCATACTGTGGCTTTTGTGGGGATTGAAGGGCTTGTGCATCACGTTTGATAAGGCGCTTATGATAACTTCTATTCAACTGATACCTTGCACTATCTTGGTACATATATCTGATAGAAGCTTGGCTCCATAGCCTGGGGTTCTTGAGATTGTTGGTTTATTTTCTGATGAGTAATCAATACCCACTACGGATGGGGAGGAACTTTTGTTTGTGATAAGTCAAGGATTTTGGAACTGTTATGTATCATTGTTGAAATTTCTGGACTCATCTAGTGGTAGCCAATGACCATATTGTCAGGCTGTGAAGACGCTCAAGTGGAACTAGATTGACATTGTGTTCCTTCCCATAATTGATCTGTCAAGACTCAAGAACCCTCTGTATGTGGGTCGTAGTTATGGCTACAGCGAGTGTTTAAAATGCATCAATGGGTAAATTCGTTCATTCTAGTTTAGAAGGTAAGCAAATCACAAGTAGCAACCATCACTACTGCCCATTGAGATGTTAATGTAATCCTAGATGGGGATAAAGCCAACTAGAACCAGAACCAGGATCTGCTAGGGTTTAATGGAATGGACTAGGGCAGAATTAGGTAAATAGTGAAACTACGGTTAGGGTTTCAGGTTTTTGAGAAGGAGATTAATGTAGGAATCTAGGGCTTATAATAAGTATTGTGGGCAGGGGCTTGGATCGAATTTCCCAAACAGTGAGAGGGAGCTTCGGTCCAAGTTTGGGCTGTTTCTGAGGGTGGGTTCAGGCTGGGCAGATTTTAGGTTAAGGAAGTGATGTTTGGGGATGGAGGGATGTTAGGGTTTGGTTTAGAGGTTTAGGATCAGAAAAGTTTGGGGATGGAGATTATTTACTTACTTGTTATTTGATGGATCCTTGAACTGGTAGCAGATTTGGACAACTGAGCTATGAATCTTCAAACGAAGATAACAGACTTGAACAGATCTGAATGCACTCGAAGGAGAGGAGCAGTGAACCAGGGAAGGCTACCTCAGCCTCACCTTCACAGCCTATCTCAGGACAGTGGAATGCATTAAGCAATATTCTTCTTCATTAAATCGTGGGGGGCTCAATTGAGCTCTTACATTATATAGCCTTCAAGGCTGGACAGAAAATAGATTCTAACTATGACTAACTATGACTCATAACATGACTAGGACTCAAAATAGAAATAGGAATGTTACTAGTACTTCTAATTAGGATTCAAACTTGCACTAGGAATCCTAATTTAGAATTACAACAAATAAATAATAATAATAATGAAAACAAAGACTAATTTAAATCCTAATAATCCCACGACTGCTGCTGGTGTAGGGAATTCCGCTACACCTGCTTGATGGTTACTCATGCTGGTGTAGGGAAGAATCCCTACACCTGCGGCTGGTTTTAGACAGCCAGTTTACATCAACTCCCCCTCTCTTAAAAACATTCGTCTCCGACGAATGGAGAAAAGACATGTAGAGCTCGTATAGATCCGGATCAAGGCGCTTGAAGTCGTCGGCATGAATCCATGTACTGTCACTGGTAGGACGATCCCTCCATTTAACAAGGAAAGAGTAATAACCACGACCACCCTGCATCGTAGTAAACTTGTTGTCAAGCACATTCTCAATACCATCAGCAGTAGGGGTGGCAAATTGGGGGAGGCGGAGAGCATGTCTAGTATCACCTTCGTCCGAATGGTGGCCGACATAGCGGATGAGATCAGCCACGTTGAAAACATTGTTAATCTTCATGGAAGGGGGAAGCTCGAGCATATAGGCATTTGTCCCAATGCGTTGTTGCACCTTGAAAGGACCCATCTTGCGAGGATGGAGCTTATGATTGGCTCCAGGAGGAAGTCGCTCAGGAGAAATACGAACCATCACCAAATCACCAGGTTGGAATTCCACATATCGGCGATGACGATCAGCAGCTGCCTTGTATCCTTCATTGTTAATAGCAATGCGTCGGCGAACGACGGTATGGACCTCGATGATGTGGCGGAGGAACTCATCAGCGTCCACACTAACACGAACATGAGGAGGATGAGGGAGCAAATCCACGGGGCGCTTGGGTTGTAGACCCAAAACAATCTCAAATGGAGTACGGCCGGTGGTTCGATTGCGAAACTATTGTATGTGAACTCGCAATATCAAGGATAGAAGGCCAATCTTTCTCATGATCACGAACAAGACATCCGAGGAGATTGCCCAAACTGCAATTAACCACTTTTGTCTACCCATCCGTCCGAGGATGAAAGGTGGTGGAGAACTTCAGCTTGGTATTGGTCTTCATCCACAGGGTCTTCCAAAAATAGCTAGTGAATTTCACATCACAATCAGAAACAATGGACTCGGGTAGCCCATGAATACGTACCACCTCTTTGAAGAAGAGTTTAGCTATGTGACTTGCATCAAATGTCTTCCGACAGGGAAGGAAATAAGCCATCTTTGAAAACCTATCCACCACCACAAATATAGAATCATGACGCTCTCGTGTAGGTGGTAAACCCAGAACAAAGTCCATACTGATATGTAACCAGGGTGCATGAGGCACTGGAAGAGGTGTGTAGAGGCCCGTGTTTTGCTTATCACCCTTGGCAAGCTGACAAGCACGACAACGCTAGATCACCTGTTGGACATCGTGTTGAAGATGTGGCCAATAATACAAATCAGCAACTGCAGCATATGTCTTGCTAATGCCAAAATGCCCTCCCATGCCGCCGCCATGCAGCTCCCTAATGAGGTGTTGCTGAAGGGACGTGTTAGGGATACATAGGCGTGTCCCTAAGAAGAGCTATCCATCACGTAGGGAGTATTTGGCATCAGTTTCGCCTTGCCGTAATGTAGTCTGAATGGAAGAAAAATTAGCATCAGTCGTGTACTCATCTTTGATATGTTCGATGCCTATACTGTGAGTAGAAGAGGTGGACATGGTGAGTACTTTCCTACTTAGCACATCAGCTACCTGGTTCTCTTTGCCTACTTTGTACTTCATAACGAAATTAAACTCTTGGAGATAGGCGATCCATTTAGCATGGCGGTTGCTTATGGATCGCTGAGAATGGAGATACTTTAGGGCTTCATGGTTAGAGTATAGAATAAATTCTTTGCCCACAAGGTAGTCTCTCCAATGCTTTAGAATCTGGATCACTGCATAAAGCTCTAAATCATAGGTAGAATAACGCCGCTTAGCATCGTTGAGTTTCTCACTATAGAAGGCAATGGGATGATTTGATTGCATGAGAACTCCTCCAATCCCAACGTGGGATGCATTTGTAGCTACCTCAAAGATGACATCAAAGTTTGGGAGCCGTAGAACAGGTGCCTCGGTCATCTTTTGCTTGATCAAGGCAAACGCTTTGGTAGCAGCCGGTGTCCACTGGAATTTGCCCTTACTTTCTCTCATGCATTCAGTAATGGGTGCCATGATACCATTGAAGTTCCGAATAAATAAAAAGATGCTAGGCCGTAGAAACTCCTAACCTCTGTCAAGGTGTGTGGTACTGGCCAATCGACTATGCTTTGCACTTTTTCCGGATCAGCTTCAACCCCTTCTGAAGATATAATAAACCCAAGGAAGATAACCTTAGGCAACATACAAGAACACTTTTTGAGGTTGATGAAGAGTTTCTCTATACGTAACACTCTCATCACTTTCTTCAGATGATCGAGATGCTCCTCCGTGGTATGGCTGTAGATAAGAATGTCATAAAAGTAAACCACAAGAAACTTACCGATGAATGGACAAAGTACCTGTGTCATTGCACGCATGAAGGTGCTTGGAATGTTTTTGAGACCGAAAGGCATCACTTTCCATTCATATAGACCATCCTTTGTCTTGAACGCAGTCTTCCACTCATCCCCTGGGCGGACCCAAATCTGATGATATCCGCTCTTCAAGTCAATCTTCGAAAAGATGGAAGCACCCGTAAGCATGTCTAACATGTCGTCAAGTCTTGGAATAGGAAATCTGTACTTGACGGTGATCCTGTTTATTGCCCTGCTATCAATACACATCCTCCATGTACCATCTTTCTTTGGAGTAAGTAATGCTGGGACAGCACATGGGCTCATGCCCTCAACAATAAACCCCTTCCGAATCAGTTCATCCACTTGTCTCTTGAGCTCGGCATGCTCAGTAGGACTGAGATGATAAGCGGGCAGATTTGGTAGCACTGAACCTGGTACTAGATCAATGGCATGCTGAATATCCCTCATAGGAGGTAGCTCATCCGGAAGATCGTCTGGTACTAGATCTGAGAAGTCATCAAGTAGATCTTTTATGGGCTTGGGATGAATAGTAGTAGCGGCTGGTGACACTGCTCTCATGACCAAGGCTAATATCAACCCTGTCTCTTTACTGGTAGTAAGGAATTCTCGATGGGGTAGGGACAGAAGTTGTTGCTCCATGGATTGTGCCTTAATAGTACTTGTACTAGCATGTGGTACCTTGTTGCTTGATCCTCCTTTCATTGGCTGTTTATTGTCAATAGTCTTCAAAACCTGTTGTCGCTTCAACTGGGCAGCTCTAAGCCTTGGCTTCATCAATGGAACATTGAGTGGGTTCAGAACCAGTGATTTCCCTTTGAAGTCAAAGAAACACTAATTTTTTGTACCTCCAGTTAATACATTGTTATCATACAACCATGGCCTCCTCAGTAAGACATCAGTCAGAACCATAGGAATTATGTCACACCAGACATTCTCCTCATAACTAAAAATTTTAAGTGGCACCGAACATCGTTGATTAACCTCTAAAGTATCATTATTAAGTAAAGATATCTTGTATGGTTGTGGCCTTGTGGGTGAGGTTCAGCTTTAAGCTTCTCTTCAATGACAAAAGCTTTAGAAACCACGTTGACACAACTACCGCTGTCCATGATCACTTGTGCGGTTGTTGACCCACTATTCATCAGTGTATAAAAGATGCAATGTCGACGCCAATCCTCTCCTTTAGATTCAGCAACCAGAACGCGGGTTACTACATTTACCTCATAAGTTTCGTCTTCCAAAGTGTCATCATAGTCGTCTCCCTCAAGGGCAGCATTAACGGCCCAATTTTCATTAAACTGTGGGTCATACACTTGGACATCTGGACTAGTTTCCATGGCTGCAATCATTGAATTGGACTTCCCTCTTTGTGGACAATACCTTGCATAATGACCATCTTGTTGGCAATGGAAACACTTGTTAGGTGTTTGACTACCCATGGGTGCCTTACCCTTTTCCTTTGTAGTTGGCGGAGCTCGGGTAGGGAAACCACTAGATCTGTTAGGAGTAAAGGTTCTCCTAATATCACCAGACTGCGGTGTGAACCTTCATGGGGCAGCCTTGAGTAAATCTTCAGCATCCATGGCCTTTTCAAAATAGTGATTCAGATTATATATTTCAACCACGCCCATCTTATCTTTAATGTCAAGCCTCAATCCCAACTTGAAACGGGATATAAGCTGGTCATCATTCTCATCTACACCCGTACATGAGAGCAAGTCATTAAATTCATCAATGTACTCCGCAACTGTTAAGGTACCTTGTCATATAGTGTTTAGTTGATCATGCAAACGCCTCTGATAAGGAGGTAAGTACTTCTCTTTGAGAATCTCTTTCACAGCTGCCCAAGTAACTGGTTCCATGTGACGACGGATCAACCTGTCTTCATGTGTACGCCACCAATCTCTAGCTCCTCCAGTTAACATAGTAGCGGCCAGCTGCATCTTTCGGTCTTCAGACAACCGAAACCACTTGAGGTAGTCATCTAGAGCACTTAACCAGTCATGGAATGCAATAGGGTCCTGTTTCCCATTATATTCCTTTAGATCCAGTTTTACCTTATGCTTATCATCATGGTAATACTCATTTCCATCGTGATCTTCATCCTCTTCATAGGCAGAATTGTTATTGATCCTGTGTGTCTGTTGTGTGGGAACCCTCTATGGTAACCTACGTGGATGTCGGTTGTTAGTGTATGAAACAGCAGCTTCAATTTGTGGTATTTGTTGTGGAGATGCAGTAGGACCTAGTTGTGATAGTACATCAACCTGTTGCTTGATGGTCTTCACATCTTCAGATAAAACCTTGACTATCTCAGCCAGTTGTTGTAGAGTGGTTGGAACACTTGATTTTGGAGAACCCATAGCACTGCTCTGATACCAAATAATGTAATCCTAAATGGGGATAAAGCCAACAAGAACTAGAACCAGGATCTGCTAGGGTTTAATGGGATGGGCTAGGGCATAATTAGGTAAATAGTAAAACTAGGGTTAGGGTTTCAGGTTTTTGAGAAGGAGATTAATGTAGGAATCTAGGGCTTATAATAAGTATTGTGGGCAGGGGCTTGGATCGAGTTTCCCAAACAGTGAGAGGGAGCTTCGGTCCAAGTTTGGGCTGTTTCTGATGGAGTGTTCAGGCTGAGCAGATTTTAGATTAAGGAAGTGATGTTTAGGGATGGAGGGATGTTAGGGTTTGGTTTAGAGATTTAGGATCAGAAAGGTTTGGGGATGGAGATTATTTACTTACTTGTTATTGGATGGATCCTTGAACTGGTAGCAGATTTGGACAACTGAGCTATGAATCTTCAAACAATCAGCAGTAACAGACTTGAACAGATCTGAATGCACTCGAAGGAGAGAAGCAGTGAACCAGTGAAGGCTACCTCAGCCTCACCTTCACAGCGTATCTCAGGACAGTGGAATGCATTAAGCAATATTCTTCTTCATTAAATCGTGGGGGGCTCAATTGAGCTCTTACATTATATAGCCTTCAAGGCTGGACAGAAAATAGATTCTAACTATGACTAACTATGACTCATAACATGATTAGGACTCAAAATAGAAATAGGAATGTTACTAGTACTTCTAATTAGGATTCAAACTTGCACTAGGAATCCTAATTTAGAATTACAACCAAATAAATAATAATGAAAACAAAGACTAATTTAAATCCTAATAACCCCACGACTGCTGCTGGTGTAGGGAATTCCCCTACACCTGCCCGATGGCTACTCATGCTGGTGTAGGGATTACACCTGCGGCTGGTTTTAGACAGCCAGTTTACATCAGATGTAGTCTCAACTCTCAATCCCCTGTATCCAAAGACTAAATTAAATACCATATCATCCTAAAGGACCCATGTTCACAAGAAAGGGCCTAATCTGCATATGTTCACATAGCTACAAGCTAAAATATTTACACAGGTGGTCTTCTGATCTTGAATCTTAGTGAAATTAAAAAAAGGATGAACTCAGTAAGATTATCAATTATTTTCAACAGCAACAATCCATTTTCCTATAGGTGATGAAAAAAGCATACTTAATTGTCTCCACTCTTGGCTTCTAGATATTCATAGCTGGTCAATTTTGATTGAAAGAAAGTAACAAACATTTGGGGATTCTTTAAGTTCCCAATTGAAGAAGCAGCCCATCATGCCGAAAATCAAAGTACTAACACACCAATACGCAAATAAGGTATAAAGATTAAATTCGTAGAAATAGCAGATTAGTTGCACCCACATTAGCAAAAGCTGCATCCAAGTAGGAAACACTGATCTCAATAGAAACACCGGTTGTTTGAGCTCCAACGGTATGGATTGCTGCTGATCCAACTATATCTACCAGAGATGCCGTCGCTCCACCGTGAAGGAAATTACCAGAATTCTGAATCCAACCAGAAAAAGAAAACCCAACTCAACATCAACATTAAGGAGGACTCCCCTCTCTCCATTACTAAATTTCCAGTATTTTGTTTCTGGGTTGGGATCAAATGAGTTGAACAGGAACGTAAACTTACCAGAAGACGAGGAGGAACTTTCATGGAGCAGACGACTCGACCAGGTTCGATGACATCGACTTGAATGCCTTGCAAGATAAAAGGGTCGAAGAATTTCGTTTTGTTGGACACTGAATCGATCGAGGCATTCTCACGCTCATCTCCCCCTTTCTCTAATAATCTCTTCACCGACTCCAAATCCATTTCTCTCACTGAAAATGGACTCACGAAAGAATTTGGGAATTGGTAATGCCGAGGCATTTAAATCGTTCCCTTATACTTTTTGATTGAAAAAAGGGCTTTTTAATTTTCAAGAGATCGTCGTTGACTGATTCGTCGATGATTCTGGTACTAATTTTTTTTGGGGGGTTAGAATTCTGATACTCTGAATCATTGTAGGAAAATCAGGTTTTCTGATTCGATTCGTCTTTCAGAAAAATCTGGTGACTCGGTCTCATCAAATCCAGGCAAGGCAAATCATGTTTTTAAATCTGTATTTTTTATTTTATTTTTGATGAAGATGCTTTTAAAATTTTTAATGCAATATGTATGTCTAAGTTAGTAAAAAATCAGAAAAATATGGGAAAATCAGGGAAAAAATCAAGGAATCATACATCATTGCATTTTGAGTTCATACCATTGAACAAAAGAAGGGAATCGAGGAGTTGAGGGCTTCTTAGGGTATGTATGGCAACCATTCTGTTTCAAAAAATTGATTCTGAGTCTGAATCGATTTTTTCTGTTTTTGGACTTTTGGAGTAATTCTTTACCAACAAACATTGTATGGTAAACCTGATTCTATAATCGATTTTGTTTTTTTCATAACACAAAATTTGATTTAGGGATACATTAGGCTGGATTTCACTTAGGGCATCCCCTTTCACTATGATCGACTTTACTGATGGAGGAGTTCAGAGGAGCATGCGGGATTTTAGAGAGGTTCTTGCCTTCGTTGGAATTGTGATGAGGAGTATCAATGTCAAACGCGATCCCAAAAGAAGGTCTGCAAGCACACAATATCGGCCAAGAAGCCTAAAAATGCGTCACTGCGGAGACGATGACATTCAGACTATGAAACAATAGTTAACAAAACTGAAAGTTAAACCAATGTTCGAGCTGAGACTGAGAATGAAGCTGAGAGAATGAACGCGCAACGTCAAAGCAGCACAGCCGAAATGACTCTCTGGTTCTTCTTCCCTGATAAACTCTAAATAAGGTGCCAAACCTCATTTTTCCTCTCCTTGTAAATTAATACTTAGAATGACATGACTCTGTGGTTCTTCCCTTCTAAGTTGTTTATTGTTTTACCTTTTTTTTTTTTTCCCCTGAGACTGGATTTTCCTGTCGCTCAAGAATCTGGAATTGGTGAAATGTAACAAATGGGCAACTATTGGTAGGGTGACTCGGTGAAAGACACGAATAAGAAATGAGAATAATAGTAGAGTTATATATTTCCACAAGACGAAATGTGGTTGTCCACTTGTCCAGTCAATTTTATGGTCCAATGCATCGGTTTCAGTTGGCAAGGAAGAGGAGAACGAAAGAATAGAGGAGGAAGACAAAGATTCAAGTTCGGGTCTAGTCTCAAGTTCAAGTCGTGGCAATGAAATTGTGAGCAAGAAAAGTAATGAACCCGATTGTTGTGAATCCATCACCAAACTGCATCAATTATGGAAGCTATGGCTCCTACATGGCAATTCCCTGTTCTATCCTACAAATGAATCAAATTAAAAGAAGTAAATAATAACAAAGGTCAGAGCTATAAAAGAAAGAGAAGAGGATTAGAACTAGGGTTTCAAAAGATAGAGAGTGAAAAAGAAGAAGAAAGCGAGGGAAGGAGGAGCGACCATGGGGGCGGTTGATCTGATAGACGAAGTCGATCTTCTTGCTGAGCTCTTTACCAGCGTCGGTGGCGAGTTGGAGCTTCAACTTGAGAGTTGCAGAGGTCGAGTTGAGAAGATGGGCTAGGTTTTAGGTTTTGTTATGTTTTGATGGTAAATTCCATCAATACCCCTAATTCACATAAGTCTATGTTTTTTCACCAAAAAATCGGTAGAATTAATTCTAAAATGTGAGGAACACCATTTTGGTGTTTCTCAAAAGCTTGCCAGAATCTATTTTATGATCCAGTTCGTTTCAAAAAATCACAAAAACGTACCGGACAACCCATACATAATCTGTTTCAATTCTGCCCCTATAATTAGAAAAAACACCATAATCCATTCTTTGGAAGGTTACCATACATACACTTATTGTTTTAGAATATGGATTTATTATTTTATTCAACTCAGTTTCTAAGTGAATCGGCTTTATGGTTTTAAAAAAATGACTATACTCATCGAGTTTGCATGACTTGGGTAAAAATATCGAGTCTTATTTGACTCGGATGATTTGTGACCCAATTTCATCATTTTTTACCTTGACCTAATCTACACGACTCTTGACCAGGTTTTCAAAATTTTGACTGGACTCAGGTGACTCGCCCCAGTCAAAACCCAGTTTTTCAGCAATGCTCTAAATACATATGTATTTGCTATATTTTTCCTTTTTTTTTAATAATAATAATAAATAAATAAATGCTATGGTGGAAAATATCTCCAAGGAGGCTAGCATCTGGGGGGCATCCAATGGCTGAGCTATGCTGCACAAATATGGTATGCATTCAGTCAGTCATCGGGATGTGTGCAGTACAACTCAACAGCTGGATCCCCCGGGCACTCCCTAATCATTGGGCTCCTAGAGAGGAGCTCTCAATCCCAATTTAAAGGATTTGGCTCCTCTCCAAGGAGCCCAATGCCCAGGGAGTGCCCAAGGGGACATCTAACGGCTGGGCTATGCCACACACATTCCAGCGTGCGCCTAGTCAGCTATTGGGCTGTGTGCGGCATAGCCCAACGGTTGGATGCCCCCTGGGTACTCCTTGGGTGCTGGGCTCCTTGGAGAGGAGCTCAATCCCAATTTAAAGCGTCGGGCTCCTAGCCTTGGAGGCATCTAACCAATGAGTGCCCAATGAGGTATCGAACAACCGGAGCTACTTGGCACACATCTCATTGGGCTAGCGCACTCATTGGAGTCAGATCCCAATTTAAATATATTGGATATTCTTTGGCCTTGATACTAATGAAGTGCATGATTTGGATCTCATCTTTTGATAGGTAGATATCATGGCTCTAAAATACATTATACTAAGGGCATCCTTGGAATAGTTTTTATTTTTGCCTTTAAAAACGTTGTTGGTTGCGTTCGGTATCATTTATAGAGCCTGTTTCTATTTTAAAAAAATTGAAAAAAACAAAAAACCAAAAATAGGTGGAAAGCCATTTTTGGTTTTTAGTTGAAAACTGTTTACTGCTATTTGTGCGGACACTTTAATGAGCATGTGCTCATAAACCCCAAAATTGAAGGACAAAATAGTAAATTACTTTTGTTTTTTAAAAAGGCAAGCCTCTGACCCATTCTCCTCCTTCTTCTTGTTATGCAAGGCAAATACTGTAAGACTAATCTATAACATAGTAAATAGAAAAATACCTGTTCTCAGTACCGAGACACGAACCAGGGAGGAGAACTCCAAATAGTAGAAACAGGAACAAGCACGAACAAGGTGAGTTGAGTCGTATCTAATAGATACTTTCCTTAAGATTTTAGATGCCCCCACTTCTGCAACGGGGTTGATCTTGCACCTAACCCTCCAAGATGAAACAACTCCTAAACGTATAGGTTACAGAACCTGATACGAGTACTAAGGATACCAAACAGCTGTACTTTCACTCTGTATATAAGATACAGTAAGGTAAAACTGTCCCTGGAATGAAAAATTGTAGAGACAGAAAACGAAATTTGTTGTGTATATAATGACAGGCAAGACCTGGTATTTGTAGTGTTGGAGTACCCTTTCATGAAGGGATATACCCATACGAATACAGGTGACCTACGTACAGGGGAGCAACCCTTGCAAGGGAGGTGTGATAGTACGTATTTCTTCCACGTATAAGGAGGGGTATATCAATTCATATACGTATACATTGTATACGAATAGGCATGCATGGTTCAACTGTATAGATGAACCATGGGTGAACCAAACCGAGTTTTAAAAATGAAAATTAAAACTCAAAGTGCAAAACTAATACTATTTAAAAGTAAGGTTTTGCCCACACCCACACCCCGACCCTGACCCCGACCTCGGCCCAGCTTGATGCGGGCGCGCGCGCGATTCAAAAGCACCCCAAGGATCCCTCACACACTAGAGAGTAGGGTGACTGTCTCTCTAAAGGGCTCACACCTTAAGGAACCAACCATATATATATACACCTCAAGCTACTCTCCCACAACTAATGTGGGACTATTTTTTAGCTCAATATTGCCTCTTGCACACAAGAGTGCACAACAAAATCAAACCAAAAAATGAAGGGAAGTAAAAAGGAGGGAATGAACAAAAGACATATTTTTTTGAAACTTTGACTCACATTGACTCTAAAAGTACTTTTTGAAATAGTACATTGACTCAAAAAATACTTTTTGAAATAATAATACAACACTTTTTCATCGATCAAGAGAGAGAGAGAATGGGGAGACCACACTGAAACAAAACCCTGAAACCATAAAGAATGGGCCACGAAGGTGGAGCTAGGACAACTAATGCCGCCACCGTTGGCGCCAACATCACCACCACCACTGCCGCAACCAGTAGCGCCATCGTTGAAGCACCACCACTGCTGCCGCAACCAGTAGCGCTGCGCGAAGGTGGATCTACTCTCGGCCAATCGAATCTCGTTCACTGCAGATGAGTCAGGGGAAGCCGAAGCCAACTCATGTCTGGATTCATTGGAAAGATCGAGTTCAGACAATGTGTCCTTGTAATCTGCTTCATTCTTCTCCTGTTCTGACGTTGGAGTTTGAGGAGCCATTGGTTCCGCTGAGCTCTCGACAAAACCATCCGGCATGAATCCACTTAAGGAAGTTGATTTGCAGGTGAGTTCTGCATTACACCAACAATTTAACTCTTGAGTGTTCATATTAAAAGTTTAAAAAAGCATGAGAAAAGCTACAGATTAAAAACGAAGAAACCATAAACCCTAGCCACGTGCTCCAAATTGTCTAATGTTAAATGTGGGATTGGGGATCGACAGAAGTAGCTGAATCGATCGATTTGAATTTTCGTGAAGAAAAAACGTGGCCATTGCCGAACTGAAGTAGTCGACATATGAGTTCGATCATGTTAAAATTAACAATAAGAGAAGAAAAAAAACTGTTCGTAGTTTCTTACCAGTTACTGATGTAGGGTTCGAACGAAAAATTATGAATCATACGAAGCGAGATTGAGATTAATGGAAGGAACAAGCCCACTGATTTGGAATAAAGTGTGGGATTGAAATTTCAATTTTCCAGGAAGGAAGATGGGTGAAGAGGGAATATCTTCACACATCATTTCTTCAAAAAACTATTCAACACATGACCATACCAAACTATTTTTCATTCTATATTCTATTATGTCTAATGTTTACCAAATGATTTTTAGTTTTTGATCAAAAATAGTTTTCATTAATGATTTTTGTTAAATAGATAAAAATAAAAAATAAAAACTATACCAAAGATAGCCTAAATAAGGGAGATCAAGGTCATAGCATAATGTAGAGTCTTAGGCGAGGTGGGATTTTATGTGATTCTACATACAGAGCCACATGTCAAGGGCTAGGGTTAGGAATTTTTTGGGTAATAGCTCGGGTTAGGATTAAAGGGATGCAAACCTGGAATCAGCAAATCAGGCTCGGACTAGAACCAACCCAGCCCAAGTTGCAGCAACCTGGGACTTGTTGGAAAATGCCAGAAAGACCTCCATGTCAATCTAAACTGGGTTTCTGTCAAAAATAAGAGGGAAGAGAGCCAAAACCGGGTAAACTGAGGTAAACAAGCGCCTTGTCGATGACCCCACATGCCACTTTGCTTCCTTATAGTTTGACATTTGACAAGGACCCTTTTAGCCCGTGAATAGGCTACAACCATCTCGTAACAAAGGTCGGTTCTCGCACGTTGCGTTAGATATACGAGTGGTTGCGTGTTATGCACTCTGAATATTGGGAAATCTGAAGGAAGAGGGAGAGATGCCGCAGCTCAGCAAAGAACCCTGCAAGAAGGAGGCCTGCGATATTCAAGCTTGCCTTTCCAAGAACAACTTCATGTCTCAGAGGTAAACTTTATGGTGCCCTTTATAAATTTGAAAAAATAAATTCCTCTTGTTCTGCGTCCTTGAATCATCAAAACTCAACATGCCCGTGTAAGAATTCGTGGTACTCATTTGCTGTTTTTTGTTTGATTGCTACACTTTGATTCATGGGTCGGCTTTGGTTCGTTCGAACCGTGATGATCCTTGCTATGTTTGGGTATTCTGTTTTCATCGGGCTTCGATTTGGGTTCTAACTTCAATGGAGTCTCATTTGAAATTCTGTGTTTGTACATATGCAGTCTTGCTTCAAAATGGACTTATATCCAGTCGCGGGTCATTACTCAGGACTGGTTTTTAGTAAATATTACAAATTTTAGATTTGTGCGAATGAAACCAATTCTATCATTTAGTGATAGTTGGATGGGATCATCTTATTTCAGATGACTTCATCATTGAATTTAGGTATGTAGGCACATTTTAGTTTAATAATTTTTAGCCATTATTTGCTGATATTTTTCATTTCTTATACGAACGAATAACTTACCAAGCAGGAAATTATTAATACAAAAGCCACCATGCGGGCTAGCTGTAGTTCTTAGCTTGCATATATTAGTTATTCTTCTTCTGCTGCATAGTAGTTCTACTTCATTTGGTTGATGGGTTTTGCTTCCTTTCATACTCGGCATTTCTTGGCCGAGTTCTGCATATGCACAATGCCAAAGGTGACAATATTGTTACCCTTAGATAGATATCCATCAGAGCTCACCCTAGGTCAGTACTGAAGGATCAATCAGGTGAAGAGTAGGGCACATCTGCCTAGTGCAGTTGGTGAGCCGTGGTGTGCTTCATGTCCGTGCTCTCCAAGAGGTCTCGCGTTCGAATCTCTTGGCTGGTACCTTCCCCCTCCCCGGTTCGATCCCCCCCCCTCTATAGAAAAATATATATATAAAGCTCCCAATTCCAAAAAGAAAAGGAAAAAGAAGAGTAGGGCACAATCTATTTTCAGCACAACTTTTAAGAAATGTGATTCTTTTTATTTAACTCGTATAATTTCAGGATTTTCATAATGATTTCAACTAGAAAGGAAATGTAGAGTTTGTACATGGTAGAACTTATTAAAGATCAACATTTTTTAGTGGAGTCCTTAATCAACTTGCCTTCCATGATATTGTTATTCATGCATATTAGTTGATTGAGTCTTTGGCGCCAGACGCTAATCACAAGATTGGCGCTAATCAAGAGACCTCTTTAGGCTCCACCGTGAGGCCCTTTTTGGTCCTTTCCGTTTTCCCTAATCCCTATATATTTTAGCCTCCTCTCTTAATTATTTTAATTGATTCTTGACGGCTGCAACTTTTCTCTCCTTTCTTCTCCTCTTCTTCCCCTTCTCTGATTTTCGCAGGTAACATGGTATCAAAGCTGACTTCCTAGGCCTGGTACAAATCTGCGCAAGTCCCTCTCTTCTTTATTTTCTTTTCTTTTATCTTCTGCGATTTCTGGTTAACTCAACCAGAGGTTCACAATCTTAAAGAAGGGGGTGATTTTTCACCTTTGCGGTTGTATTGGTGTTTGTTGATTGCGGATAGGGTGCACATGATGTAAATCTGCTCTTCTTCAATTAAAAACAAATTTTTTATTTGTTTGTGGTGATGTTTGTGGTTGTTTGATTGGCAATCAAAGGCCATATTGCTGGTTTGATGTTTTGGGAGATTCAATTCATGTTGGCAGCAGTCCTATCATTTTTTCTTGAAGTCGTGGTTGGTGTTTGTTGATTCGATTGGTGGCAGAAGCTATATTGGTGTTTGTTGATTCAATTTTTTTGGATTGGCAATTGAGTGTCATATTGTTTGTTGAGGTGTTTCAATTTTTGGGTCTTCTTTTAAAGGGACAGCATGGGTGATAAGATGAAAGTAGTGCAATGGTTACTGAAGTGGTGTCCTCCTCTTCCAATCGAATCACATAGAAGAAACTTGAAGGTATTACCAATTTTCAGCAATGGCGGAAAATTGTGAAGCTTGTTTTTACTAGCCGAAATCAGCAGATACACTTGACAGGACCTACACCAACGGATGATGCAATGTGGGGAACTGTTGATGCCCAAATTCTTGGGCAGATGTTGAACTCGATGGAGAATCATGTTGTGGATTTGGTTATTCACATCGACACTGTGAAAGATTTATGGGATTATTTAGGAGTACTTTATTCTGGTCAAAATAATTTGTCAAGGATTTATGAATTATCATAGGAATTCTATAGAACTGAAAGAAAGGAGCGCTCCATCACTCAGTATTTTGCTGACTTTAAGCGAATGTATGAAGAATTGAATGCCCTTCACCCTATTTTGTCGGATGTGAAGCAAATGCAAGTTCAGAGAGAACAATTGGCTGTTATGGGATTTTTGGGAGGACTTGGGCAGGAGTATGAGTTCGTTAGATCACAAATTCTTGGTAGTGAGAATATTGCCTCTCTCACAGATACGTTTGCTCGTGTTCTTCGTGTATCTCGTGAGAGTTCTCGTGACTCCACACCAACAGGCAACAACTGACAGTTCAGCTCTAATTTCACACACTGAGGCTGGTAGTGGTTACCATGGGGGCGGTCGTGCACGTGGGACTGATCATGGAGGTGGTCGTGGTACGAGACGAGGTCCAACTCAGCCAGGTAACAGCCAAGGTTATGGACAGTCTAATGCCTCTTCTGATGGATCGGGTGATGTCTAGACTTGTCATCATTGTGGTCAACCTGGCCACATTCAGAGATTTTGTTGGGAGCTTCATGGGAAGTCTGGACAGCAACAACTTGCAAATTCCATTGCTAGTAGTGATTCAGCCCCTCAATCACAACCTTCAGAGGGTAAGGTGATTGTTATGTCAGACGAAGAGTATGCACGGTACAACCAGTTCCAGATTTCACAGCCTAGTTCTTCCACTGCTACTTTAGTTAAGACAGGTAATGCTATTGCATGCCTTTCCGCTGCTTCCCATCCCTAGATCATTGATTCAGGGGCATTGGATCACATGTTAAGAATGTCAGGTATCTTTCCTCTTTGTCTCCATTGTCATCCGGTGTTACCTTAGCTGATGGGTCTTTAGTAAAGGTTAAGGGCACTGATGCTGTTCATCCTAAGTCTTCATTGGCCTTATCTTCAGTTCTCTACCTTCCGAATTTTCCATTTAATCTCATGTCTGTAAGTAAATTAACCAATACCTTTAATCGTTCAGTGACATTCTATCCTGATTCTTGTGTTTTTAGGATCTTGCTATGAAGAAGACGATTGGTAGAGGACGTGAGTCAGGGGGGCTGCATCTACTCGACGTCTCTCAGTCTGTTGCTTGCTCCAGTGTTGCTTCTCACCATCAGATCCATTGTCGGCTTGGTCATCCTTCCTTGGAGAGTCTTAAGAAATTAGATTCTAGTTTTAATTCTTTTTCTAGTCTTGAGTATGAGTCTTGTTAGTTTGGGAAACTCCACTGTGTAGTTATCCCCCTAGAGTCACTAAGCGGTCTGCTTCTCCTTTTTCTTTGGTTCATTCAGATGTTTGGGGTCCATGTCCTGTCGTATCAAATTTGGGTTTTAAATACTTTGTTACTTTTGTTGATGACAATTCAAGGATGACTTGGTTATATTTAATGAAAAATCGGTCTGAATTATTTTCTATATTTTGTGCTTTTGTTTCTGAAATTCGAACTCAGTTTTGTGTGAATGTGAAAGTTCTTGGTAGTGATAATGCCAAAGAGTACTTTTCGGCTCTTTTTTCTGCTTTTATGGTTCAGCATGGTATGGTCCATTAGTCTTCCTGTTTTGACTTTTGACACACCACAACAAAACAGTGTTGCAGAAAGGAAAAATCGCCACCTAATGGAGGTTACTCGTTCCATGTTGTTTGAAATGAAGGTTCCCTAAAATTTCTGGGCTGATGCTATAATGACTGCATGCTATCTTCTTAATCATATGCCTTCATTCGTTTTGTGGAGCGTAATTCCTCATTCCTTATTGTTTCCAACTGAACCATTGTTTGCTTTACCGCCTCGTATTTTTGGTTGTGTATGTTTTATTCATGACCATAAGCCTGGATTGTTTAAGTTGGATCTGAAAGCCATAAAGTGTATATTTCTTGGTTATTCTCGTACCCAAAAGGGGTACTGCTGTTATTCTCCATCTTTGTGCAAATATTTTATTACGGTTGATGTTTGCTTCTTTGAATCCATAGCATATCATGCTGCTCCAGTAAATGCTTCTGAGTTGGACGATGGTTTCCCTGTGTATTATTCTGTCTCCTGCTCCACCACCATCAGCTCCTGCGCAGGGATTGCCACCACTCCAAGTGTATGTTTGCGGCCCACAAGTAGCTGCTGCCCCTTTGGTTCTCGCCGACTTTGTCACGTCTTCTTCTGCTGCAGATTCTACTACGGATACCCCAGTTGAGCCCTGTAGTTTCTGATCTTGACATTCCGATTGCTAAAAGAAAAGGTACCCGTAGTTGTACTCAGCATTCTATCTCTAACTTTGTTTCTTACTCATCTTTGTCTTCTCCATTTCGTTCCTTTTTATTTACTGTTGAGGCCTATCCCCTTCCTAAGTCTGTGACAGAGGCATTACCTGGTCTTGGCTGGAGGACAGCTATGGAAGAAGAATTAACGGTGTTAAAGGTGAATGATACTTAGGATATTGTATCGCTGCCCCAAGGGAAAACTGCCATTGGTTGTTGATGGGTGTATGCAGTGAAAGTGAATCCTGACGGTTCTCTTGCTCGTTTGAAGGCAAGACTTGTAGCAAAGAATTATGCATAAGTGTATGGTGTAGACTATTTAGATACCTTCTCAACTGTTGCCAAACTTGCTTCGGTTCGTATTCTGATCTTTCTTGCAGCAACGTATCACTGGCCTTTGTTTCAGCTTAATGTCAAGAATGCGTTCCTACATGCTACTCTACAGGAGGAGGTCTTTATGGAGCAACCACCAGGGTTTGTTGCTCAGAGGGAGTTTGAAATGGTGTGTAGATTGAAAAAGTCCTTATATGGGCTGAAACAGTCCCTTCGTGCATGGTTTGGCAGATTTACTGAAGTTGTTCTTGCCTTTGGCCTGTCCAGGTGTGGAAGTAATCACTAGTTCTTTTATAGACAGTTAGGTGCAGGGAGGATTTTTCTGATTGTGTATGTTGATGATATTTATCATCACTGGTAATGATTCATTTGGTATAGCTGAGTTGAAGTCATATCTACAACAGAAGTTTCAGACTAAAGACTTGGGGAAGTTGAAATAGTTTTTGGGAATTGAAGTGGCTCAGTCTCAGAAGGGAGTTTTTCTGTCACAGCGAAAGTATGTGTTGGACTTACTCACTGAGATAGGAATGCTCAAGTCTAAGCCTACTGACTCATCCATGGACCAGAGTGTGAAACTTGTTGCTGAATGAGGAGATGCTCTTGATGACCCTGAGAGGTATAGAAGATTGGTGGGTAAGCTGAATTACCTAACAGTTACTTGACCCGACATTGCTTTTCCAGTTAGTGTGGTGAGTCAATTCCTTTCTTCTCCTCGGACCTCTTATTGGGATGTAGTTTTTCGTATACTAAGGTATCTTAAAAAGGCTCCAGGTAGGGGAATTGTGTATTGAGATCATGGATATAGCAGAATTGAAGGGTTTTCAGATGCTGATTGGGTAGGATCTCCAACTAACAGGAGGTCGACTATTGGGTACTGCACATTTGTTGGTGGAAATTTAGTTTCATGGAAGAGCAAGAAGCAGAGTGTTGTGGCTCGTTCCAGTGCTGAGGCAGAATATAGAGCTATGACACAATTGACATGTGAGTTAATGTGGATACAACAGCTATTGTCTGAGTTGGGATTCAAGATTCTAGTTCCCATGCAATTATGGTGTGATAACCAGGCATCAATTCATATTGCTTCTAATCCTGTGTTTCATGAGAGGACGAAGCACATTGAAATTGACTGCCATTTTGTTCGAGAAAAGATGCAGAGTGGATTGATTCTTCCAAGCCATGGCAGAACTGGAGAGCAGCTTGCAGATGTGTTTACTAAGCCATTGGGTAATGGGAGGATAGAGTATATTTGTAACAAGCTGGGCATGATTGATATATATGCTCCAGCTTGAGGGGGAAGTATTAGAATGTATGTCGTGGGGCCCAAAACAGAATCTCTTGATGACGCTAATCACGAGACCTCTTTAGGCTCCACCGTGAGGACCTTTTTGGTCCTTTTCCGTTTTTCCTAATCCCTATATATTGTACCCTCCTTCTCTGTTAATTATTTCAATTGATTCTTGAAAGCTGCAACTCTTCTCTCCTTTCTTCTCCTTCTCTGATTTTTGCAGGTAACAAAGATAATGATTAGTTCAGTGCTTTGCTTAGTTTCGTAATCTTGTACATATCCAAGCCTACAGTATTAAGGAAAATATTGGACCTATGACTTGGTTGTAGATGTCAACTTGGGCTGGGTTATGTGATGCAGGACAATCTTGGACCAAGCCGACCCAACTGGTGTACTAGATTGGATCATTGGACCGACCCAAACCCAGTTGAACCATGTCCAGTTTGAGTGTTTGGATCTAGTAGGATTTTAGGAAGTATATTTATTTGGGAAGGTATTATGTAATCTTTTATTCTAAGGCAATTATTAGACACGTGGGGAAATTTCCAATTTGAGTTTTATTGGGTTTCTATTTTAGTTAGCTTGATTTTAGTAAGTAATTAGGAGTCTTTATTTTTTGGTTTTATAAATAGATGTGTAACCAACGTATTGAGAATATGCAAGAATGAATTGAAAAAAAAAGTGAGTTTGTGCGTGTGCACACCCCCCCTCTGATTTCTTGTCGGATTTCCCCTCTCCTATTCTGTCCCCCATTATCTGGTATCAAAGCCGAAGGATCCCATCTTCTTCCTTCCCTTGTGATCTCTTTTCCCCATTCTATTCTTCTTTCTTCCTTCCCTATTCCCTCTTTCCTATTACAGTTCTGCGGTACAGTGATAAAAAAAACCTTTGTTGGGAACAGAGAAGCCGAATCAATACCCCAGCCCATTACCTTGATTCCCACTGTCTTCCCCTTCCCTTTAGGGTTCCGCCATTAAAAAAAAAAAAAAATCATTGTTGCTTCCTGCGACAACCCTCACCGCCTCCTTCCGTTCCCCCTGTGAATCGATTGAGCCCTTCCACCGCTTTCGGTTCCGCTAGCAACACCCAAAAGCCTTATTAAAAAAGAACAAAGAGAGAAGAAGAGAAGCAGAAACACAGAGAATCGAAGCTGACAAAAAAAAAAGGGGGGGGGGTACATACCGAGTTTGAAGAATCCTTTTGCGAGTCGCCCTCTCCATTGAAGTCGCAGTCTCTTTGTTGAGTCCAATTCGGACTCTCCAACCGCTGATTGACTCGAGCTCCTAGCATTAGCGTGAGATTTTTGCTCTTTTTCTCCGCAAGATCCTCCGCAGGCTCTGTTGGTAGAAGTTGAGTCACTCACGAATTTTGCAATTCTGCCCCTCCAATACGAAAAGTTCAATCTTGTTAAAACTTTTTTGTTTTTCCTTCTCCATTTTCCCCATATTACCCCCACTTTAGTCTCTTAGTTTATTTCTGTCCTTTCTTAATTTGTATTTCCATAATTACCCCTCCCATCATACGTGTTATCCCATTGACTTTGTTTCTTTGTTTCCATTATTCACAGTTATGCCACTCTCTCTCTCAAGTTGCCATTATTTAGGTCATTTATTAGTTTCCGAGTTTACCCTCCCCATATCCATGACTCTCTTCTTGTGTGTTTCTAATTGAACATCCCATATTTACGATTCTGCCATTGATATCATAAATCCCATTGTATTTACAATTATGCCATCAATGTTCTACACTTCACCATATTTACGGGAATTGACCAATAGTGGGACTCGGACAATGCAACCGAATTCTCTTGGTTACAATCCATCACCTATTATGTCCTGTAACGGTGGAAGCACTGCATCAGGTATTTTCTCCTTATGGATTTGTGGAAAAGATCATGACAACATTTCATGAGTCTGCTAGTTCTCAAGCCCTTATCCAATATCAGTCACTTTTGGGTGCCATTTTAGCAAGAAATGCTCTTCAAGGGCGTAATGTTTATGATGATTGTTGTACACTGGACATTCAATTCTCATGCCTAAGTGAGGTACAATTGAACTACAGACGGTTAAAGGGGTTCAAGAACACATCTGTACCTTCAGCACAGAAAGATAGGGAAATTGTGATTGAGACAACACCGACTGAATCACTTCCAGGAGGTTCTATTGCACTGACGGAAGACTCTACTGAAGATGTCTCTGAAGAGCTAAAAGGTGAGCCAACACTGATGGACGTGATGGCGTCGATAGTCATTCAAGAAAAGGTGGAGCTGAATGATTCGATCAAGGTTGCAACCGAAGAGCCGACCAATGGTCCGATTGCAGTGGTAAAACCCCGCAATCGGATTCTAATCAAAATCATATCGTTTGTTGACGACCATCAAGAGATCGTAATGGCTGATTGGGAGTTGTGCGGGATCACCGTCCCTACTAAGCTTTAGATCGTGGATGTTGATCGAGTGGTGCTGATCCTTTCCTTCTTTAAAACTCGTGGACGAGTGTTTCTCAACATCGGGCGAGTTGATGCAGGACAATCTTGGACCGGGCCGACCCAACTGGTGTACTACATTAGACCGACCCAAACCCAGTTGACCCGGGTCCAGTTTGAGTGTTTGGATCTAGTAGGATTTTAGGAAGTTTATTTTATTTGGGAAGGTATTATGTAATCTTTTATTTTAAGGTAATTATTAGACACGTAAGGAAATTTCCAATTTGAGTTTTATTGGGTTTCTATTTTAGTTAGCTTGGTTTTAGTAAGTAATTAGGAGTCTTTATTGTTTGGGTTTTATAAATAGATGTGTAACCAACGTATTGAGAATATGCAAGAATGAATTGAAAAAAAAAGTGAGTTTGTGCATGTGCACACCCCACCTCTAATTTCTTCTCAGATTTCCCCTCTCCTATTCTGTCCCCCATTATTGATGCAGGACGACTTGAGATGGAGCTCCAATCGACTCGAGGGGGAAAAATTGATGCAGGCAAAATATGGTGGACCCCCCCCCTATGAGGACATCAGCCCAGTTGATCCGGATTTTCTGGTTCTTTTGGTTCAATAAACCAGCCCCAATGTGAGCCACCATTCAGCCAGTCAGATTGGTGTTACTGTTCACGCAAGCACTGTTCATGTGAACAGTACCTTGGGTTCCAATATTGACAGCTGGCTTTGAAGAGATGCTGCCAATAGTTGTTAGGATATTAGATATTAATTTCTATTTACTTGTTTTCTTAGGCAGCAAGTTATTTACTTTGTTTGGATTATTGTTAAGCAGAGTCTAGTTTTCTTTTTGGTTTCTTTTATTTGTTAGACAAAAGATTGAGTTAGTTAGTTCCTAGTTTGCTTCTTTCTTGGTTAGCAAGTTATGAAGATAAGTCTTATTTCAATTAGAATTTTCCTATTTTAGAATTTCCTTTTGTAATCAGTGTAAGGCCATTTGGATAGCCTCCATCGATTGTAAAGATTGATGGAATGAAAGAATTGAAGCCTAAGGCTGTGTGCATGTGCACTCCCCCCTCCCCCCCCCTCCTCCTTCTACTCAAGGTTTCTCCTCTTCTCCCCTTGCTGCTTCTTCTTCTTCTTCTTCTTCCTCTCACGGTTTCTTCTTTCCCTTGCTAATCTGATTTCTTCTCAGATTTCCCCTCTCCTATTCTGTCCCCCATTATTATGGTTGAGGCCTTGGCGTCAACCTGGCCTGACAACATCACAGAGGTGTTTATTTAAGGTACTAGGATATCTAGGTCAAAGGATTCCTTTTCAGCCCATCAAGACAAGCTTCCCTTGATAGCCCAAATATAATGTAGGAGCATGATCACCATCCTTGGATGTGGTTTGATCTTTTATTATGGGCCTAATTGATAGTATGTGGTTATGAGTTTTTGTTTTAAGTGTTTTTATTTGTAATTGGCTCAATTATAAGGCCCAAAATGTAGGTCCATAAAGGGTACACGGGAAATTAGTACTTTAATTAGGGAGTTAGTATTAGTCCCAAAAGCAATTAATTAGGAAGTTATCTTATTAGATAAAGTTTATCCTATTTGTAGGACCTAGTTTGGAAGAGATAAGGTTAGTTTTAAGTTAGATTAGGACTCTTTTTAAAGAGTCAACGTATGGAAGGGGTTCTTATCTATTTAAGTTGTTATTTCTTTTATTATTTAATTGTTTTGGTTAGACTTCTATTTTATGTCTTTTTTCAAAATTTTAAATGCATTTAAGAGGCTAGACCTCACCCATTATTTAGATTTATGGAATAAAAATTGGTTTGTTTTGTGATCTTTCGTCTCGATCCTCTCTCCCACATGATCTCTCTTTCCTTTCTTGTCTCTCCTCTCCTTATTCTCTTCTTTCCCACCACGTGTAGATCCTCCATCATTCGATCTGCATCAAAATATCTACTATGTGGCAGTTCCATTGTAGTCAAAATTTGGGGACATATTGTCCACATCATCATCTATCAGTCTTTTAGGTTTTAGTCCAATCCTATTTTCCTACATATAATATAAAGATTTAAAAATTTGTTCAAAATTCAACTTTGCCATCCTATGGCAATTTTGCTTCAACTATTGAGAAACAAGGATGGAAGTCATAACATGTGCCATACAATAAACATGGGACCTGAAACTTGACAAGTGACCAGTCCCAGAGGGATGCGTATCGTCTAACAGTGGGTTTGACCAGAGGAGTCTCCCACAGGGCTCAGGGCGGGAAGGCTTCTTGTTTGGGGGGGGTTGAGGAGGGGGAAAAGATCTACGTACCAAAAAGGAGGAGGAAAAAAAGAAGCTCCATTGTTTAGAGTAAATCTAAACAACAGTTTGATGCAGTGGATTTAGAGTGGTCCTACCAATATGACCGGATTTGGAAACCCAAACAAAACCCAAACGGAACCAAGCCAAATTGGGTTTTTGGTTTAATAAAAGCTGGTAGTGGTTCATACATTTATTGGTGTGGCATATTTGCCATCCCTAAAGCCACCATCAAAGCTATTGAGAACCTTTTCTGTGCTTTCTTTTGGAAAGGGAAAGAAACCTCAAAATTCCTGCATCCAATCAGCTGGAAATCCGTCTGTCTACCTAAGGCAGAAGGAGGCTTAGGCATTCGGTGCATTCAGGACTCCAACACTGCAGGAATCCTCAAGCTCATCTGGAAAATCTCTTCCAAGCACGATTCCATCTGGGTCAACTGGGTCTACTCCCATCTTCTTAAGAATGATTCCATTTGGACTGCTCCTTTACGCCCTGATGCGTCTTGGGTTTGGCGTAAGATCCTCCTTCTCTGGCCTCTTGCCCTTTCGGCCACCTCCACCGCCGTTGTTAATGGCTCCTCTACCTCTCTTTGGCTTGACCCCTGGCATCCCTTAGGCATCCTTTTCAATGTCTTTGGCCCTAGAGCTGTCTACTCTTCTGGCATCCCCAAATCTGCCCCCCTGTCCCTCATCATATCCCTTGGTTCCTGGTCTCCCCCTTCTCCCCTTCCCTCTGTCCTATCCCAGATTTGGCCTACCCTCCCCCCCCATTCACCTGTCCACTTCTGCCCTTGTGGATAAGGCTATTTGGTTCCCCTCCCCCTCTGGTCGTTTTACCACTAGATCAGCTTGGAATTTTGTCCATAACCCTTTTGTCCTCGTTCCCTGGCACAACCTAGTCTGGTTCAAAGGCTCCATCCCTTGCCATAGCCTTACAGCCTTGTGATCGTTTCACCTTTGCCTTCCTACCCAAGCCTTTCTCCTGCACCGGCACATCCCTGTCCATCCCTCTTGCACCTTTTGCTGGAATGGTTTTGAGGACACTGACCATCTCTTCTTTGCTTGCCCCTTTTCTTCTACCATCTAGAAAAAAACACTCTTCCATCTGGTACCGAAGCAGGAGACACCTTCCTTTTGACCGAGAATGCATCTGGTTGACCAAAGCTTTTAAAGGCAGCACCATCTGTGACAGTATTGGCAAGCTTGTTTTTGGCTCTGTTGTTCATCATATTTGGATGGAGAGGAATCTTAGGAGATGGACTTCCAAATCTAGATCTTTCGACTTGATTTGGAAAGACATCTCCTTCGAAGTTTCCTCTAAGATCAGCACTATCACTCACCGTTCTTTCAGGGATTCCCCAAGGAACATGCACATTGTTGTTACCTGGGGTCTGGATAGCAGTATGTTGCGGCCCCCTTCTAGTTTAAGGAGGACTTGACTCTGGTTTTCCCCTTTTCTCCCCCCCTCCCTTCTCCTTGTACATTCCCCCCCCCCCCCCTCTTTTCTCCTTCTGGCCCCCTTCTGGGGTTTGGTAATATAGACTTATTCACAAAAAAAAGAAGCTGGTAGTGGTTTAGTTTGTAGTCTTTTCTTTTATTTCTTTTATATCATCATGTTTTGCTCTGAATAGGTTATGTAGGAACTGAGAGAGAGAGTTTGAGTTTTACATTCCAGTTAGGTGTCTTTGGTTTTTTCTTCTCTTTATATGTTTGTAACCAACAAACTCAGTTTTTAGAATAAAAAGAAATAGATTTGAGTATGCCATGGCATGTGTGAGTGACTCTGGCTGTGGAGCTTTCCTTTCTCTCCTGCAACTCTGAGTTTCCATTTCAGATATCTTCCCATTCTCTCGTTGGGCCTCCACCAATTTGGTATCAGAGCCAAAACTCATCCATCTTCCTCCCCATCAATCTTTCTCTCCCCTTCCCATGCGAGAATTTTCTTCCTTCTTCCCTCTTCTATTTCCTATCTATCGTTTTCTATTACTGTTCCTTTTTCTGTTTCTGGGTGGTACCCACAGCACAAATAAAAGTAGATCAAACTCTATCGGTTCTGCTCCTTTCACCTTGAGAATTTTATTTGCTGGATGTAAATAGATTTACAAATACCATCAATATCTACTGAAGGAGCAGCAATGAAGGTTATAATAAATACAGAAGTTGCGGTCAATAGGGTTGGGATCATCAAAACACCAAACCATCCAATGTAAAGACAGTTTTTAGTGCTGGTTATCCAATTACAAGCAGACCCATAGGCTTTTGCTTTCCTGTCTCTCTAAAATTGCAGTCATGGTAAAATCTTGGTTTATTTAATCATCAGGGACTCACAAGCACACGAATTATCTATAAAATAAAATAAAAATAGATAACTAAAGGCTTGTTATTCAACAGTACAACATGATTCATATGCCAGTGTCGACCTTACAGCTCCTTGGGGCAATTCTACTTGCAAGATTGGAATCATTATCTGGCATGACCTGTGAGTTCCATGTTAGAATTCTAATCTGGTTTGCGACTTACCGTCAGCGCTGAGTTCAGTTCCTTCTAGTTCCTTTACTGTTGGCTGTTTCGACCTGATAGCTGTCCTATTTGGGAGGACTATTAGTGGAGATCCACCACCTGGAATTTCAGATCCAGCCCGGACCATGTGAGAGAGTTCAAAGGTCTGAATCCTTGTTGGTTTTCCACCTTGCACACAGTCGCAAAGTTCAAGACGATACCCTTTCTTTCCCCTGATGTAGATCACAAGCCCATATGTACCTGCAGGAAAGCCCCAAAACCAGCCCAGCAAGGTTGTGGGATTCGACTGCTGTGAGAGGTGCCTTGGTCTGATGATGTGGCAAGTTTTTGTTGCTTCGATGGAGCATCACCTAAGGCCAAGGTTTAATATTTCGCGATATCTCAGTATCTCGGGCCTACCAAGATATCCGAGATACCCGAAATGTCGCGAAATATGATCGAAATATTGCATTTTTTCTGCAATATTTTAGGGGTCCATCTCGGGGGGTATTTGGCCATATCTAGGCCTGAAACTTCATGGACAGCTTTATTTAAGCTTAATAAACACATTTAAACCATAAAATTGCAAAAATATGAATTCAAATTGGTGTTTTGGGCTTGCACCCTTGATTGACATACGGTCGCCGACCCTAATGTATAAATAGTTAAATACACATAGATTAGGCAGTTAATATTTAATAATAGTATTTAACTTCATCACATATCAAGTTAAAGCCAATACACAGTGATGAGTACTATGATTCTCATAAACTCCATAATATTCAATAACTCAAAACTCAATAGCTCAAATGCTTAAAGCCTTAAAGGTAATACACTAAGTGTCAAAGTCACAAGACTCGCAAGTCACAACTCACAAGTTCATGATCAATGAAATCACAACTTAAGTTACAAATTACAAGTGCTAAACTACTAATAGTAGTTCTTTGTGCCTCCCTGGATCAATCCCACTCATGCCTCGCTGGAGTCGACGTCCATTGCTCTCTGTTTGAAGGTTATATGTGGACCACAGTATAGAATCGGAGAAGAAACGAGTGTAATCATCCACAAGTATCACGTAAATGGAATCATCAACATACTGTTCGTAACCTATCCTAGGATATAAGCTAGGGTTACCAATCGATCCAGTCCGTGAAGAAGATGATCCCCTGTGATATGATGTTGGCGCCGGCACAAGAGGTGATGGCATTGGTTGCATGTATGGCTGGTGAGGTTGGTAGCTAGGTCTGCTAGGGTATGCAAAGATGTTATCTACAAAAGATGATCCAGTATGTCCCTAGGACTAGGACTGGTAGTCATAGTCCCCTACTCCACTAAACTGCCCATATGATGATGATCCATATCTATATCCATCGTAAGGTTGTGATGCACCATAATCCGATGCCAATGGAGTGGTATGTGCATCAAAAGATGGGGCACGCCAATGTCCAGTCGGTCCTCCCTCCCTATCACCCATACTCAAACCACCAACAGAGCTAGATAGGTTATCAATGTCCATGTGATTAGGTTGCAACTGTGTTTGTCGACCCCTACGCTTCCTGTTGTATGTATGTAGGGGGCCTCTTGAGGGTGGGGGTGCGGGGGCACGTGCTCCGTGGTCCATATCTTGTGTGGCATGATCAAACTGTCTCTCCAGTGAATCGGAGTGGCTCTACAGGTACCGTATCCTAGGCCTCCTGGCCTACCATATAACGCTCTCGCATGCCGTCAAATTCTTCACCAGCATCACCACCACCAACATCACCACCACCGGCATTACCACCACCAGCATCACCATCACCATCACCATCATCATCATTTGAGGACTTAGACCAGTCTTCATCATTAACAACATTGCCACCAGTGGGCTGGAATGGTATGGGTGAGGCTTCCCTTGCATGTATCTAACCCTTGCCAGTCATATACTCGTCCACATCAGCACCAATCTCAGAAGCTATCATGGGGTCGGGCCTACCTCCCTCCTCATCCAACACTGGCTCACCTCTATCCCTCACCCAATCCACAATAGGGTCCTCATCGTTTGAGTCAACTTGAAAGATGTCAGCTAGATCAATGGTGCCCCTCTGTCCCTCATGTCCCATGTGTATGTGTTGCAGTTTCAGCCTCAAGTTGTAATGCACATACACCATGTCAGATAAACGTTGAGACTCCAATCTGTTGCGCCTCTTGGAGTGGATGAGTGCAAAGGTACTCCAGTTCTTCTCACAACGAGATGCAGAACATGTTTGGGCAAGGACTTTAATTGCTATTCTTCTTAAGTTTTCAACCGATTCCCCATACAACACCCACCATTCAGCTGCATTACAAGTTTACAATAAAAAAGACATGTGTCAAATGTTGTTTCAACTTTCAAATTTCAATACATATGTAATTTAAAACTTAAAAGACTACCAGCATCACCACGTGCTCAGCCTTGTATCGCAGCCTCAGTTCCAAAACTTCCCAATGCATCCCTAAATACCTTGATCTACACCCATGTGGAAAATTAGTAAGTACTTCTTTTCTACTTATTTGAAAGCATCAATAAGTTGAGTTTCCAAATGAACTCACCTCGTTGTTGCAAATTGCTTGTAGTGCACCTTTTGGCTCCAACTTCTTCACTACTTGTTTCACAGCATCAATAAGTTGAGTTTCTAACCCAAGCCTATTGTTATATTGATGCTTAGGGTTCAAGTAGTATGCTGAAATATGACATATAGAATAGAGGTATTGTCAAATGCATAGGTAATTGGTAAATAATAATACTATGAATTAGTAAACATAAAATAAATTTACTCACCAGCCTTACGCAGTGGATGCGTAAGTTGATTCTCCCAGCGAGCATTTATGATATCTAAGAAGTGTTTGTTACTGCGAGGAGCCACACTATAGACACTATCTTTCATCAAGTCTATTGTAGCATATAGGACTGGCATGGTTGGGCCCTTCAGAGTGGAGTCTGCAACATGTAGAACTTTAACTACTGGCTCCAAAACTTTCACCACTTTGCTTAGTTTGGTCCAGAAGTTCTCGATGACATCGTTGCTTGTGCTTCCCTCCCATTTGCGATCTTGGAACCCTTCCATTCAAACCACTCCTCGAGAAGCAAACATGCTTCTCACCCGCCTTCTTTGTCTCAATGCTTTTGAGGGCAATGTAGTTGGTGGCAAATCTTGTGATGCCAGGCCTAACCAAGTCACCCCCACATTTTTCCCTCAATAGATTGAGTGCATAGGAGTGGTTGTATATAAAATTGGTGATTTGTCTTGCACTTTCAACTACAGTCTTCACCAACTTTAAATTTCCCATATCTTTTAGCATTAAGTCAATGCAATGGGCTGCACAAGGAGTCCAGAAGAGCCGGTACTTACTATTGTTCATCATCTTCTCACCGGCCAGCTTGAAGTTACTTCCATTGTCCATTACAATCTGGACAACATTCTCAATACCGACATCTTTTTCCACTACTTCCTTTAACAATCTGTAAATATATTTTGCATCCTTTATCTCTTTGGATGCATCCACAGATTTGAGGAACACTGTCCTCCCATCACAATAAACCATGAAATTGATGATGGACTTTCTTGTAGGCCCAGTCCATCCATTTACCATTATAGTCACCCCATATGTCTCCCACATATTCCTCATCTCACTAATGTACTCATCAATCTTACTCTTTTGTTGAGGTAGATAAACATTCATTACCTCATATGGGGTGGGGCCCTTGAATCCTGGGCCAGCCTCTGCAATGGTATCTATCATAGTATTATAATGGGGGCCTTGTGCAGTGTTTGCTGGGATGGTATGGTATAGCATCCACTTAGTTATTGATTCTTTAACCAATCCCTTCATTCCCTTCCATGCTCCTTTGATTCTGGGTTGACTACTTCCTTTCTTCTTATGCAATTTAGGATCCGATGTTGATGGTGGTACTGGTACTGGTAGAGGTGTTGGGGCTGCCCTCACACTTTGTGATCTTTTAAAAGGATTCAAAGATCTAGGACCTCCAGAACTGCCAGCTCCTCCACTAACCCCTACTCTTTGTCTCTGCTAATCATCTTGAAAAATTACTCTAGTCCTTGAAACAGTCTGCCTAAAATCCCTAGCCTCTTCTGCTGTTTGTATGTCATCAGGTACTGCAATGTCATCATCATCATCATCAGAGGAGTCATCATCATCATCATTATCATTGTATCGTCTTCCTCCTCCCATCGAACTCCTCACTGTATCCTCAAGTTGTTCTCTTATCCTTTGCTTGTCAGCCTTCCTCTTCTTCTTTCTCCTCAAACTATCACCAATCTCCCTGGCTACTTCAGTAGGGACCATATGACAACCTACAACATCTTTAGGTCCTCTAGTCAGATGTTGTTTAAGTCTACTGGACCCACCTCCCATAAATTGCATGTGACAATAGTTACATATAGATTTTCTCTTATCCCCATCAATGGGAGTGCCATGTAACCATGTAATGTCACCCCTATGCTGGCTGGCTGGTCTCTCTTGTTCCCTCTGTTCTCTTTGTTCCCTCCGCCCCCTTTGTTGACTACTTTCCCCCACCTTTTGCTTGCCCTTCGCACGTTGTCTATCACGATCCGCCATAATGATACTTGTTTACTGCAATGTAAGTAACACAAATAATTAAAAAACTTAATGTAGATGCACTTCAATTGACACTTTTAGATTACTAATACACTTGTATAGTTATTTAATATTTTTCCCCTAACCTTTATATTTTTCACATAATTAAAACCAATTTTTTATATATAATGTTAATATAAGTATTGACCTAACACAACAAAACCAAAAATTAGTAAACATAATATACATGTAATGCATTTCAAAACATATAGAAATAACTTTCATATTTTTTCATTATTTTTTAAACTTAAAACTCATATTTTTCCTTATTTATTTCTGTTTTTTTTTTTATTTTTTATATATTTTTCTTAATTTTTGAAAATTAAAATAATTATTTAAGAACAGAAAAATAAATCCGACACTGTGAAGCCGTAGATCGGCCATTGGTGTCTAACATATATTTAATTCATTACCATCTAAGTCATATTACCCCTAATTATTTCCTATTTTAGTTGTAGGAAAATGAATTTTTAAAACCAGAAAAAAAAAAAAAAAAATACATATGGGAAAAAAATTTCGACACCGTGAGGCTGTAGATCGGCCTCCGGTGTCTAACATATATTAATATCACCAACATCCAACAACATTTGTATAAAGTATTTTTAAAAAAAATAGTTTTAGAGAAATAGAATTTACCTTAAATAGTGAAAATAGGCTTGGATGATGAGCTTAGATGACCCTCCGACGTCTTCCCGGCGACAAGGAGCTTCAACAATGCTTGGATGATGCTTAGAAGGGAGGAAGAAGAGCAAAAAATGAGGAAGAAGAGAGAAAAATAGAGTTTCAGCAGCTCTCGGTTGAAATACCGACCAAGAGCTGCGAAATATGGTATAAAATGGCCCCTCACGTGACACTATTTGACACTTTTTCAATATCTCGCGATATATCGTGAGGTTCATGATATTTCGTCGATATCTCACGATATATCAACGAAATATTGTATATTTTGGTTTCGGATTGGTTTCGTATCTCGGATATGTCGAGATATACGAAATTTGGCGATATATCGCCGAAATTTTGCGAGATTTTCAACCATGCCTAAGGCAGCCCCAGCCCAGAGAGAAGCATGAAGAAGACAAGAGACCAAGACAGAAATAAAAAAAAACAAAAAAACAAAAAAGAAAAGTTACTGTTCACGTGAATGATGATTTGGGGGCACATATGGACAGCTTTGTTCCTATTTTTGTTTAGCTATGTTAGTTTACCTTGTTTCTATTTTCCAGTTTCGTTGTAATAGGAGATTAGATAGTTTCTAAATTGAGTTTTAGCAAGTTAGTACTAGTTACTAATTTTAGATTTAGAAAATAGGCTTAGATTTTAGTTAGAAGTCTCTATTTTCTTAAGTTTCTATTTCAGTCCTTTGTTTCCTTTTTGTTAGATTTAGTTTCTATTTTTTAGACTTTCTATTTTGTGAAGCTTAGGCCGAGCTATAAGTATGCCCCATCAGTTGTACTTGTATTCAGACTTGATTAATGGAATTTCTATTGGTTGGTTGCAAGTGTTTGGTCTGAGAAGACTTGTGTTTAACAGCTGAGATAGCTGTGGGTGAGAGGCCCAAGGCTGAGATAGCCTACCCCCTCCTATCCCTATCCCCCCTTCATCTATCTATATCCCCTTCTTCTTATCCTTTTTTTTTAACGTTCCTCTTTCATATGTAAACAGAAAAAAAAGCAATAAAAGTTTCATACTTTCAGTTATTCAATTTATTCATCCTTGTTGTGTTGATCCTGGCTGCAATCGATCTCCCGCTGGTTTCCCTGGTTCAAGGTCGACTTCTGCATTATCTCCCTTCCCACAATTCCTCTTGCTCTTTATTTTATTCTTTGAATTTCCCCTAGTGCCTCTCCCTTCGTTATTTAGTTCTACATGTCCTTTTTTTTAGTTTCATTCCCAAGCCTATCCTCTTCCTTTAATTCCTATTCCCCCTTATGTCCTCCTATCCTTTATTCCCCATTTAAGATTCTCTCTAAGTACAATTCTGCTATTCTTTAATAAACTTCACTTTTTTTAAGGTTTTGCCATTAACCTTTTGATTTGAACCTTCTACTATTTGTGTGAGCCCATAAGCGAACCCAACAGGGTTTCCAAACCCCGGGATCTTCTTCAATTTTGAGATTCTATCACATCCTAACCATGGTGGTCAATAGTGAGTTTCTCTAACAGCTTACTTTCTTTAAAGATGAAAGCAGGATGGAGATTGCCAACCTCACAGATCATGTTGTTACCCTCAACACAACTGTCAGTTCCATCCAGTTAATGATGGCATCCATGCAAGCTTCTATTGACCAACTGGCGGCTTTAGATAAAGGGAAGGGTCGCATTCAGTCTGGGGATTCTTCCAACTCCATTCCACAGGGCCTGTCTCATGTTCATAGTTGTCATGGCGTCGCCATGGCGTCCTGGCGCTGGGAGAGGTGGCATATCGAGCTACGCCATGGTGGATGTAAATATATCGTTCGATATGGCTTCCATGGCGACGCCATACCACGATATGTTGGCATATCGGTCGATATTTGTACATATAAAAGTTCGATTAAATTTTTTTTTTTTTAAACCATTTAATAGCTTAGATGCTTTGCTCCAAATCACACACACTAAAGAAAGACTATTGCTATCAAGCTTCAGTAAACAGGTTAGCCTATCATTTGATTTTTACTATTGCTTTCAATTATTTGACAGGTTAATCTATATTTTCAATTTTTCATACTTTCATATACACTAATGGATATTAGTTACACTTTCATGAATTAAACCATAGTGGCATAGTATATTAGTAGTAGTGTAGTGCACTTTCATGTTGATTTTTGATGTTATAGGACATATATTATAGCATACTAAATGACATTAAAAATACAGAAAATAAAAAATTAAACATGGTCGACATGCTCACTGGCGGGCGACATGTCGATATATCGACGTGACACCCTTCCACCGACTTGGATCGCCGTGACGCCGTGACAACTATGCTCATGTTACACCACCAACACTGCCACCACCACCACCACCTCCACCATGGCACCATCACCGTATGGAGTTGGTTGATACGATGATCCTCTTTATGGAGCTGAAAGAGGAGAGAACCTGGATGTCCTTGATTTTTATGAGGATAACAACCCAAAGCAGTACCTTGACTAGGTTCACAGTTTGGAGATATTTTCAGATGGTATGGGTTGTCTGAGGCCAGAAAGATTCTATTTGCAGAGGCTAAGCCAAAGGGCACAACTAGAGTCTGGTGGATTAAACACCAACAACAGAATCAGACTCGAGGCATCGAGATAGTGACTACTTGGGCTGAGATGTCTGAAGCCATGTACAGTACCCCCCAAATCCAGGTGAGATATGGGTGCCGGCCCTCGTGGGCAGCCAAGTGATAATGGCCGACATTCTCTCCCCTTAACACTTTCATCATACGCAGTAGAACTTATCACCTACATAAAATACTTTTGCAGCGGAAGACATTTCATTCAAGTACCTCATTCACAACGGAACTAACTAAAAACCCATAAAACAAAACTAATCATTTGAACTCGAGTGAGACTTCATGCTATTAAGTATTAACCATAGGCTCAAAACATCATACAGCGTGTCAAAATACTTCCTGTACCTTCACATAATATTATACCCCATGATCATCCTTTGAGTTTCGTTAAAATACCATTACTTTAACCACATTACCTAACATCTATCCATACATGTCCATTGTCCACACTCCACGAGCGGTGTCAAAATATACATAACTGTCTAAGGTATTTACAATAAAAGATAACCAACTTTAGCGTTCCTAACCCAATCGCTTACTCAGGGAGTATCGCATACTTCCCCCTTGCATTCCTAATGCATTCCGTGCAGTGGCACTCCACATGCTCATGCTCTGTGATTGTAAAATGTTGAGGGTGTGAGCTAACTAGCCCGTGAGAAGAATACAATTATTCCACATGCAATAAAACATTGGTGATGAAATCTGGGCATTGATCATAAATATACTATCATGCCTGTCAGTTTTGTTAAGGGTGTGTTGTTTGAATCCTTGTTAGAGTAGTTCGTTGATACACTCTATGCTGTCTATGCTGTGATAAGCCCCCTCTATCAGCTTGGGAGGTGGAAATGTGTGCAAGCATGCTTTTAAAACTTAGTAATGCAGTTCTGATTGGACACTGCTGATCTTGATCAGGCCTGATACTAGCTAGTATATGAGGGCAGATCGGTGGTGGTCACACTGTCACCTCTGGTGAAGTGGGTAGCACTATGGTTCTCTATGTAGACCTTAATATTTAGGTTAATGTTATATTATTGAGTGCAAAATTGGTATGTCATTGAAAATGCAGCATTTGCTTGGCTCATATCTTGACCAAGCTTTTGACTATTCATACACCAAAATAAAGAGGCTTGCATGTAGACCATAAATCTGTCAAATTTGAAGATGGATACAAATTGTATAAAGAGCTATCATTGTCCATATGAGAGACCATATATGGGAATTGGCATTAGGTGGCAATGCCAATTCTAGTAAAAGAAGTGCAGGCAGTTTGCTTCTTAATCATAGGGATAGGGTGGTAATTGGCTTGTGGAGTTCTATTGAGATTACAGAGACATTATTGCTGAAACTGGAGGCTTTTATTATAGACATAGGCCTCTAACTATTGAAGTTAATTGGTGTGCTTCATTTTTCACTCTTTCAAATGGTGTAATTTAGATTTCCTCTTGGTCGGTCTGTCAAAGGCTCAGGAAACTTGTTTAGGTTCTAGGTGCATCCATAGGCACATTTCTTGCATCAATAGTTGGAACTTAAAGATGGATCGAATATAGTAAGAGAGAGGAGATTTACAGCAAGAAGGAGGGAAGAGAAGAGAAGAAGAAGAGAAGAGGATGGGAGAACACACATATTACTTCATTAATAATCTCTTTCAAATTACACAGGCCTCCCTAGGGAGGTAAAGGGAAATAAAATAAGAACAAGAAAAATACAACTTGGTCATGTCTTATAACATGACAATGACAGAACTACCCCTATACAAGATATTCTAACAACTCTAACACTCCCCCTCAAGCTGAAGAATAAATGTCATACATTCCCAGCTTGCACAATAGGGTACTAAATAGACTAGGAGTGAGACCCTTGGTGAAGATATCTGCTACTTGATCACCTGTCTTCACAAAGGGAGTACAAATGCACCCAGAATCCAGCTTCTCTTTGATGAAGTGATGATCAATCTCAATATGCTTGGTTTGATCATGTTGAACCGGATTATGGGCAATGCTTATGGCAGTTTTTTTTTTTTTTTTTAACCCGAATATTACCTGGGACCCGGGCTGGCCCTTGAGGTTTTATTAGATATCAGAAAAAATAAAGAATACAGGGGGGACATGCCGCCTTACCCCAACCCAGCCTCTATGAAATCACTCCTCACTAAACAGCCCAAGCAGCCCTTACAAAAAAATTGCAATAGCACAATAGCCTAGCATCTAAGAATAGGCAGGCCTGCCTTGTCCTCACGCAGGATGCTTTGCAGAGGTCCCATAGGTATGTTCCTAGGCCGAAACCTAGCAGAGGCCTCCGTATCACAAGCTAAATTGGCCAACCAGTCTGCCGCCCTATTGCTCTCCCGATAAGAAAAGGTCACATGTGACCGTGTGGAGTCGACAAGCTCCAGGATCTCCTTAAACCAGTACCAACTCTCCCACAATTTACACTTCCTCATATTAACAACCCTTACAGTTGTCTCGGAGTCAGAATTAACTGCCACATCCATTAGACCCATCTCTTTGCATATTTTCAGGCCGTCCCTCAGGGCTCTCAGCTCCGCCAAAGAGTTCGTGCAGGGACCATAAAAACTAGAGAAGGCTGCCAGCAAAACCCCATTTCTGTCCCTGACTATCCCTCCCCCACCACCCTGACCTGGGTTGCCTTGGCAGGCTCCATCCACATTCAGCTTAACTGAAGCAAAAGGGGGGCACCAATACATTGGACATGGGCGTTTCCTCCTCCTGATTGGTGCCGACAAACCAAAGCATTGAAGCAATAAAATGTCCCTAGCTGAAGCAAGGCTACCAATCATAGATGGGTAGGGAAGTTCCCTCACCTAGCTCTTCACACACTCAATTATAGACCCAGCTGTCCTTCTCTGCTCTCCATTCCTTCTGTTATTTCTTTCCTTACAAAGTTCCCAGACGATCAGAGAGGGCAGCAGCCCTGTGACATATGCACTGAGGTAGTGGCTGCCCGCCAGCCCCTGCCAAAGCAAAATCCGGTGTCTAGTACCCTGGCCAGAGAAGATGGCTATGTCAAACATGCTGGAAAAGTGACGCCAGACCTGGGTGGCTGTTCCACCATCAACAAGGCAGTGATCAGTCGTCTCCATTTGTGGTCTACCGCAACAGAAGCACTTTGAAGCCAGCGGTATGCCCAACGCCTTAATGGCATCATCAGTAGGAATCCTCCCATTCAAAAGCTGCCATGAAAAGAATCCTATTTTCTTCGGCAGAGTTTGATTCCATATCCATTTATCATATGCAACCACTGCAGCCCTTTCCCGCACCTCATTCCAAACTGACTTGGTAGTGACCAAACCATTACTAGAGGGGGTCCAAGCCAGCACATCATCCCCTTCTGACAGAACAAAATAACATGAAGCTAGACAATCTCTAGCACCCTCTGAGTCAATGCTGTCTATCACTTCCTGCCTCCAGGAACCATCCTCACAAACTGCCTCCTTTACACGTAGCCCCAAGTCAATTAAAAGCCCATTGTCCACTGTGTCTACCAGCGGACCAAGCCCCGTCCAGTTATCCAACCAAAAGGAAATGTTACCAGTGCCCAGTAACCATCTGGACTTGCTCAACAAGAGATCCTTGAAGGCAAGAGTTTCCCGCCAAGACTTAGAACCAGCCACTACCGACCCTGCCAATACCTCATGTTGATTCTTAAAAAACTTAGCCTTAAAAAATTCACTCCATAAAGACCGTTCCGCCAAGATCCTCCACAGTCCCTTCAGCCTCAGGGAGAGACCTACATCCTCCAGCAATCTAATCCCCAGCCCCCGTTCTTCTTTCGGCCTACAAATTTTCAGCCAGCTAACCCAGTGCCTCCGCTTACCCCAATCGGAGCTGCCCCAGAGAAAATCAGCACAGATCCCATAAATTCTGCGCAAGACTACCTTAGGCGGCGCTAGTGTTGCAAGAACATGAATGGGGATCGACGAGAGCACATGCTTTAAGAGAGTGATCCTGCCACCTGCGGACAATAACCTTCCTTGCCAGCCTGCTACTTTGTTCCGTATCATTTCAACCAGCCCGTCAAACAAACAAATTTTAAGCCTTCCCGCATGAAGCGGAGCTCCCAAATAGGTGAGAGGAAAAGCCTTTTGAGCGAACCCAGTAATCTCCCCAACCACGCGGGCCCTTGCAGGAGTCGCCCAGTCACACAACACAAAACAGCTCTTCTGCCTATTGATCAGCTGACCTGAGGAGCCTTCATATCTGCCCGGGAACCCCATAATCTGTTTGAGTGAGCCTTTCAACGCCCTAGAGAAGATAATGGTATCATCCGTGAAGAGAGAATGAGTAACCCCAGGACATCCTCTTAGCAGCTTATAATAGGAGGCATGCCCTTCTGCAAACAAGTTTCCAATTCCCCTGCTTAGCACCTCCTCTGCAATGACAAAGAGAGCAGGGGATAGGGGATCCCCTTGCCTCACCCCTCTAGTCGACTTGAAGAAGCCTGATTGCCTGCCCCCCAGAACTATAGAGAACCAGCAGTTCACCACCATCTTCTTAACCAAACTGACCCAAACATCACTAAAACCAAAGCTAGCAAGGACATCCCAAAGAAAGACCCACTCTAGTCTGTCGTAGGCCTTTGCCATGTCGAGCTTTAAAATAAGGTTCTAAGACTCGGGTCTCGGTGGCATCTCGGCCAAGCCAGAAACTGAGTCAAGTCGAGATCTCGGGGGCGAGTTGGTGCAAATTATTATTTTTTGACTCGGACCCCCAACTCGGTGGGTTTTACACATATTTTGGGTCTGAAACTTGATATCCAGCCTATTTCAGGCCATTTAAACACAATGGCATGCCCAGATTTGCCAAAAAACAAGTCCAAATATGAGTTTTACTTTGGACCATAGGTTGGTAGGCGACGAGTCGTACTAAAAGTCTAAAACAACCTACTCTACATATAATTTAGTAAAACTTAGCAAATTTAGCAATCAAAACATTTTAATTAGTACATATCAAATTATCAATCAAAACATTCAAATAAAAAGTACATTACATCAATGTTCATTGAATTTGTTACATAAAATGTGATTGAGTAATAAATTCATCCCCAAATTGATCCACAAAGAATTCCCATGTCATGGAATTGCTATAGTGTTGCACATAGTGTGACACAGCTGCCACATAAGTCTTCTCATCAACATATACCAATCTCCCTATCTTAGGGTACATGGGAGGCTTGTTGGTATGAAGTGTAAGATCCTTTGCTCTTTGTCGTATTGAGTTTGAGGCATGTATGGCTGGTTTGGGGCTGGGAATATGTACCCAAAACCTGACCCAGAGCTTTGTCTGTCATACTCAGCTGCTGACTGCCCATACTGACCATAGGCACTATAATCAGAACCGGTGCTGTCCTGGCCATAGTCATAGCCATGATGATGATGAGATGATTGCCATGACTGATGCTCACTAGTAGTATCTATACTCATGCTTCCGCAAGCATGGTGTTCATACTGTTGTCATCATCTTGAGCATTTGACTGATGTAAGTGTTGGCGACCCTTCTTTCTTTTGTATGTTTTAGGATGGCCACCATGGTCTTGATCTTGAGTGGCATGCGTAAACTGAGACTCATCGGTGAAACGCATAGGGTCCCCCTGCATTCCCACCTCATATTGGTACTGCTCGCGCATCCCCTCATGACGATCATCATAATAACCGCCACTCGGCATGCCACCACCACCACCACTACCACCACCACCATCACCACCACCACCACCACCACCACCACCACCATAACCATCACCATCACCATCACCATCACCATCACCATCACCATCACCATCACCATCATCACCATCGCCACTGTCATCACCGCTACCATCATCATCAGCAGCAGGACTTCCTACAGCAGGCTCAAAAGGTTTCGGTGACTCTGCGTGTGCACGCCCCTCTTGCGACGACATATAATCCTCAACATCGGTGCGGTTCTGAGGCCTTGATGGTGGGGTCGGGCCTGCCCCCAGGCTGATCCATATCAGGTGTACCACGATCCCTCACCCATTGGAATAGGGGATCCTCATCGTCATCAGAGTCCTCTTGGAAAATGTTGGACAGTTCAATGGGTTCTTTATCATTGGCCTCAATTCCTTCATGTATGTGCCTCATCCTTAATCTCATATTGTAGTGCACATACACAAGCTGCTCTAGTCGTTCGCTACCCAACCTGTTCCGCCTCTTTGAATGTATCAATGAGAATGTACTCCAGTTGCGCTCACCTCTGAGGATGAACAAGTTTGTGAGAGCACTTTCACTGCTACCTTCCTCAGGTTGGGTGAACTTGTACCATAAAGCACCCACCAGTCGGCTGCATTACATATATAGAATAGTAAGAATATGTACATTCTAAAGAGATAAAATTATAATTCATAAATGTAAATATGTAATATCATGCTACCTACTAGGGTCTGACTTTTGTCTATCCTCCATTGCAGCTTGTCGACCGAAACTTGCTGAGGCCTCTCTAAAGTATTTGATCTAATTTCAATTTGAGGAATTAGTATTTCCTATTTAGTAATTACATTCATAAACTAACTACCAAAGTACCAAAGTCTCATACTCTCACCTCATCATTGCAAGCAGATTGTGTCTTTGGATTGAGCTCTAACTTGCGATGATAGATTTGAATTGCCTCTAACAATTCAATGTCTAGCCCAAGATCATGGGAGTAGTGATACTTTGGATTCAAATAGTATCTTTGGTAAAGTAGACACCACAAATATGATTTGTTAGTGACTTTAATGACTTAATGCCTTTGGGTTTTGAATATGTAAATGTAAAAAAGTTATAACATTTAAAGTGTAAAGTATGTTGAATTCACCAGCTTTATGCAATGGATGACTCAAGTGCTTCTCCCACCGCTCATCAATGATGTTAGTGTAAGACTTTGCACTTCGAGGTATAACAGCTCTAACCATTTCCTTCATTTTTTGGATGGCAACATAAATGTGGGCTAAGGTAGGCTTCTTCTCTGAATCAACCATCCTCAGTACTGCCACCACTGGCTCTAATATAGCAACCACTTTCCCCAAGTCCTTCCAAAATTCATTACTTGCAATGGTCTGTTGTGCTGCCTTTGCATCTCCTGACTTAGAACCTTGCCAACCAAACCATTTATCACTTGCAAACATAGACCTCAGACCTATCGCCTTAGTCTGAAAGCTCTTCAATGCAATGTAATTGGTGGCAAATTGATTAACACCAGGCCTCACTAAATCTCCATTGCATTTCTCCCTCAACAAGGCTAAAGCATAAGAATGGTTGTACACAAAAATTGTCACTTGTCTTGCCTTATTTACCACACCCACCACCAAAGTCTTTTTCCCCGTGTCCTTCAGCATTAAATCAATAGAATGGGCTGCACATGAGGTCCAAAAGAGCCGGATCCTCTTACTCTTCTTATTCATCAACTTCTCTCCAGCCTTTTTAAAGTTGGAACCGTTATCCGTCACAATTTGGATAACGTTCCTTGGTCCTACCTCCTTCATCACTTGCTTCAACTCCTTATACAAGTATGATGCATCCTTTACATTATTTGATGCATCGATGGACTTCAAGAATACAGTCTTTCCATTGCAACTCACCATGAAATTTATGATGGATAGTCTAGTAGGTCCAGTCCATCCATCAGCCATAAGAGTAACCCCATATGTCTCCCACATTGGCTTCAAACTATCAATGTAATCTTTCAGCTCCTGTACCTCCTGAGGCAAATATACATTGTATAATTCATGTGGTGAAGGTCCCTTCCATCCTACACTAGCCCTCCCTGCAGCATCAAGGAATGCATTATAGTATGGTCCTTGTGCTACATTGGCTGGAATGCCATGGTAAAGCATGAACTTGCTAAAAGCTTTTCGTGCTTCCTCTTGTTTACCACCAAATATTTGCGGGATGGTTGGCTGGTAGGCATCTTGTTGCCTAAAAGTTGTGGGATCCTGCTAAAAAATGGGATCTGGAGCTTGAACTCGTGGTCGGGTTTGGGGTCGTGGTATATTTCTTGTCCCAGTGCTTTTCCTCCTCTCATCTTCTTGCACTGGTGCAGCTGAGCCAGATCCACCAGCTCCTCTTGCTTGGTCATATGTTCTTATATTCTCAAATGAAAACTTTGTCTACTCTCAGCCAAAGTCTACTGGTAAATTCTCCATTCAGCCTCTGATTGAAACTCACCAGGTGGAGGCCCAATGCCAGTATCATCTCCGCCACGGACCTCTACACCAGTCCTCTCTAGTACTGCCTCATCAAACTCTTGTTGCATTCTTTCCCTCTCAGCTTTCTTTAATCTTCCTCCTTTCAAGTGTTGTGCCATTGTCACTTTCACTTGGACAGGAACATTTGGGCATGAGACAACATCCTTGCCTGTACCAAACAAATGTTGCTTTAACCTAGTAGCTCCTCCAGATAGCAACTTCCCCACAATAATTGCATTTGGACTTCTTTTTGTCTGCGGACATGGGGACTCCATGTTGCCATGCTATATCAGACATTGTGTACAAAATGTCTTATATTTTACACTGTTACATAAAAAAGCATGTATTAATAACCATGGATCACTTAAAGTAAGGTATTCAAGACTTAGAGTATGCTAAACGTAATGTCAAGCAACTAGAACTATGAAATAACTATCTCTTATTTATCCCCTAACCCTAGTATTTATTTCGTAATTAAAAATAATATTTTAAATTTTTTTAAAAAATATTTATAACTTAAAGTATAAGAAAAATATAATGTAATGATGTATTTGACACCATTTCGAGTTGAATATTATGTACATAATTTTCCATAAGCAACAAGTATTTTTCCTTAATATTATATATATTTTATAAATTTTTATAATATATTTATTAAATCTGAAAAATAAAATAATTTTTTTAATGGATGAAAATAAAAAATTAATCCATGGGGCTGTAGAGCATCCCAAGTTATTTAACATATATCAAATTCATTTTCAAACTATCACTATTCATCCTATTTTTTTCATTTTCTTTTTTCAAATAAATCATTTATTTTTTCAGAAATTATAATAAAAAATTTAATAACTGAAAAATAAATCCGACTCCATCGAGTGATAGATCGGGCAAAGATGTTTAACATATATCAAAACCACATGAATCTAACAAGTATTACACCATTTTTTTTGAAAAAAAATAGATTTGGGAAAAATTAGAAAATACCTTTGAAATCCTACAAATAGGTGATGATTTGGAGTTGAATCTTCACTTTACCACTTGAATCTCACTTCAAACATCATAATCCACCAAAGATTTGAGAGAAATAGGAAGAAATTTGAGAGAGAGAGAGCTCTCGGAGTGTTTTTCTCTAAACTTTAAAGAGCTTTGGACAGAACTCGAGATTTTCGAGTTCTGTACATTGCTCTCTTTTAAAAAAATGGGCATATGGGCATATGGGTCATGAAAACTGGGTAAAAACCATATAACTCGATACCGAGATGTCGCTGAGATCTCGGCGAGATATTGAAATTTTATAACTAAAAAAAACAGAGAAATGGCAATCGAGACTTGGCCGAGATATTGCAGTTTTAGGAACCGACTCCCATCTCGACTCGCTATCTCACGAAACCGAGAAACTCGGTGAGATCTCGGCGAGATCTCGCGAGTTCTCAAGCCATGCTTTAAAATCACATTGCCTCCCCTGGCTTTTCTGTTGATATCATGGGCCATCTCCTGGACAATGGAGATATTGTCGTGTATGCTTCTGCCCTGCACAAAAGCCCCTTGCTCCTCCGCAATGATGGAGGGGAGGAAGCCTGCAAGCAAAGATCTTGGTAATAATCTTGTAAGCAAAATTGCACAAGCTTATGGGTCGGAGATCCGACATTACCTCAGGGTTTTCTTTTTTGGGAATGAGTACCAGATTTGCAGAAGTGAAGCTCCTGGGCAACTCTCCTCCCTCAAAGAACTCTTGGACAGCAGCCAAAACATCCTTACCCACCACGTCCCAGCAAGAAGTGAAAAAGTAACCAGAGAAGCCATCCGGCCCTGGCGTACTATCACACGACAAGGAGAAGACCGCACCCTTGACCTCATCCATAGAAGGCATCACAAGAAGCGTAGCATTGTCAACATCAGAGACGACTCTGGGAATTAGCGAAAGTAGTTCGCCGTCCACCACACAGCCCTGTGAGGTAAAAATGTCCGAGAAATGCCTTACTGCCTCCGTCTGTATCCCCTCCGGGTCCGTGATCCATACACATCCCCCCCTTTAATTTTCTGGATCTTGACCTGCCTCCTTCTGACGTTCACCATAGAGTGGAAGAATTTCGGTCCCCCTCCTTTAGCCAAGTCACCCTGGATTTTTGCTTCCAAAAGATTTCCTCCTGCAGCAACATCTCCTGTAAATCCTCCCTAGTCCTTCGCAAAGCGTCCCTGGACTCATCGGAGGCCTGCTGATCACAAACCGTTTCTGCCCTGCTCATCGCGTCCTCTGCATCTCTCACCCTCTGGTGAATGTTTCCAAAGACCTCCTTGTTCCATCTCCGAAGAGCCCCTCGAAGGGACTTGAGCTTCTTGAATAAAACAAAAAGGGGCAAGCAAAAAACCGGCAAATTCCACTGGTTCTTTACAAAGTCATGAAAGCCAGGGTGCCGCAGCCACATCTGCTGAAATTTGAAGGATGTAGAAAAAGCATTGCCTGCCGTCTTGAAAACAAGGCCAATCGGCGCATGGTCAGAGCAAGTCCTGTTGAAATGGGTGACAGAGCTACCAAGAAACTCATTCAACCAACAAGTGTTAACCAGGAACCGATCCAACCTAGCCAGCACCCTTCGAGCCCCAACCTGGTTATTCGACCAGGTAAACATGTTACCAACATAACCCACATCAACAAGACCAGATCTGCTAAAAAAGTTCCCAAACTCCTCTAGGGTGAGAGAACAAGCCGGTCTTCCTCCTATCTTCTCCATAGGTGACGCTACTGCATTGAAATCCCCACCTACTGCCCACGACACAGAGACTGCCTGAGAAAAGAACTCGAGCCTCTCCCACATCTCTCTTCGCTCCATGGCTGAACACCAGCCATGGATGAAAGATACAAGAAACCTTCCTCTGCTGTCATCTTCACACTCCAGAGTGATAAACTGATCAGCTTCCTCCAACACTTTGACCTTCAAAGTAGACCTCCAGAAGACCCAAATCCTGTCCATCACGTGCCTCAAGTCCAGCCCAATTCTACGTTGCACCAAGCGTGCTTTCGCTGCTTGGGCCTTGGGTTCAGCTACTGCTACTATATGCACCTTCTCCAAACTTATTAATGCTTTCAATCGCCTAATGGTAGGCTTGTTTCCAACCCCCCGAGCATTCCAAAACACACAGCTCATGAGGAAATATTACTGGGGATACCTGTTGATCGCATTGATCTAGTGACTAGCCTTTGGGCTCCCTCTCCGGATAGCCTTCCACGCCTTACCTTCCTAATTTTCTTTCGATCATACACTTTGGCTGCACCAAGGTAAGCAGTTTTTGGGTGCCTACGACTCCTCACACCTCGTCTTACAGGAACCGAAGCACTCCTCCCTGACCGCAGCCTCGCAAGAGTGTTGCTAACCCTTCTTTCTAAAGTGGCATTGAACTCCCTAAAGCTTTCCAGCAAGGCCTGACGCTCCAACAAAGGGCCATCCACCCTCGACACACAGCCATCATCCTTCGATCCCAGAGGCAACGCTCCAGCATAAAAAACCCCAGTGCCCGGTCACAAACTGAGCTCGAGCACACCCCAATGAGGCCACTGCCTAAGCCAGCAGACCTTTTTTCCACAAACGATAAGGACTGGACCTCGAAATGGCATTCACTTGAAGCCACCTCATCGGCTTCATCACTAGCAATCTCTCCCTCCTCCAATAGCAGGGGTGCGCCACCCTTCATTGTCGCAGGGGCCTCCTCCCCTCCATTAAACACGTCTATGCTGCCATTCGAAGCAAACCCCCATCCACCGGACCTTCATGAGTACCCTTACCTTCAGCCACAACCTTGCTATCCCCTCTCGATTTGTGCGGCACAGGCCTCCAGCGCCCTCCCCAGGGCACCGCAAGACACTGCGCAAGCTTTCCTGTGCCTTCAGCACCTTCACCCGAAGTGCCTTCCCCCCTGGGAATGAACACACCTTCGTTTTCTCTGGCTCCATCCTCTTCCAACTCCGCCACAAGGGCTGCACCCCTGTCCTTTACAGAAGCGCCTACAACAGCTCCTTCAACCATCGACCGCCGCAAACCTTTTCTTCAAACCTCTTTCAGGTGCCCAATCTTCGAGCACTTCTCGCAATAAGCAAGGTGCCTCTCGTAGACCACCTTCTGGTAGAAACCAGAAGCGTCACAACCAATCCAAATTTGTGTTGGAAGTGAGGCCCGAAGGTCAACCTCAACGCAAACCCTGGCTGCCACCGTCCTTGTGCAGTTTGCCATAGCCCAATCAACGCAAAGGACTCGCCCACTAGCCCCAGCAATAGAGAGCAGGAAGTTCCCTTGGTAAAGGTTAACTGGAAGCCCCGGCAGCGACACTAAAAGCGGCGCAAGCGGCGACTCCCAACCAGCAACGAAGTCGGAGGACCACCTCATAAAACGAAAGAGGAAACCCTGAATGTACATCTGTGCCTTCAACCACACCTTGACGAAGTCATCCTGATTCGCAAAACGAAGCAGAACATGCCTGGGGTCCAGGGAAGAAAGGATCACTTCTCCCTGCAAGTAAAGCGTCTTCTGTAGGTGCTCCTTGATTTGATAAAACGCGGGTTTTCCATAGCTGCACGTAGCAAAAGTCCTCTCAGAGGCTTTGATCTCCTCCTTAGAGAAAAAAATAGCAGGCTCTCCATAAAACGACGAAGGCTTTTTGAGATCCACCGAGACAGAAGGCAGCTTCATTGACCTGGAAACCAAGGAAGCAAAAGACGCTGGCCCACCTGCTGCAATCCCAAGGGGTGGGGGGTCAGGGGGGCGAGCCTCCCTAGGAGGGGGGACCGCCATGAGAGAAGCACGAGGAAACGAACCCTAACCGCCGCGACCAGAGCCTATCCTGATTCCCATTGGTTCGATAATGCTTATGGCTGCTTTGTTGTCACAATAAAGTCTCATTGGCCCTTCAGTTTCAAAGCTCAAGTCTTGAAGAAGCCTTTTCAGCCATATAAGCTCACATACTCCATGGGCCATGGCCTTAAACTCGACCTCTGCACTGGATCTAGCTACAACTGGTTGTTTCTTGCTCCTCCAGGTAACTAGATTACCACCCACAAAGGTACAGTACCCAGAAGTAGATATCCTGTCAGAAACTGAACCAGCCCAATCAGCATCTGTGTAGCCTTCAATCTGCAAATGGTCATGCCTGGCAAATAGAAGACCTTTTCCTGGACAGGATTTCAAATATCTAATGATGCGATACACTGCATCCAGATGTCCACTTCTGGGAGCATACATAAACTGACTCACCACTCCAACTGCATAAGAGATGTCTGGTCGAATCAAGGAGAGATAGATTAGTTTCCCAACTAACCTTTGGTACTTGCTTGCATCTATAAGAGAAGAACCACATTCATCACCAAGTTTATGATTCGGATCAATGGGGGAAGTGGCTTGTTTGCACCCCATCATCCCTGTCTCTTTTAGAAGATCCAAGACAAATTTCCTTTGGCAAATGTTGATCCCTTTCCTTGATCTAGATACTTCAATACCCAAGAAATATTTCAAGAGTCCAAGGTCTTTGATCTCAAACTGTTTAGCCAGATAAAACTTCAATCTGTTTATCTCAGCAACATCATTCCTAGTCACCACAATGTCATCAACATAGACAATGAGAGCTGTAACTGTACCATTACCTCTCATGATAAACAAGGTGTGGTCAGCTTGACTCTGATAATACCCATTTTTCAGGATGGCTTGTCTAAATCTCTCAAACCAGGCCTTAGGAGACTGCTTGAGGCCATAGAGAGCTTTCTTCAAGAGACACTTTCCCTTCAGCTGAGGGACACTTAAAACCAGGTGGACGCTGCATGTACACTTCTTCTGCTAAATCTCTATGAAGAAATGCATTCTTCACATCTAATTGGTACATTGGCCAATCTTTATTGGCTGCCACCGAAAGAAGAACCCTGATTGAGTTATGCTTGGCTACGGGGGCAAAAGTCTCCTGGTAGTCAATGCCATACACCTGACTATACCCTTTTGCAACCAGCCTAGCTTTGTACCTCTCCACTGTACCATCGGATCTGTACTTAACTGTATAAACCCATCTGCATCCAACTGGAGTTCTCCCCCTGGGAAGATCAACTAGTGTCCAAGTATTGTTCTGCTCCAGAGCCACTATTTCCTCAGTCCTTGCTTGCATCCATTTTGGATCGGATAAGGCTTCTGTGACATTTTTGGGAATGGAAGAAGACTCAAGGGCAGTGGAAAAAGCAATACCTGTAGGAGAAATGGAGTCATAGGAAACAAACTGGGCTATGGGGTTAGTACAGGCTCTCTTCCCCTTTCTCATAGCAATGGGAAGATCTAATTCAGAAGGAGAGGAATTACCTGACTGAGGAGGATGAGACTGAGGATGTGGATGCAAAGAGGGGTTTCGACAGGGTTGCTTATGCCATGGTTGCTTCCCTTTTCCCTTCAACAAGCATTCACCTCTTGTGAATACACCATCTTCTTTGAAGCTTATTCCTTGTATTCTTTTTTCCTGCTAGCATCACCACCACTACTAGCATCAATATCAACAACACCATCAGCATCAGCATCAGCAACAACATCCACTTCTTTGTACTTTCCAATATCAAATAGGAATGGGGAAGTGGAGGTAGGCAAGGGAGATAGAAAGGGAATGACATCAACATTCTGATCACTGCTAGTACTCTCCCCCTGAACAGAATGTTGAGGGGAAGAAAAATAAGGGATAGACTCAAAGAAGGTGACATCTTTGGAGAGAAGTCGCCTTCGGGAAGGAGGATGGTAGCACTTATACCCTTTGGTTGAATCAGAGTAGCCCAAGAAGATGCACTTGAGAGCTTTGGGATCAAGCTTTGTACGGGCTGATTTGTTGACATGAACATAACAAACACAACCAAAAACTCTCAAAGGCAAGGAGAAAACTAAGGATTGAGGAGCAAAAAGAGCCAGGGGGATTTGGAGCCAAGGAGTGGAGTTGGCATCTGGTTAATAAGAAATGCAGCAGTAAGAAGCGCATCAGACCAGAAGGTCTTAGGCACATGCATACCAAAGAGAAGACCCCTGGTGATTTCCAGTAAATGGCGACTTTTGCGCTCAACCACCCCATTTTGTTGTGGGGTGTCAACACAAGCCAGTTGATGGATGATGCCATTATCAGTAAAGAACTGTTGGAGCCCCCCATACATGTACTCACCCCCCTTATCAGACCTAACAATTTGGATGCGGGTACCGAACTGAGTATTGATAAGTTGATATCAAAAGGAGTAGGAATCATAGTACTGTGACATACCAGTCATGTGATCAGAGGCTCCAGAGTCAATAATCCAGGTGGGTGCAGTAGGAGGAGCAGATGAGACCTGCAGAGCTGAGGCAGAAGTAGTGGATCCTCCAGAGGTAGAACTAGTAGCAGACGCTCCAAGGTAAGACATCAGCTGACGGAGGGCTGCAATATCATCCTGTGAGAGGGAATTAGGAGCCGGCTGTGGTCCAGGTGGCTCAAACTCAGATGTCATGGAGTGAGCCCTAGCTCCCCCTCGCTTTCCTCCACGGGCACTAGATGAACTACCACGCATACCAGGGGGCTGTCCATTAAGATCCCAACACCTGTCCTTAGTGTGTCCAAGCTTGCCACAATGATCACATTTGAATCTCTCACGGTGATCTCAACGAGGTAGCCCTTGGCCTTTCCCCCCACTTTTCCAGTCTCTGTGGGAACTAGAAACAAGAGCAGATCTCTCTGTTGATGGTGCAGTATCCATAGTGGTTCTCCTGGTTTCCTCACTTTGCAAGTAGCTGCACACTTCATCCAGAGATGGAAAGGGAGATCTTCCTAAGATTTGCAGGTGAAGAGGCTCATACTCTGGGTTAAGACCTCCAAGAAAAATAAGGATCCTTTCCTTTTCTTGGCTCCTGTAGACCTTTGCCTGATCATCAGAATTGGACAACTGGAGGTTGTTATAGTGATCATATTCCTCCCACAAGCTAATAACAGAGGTGTAGTACTCATATATACTCCTATCACCCTGTTTCATGTGGATGATCTTTTGGAGAATTTGATACACCTTTGTTGCATCTCCAACTCTATCAAAAACTTTGGAGACACTGTCCCAAATATCTTTCGCAGACTCCTTACTCATAACCTCCTACCTATCTCAGGTTTAATGGAGAATATCAGCCAAGTCATAACAGTGGAGTTCTCAGTCTCCCACTTGAGATAGCCTGGATTAGTTGTTGCAGGAGCTGTGATAGACCCAGTAATGTAGCCCAACTTTCCCCTACTGCGTAGGGACAACTTCACAGAACGAGGCCAATCCAAGTAGTTGGTATTGTCCAACTTCACAACAGAGATTTGGGTGTTGGGGTTATCAAAGGAAGCCATGGTTGGGAAACCACTACTCAGGCTGCCAGCTGTAGTTGGTCCACTGACCTCAGAATCTTGTCCAGGCACAGTAGACATAATGGGCAGACACTTCAACAAACAATTGTGGACTGCTCAAATGGGGAGTACCCTCAACCCAAACAAAGTAGGCAGACCAGCAAACAAGTCCCCAAACAGCCAAATCAACCAAACAGAACCAATACCAAAAAACAGCAAGTGTATAGGGAGTAAAGGCTTGTATAACATCAACCAAACTGCTCTAACACCCTATAACCTTCAGTCCATAGCAACAATAGGTGTAAAAAGAACAAACAACTCCATTCGTATACACCAACACACATCCAATACACTTAGCTTCAAAAAAGAATCAAACCAGAGACAAAAAACAGAGCTGGCGGTACCTTGAGAGTGTCACAGTTTGGAGCTATGCTCCTCAAACAGGTCCTTTCTTCAACCAAGTGGTAGGGGGTTTAAAAGAGTACCCCTAGGCGATCCACAAGCAGCAAACCTCTTCCCAAAAGATGGGAAGATGAGGGAGAAATAGGAGAACCACTCCTTCAGCTGGCGGAAAAAACTGGGTGGCTGTAAGAGCTTCAATCTTCAACAACAGCCACTAAACTCCATCCATGGTGTGTTTGAAGAATGAACCACCAAATAGTGTAGTATGTGTATACTTCACATAGTACAGCCTCTAATGGAACCCTTTGTCCTCTTAGGGTTCCAAAGAGAGGTGAAGAACAAGACAGCCAAGCTTAGTCGACTTTCAAACCAGATTGCTTAGCTTTGATACCAAGTTGGAACTTAAAGATGGATCGAATCTAGTAAGAGAGGAGATTTACAGCAAGAAGAAGGAGGGAAGAGAAGAGAAGAAGAAGAGAAGAGGATGGGAGAATCGATTGTGTGTTGAGTTATTCACAGGCTTCCCTAGGGAGGTAAAGGGAAATAAAATAAGAACAAGAAAAATACAACTTGGTCATGTCTTATAACATGACAATGACAGAACTACCCCTATACAAGATATTCTAACAACTCTAACAGTTACTGGGGTTATGATGGTGTTTTTAATTGTAATTGCTGTTATTACAGGGAACTTGGAAGTTATCTGATTCTTGTACTTAGTATATGTGCATTTTCAAATCCTTCCTTCCCTATATTTACCAAAAAAGTTAACGGATAGTGCCCCAAATGGTGATAGAGGTGCCGACAAAGCAAAGGAATGATGCAAAATAGAAATTGACCGAATAAAGTGGAGATAAGAGTTCGAGTAACTGAAAAATCCTTCCCTTAAAATTAGTAATATTGGTTATCTTGACCAAATGGTTTATTGGTGAGAAGTTGTTGGTCTGCTTATACTTGATTCAGTGCTAGTAATTAGATCATGATTATGCACAACCTTGATTATCATTTGATCTTATGTTTTTTGTTACAAACCAAGATTTTACATCTAGTAGGGGTTCACCTCATACAATGTTTCGGAAACATTGGAGATTTTCTGTTTATTTCGCTTAATTTTTGTACTTTTTTCATTAATTTCATGGGTTCCCTCAATATAATCAGATATCTAAAAATAAATATTCCACTCATAGTGGATTAACACATTTAGCTGCAGAACTGTTCTTGTATTAATTTTTTCAGACCATGTGCACAGGGGTACATCTCATGGCTCGAAGATTTGTACTATCCCGATACTAAAGGACCTTTGCACTACCTGTGCTTATGAAGGGGTTTCTTGCTGTCTGCTGTCATAGTGCCACATGGACGGGTGGTGGCTATTCCAACTGTTGGATAGATAAGTAATGGTCTGGATTAGCCACGTCAAATTTTTGAGCCTGATCCAGTCAAATACCTTCCCATGTATTGGCCTGCATCTCTTTGTATGTCCTTGCATGCCTATTAGTACTCCAACCATTAATGTGCACTCTCCCATAGTCTAAGCTTTTCAAAGCTCTATTTTGTCACATGACAAACTCTGTTTGGGCTGAAATTTGATATGTGAGCATGGGACCTTGAGGTCTACCTATCCACAAAATCTAGGGCCCAACTAAGCTGATACATGCAGGTTTTTGGGCAGAGCAGGGAGCCCTTCCTAGGTGGACCCTGCTGGAAATCGGATCTATACATTATTATTGTTGTCATCGTCATCATCATCATTACTGTTGCCATTACTATATTATTGTCTCAAGCTCAGATATTATTGTCCTGGTCACATGCATAAGTCAGCCCAAATGGAGTTTGCCAAGTGACAAAACGAGCATTGAAAAAGTTGCGACTGCTAAGAAGATACATAGACCACCAAGAGGATGCATGGACATACATGGGGGTATGTGATTGAATTTGGGTCTGAAATTTGACACGTGGCCTATTTAGACCATCTCCTAAATGTCCAATGGTCAGATTCTACACATTATTTTTCTCTGTAGCAAAAATAAGTATGCATGACGGAAAAGTTTCTTGGATTCACCTTCTGCCTTATTATCCAAGGACTTGCTACTATAACCGGATAAATTAATTTGGTTGGCCCATGTAATTCTTCTCTTTGGCCATTTTGACCATTGGATAAAGTGAGGACTCCTGTATTGGCCACGTGTCAAATTCCATAAAATATCTTAACATGTATATTCATGCACTCATGTATTTTCGGCCATACAATGTATTGGCGTGTATCTTCTTGTAATCCTTATGTAGAACTGGATTTTTAAAGCTTTATTTTCCCAGTTGGTCAAATCCAGTTGGGCTGAAAGTTATAGGTGAGCTGGGGATGTTGGGGTCTCCCTCTGCACAAAATATGTGTCCTATCCAACATGACATTTTGGCAGTTTTTTGGGCCATACCATTTCAGCATATCTGGTCAGACTGACCAGACATACTGCACCCTATTATTGTTATTATATACTGAAGAACTAACTGCCCCTATGGTTTTATAGTGAACTCATCTCTTAATCAGAAATAAATATTTTTTCAAGAGCATAACATTAAAATACCAATTAAATTTTGTCAAGAGCAAACATAAAAAAAAAACTTTCTTCCCTATGAATTTGTTGACATTATTCCGATTACATAACATAAAAAAAACCTTCTTCCTTGTATGATTTTGTTGACATTAGTTGGATTACATTGATTTTATGTTGGAAAATGTTGTAGGTGCCAGAGAGTCATTGAACAATTGCAATCTTGCTGTGAGAGATGCAAGTACGAGTCAACGCATTGTGCTTCGGTCTCTGGACTCCTGAAACAGATATCCAAGTAAGAAACATACATTTGAGATGCACTGGATTCATATTTTCTTCCGTTTTCTGCAGAAGTGTCCAAGCCAAATATTTTTTCCATGCAACAGTCTGAATTCAATACCTTAGTTGTGTCAACTGGTGGAAGTTTGTAGGAGGCTGTTACTTGCAAATATGCTATGGTTTGGTGGCATTGTATTAAACTCCTACATCCGGTTTCCCAGGAAAAAAAAATCAACAGACTTGCATGTATTAGATAGTTACAACTCATTTGATCCGCATGTATCAGATAGTTACAACCCATTTAATCGGCATGTATCAGATAGTATGGTTACAATTTATTTCTGAGTGGTAATATCATCCTTCAAATAAACTTTTCTTGTGCTGCTTTGATGCAAACCGTTTAATAAACGGTTCTAATATCTCAAATTGAAACTAAGTAATAAAATGGTTCTGGTTAAGCGGTTTCTAAATAGTTCTGGTTAAATGGTTTTTACTTGTTTCGGTTATGTTGCCGATTTGAGTTATTAGTTTGATTTAATAATTCCAAGCCCAATTGAGAATGAATTTATTTTTAAATCCCAATAAAGAAATTGATGCTTCTAGGCTTGAACCATGGCATCTAGGCCCAAAGTGTGACTCAAGGAATAGAAAAAATATAAGTAACATACATGATGTGAATCCTCTATAAACTTATAAAATATTAAAGAATATAAGAATGTCAGGACTTAGCGGTTTTTTAATTGGTTTAGTTTGTATAATCAGTTCAATATTCAAACTCAAACTGCACCTTTTAATAAACAAATTCAGTTATTAAAACCAGAACCGATCTGATTAGTACACGGCCTATCAGTTTCAAAACTTGGTAAATATTTTCAGATTGCAATTCACACCCTTAGTTGCACAATCACGTCTAATGAAGATTCATATCAACAATTGAACAATGGGATTCCTACAAAAGTTAGAATATCTAAATGGTTACTCTGTGATAATTTTTTTTTTTTGGTAAAAAAGAACCAGAATCTGTGTGGCATGTGTATTTTCATGTGAATTCTGTAAACGTATATGGGCTGTCGGGGTTCTGGATGTGAGAACTGAAAGATGGTACAGTGATACTATTCTTAATTTCCTTCTAACCTTTTTCTCTTATTTTTCTTTGCCCTCATTAGCTAGCCGGTGGCTTTTTTAGTGTTGCTATTACCCTTTATTTCATATGGAGTCATAGCAACCAGGTTGTTTGTCGAAACGTTAATCCGAATCCTATAGCTGTGTTGCAAAATATTACAGGTTGGGTTCCAAATCTTAAATTATCTCCCTCTTTACTCTTTCCCCTATTTCCCTGTTCATACTCTCTTGTTGTCTTACTGTTTACACCAATGTGCCTCTTTCTACCTTGGTTATGATATTCTGTAATCAGTTTACTTTACGTGTCACAGGAAGCAGCTTTGAAACAAAACTCAGGAGACTTCTCCAAGGGATCAAAGGAGCATTGTTACTAGATAGCAAATTCATAAAAGTGTGGATGGATTCCAATGATTTGGTTAAGATGATTCCAAAGTCAGCAGGCTGTAGGTAGCCATGGGAGAGTTTGAGTGTTATTTGATATTGAATGTGTCTTAATTTTTTGTTAGTTCTGCTGTTGTGAAGAAACAATCTGAACATCTTGTAAATTTGGCTCGTGTACTAACTTGAAAGCTAGGAGTGATAAGCTCAGGGCAAGTACTGATGATGTTATGGATCTTTTATCACGGTCCAAGTTTATAGTGACTCTGTTTTTACCTTTTCAAATGAAACTCCCCCTTTCTGAGTAACCCCTCTCTCTCTCTCTCATCGCCGAGAGGCTTCCTTACCAGCAATCACCGCCGGTGTTGGCAACCACCAATTTTTGGCTGACCAAATCCGACCGATTGCTTTGCAGCTTAAAAGACGACATTGATTCTCGGTTACAAGGCAAAATCAAAGGGTTTGAGTTGGTCTGTGTTATTGAAGCGCTCATCCTTGCTGATTTATCAAAATTAAAAGCAGTGTAACAGAGTTTCAGAGTGGTGAACCATTAAGATGAATGATACAAACGTAAGTTACCAGTTACCATCAAGGAAAAGAGAATATAAGTTTTGAATTCAATGGACCCACGATAGCATCTAGGGAAATCCCTTGGGGGAAGACCTGTTAGAAATAGGATTCTAGGCAATCGGAATAAGACTTGACAGAATCTGCTTGTATATAAATATATATATATATATATATACCCGAATGAAATATCAAAATAAATACAGAAATAAAACAACTTACAGTACCACGATGACTGTCTTCTTGTTTCTTCCAAAGCAGCAAACAGCAATACAAGTGGAGTCGTACAGAGAGTACTTTTCCTAAAGTGTTGAACGCTCCCTATACGTGCAGATCCTGGTTGACCTTGGCGTTCTACCCCTAAGATAAAACCACTTCAATCACAATTGGCAGCACCCAAGAGTGATTACAATGGACCCACGATAGCATTTAGGGAAATTCCTTGGGGAAGACCTGTTAGAAATAGGATTCTAAGCAATCAGAATAAGACTTGACAGAATCTGCTTGTATATAAATATATATATATATATACCCGAATGAAATATCAAAATAAATACGTAAATAAAACAACTTACAATCTCGATGACTGTCTTCTTGTTTCTTCCAAAGCAAGAACAAAATACAAGTGGAGTCGAGCAGAGTACTTTTCCTAAAGTGTTGAACGCCCCTATACGTGCAAGATCCGGGTTGACCTTGGCGTTCTACCTCCAAGATAAACCACTTCAATCACAATTGACAAGACCAAGAGTGATTACAATACGAGAACCCGAAGGTAATCACTCGAATCGAAAGGAAGAAGAAGAAGAAAGAAACAAAGAATGTAGAGAACACACTGTTGAAGAGCACATGAAAACACTTTCACGAATTATATATATTGAAGCCCAAAGCCTATTTGAATATATAGGCTCTACACACCTATACATGTGACAGACATGTACACCCCCAAATAACGTATACGTATGTATACATATCAAGTCCCTACGTATGAGTGCATGTCCCTATACGTACTACAATGCATGTGCATGATCCGGGTTGACCTTGGCGTTCTACCTCCAAGATAAACCACTTCAATCACAATTGACAAGACCCAAGAGTGATTACAATACAGAGAACCCGAAGGTAATCACCAAGAATCGAAAGGAAGAAGAAGAAGAAAAGAAACAAACAGAATGTAGAGAACACACTGTTTAAAGAGCACATGAAAACACTTTCACGAATTATATATATTGAAGCCCAAAGCCTATTTGTATATATAGGCTCTACACACCTATACATGTACGACATGTACACCCCCAAATAACGTATACGTATGTGTACATATCAAGTCCCTACGTATGAGTGCATGTCCCTATACGTACTACAATGCATGTGCATGATCCGGGTTGACCTTGGCGTTCTACCTCCAAGATAAACCACTTCAATCACAATTGACAGCACCCAAGAGTGATTACAATACAGAGAACCCGAAGGTAATCACTCAGTAATCAGAAAGGAAGAAGAAGAAGAAAAGAAACAAACAGAATGTAGAGAACACACTGTTTGAAGAGCACATGAAAACACTTTCACGAATTATATATATTGAAGCCCAAAGCCTATTTGTATATATAGGCTCTACACACCTATACATGTACAGACATGTACACCCCCAAATAACGTATACGTATGTGTACATATCAAGTCCCTACGTATGAGTGCATGTCCCTATACGTACTACAATGCATGTGCATGATGCCATTTCGGATAAGGGTGCATGTGCATATATTTTACCAAAAAGAATACATCATATGAACCCACACCCAAACCCCAACCTCATACATGAGACAAGGGAGACTTTCCTTAGAACCCTATGTCCCTTGTAAGCTACATGAACTCTTATTAGCTCATCATTCCACTTGTCCATAAGCAATGTGGGATTACACTTGAAGAGATACTCAAGCCTTTTCAAGTTTCCTTATAAGTTTACACAGAAGGTCCTTGGTTCAAACCACCATACACAAAGGGAAAGGGTTTTTCATATTTGAAATTTTATATTGCAAAAAAAGAAAACTTCAAAACTACTTTTTGAAAACACAAAATCCAACCAGATCATCTCCTTTGAGGTCGTTATGTCCTTCTCCTTCCTTATTCAGAAGCTTCAATTCTTGGATCCTCCCACTGCCATTGATTCCTTCAAGTATGGATTAATGAATTCGATTATACACTTGCATCAGCAATCTGGAATCTGGAATGAGTTTCGTCAGCTTGCTTCACAGTAGCTTCTCTAAACGTTATGGACAGTGTCTACTTCATATTTAGGAGAAGACAAAGATGTTGATCCAGAAATAAGCTTTTTGAGGAGAGGAAAGGAGCTATTCTTCTCCAAGGGAGGTCCTGGCAAGATTAGTGTAGGACTTGATAATGCATGAAGCATCCAAAGGACAGGTACCCATATCGATCTTCTACATGTAATCCGCTAAAACCGCCAAACTTACATCTGCTTCTGTTTATGATTTGGATTCACATTCCAATGAAGTACGTATCAGACTATCAGTATTGGCGTCTGTCAAATACTGATGCAGATGCTGATGCGGGGCTAATCCGATACCGGTTCTTTAAAACACCGTGTTTGGTTGCCTAAATCTGTAAGAGGTAATTCTCATGATGCATGAATCTGATTTTAATAAACTGTTTGGTTGGTAAAATGAATTAGCTTCCACAGATTTACAAAATCATACTAAAAAGTGAAACGTATCTCTCTCTGTCCGTCTTTCTATCTCTCTGCTCTCTGTCTCTCTCTCTCTCTCTCAGATTTGTTTACAACCTTTGGCAGTCTCAGATTCCAAGCTCTCACTTTGAAGCTTAAATTTTCAACTTCATTTTTGCAGGGAAAATAGAAGAGGAACTTGGATCTTCGTCCTGCAACTAGGGTTTTAGGGGCTGCGTAATTCGGATCTGAGGTATCGAGTGTAAGATTTCCCGGAGCCTAACTTTAATTTCATTTTTTTGAAGCCTTTTTATGGCAGAAGGGACGTGCAGTTCTCTTAACCTTCTTCCTCTGCAAACTTTGTATTATTCACGCTTTCACAGCATTGATGACGATGTGTTATGCTTTCCTTTTCCGTTTCCTTTGAATCTCTTATTTTTCTAGGGTTTGCACTGTCACTTTCATGGGCTTAAGGCTGAGAGAGAGAACTGTCATGTTCTATGAACCTTATGTATTACCCATTTAGTCTTACATCTGTATATTTTGTAGTTTAGTACTCCCAACCACCTATGGTTGAGAATTCCTCTCTCTCTCTCTCTCAGCCATTAATAGGCCATAATAGTGATAATGATGCTTAAGATAATGTTAGCTATGGTGATGGTGATTGTAAATTACCAGTGGGATTCTAGGGCATTTAATTTTATTTATTGTGGATAAAAATCAATCTCATTTGTAACCAAAGTCCCAGACAAATAAATTTTGTGCAGAGAGAACCAGTCACACAGTTCTCATCTCCTTGAGCTCGTGATACCCAAACCCAAAGCATAAAAGATGATTGTTCCATATCATTACCTTAGCTTCACACTATTGTTTGAGAAAATTGCTACAATATGGATACCCCTCTTTTCTGTATTCAGTAATAAAGAGTTTATGGTTCAACTAAACTCTCCATTTCCTAAACTTTGATTTGATAGGCTGAGGGATTAGTTGATGCACTACTAACATGAGAGAGTTCCTGAACACACAGCTGATCAATTGAACTTTTATCATATCCAAAAACAAAACCTAATATCCTCTACCCGATTTTTTTTTTCCATAAACATAATGATAATTAGAAGAACTCAAAAATCACTTTATGGAATTGCAGTAATGAGACCTAACTGCAACTCAGACCTATGGTTCTGCCCACATGATATATCTTCTGCAAACCGGCTTTTTGTTGTTCTTCTTTTACCCCCAAGGTGGGGTATGGTGGCTTAGCAGGTGCTCCAGCATTCGCAGAAGCTAAAAGCCTGCCCTTTTCCCCCCTGGTGCATGTACCATATATTGCTTAAGGCCTCTATCATCAGATATTTAGGTGACTTGCATTATAATTCTCTTCTTTAATGACAGATTTGAATACCCTTCCCCTTTGTTTAATTATGGAGTTTTTTTATTAATAACCATAAACCTGTAAAGTATACAGAAGAACAGGAATATAAACTAGGGATATTGGGAAAAGATAGGGGCAGTGCAGTCAAGTTGCTTGAGATGTGGTCAGTATACTCTTTCTTTTTAGGGCAATTAGTTCTCAAAATGAAGGGTACTGTGCTTGGTGAAAACGCTTGTCCTCCCTTTCTCCATTTTCCATATGCATCTTTGAAATGGATTTTTGAGGAAGAAAGCATGTTAGATGCTCTTGAAAATACGCAGTGACTCACAAAAATATACAGATATCCTTAAATCTTAATACGATGGATATGTTTCGTGAATTCATATGCTATAATGAGTTTCCATCACACCATTAACATATGGATATGTTTGAATCTATTTTTCCATTCTTAAATGCTTGTTCATATACAATTGTATTGCTCATGAGAGGTCCATTCTTAAATGCTTGTTCATATACAATTGTATTCCATCAACAATTTTTATATTATAGTATACTAATACATCATTTGGACCACGACATAGATACCTTTCTCTTTAAGGAATTGGGTGATTTGGTTAATGTACCTGTATCCTAGTCGGCTTGACCCCATGTAGTTGGGTTCAAGCCAGTTTGAGTTGAGTTATATCCTAACTTTTTGTGAGGTGTTATTGTAGATATACATTTACATGGATATCGATCACGAGAATGATGAGGCCTACCGGATCCGGAAGCGCAAGAAAATAATTATATTAGCTACTGTTGCTGCTGTTTTAGGAGCGGAATACTATAGGAAACGGTATCTTGATAGACACCCTTACCGTTATGAGACTCGCCGTGGCTATATTGAGACAGAAAGCATAGATGTTGATGTTGATGCTGATGGGGATACTGGAACCGAAGCAAATGTCTCTCCAACTCCTGTGGAAAGTAGCAATCATAGTCGTGGTAGGCCACGTTCAGAAGGCACAAGTGTTAGAGCGAAGAGGAAAAAGGGGGGAGAGGATAAGATAGCAAGTTCTTTAAAGGCAATAGCTACTGCGATCACGAAAATGGTTAAGAATGACTCCCTACCTGAAATTAGCAGAAGATTGATTGCTCGCATTGATGCAATTCCAGGTATAGATTTCACCAAGAGATGCCTTGCAAAACTTTTTTTTTTGGAAAGGAGGACCTTAGCCATAATATTATTGAAAGCAAAGGAGGAAGACAGGGCGAAGCTGTTGGACCTATATATGTCACAGTAGGAAGACATCAATTTAGATTGTTGAAGATGCGGACATACTACTTTTTATGTGTTTGATGAGTTATGGTAGACGAATGAATCAGTTGCTACAATTTATTTCTTAATCTTGACATCTGAACATTGTTTAAGTATTTAGGATGTTTGAATATTTCTATGGTTTAATTGTAATTTGGATTTAGATATCTGAACATGGTTTAGGTATTTGTATTGTTTTTTTTCTTTCTTCTCTTTGTTTGCACAGTAGTTGGTTGTCTATTGCTACTCTATTTTATTTTATTGAATACCTAATCTTCTCTTTGTTTGCACAATAGTAGTGCCTCTTCTATAGTACTCATAGAATGCTTGGTTTGGATGTGATACACCTTCGATTTGGAAATTTGGAATGAGCAGGTCTATTGGAAAGTTTGATTAATGTTCAGAAGTACTTATTATTGCCCTTGAAATTGCTGTATTTTTTTTTTTTTAAGGAATATTACCAGGAAAACTTATGGAGAAACACATTATGCTCTCTATGTCCAGTAGTTGAGACTAGTTTGTGACATGCACTTATAATTATGGTTCTGCTGTAATTCCCCCCCCCCCTCCCCTGGAGTTCCTGGAGAATACTTGGGCAGCAAGCTCCATCTTATATATAGGACAATTAATGGTTCTGCTGTAATTTACAACTCTTTAATTGGACATTTTACATCAGAGTTGCAACTCTTTTCTTCTTTTCCATTAAACATGTCAGATCTGAAACTATACTGAGTTGTTCTAGAAATTTTCAACTCTTTATTTCCATTTTAGTTTGCTTGCTGGTTTATAGATCTGTTAATTGATTCTATCTGGTTTATAGGTATGTTTCTGTAGTTTTGTTCTTCTCATGTACTGTTTCATCATTTCTTGCATTAAATCATCCAGGTGTCCACTAAAGTAACTGTTGTAAATTGATTTTACGTATAGTGATAATGGTAGAGTAGTGTGATCTGTTCCACATTTTATTTGTATCTTGTAACTTACTGCTTCTTACCAAAAAAAAAAACTTACTGCTTAATGTTTTGTAGCAGATATTTGATTGGGTTATTCGTTGTACTGTTTTTTTTTTTTTTTTGGGTCAAATTTTATATGCTTCACACTTCGTTTTGGGATTGGGGAAATAAATGGCAGGCATGTACCGTGAATGCCATTGACTACCACCTTAGCCTTTTGCTTGAACACTGAAATATTGCTGGTTTAACTGCTTCCATTCATCCATATCCAAGGACATAAGAGGAATTTGTTACATTCTTAACTTCTTACCAATCCAATGAGCATGTCGCATATCAAGAATTGCTAATTTCTCTTACACATGATAAACCTAGCTGTGCGCCACGCCACAACTGCAACTGATGTCAAAGCTTTATATTTCAAGGGGTTGAGAGAGACCTTTCAACAATGAAAATAATAGAAGGTTCCATTCCACCAACTGATGTCGAAGCTTTTTAATTTTTTTAGCATACTTGGCTAATTTTGAGTCCGCCTTGAATAGACTGGGAAACATATGAACCATTCTTTGTTCTTCTCCCATTTTTCTCTTTTTCTCTTGGGTTCCCTTCCCCTCACCTCCAATTCCTCTAATAAGGGGATTGGATCCCACCTTGGGCAGTGTTTTTGGGCAGGGGGTAGGGTGATCATTTTTACCTCCATGTGAGGAATTAGAGGAATTGGAAGGGGCAGCAAATTGGAGGGGATAACAATCCCCCCCCCCCCCCGCCCCCCCTTACTCTTCGATTTGAGAAAATAGGAAATAAACCACTGCTAAAATCCATGCTATTAACCAAAGAAGCATGGTTCCCCCAATAAAAATCAATCAGTAGCAAAAACTAACGGTAGAAAATAAAGGTAAAACCAACCCAAGTTGGTCCTTTTCCGAGCCTAATTGGTTGGGTGAGGTTTGGGCTAACCAACCACCCAAATGCAATCTCCTCCCCCCAACATATTGAAAATGGTATCCGAGAGAAGGTAGAGTTGAGCAATGAGAATGTATATGAAGGATAGCCATAGTTGTTTTTTCAATTGTACAAGACACTACAATGATTCTGTTCTGGACCTATATTATTTATTTGACATATCCTTAGAACAGAAAATAGGGTAGCTCAAGCCATTGCAGCTGAAGCTAGAAAAATATTTTAGACAGATGAATAGATCTCCACTAGACACAACCTGGGGTGTACTTCAGGCCCTGTGAACAAATACATTTACCATTTTCTTGGAAAGCACCCCTATTGTCTTTTTAGGCAATGCTTTGCTCTAAGTTATCACTAATCCCATCTCTTTTGGGATGCTCTTTTTTTTTTTTTTTATTTTATCAAGATGTCTTTTGAAATATAAAATTGGAACCTAAATTCTGGAATATCTGAAATTAGAATTCAAAATTCATTTTTCATATGGATATTGTGGCTACATGTGATATTTGTGGTGAGCAATGTAATGTATTAAAATCAAATACCAAGACTAATCCAGGAAGACAGTTCTTCAAGTGTCCTAATCACAATTTCTTTTTTTTATGTGGATTGACCGCTTAAGAATGTGTGAGTGTGGCAAAGGGTAGTGCAAAGTTCGAAGGTGCACTAGAGGACCTTCTGTGGGACAAGATTTTTGGTGTTGTCCATGTTCCACCTTAGAATGGCTATACAAATTTTTATTTTTTAAATATTTCATATATATCGATAAATCTAAGAATTTATTTACAAATATGTTTTTAACTTGTTTACAGGGAAAAAATGATGGTTGTGGGTTCTTCAAATTTATAGATGAGTCCATCCACAAGCTATCTGGAGGGATACTTCACAACAAAAATTAGAGTTTCCAAACAACAAACAAGGTTATGTGAGCAACATACAAAGACATTGGAGGAGGTCCTTGATGCTGTAAAAACACTTAATCTTAACAAGTGAAGTAGTATGGTAGGAGGGAAAGAGTAGATGTAGGACCAAATTTTGTGGCTTTTGTATTTAAATTGTATTCTGCACACAGAAACAGTTAATATGGATTTTTTACCATATTGTTGAAATAACTATTTTGGAAAATTGACTCATAGCTTTCCATATATGTTGCTCCAAACATCATTTTGTTATTATTATATATTTTAAATTATATTGATGTGGCTATAATCATATTTCAATTAATCATTTTAACATAGATGTGTATAGAATGACATTTTTGTAATTTAAACTTCAGACACATTAAATCAAGTTAATATTTTTTGCTAAGTGGCATAGCAATGACATAATCGTAAATTTAGGTTATATTAGGTTGGGTGGTAATTGAATATGATTAATTATTTGGGTACATTAATATGGTAATGATATTATTTTTTAATTATTGGTTAAAGTGTGTTGTACTTTTAAATTTAAGGTTTGGCAACTGACAGACTCAAGGTAACTAAACAGTTTTTCAAATACATTCTAGATGAATCCCACTGACAAACTCAGGGTAACCAAACAGTTTTTAAGAATGATCTAAGATGAATCCAACTAACAGAATCAAAGTAACCAAACAGTTTTTCAAAAAGATTCAAGTCATAGAATGATGAATAACCAAATAGTTTATTGTTCCGAAATACGAATTCATAGAAAGTCCATCTAGGGATCACCATCCAAAATCAATACAAGCTCCCACAGATTTACGCAACCAAACACGGTGTAAACCAATTCCTAAGGAGTCGGATTCTTGGTTCTCCAGGTCCTGCTGGATCAAACGAGCTTTCATCTCAGGTTTTGTAGAATATGTGGATGTTACATTTGCTTTGGTTCCTGAAGCATTGGCAGCTAGACAAGCTCTTCAAATTGCTGTTTCAAGAAAGTATAAACATTTAAATTTTGAGAGTGATTGCCTCCTTGTTAACCTTTAGAATGGATCGTTGAAAGATCCATATAGCCCATATCATATCAGATTGCCTATCGTACTTTCTGAGCTTCAACAACATCAGGCTTGTTCACCCCTTTAGCCAAGCAAACACTATGGCGGATCAGCTTGCTTCTCTTGGTTCAAGTCATAGATGTCTTGAAATATGGGATCACTTCCCACCCTCCTTTTTGTCTCTTGCTTTGTACTCAACTGTTGTGTCCTTTATCGGCTATGTTCTTCTAGTTGATTTAAATCCCTTCACCAGAATATATATATATATATATATATATATATATATATTTAAAGGCAAGTTTCCTATTATTTATCTAGGGTAAGAGTTTCCCACACTGCCCGTATGGAGAAAATCTCCCCCATCACACTAGTCACACCGTGGGAACAGTTTCATCAATAAGGACACTAGAAAAAATGTCACTGCAGACCCACATGGTCAGAATATGAGAAGGCGTTGAAAAGCATCCCTACACCGACTGCATGAGGATTTTTTTTCCCATTTATATTATAGTTCGGTACGTATATAAATTTTGGTGTTTTACGGGATCCATCACAGTGGTTGCGCAAATTGTGTTAGTGGGAAGGACCCCCCCCCCCCCCCTCCCCCTATTTTGTTGATTCAGTTCATCAATGGAATGTCAAAATGACTCAAAGGGGTTCAAACATTAGCAGGTGCCAAATACCTAATATCGTCTTTAAAGACACATCAGTATGATCAACAAAGATGATGTAATACCACATAATTCTTGAAAGTTGAAACTTACCTGTCTGAGAAGGATTCACACTTTTTGCCTTGCAAGACATGAAATACCTGAAAAAGCGTCCACAAGGTAGAACTGGGATATTTGACCTCATCTCTATGTTCATGCATCATCATGGAAATGCAGGTAGAATTAAAATTTAATCGTTAAAAACAGAGGCTACAGCCACAATAAGATTATAGCAATGGGCATATAATGGGTCCTCAAATTAAGTTATGAATGAGCATGCCAAGGGAATCTTGGTGAAAAAGCAGAGGTGCAAGAGCGTCTGGAGATTCAAATGTACAAGTGATTCTAGCTTTCTCAAATTCTACTGCACCAGTTAATACTGCCACTGATGAAGCAAAAGCTGTCCATGATTCCATTACTAAAACAGGATTCCTAGGCTGAAAATGTTCCTTTACTCTTTATTTTTTTCAAAACTTTCAGCTTACCGGGCAGTGTATTACTCCTACATAGCTGAATGGTTAGCCACAAAATTGCCTTCTCTATAAGTATGTGATAACAACAATGTCAAAACAACTGAAAAAGAGTAAACTGTTCCAATTAAATTTATTTTTAACCACTGAGCTTGAATTCTATGCAGATCTCAATTCTTATAATTTAAGACTGTTCCACAGACTGCGACTTGGCAGGACGCTGGCTGCTCCACCCATTCATTGCCTTCTCACAAGTCTCTAAAAGAAGAAAGAGAAAATTTAAAATAACAACCTCATTCCAAAGATCACCACTCCCACCCCACACCCCACAAAGAAAAAAAAAAAAGCCACAGGATCTAGCAGCACTGAGAAATCTGACAAACCAAAATTGACCTATCCACATGGCAGAGCAAATCAAGTCAGTGATTTTCGATTCTTCTCTTGGGGATTTGGCCTCTCTAGTTTGGTATGTTTAGGAATCCTTGGATCTGCCTCCAAACACTCGGAAAGCTCCAAAGACAAACACCAGTTGCCGTTTGGGGCTACAAGTTATGCTAATTCTTCAGACCAACAACAATTCTAATGAGCATATCAAATGGGCACAGGAATTAAGTAAGCACAAGACATAAGAAAATTTGGCACTCACCATTTGAATTTTCCACTTCTAAATGACATCAATGAAACCTCATCATCTTTTCTTCTTTTCGGCTTTTGAAAACTGCTGAATGAAACAGAACAACCAAAACAAGAAGAGTTGAGAACCCATGTGATGTCAGGGGAGGTGTTCCGAAAGTAAATTCATACAGAATTTGGTAGATGGTCACCCAACTACACCTACATTGTTTCTTCACTCCCTTTAAACCTATTGACCCTCAGCCTCACTTGGCATTGAGGTAAAAACCTTGAGTGATTATTTGATATGGCATATTTGCAATGGGATAAGCAAAGCAAGCATTGTGTATGAGTCTAGGGTTGATGAAGGCATTAGTCCATACATCTGGGAAAGTATGATTTGACGTTCCTGAGCACACAACAAATTTAGGAAAGTCCCACCATTGGAATGTAAAAAAGACATGGAGAAGAGCTTCAACTGCCTTGGGAAAGATCCCAGCAATGGAATGTAAAAAGTATTTCACTGTGGCGAAGATCCTCAACTGTCTCCTTCACAACCATTTATAGCTAGACCTATGATTATGGCATTAAAAAAGGCCACATCTTTGGTGATCATCTGATCAAAACCTCTATTACCTTCTCCTTACTCCCAGTCCATAATTCAATTTCATACATCCATGGCCCATCTCCATGTGGAAGACTTCTTGTGAATTACTTAAGAGCCAAACAACTTCATTTCCTTTAGCAATCCGTCCAATGTACAGTATATTGTTTCAATCTGATGGTGTGACATGGAGCCTACAAGGAATTCATGCACAACTCCATTAATACTGATCCAGCTACAACCAGGTTGTTTTTTTACTCCCCTTTCCCTCATTGATTCCCTTAATTCAGCTATATCATCCCATTGACGATTAACTGCATATATATTGGACAACATCACATAGCCAGCAGAATTATCAGGATCCACCTCAACAAGTCTTCTGGCAATATGCTGTGCCAAGTCTAGTTGGGAGTGGACCACACAACCTCCCAGCAAAGCTCCCAATACTGGAGCATTAGGCTTAACAAGCATGGAAGTAACAACCTCAAGGGCTTCTTCAAGATGGCCTACTCGTGCAAGCAGATCAATATAAGAAGCATAGTGTTCTACTTTAGGGGTGATGGAATAGCGTAGACTCATGTCTTGGAAAATGCAACGGCCTGCCTCTACCAGTCCTGAGTGATTGCATGCATACAACACACCTAGGAAGGTTGTATCATTGGGATGTATACCAAAATCGTCCATTGTTGAGAAAAGCCTCAGTGCATCCACCCCTTGACCATTTATAGCAAGACCCATGATCATGGCATTAAAAGAAATGACATCTTTAGTAACTATCCGATCGAAAACCTCTCTCGCCTTCTCTGGAGTCCCACATTTAGAATACATATCTATTAAGGCAGTGGCCAAAACTGTGTTAGACTCCAGAATACATTTCCTTCCATTTAATTTTACATATTCATGAACCCATCTCCCTAGACGTAAATCACCCACTTCAGCGCAAGCAGACAAGACACTGACCATTGTAACATGATTAGGTTTTGGATTAAACCCTTCCACCATCAATCGGAAAACACTCAGTGCATCCATGTGATGTCCATTTTGAACATATCCATTGATAATTGCGTTCCAAGGAAGCACACTCCTCCTTCTTACTCCCTCAGTAAGTTTATCAAACAACTCCCTACTCTTCTCAACTCTTCCCAATTTCCCATACAAATAAACAAGAACAATATCTATAAAATCACTATGTGTATTCTTGACATTATTATCATCGTTACCACTTAATTCTGAGAGAAGTTTCTCCCATCTCTGACTTTTTCCAATCTCAAGATTTGAACAGGCAGACAGAACGCTCACCATAGTATCATCTTCTGGCATCAAATTATCTTCAACCATCCGCACGAAAAGAACCAGAGCTTCTTCAGACTTACCCATCTGAGCATATCCAGCAATCAAACAAGTCCAAGAACACACCATTCCTTTCCCTGGCATTTCATCAAACACCCTGTGCCCCGAGAATAAATCTCTAACACCCTTTACATAAGCAGTAAGAAGCCCATTACAGACAACCGAATCACAATCAAAACCCAATTTCACAATGTGGGCATGAATTTGTTGGATGTTTCGGGCATCACTAGATCTAATACAGGCCTTGAGAAGGAAGGAGAAGGTAAAATCATTAGGCGAACGAGATTGAAATTTTAAGGCTTTGAAGAGGGAGAAAGCTTCAATGAAGAGATCGCTCTCAGCGAGGACTCGGATAATGCCATTGAAGGGGAAGATGTTGGGCTTTTGAAGATGGCAAAAAACGCGAAGAGCAGATTGGATTGGGTAGCGGCCAATGAGACGGGTGGCGATGAGATCGTCTTGTTCTGCACCGATACGGTAGATCTGGGCATGGATTTGTTGAAGGTGAGAGTGTAATACGTTGCCTTGGAGGAGGAGAAAGAGGTCTCTCAGGCAAGGGGAGGAAGAAACGGAGAAGGTTCGAGTAGGGTGAAGGAAAACGTGTAAAGAAGGGCAGCAGTGTTTGAACCTTGAAAGGGCGGGAAATAGAGAAACTGAAAACATAGTTGATGTCACCTACCTGAACTTTCAAATTTCAGTTGTGTTCCCGTTAGCTCACTTTATTCCATAATCCATAGATACAATCAAGTGCTGTGACCGGCTGGATTAGACTCCAGGTTTAAGAACTGGGAATCCGGTTCGGGACTACGAGCGGTCAGGCCAAGTCGGAAAGACTTTGATTACTCTAAGTTTATATTAGGGAAAGGAATCGAGATCCTCTAGTTCCGTCTGCCCATACTGCCGTGTGCGCCCTAGAAAGAGCATGACTGTAAAAATACCGCCCTTGCTATGTGTGGGCCGCACGGTAGTACCGGGCAAGCGGAAGTAGAGGATTAAGGAAAGAGAGTGATGGTAGTTGTAGATCAGGCTAGTTGTAAATCAACACGTGCTAACGCACAATGGTGGTGGTATTAGATCAGCTTGCGCTCATCGCCTAATCATCCAATTCACTCCAACAAACAGACATGGTTTAGTAGTCAAAGCAATTACGTCACTTTCGTGTACCCATCGGACGACAGCCTTTTCGGATACATTTCTATACTCAAATTTCATTAACAATAGTTAACCAATCCACAACTTCGTATAGTGAAGGCAAGTTTGTTAATCTTGGTATGTCCCATCCTAGCGCATGCCCTTTTAGGGATCTGTGTTGGTGTCCTCTATTGGAGCTGTGTGGGCGTCTCTAACTCTCTACACTTGGGTACCATTACAGACTCCAATCTAGCTCTGATACCAACTGATGCAGTCTCAAAAACGTGGATTATGAACTCTTCAAGGATTGTAGCAAATGGACAAAAACTCCAAGCAAAAGAAGTCAGGTTGTAGCACTACAAAGCTATGGGTAGAAACTGTCCAAGGTTTCAAATACTCAATTGAATAAAATCTTCATTATCAATTCAATGCCTTCTCCAAGAAATCCGATTTACATATATAGCCATTAAAACCATAATCTCAAGCCTCTAACCCTACTAATCCTATGACTAGTTTTAAAAGAGAAAATGAGGAAAGTTAAATCAAGGAACCCTTTTGACTAAGGATAGATTCCTTGCTAATGAGAAAATACAAAATAGAAACTAATTAATGCAATAAATAAGAAAATAAGTAAATAAACAAAGATTCAAATTATTCTCCCAAAATCCAAATCGCAGAGGGGCTGGTCATATGGGGCAGATTATGTCCTGTGACCCAAACATTGCGACAAAACATTTATAAAATTTATTTATAATTTTACAAATTCTTTGTAAATCTTTAGGGAGAATGTTCTCTGTGTCGCAACATAGACTGCGCCCAGGCACATGGGCCTACCACTTAGGGGTCAGGGTGGTCATTGCACCCATCCTCATGTGCTTGGGCACAGCCTGCGCTGCAACACAGATAACAACGCCCCAAATCTTTAGAATTAAACCATTGAACTTGAAATTTTCGTCCAATTAAACTTAGAATTCTCTCTCGAGATATAATCTCCCTGTGTAGGATGTGAATTCCTTATTAAATATCATTTTTGTTCACATGCAAATATAGTGGACCCAGTGTAGCGATGTATAGCCAATCAGATATAGACATCAACCGTATGTAAACTAAGGTACAAAGTGTCGGTATGCAACGATAAAACCTCTCTGGTCTGGGGACCACACAACTATAGTTGGAATCCTGTTACACTGAATATTCAATAGTAAACCATGTAGGATTCTAGAATAATCGAGTCCAATACACACACAAATGTATGCCCACATTTGTATCAAGAATCTCTATTCTCAAAAACACACAATGCGACAACTATGAGACCAGAGAGTCCAACTCCATCCCTAATTGCAAACACTTTGAGGTTATACCTCTGAACACATTATCGCTCATAAAATATAAATTAATTAGAATTAAATTATTTATTTTGAATTTGATGGATAAAATATCCAAAATATAGTTATGTGAAGACTCATTCACAACACCCAGACCATGTATCCAAATTGAGCCAGCCTCGATTGGGAACATGTTGTCAACAAGATGAAATTCGCAATGGTTTTGCTTGTTTCAAAATAATTTGTGGGATTTGTTAATAACTAATATAAAATTGCCAAAGGGTTAAGAAAATGAACTGATTTCGTATTCTCTAACGATAAAAACAATTTTTCTTATCATCCGAGAATGAGAAATTGACCTAAAATGCATACCAAACCCTACTTAAATTTGGGGTTTTTCATCATCAGAAGGAGGCCAAATCCACTTGGAATTGATGGTGACCAATCCGGCATTTACTAAGTGCTAACCAGTCTCAGGCGCTGAGTTCCTTCAAAAACTCAGCCAAATCAGGCTCATGATTCAGCTGAGTCAACTCGGAATCTGAGCTAATCAATCTCATGTCTCACTCTGAGTTTTGAAACTTAATTTCCCTAATTTATTAATGAAAAGTGGTCAAGGAGAGTCCTAAGTATAAGGTGAGGTTGAAAAGGGTTTCACCTCCTCTTTATTTTGTTTTTCTTTACTTTGGTTTAAAATATAAGATTAACCTTTTCAATATTTAATTACCAAAATGTCCAAAACTAAGATATCATCTTGGACTACTCAAAAGGTCTCATTGGGAATTGAATAACATTACCCACAAAAAGAAACATACCAAAAACCCACGGACAAGGTTCCTTAACCCCCTTCTCCAATCAAAATTTTCTCTTCCAAATAAGGGGAAAAAAATTTGGATATATCTAATGCACCCACTGGTGTGGATCTTTATCGCCCCCAGTACTGGGGGTGCTGCTGTGCGCATCGTGAGACGCAGCAGCACTGGAGGCGATAATTTTTCCACTGGTGTTGGAAAACTAATTTATGAAAACTATTTCAAATTTTAGTTGAAGATGTCTAGCTTCATCATTTCACTATCCATAATCCATTATAGGACCACAACTTGATTATTTCAACCTTTGAAGCCTTCTCTCTCCCCCTCAGTCCTTCCCTCCTAAACCCTTCAAATAATGCATGCCTGTATCATTTTCCATCATTATCATCACCATCATAGACATTCATCCAGAAAAAAATAATTATATGGAAAAACAATCTCTACTTGGTGGTGTTTCCTACACTTTCTCACAGGGCACCATGAAATAACGTCTCTACCCCTTGCGTATCCAGGGTGCTCCCCCATTGACCTAGACGCTTGGGTAGAGACCATTCGACTAAGTGGAGATCTCTTGCCCTAATTATATTTATAAAAACCCATGATAAACCTAATCAACTTGAGGATTGAAATGAAATATAGATGCAAATGAAAGGCAAAAAAAATTTTGAATTAATCCTTTTTTTTATTCTATTAAGTTATAAATCCCTTCTTTTCTTTCTACATTATTAGTTCAAGAGCCAGTTTCATATTTTCCCTACCAAACAGTATTATACTTGCCAAATTAATTAGATGACTTCTCTCATTTTGTTACACCAGAATTCATCAAATTTAGAACGAGGAAGATCAAAACAATTAAGCACAAAAAACCAAAAAAAGACTATAATCACTAAGTACTCTTCTTGTGACAGTGAGAGTTGTGAAGTAATAACATCTTCTTCACAACCTTCACCATAGTTAACAAACTTGGTTTCCTAGGAGATAAAATAGCAGTACTACTTGTTTTACTCATCTTCCATGCCTTCACACAATACAATTCTGTTTTCTGATCTCCAACCACATCTGAATCCAGTTTGTATTCGCCGTCGCCGCCGTCTTTTCTTTGTAATCTCCCTCCTTCTCTGTTCTTATCCAATGAAGAAATTCGCCGTAACTCGTCGTTGAAGTTCTCCCACAACATATCCATCCTCTCTTCATCTTCTTTAGTGATACCATCATCCTTTGCTGATTTGATCTTTGTGTAGTAGCCCTTTCTTCTATGGTGTTCTTCTTCTTTTTCTCTCTCTGTAGTACTGATCACATAAGATGAATCATCAGAGAATACTTCATAAGAAACGTTCCATAAAGATGGTGAACCCATAAAGCGAGGGATTGGCTCAGTGATTGTTGGAAAGCTGAAATCATCAGAAACCATGGTTTGTTGGATCATATATCCTCCACCTAAAGAGCTAAAGAGGCTAATTGGGTTATTAGGGAAGAGAAAAGGGAGGTTTTGGTTACAAGAGTAGGAAAGTTCAGCTCAACTGCTAAACTATAAAAGTTTAGATTCTTCTTCTTCTTCTTCTTCTACTAAATTTTTTGTTGCTTATGGGTCCCAATCTTGTTGTGATCATAGAGAGTCTAGAGAGAGAGAGAGAGAGTCCTTTTCTCCTCTGTTTTAAGTCTTCCTCATATGCTTTTTTTTTTTGATGATCTGTGAAAGATACATATAACCCCCAACACAAGTTCAAAGGTGTACCAAGAAAAAGTAGCCGTTAGCCCAATCCACCATAATAAATTAGTTGGTGATAGCCACTCCTTAATGGGGATTTTAATTGGTTCTATCCATCCCCTTCATCATAAATTATTCCCTGTCCGCGACGGTTCCTACAGTCCTCTAACAAGAGGGGGTGGATCCCATCAGACAGAGTGTTCGATCAGTGGTGGAATGGTCATTTTGTCCCTCTTTTAGAGAATTGTAGGAACTGTACTGGACAGGACTCATAAGCGATAAAGATCCTTCCATTCTACAGTCAAACCATTTATCCGTTGAACGATCGTGACCGTTTGATATGTCATGATCATCGTCGATCAAACGGTCATGGAATATGTGGGTCCCATCCATTATAGAAAGTAGAGGGAGATCATATTCGGGTGCTGTGCTCACACTGGAATCAGGAATGTGGAATTCTAAGTCAAATGAGTCTTAAGGGTCATTAGAGATGTGGGCCCTATAAAAAAACCTACAGAAAAGGAATGGCTTTTTCTGTAGAGGCCAGAGGGGGACCATGGAAGTTGGGTCATTAATTTGGAATTTAAACAAAGTACACTGGTAGTTGATCAATTCCACAAATTGGTGTTCATGGTAGGGAACCATTCTAACCGTACACGTGTCATAAAAGTACATGACTGGGACCTACATTAATTTTGCCTTAGATTGTTAACGACCTTCAACTACTGGAGAGTACTAACCGTAAAAAACACAGTTCTAATAGGACCAAAGCTCCGGTCGTACTGATGGTCTTAGATTAAAAGAGGATGCCAGACCAAATGGTCCAACTGGCTGGACTAGGTAAAGCACCTTTACTTCTTTGGTTCACCCGAGTAGGAATGTTAACCGGTCGGTTATTGATTACATAATCGGTCCTCAAAGCCAAAACTGAGAACAGTTAAAATAACCGGTCGGTGGGTCATCGGTCTTCAATCGGTTTTGACTAATTTGTTTTAATCGGTCGGTTAAGGCCTTTTTTGGGTATGTTCTGCCTAATCAATCCTTAATCGGTCAGTTAATTGTTTTGTTTTTGGTCAATGCTAATTAATTGGTTATAATTGGTCTGTCTGTCGGGTTAATCAGGTTGGACCGAGATTGACAACTTAACCTAAAACTTAGGTTTTTAATTAACAGATGTTTTGGTGTCAATTTTATCCGGTCGGGGCAGTCAGTGTGGGTCTGGGTTTGACACCAATTTGACTCTCCTCCAGTCGTGGCGGGAGCTGGAGGGTCCATCCCAGCAAAACAAGGGGAGTTTTGGTCATTTCACAGGTGGAACCTAAGTGGGCCCCCATGTGAAATGACCATACCCCCTTGTTTTTTGCTGACTGGACCCTCCAGCTCCTACCACGACTAGAGGAGAGCCGGATTCGTTTGACACCCCTAGACCCGAAGAAGCCTCTCATGTAACAATTCGATTCCTCTACTTCCGCCTGCCCCTACTGCCGTGTGTGCTCCACACACAAGCAAGGTGGAATGTACCACCTTACCCCTGCCCAAATGGGGGTAAGGCGGTACTTTCCACCGCGCTTGTGTATGAGGGGCGCATGGCAATACCGGGCAGGAGGAAGTAGAGGAATCGGATCCCTCATGTAAAGCCTATATTTGCCACGTGGCAGATAGGATGGGAGCAAATTTAATGGAATGGTAGCACCCAAGGTCTCTTAGCTACATGTTAAATTTCATCTCATATAGAATTTGCCAATTGGCAGAATAAATTATGTTATGATAATCCATTAAAAAAATAATTAAAAAAGGTAAATGAGGGAAATACAAGAAGAAAATGTTAATAAATGAAAGCCAAAGTAAATGCTCAAATTTTAGTTGCAAATTTGGAAAAAAATATGGGGTAAAAAAATGTTGTCTAGTCGTGTGGTTCCAATGCTCAGACACAAGACCACATGAAATAACAGTTCAGTCTCCACTGAAAAAAAAAAAATTCCATTCAAACAATTCCTCCAACATGTGCATTTATTCACCCCAATGATGATGCAAGCGCTACATGATCAGACAGCAGTCTCTTGTCCAAAAATTATTTTAGCTTTACGAAATTGGCTGGTTAAACTAGAGGATTAAAACAAAATAAAAGAATTGTCCGGTTATAAAGGCTATGGTCATACATTAATTTAATCTGATCACATCACTATGTTGTGATTTATTATTATAATTAGGACAGGTCAGTTTGAAACCTTTCTCTACCATTCTTTCTTTGAAGGAAATAATGGTGCATTCAAATTAAAGTGAGCTTTGGGATTCTTTTCATTATCAGCTCTTGCATGCAATTATTGGCCGGTGCAATAATTGGGTCATATCGAAGATCTAATATAGTGATGGCCCTAAAGAAAATTACCTTTATGTAGTAAAATAATCGGTTTTCAAATTAAATTCAAATATTGTAATTGTTGAAATTAAATGATAACTGTACATTTCTAGAACTAATGAGTCCCTTCCTTACTAAATATTGGGGAGGTTCCAGCTGGGTCTGTAGGGAAATCTTTATTTTTTTGATGTACATATTTAGCAAGGGATGATAATTGGGCAGGTTCAGTATATGGGCCATCCCTTACCTTTAAGTGTCTTTTAATAAACCCCTAACCTACTAAAGGATAATTATTATAAAAAAAGAGGAGAGGGGAGGGGAGGGGAGGGGAGGGGGTTGGTTTTGGGAGTGGGGAAGTACTGGTACATGAACTATTAATCTTCAAGTTGTAATTATGTTCTTTTATCTATATTCCAAGGTACGTCAACTCTATAGCTGATACCTTGGTTAGGAAGGCTTTATCAGTTGCATGTATGACAGTTTGACATATTTCCACTCCCTAGTTGCTTCATCTTTGCGAGGGTGAAGCACTGAATGACTCATGTTTTTCTCATCAATAAATCCATTTTCTACCAAAAAAAAATTGTAATTATGTTTAGGAGGGTAGAGGTTACTTTGTGTCATATAGGGGGGATTTATCCTTTCGACCCCTTCTTGTGAGGGAGGGGACAAGACTCTGCATGGTGGACGGTTGTTGCACTGAACCTTTTGCCTCATGAGACCAAGTTTTCCTACACCCATGGTGAATGGGAGTCTATTGGCCACACATGGCTTCAGATAGGCATGGGTGGGTATCACGAGGGTATTTTGGGGAAAATACTATAATCCCGTAGGGGTTTGTGAACTCTAGGATAGTGTGGGTGAACATTTCTACACGGTGAATAAAAACTCTCTTTAACTTTTTTTCACTTATTAGAGTGAAGCAATGAAAATGTTTAAAAATAATAATTCTTTTAAAGTTTTAGAACAGTTGAAAATACAAAGGAGAAAATTCAATATATAATTGATCGGATAATTGAAGTTGAGCCACACATTTGACATGTGATTAATATGTATCCTTTTCCCATCCAGTTGTCTTGATTGACCTTCCAAATCGATATGCCAGATGGCGGATATTGGGGAGCTACAACTGCCTTCTCTATCAAAATGCCCCATGTTGTTTCCCGTCTGCTTGTTATATTTTACCTTATATATATATATATCCAAGTCATAGTTATTTACGATACACATTCAACTATCATCTTATGTGTGTCTCTAATGTTGGATATATATTTATATGTGTGTTCATCAAATCCATTTTAATAAAGACTGAGTTTATTAATTTGGCGGTGTCAGTCTCCATACTCATAAGTCTGTTATGTGATGTTAAGTGGAGAGACTAAAATATAATAAAAGTTTGGATAAATTATACGTCACCCCCTGGTTTTCAAACGAAACTCAGATCACCCTCTGATTTTTGAAAAAACTCAAATCACCCCCTGATTTAGACCCCAATGTGACAAATTAATCCCTAATGTTAGATTTATGTCATTAAGTAATACTTGTCTGTCCTTGTTTCTGGCATAAATATCTGTCTGTCTTAGTTTTGAGCCATATTTCCCCTAGTTTCGATGGGCATGCGTTGAAACCACCGAAATATGATCGAAACCATCGAAACTCGGTCGAATCTAGAGATTTTATAAAATCCCCCTTCAACTCGTCTCAAAAACCTAGGAAACCGAGTTAACTCGGTGGTTTCGATAGGTTTCGGTCGAGTTTTTGTTCCATGCATCTTACATGAATTGTTCTTATGTGAGAAAATGGATAAATCGTCAGAACACCCTTTTGGATCATACCCTTGGTCCAATCACAATTTTTTGTATTAAAAGAGGCTTTGTTATAATTATAATGGACATGAGAAACTTAAGTTACTCTTATGAGTTAAGAATTCAAAATTGAATGAGGAATATTAGAGAGAGAGAATTTCTTCTCCACTAGGGTTTCACCATTGAAGGAAATTCCTTTTTAAGGCTGTGACGGAAACAAGTGTTGCTTACCATAAGGGGATTTGCCTTTATGAATCTTAAGATAATCATAACCCCTCTTTTTTATTTTATTATTCAAATGTGTCATTAGTAGTTCAGGTTAAGAAAATATTTGGGTCTCACTGATGAAGATGATATCGGGAAGTTTAGTTTTCCAGCATTTGAGGCTGGCTCCATCTTTCCCCACTTCATTCCCTCGCCTCTTCTCTGGCAAAGATGGTCATGATCTCCGTCGTTTGATTCCATGTGCAGTTGACAAGCACTATTATCAGGAACCTGCATTGCTCAAGTCCTCATTCTTACAGGAAAGATGTCTGCTAGTGTTTAACATAAATGTTACAGACTCAAGGTTTTAAAACTCGGAATCGGTCAGAGACGATTCCGGGCTGAATTGGTTCAAGAATCGAAAATCTAAGCTGTCTTATGGTGAAAATCAAATCAGTTCAGGAATCGTGAATCGGTCTGATTCAAGATGGATTTTAAAGAAAATAACTAGAAATTTAACCCCAAACCTGTTTAGGCCTCACATGCCAAGACCCCTCACAGAAGCCATGGATCCATCCCAAAACAACACCTAAATTTAACCTCAAATCTGTCTAAGCCTCACCATATCTAGCAGCTCTGCTAACATATCACATATCTAGTGAAAAATAAACACCATCAAGTTCGTAGGACCTGAAAAATGAAAATTGTCCCTGTCAACCCTACAGCGTTGGGTTGAGTTGTTTTCTGCCTCGATGAAATACCATAATTAACCAAACAAAAAGAATAATATCAAATGGAATTGGTTCACCATGGCCAGCCGCAACATGACTAAAAAGTCATAAATTTAACAAATGAAGTCTATAATCAACAACTGTACTGCAAGCACCTCATCAACAGTAATGCCTTCTGAGTATCATATCCTACAAAATAAATGAATTCACTGCACATGTAGCATTCAACAACAATCTCTCTTTTCTTCTATGTGCAAATACCACTGATTTCATTAAATTTTGATTCTAAAATACACTATGTATCACCTTACATTTGCCGAAATCCCTCACAAGCATCGAGGGGAGAAATTGGAGGGTACCAGCCCTTTGGAATAAGCCATCATCTCATTTTGATCCAAAAAGACCTCCTGTTCTCTAATTGTATCTAAAAAGAATATGCTGGTGTGCATCAAACATTTGATGGAGTACAGGTTGGTGACATTCAGGTCGCTCCCCCAAAAAAAGTATGAAAGATAGCACGATGAATTAACCAGGTACTACGGCAACCGCTAGGATTCTGGGCACTTAAGGGGGATGCCTTCATCATAATCATCCACTTCTGTGAGTTTAGAAAGGCGGAAAGAGGTCAGTGGACCTGTAAGGGCATGCACCAATGGTATTGTTTCAGTAGTGCACAAAATCAAGTCCACATTAATAACACAGAAATAGGAGAAATGTTAGCCCTACCCGCCTCTGAAGTGGATGAGTTTATGGCTTTCTACACTGTGACACGTGTATCATCTAAAAAGTGTTACTGTTGAACAAATATATATTGGATAAAGGGATAAAATAATTGAATTCATTTTTGGGTAAGATAAATTAAGCAGAACAGTGTCATCTTCAGACTGACCTCTAGCAACCGATACCCACCAGTCCAGCACGATATGAATGGCTTGTAAAGTTTCCCTTGAGGAGATAATATATGGGGATAATAAGAGAAAAAAGACTGAACAGGAAACGAAAGAGCATCACAAAGCCCTCAGCATCTTCATCAAAGCCAAAGACTCTGTGCTCTCTCTCTGACCATTGGTGACCAAATGCCAACCATTCGAAGTGCTGCCAAGATGACCACCCCCCCTCTCCAACACCCAAAATTTAAAAAAAAAAAAAAAAAAGAAGGTAAAAGGGGGTAGAAGAGAACCTCAAATTGGAGCTTCATCTCTTACCCAGCTTCCCTTCACCTCCACCACTTGTCTGGTAATCTTTCTAGGGGCAGCAGACAGGTTATGCAACAGTTTCATGCTCTGTTGATAGCCATTGCACCTTTGGCTTGCCGTAGGACGGAGAGGGTGCATCTTTTGATCTTCCTTGATGGGAAGAGAGAGACTAGAATTTTGAAAATAGGATAATAAGAGATGGAGAACAGAAAGGGAGGAAAGGAGAGAACAATAATGCAGTTCTCAGCCCAGAGAATTGAAAGGTCGAAGGATGACAAAAACAAGGTACCAGTTCTAATTTCTCTTTGTACCCATTTCTGAATTATTATTTTTTTCACCTCTTATGTATACAGGATTATATATAACAAGTTGCAAAGAGAACACGTGTCACAAGGCATGTAAGCTCTACTCGCTTCGGAGGCAGGCTACGGTTAGCATTCCCCAATGAGAATAAATAGGGCAAACAAGAAAAATATATACCATCAGCCATGTCCTTGGTTTTGTGAAGAAGAAATGTACCAGACAGAATAGTCACAAACCCACACATTTCTGTGACAATCTGAGTTGGATTTTGCCGATCCCAGTCCTGAATAGGTGAAAGGACTAGTCAAATTTTTGTAACATATAAATTTAAATTCAATACTAAATTTCAGCAAAAGGTCATCAAAATATTAAATTGCATGGAATCAGTGGACGAGATTTATGAAACCAAGAATCCAGGATGGAAAAAATAATCGAAAAATAACATTCAAATTATACTTTTTGAACTCGTTGGGTAACCCGTAATATGTCTCTACCAATTAACAGTGATATTGCTATGAAGGATATTGTTGACACTCATGTTGGGTTCACAAAACGAAGGGCCAAACTGAACCTATGGTTCAAGATTGGGTCAAGAAGAGAAGATGGGCCTGCTATTTTGTGTTTGGTTCAGTTTATTGGGTCAAACTGGACCTATGGTTCAAGATTGGGTCAAGTTGGTCTTAATTTTGAATGTCCAATGGGTTATATGGGCCATTGGCTTAGTATTTTTGTCTATTATAATGGGATAATTTTTTAAACCCAAATATTAAGGATTTGAGGCCTATACGGGAATAAGTAGTTAGTTTCTTTTTTGAAGCAGGTCTAGAAGCCTTCTATTTTGTTTTCTCTAAAACTATCTTTATTGTGCATGAAGAGTTACTATTTTCTTTTATCATTGCAAGGTTATAAATAAAGGACCAACGGATCATACTACACCATGACTTTGACAAACTATAGCACTATGCTTGTTAATTCTGTGTGCGATGCAGAAAGCTCTTGCGAGAGGCAATAGCAACCTTGGTGGGTTGCCAAGATGAATGGTGAGATGCTGGTCGAGTTATAGGTGGAGGGCCTAGTCCATACCTCTTCATTTCTCTATCTTCTCTTTTCTTCCAAGGTCAGATTCTGTTCTTCACTCTTGTGCATATTATTTTCTCTGATTTGTTCGCATGAGTACTATTCTGTCCAATAACTGTTGTCTGAGTTTCTCTTAATTTTTTTTTGGGCCAGATTCTAATGCTGCAGATGAATCCAAGACATCCCATCAATCCCTCCAATTGTTTGTAGTTTACAGCCTTCCTTTGAAATCTAGCGGCAACCCCATATTTGCTTGGTTTCTAATTCTGTTCTGCTGTTTTCTATTTTTTCTATACCCACTTATTAATTTGTTTTACTTAATTCACAATTCCATTCACCATTTTCTATTTTGATTTCATTTGTTAATCTATACATTAGTTTCTGTTTTCCCAGTGGTTACTAATTCTAAAATCCCACGTTTTAGCAAGTTACTAATTTGGCATTCTCTTGATACCCTCAAATCTGACGGTTGGATGGACACCAAGTTTCTCTGCAACGTATTAATCCCCTCTCCTAGACCACTAGAACAGACTTTGGTCCACATCAGACCCTTCCCGGCCAGGTTGCTAAAACCTCTCTTATTTGAGTTAAACTTGACTTATAGTTCTAGATCACTGCTGGTACTTCTAATCCCAGCCATTGGGTAATTAAATAGCCACCAATATTTTTCTACCAAAAAATTAAAAAAAAAATAGCCACCAATATTTCTCAGCTAAAAACCAATGTAAATGAAAAAGATATATTGCTCCTAAAGTTCTACCTCCAGTCTCAAACTTGAAACCTAGAATACCAAGAACCCCTTGGAACAGTAGTTGCCTTAGACACATAAGACAAACTTTATTACAATGTAGGTCAGCCCAATATGGACAACCCTCATCCAATTCAGCCCCATAACATGAGACACTATACTTTCTAGGTTTTAAGATAATAGAGGTTTTAACCCAAAGGAGGAAAAAGGGAAAAATATGGAAAACAAAAGAACCTTCCAATGTAAGGACCCAAAGTGCATGGAAAGCAGTACAAGATAAAGCATGATCAACTCATATTCTATAGGATATTCACAATCCATATTACAAAAATAACTTATCAAAAATAAAAAGAATATTTCAACGTGAAGAGCAAAACATTGATAGCAGTTCCAGATACGTTTTTAAAACATGATATGATAGAAATTCATAATGATATGCATATAGGCTCCATATGAGATTTCTGAAGAAATCTTTGATCTCATTGTATATCTGTAGAAATTTGTGCCACCTTGATTTTCAAGAAGATGATGGTTTGATGGAGGAATGAGAAGCCAAATTTTGGAGCATAATGAAATCAATCCGACATAAGTCTAGCAAATTATCAATGGGTTTTCTTCCAAGTCAGCAAGCCTTGAGAGAACAACTGACAACATATACACATTTAAAAAGTCCCAAATATCATAGTTGTCAAGGCGTCATCCAGGTGCCTTGGTCGCCTAGGCGGGTGCCTAGGACGGCTTGGTCGCCTAGTTGGTGTCGCCTGGAATTTGGACCCTCTCCACCGCCTTGGGAAGCCGTGACAACTTTGGTCCCAATTGGTTCAAGGGCTCAAAATTCGGATCTCTAAAAGAGGAATGAAGAAGGTAAATAACACCAAATTGCCTAATGAGTGAAGGCCAGAAGGTGAAGGTGTCCAACCCCTTGGTGGTATTCTTCACCATCCATTAGAAGGGCCCATCAAGGAAAAAAGATGGCATACAGTCACACATGCAATAGTAGGTACTAGTCATTTGTGGTCATTTAATTCTCATATATTCAGCATAGAATTGTCTGCATGCATCACATCAGCAATTCAGCACAGCACCAACATAAATTAAAGTTAAAATTCTGATGAAATTTCAAGAACTGAAAACAATTGACATATTCAGGTCTTTTTATATGCAAAATCCGATTGTATTAATATAGGAGGAAAAGAGCAACTACACCAGTATAGGAAAAAAAATTGGCAAGACTTTTTACACCGGGAGATATATATAAAATCAACTTAAATTTAGAACTAGATACCCAACCAGACACAGCCCTTTCAATATCTGCAAATGCCTTAGATGCTTGAGCCCGTTGCAAAATGAAAAGAGAGCCAATATCAGCAAAGAATTCAAGTATCAATCTCAAGATCATTGACTAAAAGCCTCAGATCTTCTCGAAGCATGACCACCTTTCTTCTCAGACAATAGATTCACTATAAGTAAGAAGAAACTTCCCTCCTAGAAACCGAATTTGATCTTCCAAAGCTTGATGCTCAAAAGATCAGCCCAAAATTCAAGCATCAATCTCAATACCAATGACTAAAAGCCTTAGATTTTGTCAAAGCATGACCACCTTTATTTTCAAGACAATAGATTCACTACAAGTAGGAAGAAACTTCCCTCCTAGAAACCGAATTTGATCTTCCAGAGCTTGATGCTCAAAAGCTCAGCCCAGAATTCAAGCATCATCCTTTCATCATACAGACATAATTCAATAGTAGAAATCCCATGCTTCAACATAGACTGTTTTATAATTTCAGAGAAAAAGAACATACTCTCACCAAGACATCCAATTGTTGGAAAAAGACCATCCATAAGAAACCAATCTCTAGCATATCAGAAAAGCTGGTAATAGTGCCAAATACATGAGGGAAATTCATTCAAGGCCCTGTGTAGATAACTTATCACGATGGTCCACCATTTTGAGCCACATGGCTGGATGATGAGTTGATTCTGACCATTGGATAGACAGCTCTAGGTCAGGATTAGCCAAGTCTCAAGTTTTAGAACCTAATTCAATGACATTCCATCCCATAAATTCGCATGCATCCTTCTAGTATCAGCCATCCATTAATGCCCGTGCACCCTCCTTTAATTCCTAGTATTTCAAAACTTTACTTTGTCATTTGGCATTATCTGCTTGGGCTGAAATTTGACATATAGGTAGGGGACATTGGGGTCTAAATCTGAGCCTCATCCGATCCGCCACATGGCAGATATTGGGCCATTGAGACAAAAATAAATAAATAAATAAAAAACCTTTGCCCGATACATAATGACAGATCACAATTACCGGACACCACTGAGGGATACAACCAAAAAGTTATAAAGAAAAAGAAGATTACTGCAAAAGCATAATATCATTCTACAATCCAAGAAAACAACTCACAAAACACCAAACATTCCAAGATGATATTCTGATAAACATGTGGCAGTGGACTACTACTCCCCAAGGTCAAACCAATTCTGGTCAAACATTATTTTTATCCAAGGCCATCCAGTAGCCTTCTGTACTCCTCCAACATGGTAGCAGGAGGATCTCTCTTATCATTATATCATACTTAAATCCCTGATGTCTAGGCTTCTGAAGAACTCTTGCACTTAATCCTCCAATCTTAATACCCAGATCTCGATTAATCTTTCTAAACATCTCAGGAAACCACACAGGAAACCACATTACAAGCATTCCCAGACTATCCTGGATGGACACTTGGTTCCGAGTCTTCTGAACATGGGAAAGATTGGGCCTCCCAGGAACTTCCCTTTCAGTATTACTATTATATAAGAATAGGGCATGAATTCTGATCAATCCAATGAATGAGTGTTACCCCTTAAAAGCTTCATTATTTTGATTCCCCTGATTCTTCCTACTGGTTTCATAACAGGACAAGTGCTTCCAAAAGTGCTGGATATTGGATCCCCAAGTCCACCCAACCCCAGTGAATATTTCTCTATCCGCACATGAATCACAATTAAAAACATGTCCACCTCCCTCCTGGTATTAATACCATTCCATCATATCACCTGATATGGATTTGAATTTAAATTCGAATTCAAATTGGAACCCAAATCACCTAACTCACAAAGGTATATACTTCCTGGTGTATTACTGTATTCTAGGTGTTGTAATATAGTGCAACATAAATTCCAAATGAACACGAGACGGTTATCATTCAGCGCTCTCTCTCTCTCTCTCTAAAATCCTGATCCGCTTCCCACTTCTCATCTATGCTATGGTTAGAATCTCTACCGTCTATTCCTCACACGGATGTTCCTTAGACCTACCTTATCCTCCTAGCCGCCTCCACATTTCTGAGAACTTGATACTTCCTCCACTTCAAGGGCAACCTGAACCTCATATCTAGAAACCTGAAATTGATCAGAAAGATCTCCACTACTGGTCTGCTTCCTACAATCAGTCATCCTCAGGCACCCACATGCTTTGCCAAATGCACCAAAAATTTCATCAAAACCACATGCAAAGCTATGCCAAACACACTAATCAAATGTTTCCTTACCTTTGTCATATTCTATTATAAAGAGGATTCCACCTCTGCAATCATAACAACCCTGAAGAAAAAATGTCTAATTTTGAAAAGTTTACCATCTCCAACAATTTAGTTGTTTCAAGATTCAACACACTATTTGAAGAAAAAAAAACACTCTAACTTGCTGCAAGAATCAAGATTTAAAACCAGGGGGTGAATATATATTCTGAGAATTAGGAACAATTCTCTGAAGAATTAATTCTTTTCTAGCAGTAAATAAGCTGGGCCATTCCTGGCGACTGATTGTCATGCACAACTTCGTCACCAAATAAAATGAACTGCAACACAGTAGTCACAATAGATTAATTTAGGAAAACGGGATATATCTATAAGGTTATATTGGATTTCTGGTTCAAGCAAAACCATCAAACAGAAGGCAATCACTAACTGATCGACTGCAATGGATCCACTAAAGTGGTAACTGGGTTCCATATTATTTTCTGTTTTTTTATACCAAAAGAAGATATTAAATATTTGACATGCATGATCTAAACCCACTCAGTTATCATATGGAATGTTAAGCAGATATGACAATTGACAAATATCGATATACTTCAATCAGCAGCAACTGTTACCTTAAACATGATCACACTGGCCAAAATGGTTAATGATGTAAACATCACATAGTAGATGGGTGATACAACAGCAGTGTTGAAAGTATCAAGTGCCTGCAATTAATATACAAAATGGAAACTTGTTTTAACTACAAAGAATAAAAAATCAAAGAATTAAATTCCAAACAAAACACCAAGGTTTTTTGTGTGTACGCATGGTCTAGTATCGCATGCACTGAGGGTGGTATTTGAAATAGAATTACATATGATTAGGATGTCAAGATCAAAGACGTCAAAGGAAAGTTAACAGCAACAAGCAGAATTTAACAATTCTTGCGTGTTCAGTTCCTAACTAATGGAGTAAGGTTTGTGGATTTTGTCTTTAGTAGAGACGTGACAAGTTACTAAACCTATAAGTAAAAAATTAGCTGTGCCAATGGACCAGTCCAAGTTGAAAGATATATTCCCGGTATATACTGTTCCAATTTCCTGGTATTGTTCAAAACCGGCAAGCAAAACCCCCCCTCCCAAAAAAAAAATTTGAAAAAAGGTGATGCTTCCTAATTTCTAGGTGAAGATACGCAAGAAAAAACATTTAGTGTCCGGATACACTAGAAGTTTACCTATATGAATTAGTAAGATACGCAAGAAAAAATATTAAAATGCTTTCTTCTTCCTCCGGATCTCCCCCCCCCCCCCCTAACCCACAATTCAGTTTTGCTACAGTCCCTTATAGTTTTGTGCTACATTAAACATCTTTTGCTATTTTATTTACCTGAAAGGTTGAACAATCATGCTATACCTCTCAACATGAACAGGGTATGAATTTGCCAAATATGAGTGAAGATACTGAAAAATTAGAATTACAAAGAATGAAAGAACCTAAGAATACCTTTGTTGAGTGACCTAATAAGGATTGGTCAAGTTAGGTATACCAAGCTCACTGTTTGCACCAGTGAGTAAGAGTAAAATGGCCCAAGAGACAGATTCTAAGGAAAAAAAGAGGACTTAGAAAGGACACAGGAAGTGATATAACTTAAAGACTACAAGAACATTTTGAAGGAAATAAAGTAAAAGAGGACATATTGATGCTAATCCACATACTTAAGGCAACAAAACCTTTTCACTGCATAGACTGAAAACCTTCGAGGTTTAGGCCAGAGTATCTCTCATATCCTTATTCTTGAACCCCTTAAGCCAAATTGATTCTGGAAACATGGTATTCTCCGAACCTAATCATGCTTCATGAGCTCAATTTAGAGTCAACTGCTACTTATTAAAACAAAACAAAACCAAAAAAAAAATTTAATTATTTTGAAGTCAGATAAGCAATTTATCCAACTTCAAATGGCAATACATGCATGAGCTTAGTCACAAGATCAACTTGACCTCCATAGCAAAACAGTTGTAGTGCTCAACAATTCTGAAAAAAACATCCTAATCATAGGACATATGTGATGCGAATCCGGAGTCCGGAAACCCTACTCGGATCGCTTATGGGCCCACCCAATTAACACAAGTCCAAATAATAGAAGAACAATGGCAATTTCGTAATAACCAGAATTTTCTAATGGGCTATTAGGTAAGTAAAGAAGAAGGGATGCAAAGGGGATTACTATTTATTAGCTAGGGACAGAATTGGAAGAAATTATAAGGGATGTACTGGCTTTGAATTAATAGGACACACAAGGGTAATTTAAGAAAAAGGAGGGATGTGGTGACACTTAGAAAGTTGTCATCATCTTCTTCAACCTCACGATATGGGAAAGAAACCCAGCGGAAGACAAAGTTCGCATGCGATGGCTACAGCACCCTAACCAAGACTTCGATTTCCTTGGGAATTTAAGGATAAGTTCCCAGATTCCTGCGTTGTCAACTCCAATGGCCAGGTAAGATATTCAGATCGAATGCCTGAAATCACAAGTGACGGAAGGTATGTTTCTAGTTATGGTTGCAGGTTAGAGACTCACAATAGGGATATTCTTTGAAGATGAAACCCAAAGGGTAGGTACGCCTACAGATAGGGAACTTATACCCAGAATATTAAGCACAATAGTTCAGGGATGAAGGAACCAACAAACCTGGTTTTGGTTCAGTCCGGCAAAAAGGGAAGAGAGAAGAATAATGATGAAGATGGAGGAGTAAAGAGGGAGATGAGAGAGACAGAGAGAGAGAGGGGAGGGAGCACACACTCAACGGTTCTTGGTTACAACCAACGAACTCAATTTTCATTCAATATTCTCAAATCTGAGTGTTGTGTAGGTTAAAACTCGTATTTAAAGATGAAATAAAGACTCCTAATAACAATTTAAAACTGAAACTATATCCTAAATCAACTCTATCTTTAATTAGCCGATTAAAACATAAAAAGGACTCTACCGCTAATAGGTAACCCATTCAAAGTAAAAGACAAAAAGAGAAAATCCCAATAATAATTCTAAATAAATAGATAACTAAATATCCTATTAAACCTAAAAACCACTTGGACCCGGTTCGTCTTCATATGTGTCCCCCAACAGGTAGCCCGGTCCAAGAAGTTGCTCCAGCATCAATATGTGGTGCTCAAGAGTTCGGAAAGCATTAACATGTCACTATGGGAACTGTCATAAAGTAAAAATATGCAGGAAAGAATATTACCTTGTTCAAGTAGTTCAGTTGAGTAATCACACATGTGACTACAACAATGGTGAATACCCATGTTTGAGGATATATCAGCTGATTCATTCCTGAGAATGTTAACTTCAAAGCAATTCCTAATGCTTTGACACTCATGACCTGTCAGGACATACCACGTTTTCAATAGGACTAATGGTAATATTCCAGCAGGATCAGGAAAACTATTATAAATAAATATATATATATATATATAAAATAAGGAAATAATGATTGCATACGTACCGTTAGAGAACCCACAAGTGAACAAACCCCAATATAGACCATTATATGTGTCTGCCCATACTGTGGGATAACATGGACTACAAGTACAAAAACTGCTGCCAATACTAAAGCGGCATAAAAAAGAAATGCTGCAGAAGACAAGCCAAAATGTTATCAAAATCTAAATTCCAACTTTTGCCATATTTACATCGCAAAAATCATCACAAACAGTGAGAAATATAGTTCACAAATTGAAAATACCTGGCTCAGTAGCAAGATCCCATACTTGTGCCACAGACTCAATTTCACGTTCTTGAGGAGCATGTAAAACAATAGTTGTTGACCCCACAACGCAAAGAATACAACCAAGAACACCAAAAATATGTAGCTTCTCCCGTAAGATAATATGCGCAAGTACAGCACTGCAAGATAATGAGAACATCAGCACTCATAATTAGAATGATATATGTATTGTTACATGACTTCGCCACATGCCTGATAATAATGCTGAGTGCACCAAGAGGAGTTACGAGGATTGCTGGTGCAAATGCATAGGCTGCGAAATTAGCAATTTCCCCAACAATCACTGTTGCAATGGTAGTTAAGGAATTAGTACGCAAATCCGCTGTACCTTAATATTAATAGAGATCATGTAATATGTAAAGGAGACTAAACATGGTCTTCTAACTACTAATTACTGACATACTAAGTAATGATTGAGACAGTTTTAAGACCACAATAATGTAACAGGATAAAGGAAATCAACATTCTGAAGAGTCAAACTGATGCAGTAGCAATATCGTGATTGGACCGGCATGATCCAATCCGAAAACCTAGATCGAGGTGAACCAGATCCAAACCGGGAGGTTTCTGGTCCAATAGTGGTTGGTAGGGAATGATATTGTAATCTTTTATTTTATATTGAAGAAGCGGATACGTAGGACTCCTGTTTTAGTGTTAGTTTCCTAATTGAGTTCTATCTCTGTAATTAGGAGTTTTTATCTTATATATGCATGTAACCCTACAATGGGGATTAGAGTTGAGTGAAAATTTAGATTTAAGTTACCCTCAGAGTTGTGGAGTTGTGTGTGACCAGGTTGGTCGAGGCTTTCTTCTTCCTCCTCTTTCTTTTTGTGCTTCCTTCCATCTCCTTCTTCCTTACATCTCAGGTACAACCTTCTTCCTCTATCCCTTATTCCTTCTTCTCTTCCTTTACTATTATTTTTTTAATATCTTTCACATACTGCAAACGAACCAACCGAACTGTGAAATACTTGTTTAACCTCCCTCGTATCTTTCCCATTCATCTTCAAACTTGGGGGGTGGTTGGATATCCCTGGATGACTCAACCAGCAGATTCGCAGCCCAACAGTCTGCTGGAAATAAGAGTTTTGAACTGAAACTCAAGCCTGCTCTCTCTCCTACCGCCAGACTTAATTTGCAGAATTTCTTTTCGAAATTTCACTTGGTTTTTGGGACTTCTGTGGTTTGGGTTCCATAGTGATGCAAGAGCAATTCCTTGGACGGGCCCAAACCCATTGGGGAGCCCAAATGGAGATGTACTTGGTCCAATTGGTTCTTATGTTCAGTAGGATATTTTAATTTATTTATTTATTTAGGTTTTTATTGTTTGGATTATCTTGTAATTTTAGTTTTAATAGGCTAATTAATGGTAAAGTTGAATTAGGATTTTATTTCAGTTTATGAGTCCAAGTAAGAGTCAAGTTTAATTTCAGTTTTAGATTACAATTAGGAGTCCTCTATTAAGCAGTTTTCTGTGGCCTACGCCAGCACTCCCATGTGTCTATCTCTCTCCTCCTTAAAACAAGGGGGCAGAGGTGTCTTTTCACATGGGGAGGAGAGAGATAGACTCATGCAAGTGCTGGCGTAGGCCACACTCCCGAATAGAGAACTTTTTCCCTTTCTTTAAATACATAGTTGTAACCAAAGAAAAAATAGATTTGATGAATTGATTTTATTTGAGTTGTTTGTTGTTATCAGGTTGTTACGATAACAATAGGTTGTCAGACCTGTCTTCTCTCTCCTCCTCTGTCTTCTTCTTCATAAATTGATTTTATTTGAGTTGTTTATTGTAACCAGATTGGTACGATAGCAATAGGCTGTGAGACCTGTCTTCTTTCTTCTTTTGACTATCGTTATCTTAATTCTTCACGTATGCCCTTTTGCTTACAGTTTTGTTTTCCTTCTGGGTGTACCCTGTTTTATGCTAGAATTGGTTAACAAGAGAGAGCTTTGATCTCTCTCAATGCTGTTTTGATTCATCTCAAATCCTAGGACATCAATCACTGGTCTAGGGTGATTCAAACCCTTGAGGGCCACCTTCCTTCACACCTCTCTGCTTAGATCCATTTGACTGAAATCAATCTGGCCTTGCTTCTGCCGCCAGGTGTGATTTCAGAGCTGAGGCATCCCTTATTTAACGGTGGATCAACCTAGGATTGCATATGGATGTAAGGATCCTGAGTTGTGAACTTACCCCTGAAGTTTCAGTCCCAACTGGTTTGATTTGGAAGAGTTCCATCTCTAAAAATCGAAGCTATTCTACCATGGGCATTGAGTCTTCGATAAGAAGAAGAAAAGCACTGTTCATTAAAATTACCAATACACCCTTATTCATTAAAGGTGGTTTGTTTAGTCCTTTGCTTAACTTCCATCAATAACCTTTAGTTCTTTACATATTCCAACCCTTCCCCCCACGATTTCCTTTTTGTCTCTTATTTCTTTATTTTCCCCCTTGTTTCCCAAATTGCCCTTCTCTTTTCCTTTTATCCTATTTTACCCTTACCGACTCACCATTACAGCTCATATTTGAATTGTTTAATAATTGAGTGGGTCCGATCCGAGCCGGGTTTTGGAACCCTGGATTGCATCAATAGATTTGGTAGTTGTGAGCCTATCCCTAAATTTTCATGAGATTTGAACCCTACGAGAAGGCCAGATCGAACTCAAGGAAGACCTCTTCCACTGACAAAACATTGCAGACAACCTATTCTAGTAATTACTAACAACTCCATATTCTTTCTTATTTACTCAAATGACCCTACCTTCATATTTCATTTCTGTTTTATCCCATGCTTATATTAACTTCCAGAATTGTCCTCTTTCCTTTAGAATTAATTCCTGACTTGTCCTATATTCTGTTACCTTACATTTAAGGGCCTTATTTGTTTCAATAATCACAGAATTGCCATTACCTTTAAAGTTTGAACTCTTCATCACTTGTGTGGGCCCATATCAACCCAGAACTAGGGTTTTGGAACCCTGGGTTGCATCATAAACTAAATCATGGATCGCACAAACTTCATAGCAAAGAACCCTTAACCAACTTTTACAGGTCACTCTCACTACCAGGCCAGCCTAGTATTTAGTTGTCTTAAGTTTGCTTTGAGTTCTTTTTAATTAGTCTAACGCTCAGTTTGCCAAAATCAACTATTTGCATAACCGATTGTCTGCATGACAGAAAATGGTGGATTATCCTGACAAGCTTGTCATGACAGATCACCTAAATGAACTTTTGCTTTTATTCTGATATCAGTATAATCTTTCCAATACACCAGCATACTCTTCATCATTAGTTTCTGTCCAGAACCATATTAAAGATTCTAGCTATTTCTAATTTTACTTTACCTTCAGTTGCTCTGTTATTCTACCTATTCAACGACTCTAGTTCCTTGTTTATACTATAACTAACCAGATTGATTTAGATGACATCAATTCTGATGCCAACCGGACTGGAAACAATAAGTTTTAGCAGCATAGAATCTAAGAGTTCCCCCTCTAAGACAGAAAAGACTAAACAAATGACATTTAATATGCATGTCTAGTCAATCAGATGAAGTTTAATATGCATGTCTATTTTTTTTTTGGTGAACGGGGAATTTATTGAAGAGGGGGGTGTGAATTAACAGTGGCTTCAGTTATTGAAGATAAAAATTATTGAATAAAACTTGTCACCAATATCTTATGAATAACAGAAACAATCTAATCTTTAATCCACTGAAGATAAATAATAAAGAAAACTTACTTGTTATCATGCCCACCCACCAAAGTGGTTCATATAAGTAAGAATAGCCTCCAACTCCTGTGGAAAGAGTAATGTTTTAATTTCCAATATGATCCTCAGGATGGTAACAAAAGTCTTTTTGGTTATTTACAAGATGACATGTGCATAAGAGCGAGTAACCAATCATGGCATATATACACACTTAGAGATGTTTTGCACACTATGGCACTCACACACACATGGACAATTAATACAGTAGCAATTAACTGAAATAAAAAATCCATCCCCTGCCCAAGAAAATGAGAAGGGCCTTCTTAGGAGCACCAGGTTCTCATGGGTCCAAGAAGGCAGATTACACACTTAAAAGTCCAAGATAAGAGTTTTGCAGACCAATGAATAACTCCTCTGTTTGGTGAGCCAAGTGTGTTTTCTCCACCTTTAAGTCCTTTGTATTGCAATTTGACAATCTTAAATGTTTCAAATTTGACTCAAACAAGGCTAATGTAAAACATATTCAAAAACAAAAAATAGAGGTTAATTACAACTGGGAGAAAAAACAATTCAAATGGGTTAATCTAGTGGGCATTTGTTTGGGTCATAGGCTAAGTTTCAAGTCTAGCTAAAGTAACTTGCAACTAGGAATAGTAATACTTCTTCAGTTCTAGTCTATCTATTAGAAATTCTATGAACTTTTAGATTAAATCAAAAGGCAAATTAGAGTCTAATTTCCATTTGACTCCCATTAGACCATGGGAAAAGCAGGCCAAGCACCAATCTTCAGAAATTGAAGATGGAGACATGAGCTTATTTAGAAGGTTTTCAACTAAAACTTTATTGCTTTACTGTAGTTACCAGATACCTCCCATTCTCCCCCCCAAAAGCCAATGAATACCTCTTTCAGCCGACCCCATTTAGTTGGGATAAGGCTGAGTTGTTTAGCACAAGACCACCCCTTCATCTAGTAGAACATGTTATGTATAAACCTCCCCTAGCCTAAAAGCTAGCTAACCTGTCTCAAAATACTCACCAGACATATTCTACAGTCCATTAGAAAAGCCTAAACTAGTAATTAGTTGATAACCAGATTCCAGCTTAGGAATTAAAGATCTCCACAGGCACAGATATGAAATATTTCCAGACAAAGCAGAGGCTAAAGAGCTTGCTTGTTTTGATATTCCACCAGGCTGCAATGGGGAAAAGAAAGATAGAATAAAGAAGAGAAGAGATGGGAGGAAAAAACAGATTGATGGAGAGAGAGAGATTTGTTAGGGGGAAGAAGAGATAAAACTCCACACAAAACATCAATTCAAATTTCTTTATCAAACTCTAATTGATAGGAAGGTTAAATATATATTTATAAGAAAAAAACATAGAAACCTCCTGAATCTATCACTCTTGGGCAGCTAGACTAACTTAACTAACGACGATTCTAAACAATTAACTAACTAGAATGACTACAATAAAGCCAACTACACTACATAATGGACCCCATAACTAATTAAATAAAACCCAAAGATTTAAAAGCCCATACCCAATAGATATCAAAATAGGACCAATTTTTGGGCCGGGCCTACATTAGAGAAACTCCAGAGTTGAGGGGGTACCTTTGCAGTCCAATGTCTCTCACTTGACACCTGATTTCCTCCTAGAATGCATTTATCTCCTAAATTGTTTCACTAAACCTTGGCCCTGTTTCTCTTTTGTGCCACTTGTTCCAGCCATCAACAAATCAAAACCCAGAACCAAGAGCTTTAATTCCTATTTATTCCCCGCATATAGAATTTGATTATTTTTACCCTATAATTCATCCCTACAAGACTGAATTTCCTTGACTGCCTCTACCCTACACGAATGGTAAAACATGTAACTGTTCTTTCATTTGATATAAGAATCACCATTACCTTTATCCCACCTCAGATAACCATGGAAAGGCTAGCAGTGCATAATTTATGGATCTGAATGTATCATTGTTTCCAACATTCTCCTCATGCACCCACCCCCAAATTACAATAAAGGTTGTCTTTTGCTGTCCCTTCCAATAGATCATCCTTCTGCTCCTTCTAACACTCTACGCGGCTATTCGTTTTGCTCCATTAGAATACACAGTTATTCGAGAAGATTTTCAAATTACACTGAAAAATCCAAGCATTAAATTTTGGCCTCTGACGGAAGAAAAAGACCATATGCACTATGCAGCATTGTAAGATCTTGTATTGTCTATCACTAGGAATGCATAACTTTTAACCTTTGCTTCCAGGCGCTATACTTTTCTATTGTTAATATAACTGTTCAAAAATCAACAAGAATTTAATGCCAAAGCATTCGGCTCGATAACAGACATAATTCTAATATCACTAATGACACATTGAGTGACATTTAAGCAGCAGCTTGCACCTCATAAGCTAAGAAACTCAGGGACACAAATACAAGCCTCAATTCCTTCACTGCTAAACAAGTCAACAACTAAGGTCAACCCTCCCAAACAACCATAAATGAAGTGAAATTAATTTAGTAAGCTTCACTAAATCTTTAAAATGTCACAATAAACTGGCTACAACTAAACCATATGACTAAACTATGTTCTTTTATGGCTCCCAATCCCAAGAAACAAATATGAAATAGTACCCATGGAAAAGCATAACTCTAAAGAAAATCCACCCCATTTCACGCCACACACAATTGAAATTGATGACAAGTTGACAATATCTGCACACCCAACATAGTTGAACATCTAATAAAATTCCACAAAATTGACAGTGTTTTAAATTGCCAGGATCCAGTCAACTACGATTGCATAGTTCTGTATCCAAACCAGAAGTAATACAACTCGACCCAATGCATGTATACTTAACATGATTTCCAAACATCATTGGAACATGATCTAGGATCCAATAGTAACAGCTTCCCAACTAACCACAGCCAAAGATGACCCTCAGGCAATCGTACAGAGACAAACTTATTGTACTTCACCGCACCCCTTGATAGAAAATGGCCAAAAGGTAGTCAAATTAAGCTTTTAGGCGGCAATCTGATTATGATCTTAAATAGTTTCTAACCCAGGAAACAGAATTGAATTACATGCCTGATGGTTTAAATTATTAAAAAGCAAATAGCAAACCCCTCCTTTCTAAATCAAACATTTTGTAATTTATCCCCACTTTGACTTGATTTATTTACATATGAAAAGGACCAAACATACCAGCAGATGCTCCAGCAAGCTAAAGTTACAAAAAAAAAAAAAAAACTTCCCCTTTACTTCCCCTTTTAGATCAAAATGCTGCATCAAACCAACACACAGATATCTATATGGTTATAGCTAATAAATTCACTGAAAAACGTTTTAAAAAAATCATCAATTGCCTAAAAGCCCACATCATCAAATTCCATCCATTACCAATGAAAACTTAAACAACAACAGAAACCCCAATTTTCAGAACTAAAGTAAGCTGCTTTCAGTATAAATGATATTTCACCTGCCCTAACTCCCGAGGCCCCAGCCTTCTTCAAACCCTTCTTCTTTATAATGAAGCTGGCACCAATGAAGATGCTAGAAGACATTGCTAATACCAAACCCTTGATGTTATCAGATGACATCCCCCGGTAAGAGAACATCCAGCTCTGAGTAGACTCCTGTGCCATGACTGAAACCCTAATAACCCTCTTTCAGTCACAAAATTGCTGCTGCCCATATCACTAATAGATCCATGCTACCCAAATTCATCAGTTAATTCACCTCATCTACTACCATTGTTCACCTTCCAAGTTCCAATTGTAGTCAGAACACAAAGTTATAAGGATAGACCAGAAGAGAGAGAAAACGGCGGTGGAGATCGATAGGCCAAAGTTACGGTTAACTCGAAGATCTTACGCCGCTTCAGACACGTAAGAGAGAGTTTGCAGGGAAGGAGAGATTTTTGGATTATTGGACTGAAATAAAAGGTTGGAGAAAGGACTGATAGTCCTAAAGAGGATAACAATTTAAGCAAAGCTTGCTGGACTGCGTTATTAGCTTATTACTATTATTTCTATTTTTATTTCGATTTCTATTCCGTAAAGGGTTTTACTATACGCGCAGTGCGTAGTACGCAACTCAGTTTCGCTAAAGTCGGCTCTCACCTCTCGGTGTGCACCACCATTAAAGGTCAGCTGCTCCCTTCCACGAAGGAAAAGAAACTGTTTTTCCGGGCAAGCTCGAACTTATTCTAAAGTGATGAGATGGAGTTTATGAACTGTTAGATTGGAATCACATCAAAATAAGGCTTGAAAAATGGAACTTTTTTGTTTTTTTCGGTTGAGATTCCTTTTGTTTTTATAAATTGTCTTTGTCGGTGGGAAACAAGCAAAAGGGGGAGAGGTGGTATTCCGTGTCCATTGTGGGTCAACACGTTCTTAAAATTAGCTGTACCTTGTGTATATATGAGTGTGACTTGATGCCAACCTTTCAAATGGTACCTTTTTGGTAAATATCTTTTCTAAAAAGGTTACTTTTGTAATCATAAACTCCAAACAATTTTATGACAAAAAGGTTTTGTGCACCGCGGTGCATGGTGCACGTCCATGTCTGCAACCATTGGATGAGAATCCGGAGTTGTATATTATACATGATCATGCTCATTCATCGGTTGAAAGCACGATCGTACTTCATGCACGGTCATATACAAAAATTCTCCCCTAAATTGTCTTTACTCGACATCTTAATTACTTTAATTTAAAAAATAAAATAAAAATTTCATCTAAAAAATATCATTTCTAAGTACATTAAGAAGGTTAAATAGTTTTTACAATCATGTTGAGTATTGATTACATGAGTTTCTCTTTAGATTTTAAAATTTTCATTTCCCTTTTTTTCAATTTTCCTTGCAACTAAATTGAGCCAAAGCTCTAGATGGCCGTGACCATAATTTGTGGGTTGTTTTCAAGAAAAAAAATATCCAATGATCACAATAAGTTAAGCATTTCTCATAAAATATCATGTGATGATGGGTACCGTTAGAGTTTCATATTAGAAAAATCTTGTTGTAATAGAAGTTGGTGAATAAGAAATAGAAAAGCTGGCTGCAATCAAAATTGGTGGAAAAAAAAAAACTTAGCCTTTTTGGTCTAAGTAGTGTAACACATTTATTTTTTCAATGGAGGTAAAATCCTGTTACTTCATAGTGTATACGAAAAATATGCAAAACAACGACAACTCTTGAGAATGATATAATAGTAAATTGCTAATCAAATTATTTTGAATTTTTTTTTTTAAACCTATGACTTAAAAGCTATTGGGAATACGATAAGAGGCAACAAAAGAAAGTTACAACTTCTCACTTTCCCTATGTTACATCAAAATACATCCACAAAGAAATTGTAACCTTGCTTTTTGTCTACTTAATATAATATATTCCTTATTTTATCAATAATAAGATCTTATCATCTCGAAATATAGACAAGACAATGATAGCCCTTGAGAATGATATGGCGATAAATCACTTTCAATTTTATTTTGAAAACAACTTTCTATCTATCACTTAAATTTCTTTTGGGGATAAGCCAGAAAAAATATATAAAGAACGTTACAATATCTCAAAAGAAAATACTACCATTATATCAAAATACTAGAAGTTCATAGACCTGAGAACTAATAATTGATCAACCCGAATGATTCCCAAAAGAGGAATAAGATTGAGACCAATAAGCCCTGTTCCTAGTCCTCATTGCTTGAAAACTAATAGATAATATGAGAATTTATCTTGACTCCTTGGAGTTTTGTTATACGTTTATTTGGAAATTAAGAGCACAATGCTTTCTTTACCTAAAAAACAAGAACACAATGCTTTTGCCAGGAAATTAAGAGCACAATGCTTTCTTTACCTAAAAAACAAGAACTCAATGCTTTTGCCAGAGCAAACTTGCTTATATACAATTTTTTTTCCTTAAAAAAATAAAAAATCTACAATATCTTTTGATTTTCAATAATTTGTTTAGGACTTGGATTTTCAAATTTTGGTGAAAGTACTTCAATTTGAAGAGTTCAAGAGCTTTACTTGATCCATCTTAGTTACTTGAGAATTTGTGAAATTTTCTTTTGAAACAAAGTTGTTTCTCCTTTTGTATTTTCTATTAGAATTAGCGACTTTATTGATATACTTGTCGCTTAATTTGAAATGGATTCTATATATTAGTGCATAAGCACTTGATATCCTAAACTTTATTAAGGATTGGCCCACTCAAGCGTCTACATGTCAAATTATTGGCAATATAAAGTAACCATTTGAAATGTCAAATTTTGGTCTCTCTATTATATATAGTCCATTATCTTATGGAGTTCCTCTTTTGCATTTAGAAGTCATCAAATCCAAATTCAAACCAATACATGGGAGATGCTAAAATTTCAAGGCAAAAAGCAATGATATGGCCACCAAATGTTATATCTTTGCCTAACTGTCCAAAGCCTGATCAAGATTTACCCATTGATTGTGAAATGAGGTGCAATGCCTTTGGACTGAAACTTACCATATGTGTTAAGGGTGATATCGACAATGTGATCCTAAATTTTGAGATCCAACTTATATGCCAAGTGGTGAAATTTTAGGACGGTTTAAAAAAAGCTTCGACAATGTAGTAAAATCCTTTGCAGTATCGGCGGGGCAGCGATGCACATCCGGCAGCACAACCGAAGCTATGTGTGCCACTTGGCCTCTGCTGTGCCATCGGATGTGCACCGCCACCCCGCCGATACTGTAGAGGAACCTGGTCCAAAATGTTTTCCTCTTCCCCCCCTTTTTTTTTTATTAATACCCAAAGTTGTATCCAATCAAAATATGTGGAAATTCTATTATTACCATATAAAGTAATGTTTGTCAAAAGGTACAAGACATGTGGGGTGTACTTTTTCCAGATATATAGAATGAAACTTGAAAAGGCGTTATCCATGACATATGAAGAAATATCTAATGGATATTCAAATATGCAATAATCTTAGCTGTCAATTTTGTTTAATTTTTATTGAAACATTCAAAAATTCTGTTTTGCTGGCTGCATGATTCACTATTATCACCACCCCCTTCACTATATAAATGTATAATTGTCCTGATAATACTTGGATAATTTGGCTGAAATACTTTATTAATACCTTTGATTGGAAATGTTTTGAGATAAGGTGTATGATGAATCACATGGACTATTATGAAAGGAACTTAATTAAGTGAAACTACATAAGGAGAAAATTCCAACCAAACTATTAGTACCAAGAAAAAAAATAAAAAGAAATATCTAAATACCATTGATTTCAATTTTTCTATTGAGTTATGGTCATAGTACTAAATCTCGTTGAGATTTTGGATTTTTCGGAAATTTTGACTCTATTGAGACGAAATGCTACTTCGCAATGAAAAGAAATACAAAATTTCAGAAATTTAGTTCATTTTGGTCTAAAAATGCACCGTTTCATTGAAATTTCAGTTATTTCGTTTCTGTTTTTGGCATTTTGCACCCCGAAATGACCAAGCAAAACTCATAGAAAAAATACAATGTTTCAGCGAAATTTCAGTCTAACCGAAATGGCCTTCCGAAACAAGATTTAGTACTATGGTTATGGTAAGATTGAAATGTTTGATTTTAAGCTAGTGGGAAATTCATACAAATGAAAACAGCTGCAAAGTGGCATTTTTCGTGATCTAGATTCCTTTCCCATGCCCCATCCTATGGGCCCTAAATGGGGTTGAAATTAAAAAATTTATATTAAAAAAAAAAATAGAATCTATCGTTTGGATGTAATATTTAAAGGGATAACCATACAGGATGGGATGAAATGATTGACCCACCCCTCATGAAAAGTATAAATTTCACTTTGTTTGTGTTTTCATGTGCATTTCCATTAGCCCCACGATGGCATAGTGACCATGCTTCCAAATAGAAAACCTCCACCCATATTTAAAATGTGGAAGTTTGGCAGACGATTTTGACATCCAATTTGAACATACTCTATTTCATCCCCCCCAACCCCTGAGATTTGAAATAATTTGCCTTCCCATGTCTCCACTTCCTTGACCCTCTTGACTCTGTGACACGAAAATCGAAACATGCAAAAGCATGGCATCTCTCCCTCTCTCTATTTGTTTGCGTGGGTGGAGGAGTGGATTGGAACTCCTCCACACCCCACCCTAAAAAGACTTGCATGGTTCCCAAGTTTAATTGTGAAGCAAATTGCTTCGGTTTTTAGGTTTTGGATTAAACATGCCGCAAGTCCCCCAACCTTCTAAGGTCCATGGATTGGGTGGACGAACCCATGCAATCCAAAATCCTAATTAATAGTTTATTATTCTCTGACCTCCATGTCCTTGCCAGCTAAAGCCGGCTGGCAAACTTCGGCGGCTTTCAAATTAATCACCAATTGTTATACACATAACCTTATACTTAAACTTTGATGCAAATTATGTCACGCCCTCTCTTATTCTTACGTTTAAGTTGTGAAAAAAATATCAAAGTTATAAATTTGGAGAAATTTTTTTTCCATCCATACAGAACGATTCACCATCATTTTAGAAATCACAAACCCGTGTAGGATTTTAGTATTGGTCAAATGTTCGCTGCACTAAGGGTGCAGGATGTGCCCACACACATATATAGGGGGTGGGTGAAATGACCGTCCTATCCCCTGTATACCTGAAATGATTGCCCTATTCCGCCCTATGTGTCTGGGTGCAGCCTGCACCCCCATGCACTCCCAGTCAAAGAATATCACCTCTTTAGTATTTTTCCGAAACACCCTCTTGATCCTTTTCCAACCCATCCCACTCGCGGTGAATGTCACCATGGGTGGAGGGAAACTCGATTTTAAAGTTTTGAAAAAATGTTTTAAAACAATGGATCAAGTGTCCCCCCACCCATGGTGAATGAGATCCCATTCACCGAGGGGCGGGAGAGGGCGTGAATGGGTATCAAGAGGGTATTTTGGAACATACCAAGAACCTATGAGAGGTTTGTGAACCCTAAGATGGTGGGTGAATCGACTTCTGTAGGTGGAGGAAAACTTTATCCTAAAACAATTGTATTACCAACGCAAAAGAGTAAGGAGAAAAAAAACATATACAATGGTGGGTCATAGGGATTAGAAAAGGCATTAAATTTGATATTTGACTCGGTATTTTCAATGGTTTAAATCAGTCCCAAAAGGCCTCTACATGGCTCAAGTGAAACTGCCATTCCTACTTAATCTAAGAAGAAGGTGATGTTCCTGCTAAATTAATGCCAGCCATCTATGAAAGTGTTAACTTTCATGGCTTCTATGACATCATAGTCCAGTCACATGCTAGGTAAAATCTTGATTATTTTTATTTCTTTATTGTACAGTGTTTTTTATTAGTAAGATCTCATATGACCTGTTCAATTTGAAAACCCTAAGCTCTGCTTGGTTTGAGGAGAATTTAAAAGGAATGAAAGTGAAAATTTTTTAACCTAAAAAATTATTCCGTATTTAGGTAATAAATTTACAATCATGTTGAGTAATGAATATCAAAAATATCATTTTTTATGTTTTGAAAATTTTCACTTTTCTTTCCTTTAATTTCCGTTTCAACCAAATGGAACCTTTACGCATCCATATCCCTTGGGTATGAAAAGTAAAAATAAAAATTACCTAAACAGTATGATTAGTAAATATGATAAAAAAAAATTTAAGTATTCTATATAATTATGTTAGGTATTGGACACAAAATGTTCCATGGTCTCCATAATCTTGACTGAGGAGTGTGGCAAGGAGGTTGAGTGGGCTGGAAGGGTGGCCTGAACCCAATCCAAGGTAATAGGATATCAGGCCCAACCTGACCATGGTTTTGGGATTCTTGAGCCCAAGCCCAACCCAATCAAAATCATTTAAGCCCGCATTCGAACACGGGTTTTCTTGGGTTGGGCTTGAACGGTTTTGGGTAAATCTGCCCTCAAGTACCCAACCCTAGCCAGCCACCCATAATTAATGCATGTTAATCTGGTTTGGATCTCTGATTGGGATTTTTCAGAAAAACTTCAATAAATGAAATTTTAATAATAGTTAGGGAAAAAGAAGACTGCCCGGTTGCTTCGAGCATCCGCCAAACAAGGAGCATCCAAAATTACCGTCCCACCCCTATGAATAAAAAATCTCATCCATATTGATGCCATTGCGCATGCTCTCATTGGCCCTTGTACAGGTGTAGGGGCCACATAATTACACGACGATCTCTCTTTCCTTAATAGTTACTATGGCTGAGTTGTTAGGGCTAAAGTACGAGCATCCATAATAGCTAATGATGACCACTTCCATCGGTACTGTTGCATTGCATTAGGGAGGAGAATTTTGTGAATCCGTCAATAGAGGGTAGGAGTGTAATGATGACCCTAGAGTCCAATCACATGATTACATCGCCAGTAAAGAAGAGATTTCTCTACTCCACGGGTGGAAGGAAAACTCAGTTCAAGAAGATTTAGGTTGTGATTGGTATGCCCTATTGGAATGCATTTTAGGCCGATTTCGCATTCTTGGACAATAAAGAAGGAAAACTTAGTCCAAGAAGATTTAGGTTGTGATTGGCACGCCCTATTGGAATGCATTCTAGGTCGATTTTGCATTCTTGGATGATAAGAACGACTATTTTTATCGTCCGAGAATGCAAAATCAATTTAGAATGCATTCCAAGAATGTAATACAAAAGAGTAACTGGTTCCCTTGGGGGCTTTGAGACAGACTTGTGATGGGATATGCATCGGGTCGTTTTCATGATAGTTTGATGCCAACACTTAATTAAAATTGGCTCCTATGTTTGCAAAGCAAAGTGTTAGAATTAAAGAAAGCCATCTAAATATATCTATCCAACCTTCTCTGATCAACTGATCCATCTTATAAAGTTTGGGAGTCCATATGGATCTGAACTTGAAAAACAACAGAATAATTCTGAGAAAAATTAGCTATTTAAACTAAACTACTGCAAAAGTGCAACTTGATTAAAAGAAGAAAAATTATTCTGTTAATTATGTCTTCTAGGATTAGGAGAAACCAACTCCAACTTTGTACACCATTAAGGGCTAAGCTTTGTTAATTTTGTCTTTTATTTATGTAATGTTTGATTATTAAACTCGAGCAACCCTGAAAAATAAATAAATAAATAAATAAAGAATAGTAATAAAGCATTACAATGGGGTTTATTGATGCCCATTTCATTATATCTAGCCTAGTGAATCTGCTTTGGTCGACCACAGTCTGCGCTTTGGTTAATCTTGTATAGCCCATTTGTATTATGTATCTGGTGGAAATTGAAATTTTTGATAGGTAACACATGGGCCAGAGGTTGGGCAGGCCACACACTCCAGGAATGCGTGCGGTCGTGACTAATGGGTAGGGTGGAATGGGAGGGGCAGGGTGGTTCTTAAGTTCTTTCCGTCGGAAGAGTGGGAGAGAGATAGACACAGAGTGGGCATCCTGGCGTCGTGCCCACCCTTTTCCTATAAACAAATTAAAAACCTAATTAAAAATAAAGAAAATTAAAAAAAGGGAGAGGGTTGGGTATGCAGCCAGCTTTAGGTAAGCTAGCGGCATGCACCAATCACAGGGCTCAACACAGGAGGCCAACCTTCACAATCTGATCAAGTAATACATTCCTTATGTGGCTTGTTTCTTTGAGTAATAGAGCATTGATTCGTAAATATATGTAATTTTGGGTTCTTGGAGGTCTTTTCCTCTCGTATGGATTGTAACTGTATCATGATATTTACCATGATTTGAAAATGCTATATCAACGTCCATGATTCAAATCTAATGTTAAAAAAAAATATAAAAATGAAGTTAAACCATATCCTTTCAATTAGAATCTTTTCAGAGAAATAGAAATTTGAGACGTTTTGATCATTTTATTGATTATGCTTGAGTACTCCAAACATAATACCTCAGGTATAATTTGTCCATATTATTTTTTCAACAATCGTTATTCAAGAATTCGGATCCTTTGCTGCCACCTGCCCGTGCAGTCGGCATGCAGCCTCACACAGGCAGGGGCAAAATGACAGCCCTACCCACTGTCCGAGCACCCTGCCCGGATGGGATCCACGCCCTACCTGTATGAGGCTGCACGCCGGCCACACGGGCAGGCGGCAGCAGAGGATCCAAATTGATCTTTTGATACTTTGATGATACTTGATAACGAACACTTGTAAGTGATTGAGTCTCTCCACACATGGGTCATCCAATGAAAACTAGGATCCATGGAAGCCCAGTGAAATTCGGGCTGGGCCTGTGGTTGATGTGTAAAAGCCAAGTCCATGTAGCTTAGGTTAGCATGCACGTGGGTTTTACCAAAAAACAAAAAAAAAGCATGCACGTGGGTAAAGATTAAAGAAGTCGCCAATGCCTCTTACTACGGAAAGATGCACTGCTATAATTGAATCTTTTTACCTTTTTGTTTTTAAAAATTATTTACTAATGCTTTACTTGTTAAGGATCTTTGTTGGCTCGTTTCTGCTAAACGGTTTGGTTCTGTTTGATTCATGATGAACTAGGAATAAATTGAAAATAAATCAATATTATTCGATTTCGATTATCTGATTTGTATTCGGTTTAATCTTTTAGTTTCGATTATACAGTTTGAATTTGATTTTGGTTTGAATCTGGTTCGATAAGTTCTGAAATAGCATTGAAGAAGATGAAATTTACAAAATCATTGGAAAAGCTTAAACTACAATTAAAATATTTAACACCATATAAACGCACCAATAATCTTAACTCTTGAAATCAAAGAGATTTATCAGTGTAATTGTTTTAGATTGGTCCAATTAATGTTCGGTTTGATTTTTATTTGATTTATTAATTTATGATTATTAATTAGGTTTAGCGGTTTTTCATTGGTTTAAAACCGATGGTTTTTTTATTCACAATTGAACCAGACAAAGATTAATAATAGTCAAAAGTAAAACCGAACCAATTAATTTCTATTTGATTCAATTTGGCTTTAAACAATTGGATTTGAAAAAACTTTATGGGGCGTTGTTCTCTGTGCCACAGCGAAGGCTGCTCCCAGGCACATGGGGGTGGGCACAATGACCACCTTGACCCCTTGCACAGGCTGCCCATGTGCCTGGGCGCTGCGGCACAGAGTACATTCTCTCAAACTTTATTTACCTGTAGACTTGACAACTTTTTCTTTTGTTTTCCTTTGTTTTTAGGACAATTATTTTACTTGTATACTCAGATACTCTTTTCTTCTTTTTCCTTTGTTTTTAGGACCAATACCATAATTACTTGTAAACTTTGGATAACTTTATTTACTTTATGGGCTCATGTTCACTGTGCCGCAGTGGAGGCTGCGCCAGACACATGGGCCTGCCACTCAGGGAGGCAGGGTGATCATTATGCCCAACCCCATGTGTCTGGGTGCAGCCTACGCCCCCGGCATTGAGAATATTCTCCCTTACTTTATTTACCTGTGGACTTAGACAACTTTTTTTTTTTGGTTTTCCTTTGTTTTTAGGACAACTACCTTACTTGCATACTCTGATACTCTTTTCTCTTTTTCCTTTGTTTTTAGGATCAATACCTTACTTGTAAACTTCGAATACCCTCATTTACTTCAGGGATCGAAAATGTTTTATGTGTGGGATGCAGGGGGCCATGCCCATGCACAACAAGGGTGGGAATGACCATCATGCCGCCATGTATAATGGAAATTGCAGCCCCTTTTATACCACCACTTGCACTCTCATTAGCTGGCACGCAGCGTGGCCCCTGTGTCCCACCCAGAAAACAGCACAACCCTTTACTTTATTTACCTGTAGATTGGACAATTTTTTTTTTTTTTTTTGTTTTCCTTTGTTTTTAGGACAGTTACCTTACTTGTGTACTCAGATACTCTTTTCCTCTTTTTCATTTGTTTTTAGGACCAATACCTTACTTGTAGATTTAGAAACTCTTTTCCTGTTTTTCCTCTGCTTGCCAAATTCCAATTTACCTTCTCAAAAAAACAAAAAAAACTCTTATTTTTTTGGAGGAAGTTTTCCTCCACCCAGGTGGAAGGAAAACTACTGATCTACTGTACATGGCTAATCATCATCATTTCTTCCCTATGAAACGAATGGTTGAAACTACTTTTCACTATTCCGCATGTCCCTCCAACACCATCAATACTTCAATGAAGGGATTGCCCTCCTGTCCTTTGTTTCCTATTCTCTCTCTCTCTTGTTTTTTGTTTCTACACCAATAGTTACGAGTATAGTTGCCAACTCTTTTTTTTTTTTTGGTAAAATGGGTAATGTGTAGGGATGTAAACGGGTATCAAAAATCTGAACTCTCGGTTTGCATCCATATTCGTTTAGGGGTATCTGAATTTTTATTCAAATAATCTAGAAAAAAATTATTCAATCCAAACAGATATCCAACTAATGATATAGAGGGTTTTGGAAGAATCAACAGATTCTAAAGAATGAGGAAATGAGAATAGTTGAAAATTCAAATTTGATTTGCATCCGTATCTAGGCATGGAATATCAGAATCCAATCACATCCGATCTGTATCCCTAATAACATGCATTAATTGGTCAACTCTTTCCTTTTTTTCCTACTTATCTTTTCTTATTTAAATGATAGTTGAAGTAATCCATGTTATCCACAAACCACATGGCTGACACAACATGGTTTCAAATATTGGTATTGGATCTAATGTATCGGCCCAATTCGTATCTTGGCACATCCCATATCGGTTCTTCTCCGTACCCTCCTCTGGGTGAATTTTTATCCTCTCAATTACACTGCCCGTACTTGACCGTCAAGTACATCTAATAGAGGGAGGTGGACCCCACCTCGGGCAGTGTGTTCAGGCAAGGGGTAGGATAATCATTTCTGCCTCCTCTGTTAGATGTACTTGAGTTAAATAGTGACAGTGTAATTGAGAGGATAAAGATCCCCTCTGGGTTACTTTAATCTGTTTTGGTTTTTTCATTCTCCTGTGTTCTTTTTCCTTTACTTTGTCTTTTTCTTTATTTAGTACCTTCCAAATGCTTTACTTCTAAATCTGGGCCCCAGCAACGCTCTCCTCTGTTAAGTTTCTACTTTTCTTCTCCTATTTGGATGCATGGTTGTTGAAGTTGAAGTGAACCATGTTATCCACAGGCCACAGTGCCACCGGACCATAACACTCCAATCTATTCTTAACAAATTATGGTAAACTCTAATAATTTTGGTTTTTAATTATCTTCAATTTTAATCAATGCTTTCTTTTGTTACTAGTTAGACTCCGTTTTAGTTGAAATTTGACATGTATATACTATTCTAATTCACTTAAGTTAAATTTGCAAAGAATATATATATATATATATATATATATATATATATATATATATATATATATGAATTGAGTTGTTATATTCATAAAGACTTACCAATATTGACTCATACGTACAGATTAAATTATTCAAAAGGCAGATATAGAGTTGATGGATCTTAATAACTTGATCAAGATGGCAAGAGAAGGAGATGTTGATGGGCTTAAGCAACTGATAATCGAGGGAACAGATCCCAACATCCTACTACATCAATTAGTGAGTCGTATGGGGAACACACTCCTTCATCTGGCCGCCACGTTTGAGCATGTCAACTTCTTAATGGAAGTTTGTGACCAATATTGTCCATCACTGATATCTAAGACAAACCTACATGCATGGTGACACTGCCTTACATTTCGGTGCAAGGGTTGGACATCTGGTTGTGGTTAAGCACCTTATTGAGAGAATGGTTTCTTGTTGTTCATTTGAGTTGTTGAGGGTACTCGGCCTTGCATGAAGCTTTGCGTTGTTGTCGCAACAGTACGTGATGTTGCCAGGTTGCTGATAGAAAAGGATCCTCGCTTATGTAGGCTTACCAACAAAGACAAGGAATCCCCACTCTATCTAGCCGTGATCAAAGGATATGCTGATGTAGTATACCTGCTCCTCCTCAATTCTTCTGATCCATCTCCTCCTGCTTGTGATTGCCCTAAAGGTTTGGCACCTTTACATGCATCTATCTCCATGATGAGAGTGGAAGGTAATTAATTAATTAGTATCATCGATCTATATGTATGTATGTATGTATGTATGTATTTCCTTTTTAATTAAAGTGGTATCTCAATCCTCAAATGCTTGTTTGGATTATTTTCTTAATTAATTATGTAATTTCAGTCTCAGTAAGAAGAGAAGGAGGAATTGTTGGTTATTATATAATGGAAAAGCTGTTACAAGTAAAGCCGGAGCTGGGGAGAGGCGGGGACATTCACGGGAGGACTCCTCTTCACTATACGGTACTGTTGGAGATTAATGGTTCGAATATTGTTAAGCTTTTGTTGAAACACGATGCTTCCCTTGCCTACCTTCGAGACAAAGAGTACGGCATGTCTCCGCTTCATATTCTTGCAACCTCTAAATATGGCATTAGGGATATGATGGGTATCTTTAATGAATTCATAGAATTGTGTCCTGACTGGGAGTATATATTAGATAATAGAGGAAATAATTTTCTTCACCTTCTCATACTGGAGAACAACAGGATGTCCAATTCTGACAAAGAAGAATTTATTGGGAAACTATTGTCGTTGTCTTCATCATCGGCGGAGGTGTTTCTAAACCAAAGGAATAATGATGGGAATACACCATTGCATCTTGCTACCCTTTCCAGAAATATAAAATGTGTACGTGCTCTCACAAAGGATGCAAGAGTAGATAAGACAGCCAGGAACTACATCAACAACTTGACACCTTATGACATTGCTACCTATCTACGTCACAAATCTTGGGATCAAAGACCACATGTAATAATATCAATTTTGTAGACATTAATTATTACATATATATATATGCTCGAGCCCCTGGTGGTGGTACGTAATACGTGACAAATTTTTTTTTTTTTAGGTAAAAAAATTCTTCTCATAATTGAATCTTTATTAAGAGGTTATGAGTTCAAATCTACTTTGAGACCTCAAATAATAATAATAATTAATTATTATTATATAGGTATAGGGGGGCATACTTGATCAGGCATATATTCTGCATAGGGGTGTCAATTTTGGATCGGAACAGGTAATTGGACCAAAACCGTCTTGCTAGGAATCGGAATCGATCCACTCAATAGCTTGTTGGTCTAGATCTGGACTAGTCCCTGAAACCGTTGGAACCGAAAGAAATGCATACACTATTTTTTCTGTTTTAAAATATTAAAAAACGATCTTTTCTATTTTAACATACACTTAAAATGATTTTTATTATACAGTTGTGGTCTAGTTGCTATTAGAACATAACCCAAGACTAAGCAAGACACTTGGCCCCTCAAATTCTAGTATTCTACCCCTCTCATATCTGTTGCACATAGAGGATACACACCAGTAGTTAATGAATTGCTTTTGAAAGATTCTAGCTTCCTTGAGATTTCTCATTCCAATTGAAAAAATGCTTTACATTTGGTTGATCAACAAGGGCATGTTTGGATCCGATTAGAAACTGGAACCAGACCACCCAATAGTTAATGGTCCTGGATCTCAGATTTGGAACCGATGAGTTTATTTGTTCGGATCTGGTCTTGACACCTTGGAGCTGAAACTACTAGAAAACTGGACCGATAATCCAAAACCAGACCAATTGACAACCCTAATTCTGTATGTATGTTTGTTAGTCATCATCTTATTTGTATTATTTTTGTCCTAGTTGTTTTGTTAGACTCATTATCGAATAATTACTAGCTACTAATTAATTTGTTTCATATATAATTAATGTCTTTTATTACTTTTTAATTAATTTAGGATCGTTGGAGTCGTGAGAAGTGGTGGAAGGTTATGAAAGAAATAGAACCCCATAGTCAAAGGGACTATTACACGACACATTCAAGGGAGTGGATAGAAACATTGAAACTTGATTGTGATGAGCTGGAAATAATATTAGCTAAAGAAGGTGATGATTATAATCACTCTAAAGAAAAACACGAATTTCGCAAAAAGATTGCCAACACACATATGCTGGTGGCAACGCTAATTGCGACTATAGCTTTTGCTGCGGCTCTGCAAATTCCGGGAGTTTACGAGAGTGACAGTGATGAAGGTAAGAAAGGGATGGCAGTACTGGCAGGAGAAACAGCTTTTAAGGTTTTTATGATATCAGATGTCACGGCTCTTTCATCCTCGTTGATCACTCTATTAATCTACTTCTTTGTTGAGATTTTTAATTTAGATTATGGTGGTTCTTTAGGCACAATTCCCAAAGCAAAGATCATTGGCGTATGTGGGTTTCTAATACTTGTTGCCATTATTGCTATGAATGTAGCATTCGGGTGTGGTGTGTTTGTGGTGTTGGTAAAAACCCATTCCTTGTGGATCGGTATTCTTACTATTCTTGTCTGCCTCCTTGTTCCCTTCGTTGGTTTTTATGTTGTATTGTGGTCTTATCTCAGCAAATACAAATAAATATTCCTTAATTATGCGAGACAAGTTCCCTATCCGTGGATTATTGATTTTTATTTGATTTATTAATTTAGGTTTATCGGTTTTTCATTGGTTTAAAACCGACGGTTTTTTCGTTCACAATTGAACCAAACAAAGATTAATAATAGTCAAAAGTAAAATCGAACCAATTAATTTCTATTTGATTTAATTTGGTTTTAAACAGTTGGATCTGCTTCTACTTTTTGGTTTAAGTGAGGTTCGGAAACCCTTTTACCAGAAAAAACAGAAAACTTCTAATACCACACTCCCGACCTTAATTAGTAAGTTTGGGAACGGCAATTGAATGGGAACGGATATGTACGGCAATTAAACGGACTAAACGGCAATAATATTTTTCAACACTCCGACGTAATAAAATGCATACGGTAATTATACCATACGTGTTTAATATGCATATAATACGGCCTAGACGGCAATAATACTTTTGAAAAAAACGGGTATATATTCGGTATGTAACATACATTCACTACCTAAAAAACAAAATAATAACGTATATACAATGATTTTATCAATTAAAATAAACACAATATAATATCTTTGCCCTTCAAATATGTGAAAATACTAAAGCCAACACTGCCTTTCTTCAAGGAACCACAAATTAAACACCACTTGATACATCCAATATTCACCGGGCCAATCAACGACCGCCACGTGTCAAAGACGACCCGCTCCATAGCTAAGGGGAACGAACCGGGGTCCCAGCACCACTCGGGGGCGCGGCCACCTCACCCAGGCGCGGCCTCCTCACCAGGGAGCGGCCTCACCCAGGCCGCGGCCTCCTCACCAGGGCGCGGCCACCACTTGGGCGCGGCCTAACCTAGGCGCAGCCACACATCCAGGCGCAGCCTCACCCAGGCGCGGCCTGCACCCGGGCACAACATCGTGGGCACGTGAGGTGGGGGCCACCCATCTCCGATCCGGTCGTATCGCTAAGACTCATGTCACTACCAGGACTCTAGACCGCCGCTTAGAGGTTACGTCATCCAGACGGATTCAAGCACCAAGAACGTTATCACCACACACGGGTATCTATCCACCAAGGATCCTGATGCCACCAGGACACTCCCTCCCACGGGGAGATGGCCAATCAGGATAGAGCCCCGTTACCCAGGGCCTCTATCCACTCAACGGCACAATCGCCGTCAAACGGGGACTCTCCACACCGCCATACACCGCCATATGCTACTATAAATGGCAAGGTACGCAACCCCATCAGAGGACATCTAAACTCATACTGAATAATCACTATTCATCTGTTTGCGTCAGGAGATCTAACTTTGGCATCGGAGAGCCCTAGGCTGGGACTACACCGGTTCTCTCTGTTGACCCCTTTGGTCCACTTGCAGGTGACGGCACTCGCAGGACCGCTCGACGATTTCTTGACGCAACACCACTATACAAATCTGCCCCCATTACAAAGAAAGCCCATGTTGCCTTCTGAAATCTAATAATGATTTGCAAATAGGTGTTCTTCCCCCATTAGTAAAGAATAAAGAAAATTCATGAAAAACACAAACGAAATTAGGAAGGAGAGAAATCGAATTTCTTAATCAGAATTCCTAGTTGCAAGATGGGAAAAGAAACACTTTATTTGCAAGATGGGTTTCATAGGAAATTTAAGTAATCAGAAAACAATTCCTGTAGATTGAGAAGAGAAGAGAAGCCGAACCTTCCGAATAGAGACGCAGAATAAGAGGAGGAACAACCGAACCTTCCGTTAGGCCTTGAAGATCTGTCGTCGTCGCCGTTGAGAAAGAGATCGCCGGTGGTGAAGATGATTAAGGATTGGGGGGGAAGAGGGTGCAGCGGCAGCCCAGCTAGGGGTCGTTCGAAGTTCGAACTTCAAAGAGATTGGGAAGGGAAAGTGAAACGCAGGCCTTGAAGATCTGTCGACGTCACCAGTCTCCGTCGCCGTTGAGAAAGAGATTGTCGGTGGTGAAGATGATTAGGGATTGAGGGGGGGGGGGTACGGTTCGTTCGAAGTTCGAACCTCAAAGAGAATGGAATGGGAAAGTGAATCGCAGTTCGATATTAGTTTTAGTTTTAGTATTTTTTTTTTTTCCCATTAAGTTTTAGAAAGTAAGTAAAACCCGATACACAGTACTACTTCTAGGGGTGTCAAACGGTCGGTTTGGCTCGGTTTCGATCGGGCTGAATCGGGTTTTGATCTCGGAATGGTGAAACCAAAATCAAATCGTTAAGAAACTTCGATTTTCAGTTGGTTTCGGTTTCGATTTATTTCGGATTTTCAATATCGGGTTAATACCGATTTTGATCGATTTTCTTTCCGGTTTGAGTCACAATGAAATCTTAAATTCATAATTTGTAGTGAGGAAAAATTCAATAAAAACACTTCAATTCACTTTCCCAAGTTAAAAAAAAACGTATACAACCAAAAATAAGAAAAATGATTTGATATGTTCATTAGTTCATGTTGTAATTCAAACAAAGAAGAATAAATTATATGGAAAAGAATAGAAAATAATATTCAAATCAATGGATAAATAGAGTTTGTAGCTAAATCATTGTTACAAATCATATAGTTATTTATCATTAATTGTAAAGAGAAGGTAATTAAAATTGAAATCAATAAATAATCACCGAGAAGATAATTAATATTGAAATCACAAAAAGAACCCTACTATCAAATCATTTTGGATAACCAACTAATTTTATATAGTAAACAAGGAGATCAATGGAAGAAGCATGGTTACAAATCAAATTTCCTTTTTTTCAACATCATGCTCATAAATTTGTAACAATTCCCCTTACAACTAGAAAATTGCTCATTAATATTAAAATCAATGGGTAACGAATCCATCTATTCATAACCTTATATTCTATGTTTTTTTATCTGTTTCATTCGGTTTGTTATCGGTCGATCCGGTGCGATCCGGTTTTCAGTCGATCTTACAATACCCCAGCCCAAAACCAATCCAATAAGAATCGATTTGGTTTGATCAGAATTTTTTCGATTGGTTTCGATCGATCTTAACGGTTCGGGCTAAGTTTTGACACCCTTATAATTAACTACTTCTTTAACCAATCAAGGGAGTGGATACAAGCATTGAAGCTTGATGATTTTAAGCAGATAATATTAGCTAAAGAAGATGACGATGATTTTGAGCAACTAATAGTACATGGAGATGACCATGGTTATTATGATGATAAAGACGAAGAGGAAATTCGTAAAAAGGTTGGCAAGACACATATGCTGGTGGCAACGCTAATTGCGACTATAGCTTTTGCTGCGGCTTTGCAAATTCCGGGAGGTTACGAGAGTGGTGAGGACAAGAAAGGGATGGCAATGCTAGCAGGAGAAGCAGCTTTTGGGGCTTTTGTGATATCAGATGTCACGGCTCTTTCGTCCTCGGTTCTCACTCTACTACTCTACTTCTTCGCTGAGATTGGTAGTTTTACTTCCGGAGGCATTATTCCCAAAAAAACAGACCATTGCCGTATGTGGGGTACTAATACTTATTGCCATTATTGCAATGACTCTCGCATTCGGGTTTGGTGTGTTTGCGGTGTTGGTAAAAACCCATTCCTTGTGGATCGCTATTCTTACTGTTCTCGTTTACCTCACTGTTCCTTTCATTGGTTCTCATCTCAGCAAAAACCAATAATTCTTTTTGTGCACGGATGTTGATGGTGCTTAATCGGCTGTGAAACCTAGTTTGAATGTACGTGAGTAACTTAATATATATGGAGTAAATAAAATTTGCTATCTTACTTACGTGCCCCCCCCCCCCCCCCTCTTCTTTTTTGTTTTTTTAGTCAAGGTGGAATGGGGGAACACACCAAGGGGGAATCAAAAGAAGAACACCCTGAAAGGGAACAAGAATACAACAAAGGAGCCAAGAGACTAACTAGAAAAGCCTAATTTGAAGGCCCCAAGAAGGGGAAATTAATGTGCCATTATTTGTAGGACAATCAGAATCAGAGGCATTGATCGATATGATTGATCTTAGTCTTTATCTCAAATATTTATTGAGCTCCAAATCTAATTATAGGCTCTGGAAGAAAGAGACCATCTGGGCAAATTTCTTTCCCACTCTATTTGATATATTGACGTACAGAAAGTCATCTTGACAATTAATATTATAAGATTACAAACTGATTTGCCTTTGAACTCCCAATATATTGATCCATCTCCATTCACTATTAATGAAGATAAGGGGCTGTGGGAAGGCCAACACTTTTGTTTTTTTGAAGAGCCCCTTCCCAAATATGCATAGAGAAAGGACATCGATCTAAAAAATAGATGATCAATATCCTCAATTACATTCCAACAGAAACAGCAGTTACGAATGCTAATATTCCTATGAGAAATTAAGAAACTCGATCCTAAAATATGATGTTTGAACCAAATAACATTTTAGCATGGAACAACATTGCCCTTATATCTGACAGTATCCCATGCCGAAGCCAAGGTGAAACTTTTAGAACTAGATAGAGCCCACTGAATTATGTTTCCACTGTCAAGGTGTCTTCCTGAAATCAAAAGCAGAGTTGATCCCAAACAAAGGCAAAGTTTGAAGAAGCTGAAGTGGGTACATGATAAGGACAAGGGACTTTCTTCCAACCCACCTTACCCATTTATCGCTCTAAAATAATAAATAATAAGAAATATCTTGTTGTCAACTCATAGACTCATTTGTTTGGTAAAACAGATCCTAACTAATGTGGTTTTATATGGTAACATTCTTTTTAATTGTTTTTAGTGTTTTTCTCAGCAGAAACACATTAAAAACTGTATGGCAAGTTTGGTTCATTTTTTTAGGGTTTTTTAAACGAATCGGACACTTAGCATACTTTTAGCACACATTTGCAAAACACCGAATTAATGTTTCTCACTTGGTAGAAATACTTCTACCAATTTTCGGACAAACAACAGTTCGACTTAAGCTAACGAGGGTAATGTTGGAATTTGACAGAAAAACATTACATTTGGTGAAACTAACCCGAAGATGGCAAAACTCTCATTCTCACCTCTTCTGCGCAAGAACGACGACCATCGCCCTCGCCCTCTCCATCCTCTCTCTCTCTCTCTCTCTCTCTCTCTCTCTCTTTCGCCCTCTCCATCTTCTCTCTCACGCACGACCCTTGCTGCACTTCGAGCACGACCTCTGCTGCACTTCAAGACTCTGCTCCTCATCCCAAGGTATGAATTAGAAGGGTTAATTTGTTTATGTTTTATTTCAACTCCATTGAGTTGCAAGAGCAGAAAGCAGATGCTGTTACAGATTCTAATCTAACTCTGTTATGGGAGAGTGAAGTTCAACCAGAAAAGCGGGTGTATTGTTTCTGATGAATTGTTTGTTAGAGAAGTTTATCCATCTTGCAAATCTGATGAGATTGTAATAGAATTAGTAGGGGCATCTTCAGGAAATAACGAGATTGAAGATGTTTCAGCAGAGATGGTAGGCAGCCCAGAAAAAATGCTAGTTGTTGGAACACCTGGTGACTATGGTGATTTGCATATTGCAACAGCTCTATCATCAATTACCAGGGAAAACAAAAAACAAAGTGTAGAATGATCTTTTATTCTTAGTATTTCATAATTTATCCTGATGTTGTTGTGTCAGCTGCCATACCCTTGAACCAATGTTTATATCTAAAGTTGTTGACAATTCAGGGAAGCAGAAACAGAGCTTTTTAATTTTGATTTATTCGAAAATTACAACATTGGAGAGTTTGACAATGAAAAATCATTCTTTTTTAAGGTGATGGATTTATAGAAAGGAGGCCCTTCTTTTTTTTTTGTCCATCATGTAAGTTAAGGTGTTGGTGCAAAATGGCTTCCCAATTCCTCTTTCTTCTCAGTGCCCTTTGGGTTACTTTAATACGGCTCTTACTAGAGAGAGAGGGATACGTTATACTTGACTCATTTTCCTTATTTTTTTGTTCTTACCAATGTTTTACTTGTTAAGGCTGTTTACTGGTTAGGTTCTGGTTAAACGATTTGGTTTGGTTCATGATGAAATAGGTATAAATCGAAATTAAACTAATACAATTTGTTTTCGATTGTTTGATTTACCACCATTGCCACTACCCCGCTGTCACCATCACCCTTCCTAAAGAAATATAGAGAATTCATTCTAAAAAATTGAATATCAAATGGATTTTTTATTCGTAAAATATTTCATATTGATACAACCAATTAAAACACTTTCAATTTCTTGACAAAAAATCTATTTGTTAACTATTTCATGAAATCAATCCGTAATTGAACTAGAAATCATACCAAATCTGGCCTTAGATCTTGAAGGAAAAAAAAAATCCTTAGATAGGTATCCTATGTAGACCATCAGATTGTTTACCTTTTTGTTGTAAAATTGGTAAACTTCTATTAGGAAGAATGTTCTTTGTGCCGCGGCATAGCTTGCGCTTAGGCACATGGGCAACCTGTGCAGGGGGTAGCGTGGTCATTGCACTTACTCCCATGTGTCTGGACGCAGGCTGCGCTGCGGCACAGAAAATAGCACCCCTTCTTTAGAGGATGAATTTAAAATTTTGAATTTTGAGAATGAACAAAAATGTACTCTTTTTTTTTCATAAAAAGATTTTTTTTATAATAAAAAACAAAGATAACATTAATATCACGAAGTTTCAATATCACTCTGAATGAGTGATTCACATTGGTCTCTCATTGCTACATAAGCAAAATAGTACAAAAAAGATAAAGAATGGGAATCAGTTAATTCAAAGATTCCAATCGGAATTATACCAAAAAAAAAAAAAAAGATTCCAATCGGAAGGTTCATTGCTCACTGCTCACGAGGGTCTGCAGTTTGCACCTTAGTTAGTAAGTTCGGGAACGGCAATTGAACGGGAACGGATACGTACGGCAATTAAACGGACTAGACGGTAATAATACTTTTTAAAAATTCGGCTTCATAAAACGCATACGATAATAATACGATACGCGTTTAATACGTGTATAATACGGCATAGACGGCAATAATACTTTTAAAAAAACGGGCATATATTCATTATATAACATGCATTCACCACCTAATAAACAAAATAATATCATGATTTTATAAACTAAAATAAACACAATAATATAATATCTTATATTACATCTCTAAGATTAGCACTTAAAATATCAAAATATCAATAAAGTAGTCTCTAAACGAGAGAGACCCACACCCCATAGTGGAGAAGATTTTTTTTTTTTTTTTTTTTTGGTTGAACCATAGTGGAAAATGTGAGAATTTTCAACCAAAAGTGAAGTTGAGGTTAGATTTCCACAAAATTCCAATTTCAGACAATGAGAATAAGAATAAAACAGAAATAAGGAGACCTGCAAGGCATCTTAAAACGAGAACACAACAACTGAAGCTAAAAAAAAAAAGGAAAAATTATGTGATTAACTACAAATGAGAATAGGGAAAAAAATAGGGAAACTTGCTGTTTACCAAATTAATTAATCCTTGTAGATAAGAGTGAAACAGAGGATAGGTGAACGTGGATTGTGGTGAGAAACTCGAAAATAAAAAAGGTTTCCCGTTTCTATTTTCCATGGAGATGCAGTTGGAACTTGTGATTTTTCGTTTGATTAGCAAACAATACGAAATAGAGAAAGGGATACTAACCACATGGAAGAAGTTCTTCAGAAGAACAACAGTGGAAGAAGAAATAAACAAGGAGAAACGTCGCCGGCTAGCCGTCGCCATCGCCTCGCCGCGCGCTGCCGTGCGCCGATGTTGTTGCCGTCGAAGCTTTGACGATAGCGGTGTTGAACGGAGATGGAGGGGCTGCTGTTGCCTTCTAGGGTTGGACTTTGGAGTGAAAACGCAAATCACAAAAGAAGAGAAAGTGAAATCGTGAAAAAATTCTAATCTTTGGGGGTTTTTTTTTTTTTTTTTAAAACATTAGAGTAAAATTTAAAAAGTATAAAACGTATAATACCCGAATTATACGAGTATAATACGCGATCGATTAAAAAACGCGTTTTTTTATAAAAATACGGGAAAGTGTGGGGACGGGAGTATTATGCGTTCAAAAATTCGGGTATGCATATAATACGCGTATTATACGCGTACTTACTAACTAAGGTCTGCACTCCTATATTTTTCACAAACTAGACACCCGAGAAAGAACCTAAACAGAGTACACGGATAACGATCCGTGTCACTCGATTACAGATAATCTCATCCGCCCATAACCGTATAAATCGAACGGCTAAAATATTCTTCCACCAAAAACTCAAAATCTATATAACCTTTCCCGCCTTCCTCCAACAATCACGAACCCACTCTCCCTCTCTCTGCGACATCTTTTCTGTGTCTTACCTTTTCTGCTTCTGCTTCCGTTGGAGAAAGGAATGGCTAGAACAAAGCAAACAGCAAGAAAATCCACTGGAGGGAAGGCTCCTCGCAAGCAACTTGCAACCAAGGCAGCTCGGAAGTCAGCTCCGGCAACCGGAGGTGTGAAGAAACCCCACCGATTCAGGCCTGGAACAGTAGCTCTTCGAGAGATCAGAAAGTATCAGAAAAGCACAGAACTGCTAATCCGAAAGCTTCCCTTCCAGCGTCTCGTCCGTGAGATCGCTCAGGACTTCAAGACCGATCTCCGATTCCAGAGCAGTGCCGTTTCTGCTCTACAAGAGGCTGCTGAGGCTTATCTTGTGGGTCTCTTTGAGGATACTAATCTTTGTGCCATTCATGCCAAGAGGGTCACTATTATGCCTAAAGATATCCAGCTCGCTCGTAGGATCCGTGGTGAGAGGGCTTAGTGGTGGTTGATTGTTACTTCTCATTGTCTGTTTCTTCTCGGTCTTATATGGGTGATGTAAATTTGTGGATCTTAGATGTTGAAATGGTGGGTTCTGGGTTTCTGGGCTACTAGGTTTTAGATTTGGGAACTGTGGTGCATTTGTGAGCGAATTATGAACAATCAAAATGTTAAGTCTTAGATTTGCAGCAAATCCTTGAGAAATGAATGTCAGAAGATGGTTTCTGACACTCTATATGCAGTGTTTAACTGTTTAACTGTTTAATGGATCTAATTTGCTGCTACTAGTTTTCTTCCAAGTTTGGAGATGGGAAATCTTAATGCTTTTGTAAGCAATTAACCTCTCAGTTTGCAACCCAACACCCCTGCAGTCCACATTATTTTTGAAAACTTGGAAGAAAGACAGATGTGTCAATCAGGTAGAGATCATCACCATGAAACACTTGTGAAGTTTAAGCTTGTTGATACCCCCCATGGTTCAAAATTCTAAAAAAGAACATGTTGAATTTTCAGTGAATGCTCAGATTCCACAATGGGCTAGCTGCCAACCTAGGACAATGCAAAATTCTAGATTTGGTAAGAGGACATTTTTTTTTTAATCATGGTAGTGATGGGAAGAGAGGGGAATTTTAACAATTGAAGAAGCAATGTGCCTAGGGGAAATACCACAGATTAGGCCAACATTCCAGCTTCTATTTACAAGTAGCTCATGACTATGTAATCAGAAGAGTTTCTATCAACTGCCGGAGGAATTCAAAAGCCTTGAAGATGAGGAATACAGGGATCAGTTCAAAATATTAACATTACGTTGATTCCCTATTATGAAGCATACCATTTTCTTTGAGGGTAAAATACTTGCAAAACTGTTTCAAGTCCAAGATCCTTTTTTTGAAAGAACTGACTGGTCCAGTACTTAGCATGTAAAATAGAAGTCCAAAGACTCTTAGAAGAGCTTTATTATGAATGGTTGAATCTCTTAAGCCAAGGCCACCAAAACATTTGGGTGAGCAAATGATATGCCAAGAGAACACGAACCAGAACTTAATAAGCATTGATAAAATCCAAATTGTGGCATGTTGAGGAAAAATGAAAGCAAGACATAAGGTAGGAGGGAAATGGAAGACAGAAATGATTGAATTAGTACTGTAAAGCCAGCATGAGGCATGAGCTAAGTGGTTGATCTTCCAAACAGATAATCTTCTTTGAACTCTGTTCACAACATTGTTAAGACATGAAGTTTTTGAGGAGAAAGGAAAGGGTTTGTATCCAGATAGATTGCATCGTTGGACATTTTATGAATGCACAACAAATGAATCAGATGTCTTTTCTCATTTGGTGAAACATTCCTACTAAATAAAATACCACATTTGTCAAAATTAATATGTTGGCTTGATAAATTTGAAAACAAATCAAGAATTGACATGATGGTAAGGATATCATTTGATGTAGCCCTATAGAACATTAATGTATCATCAACAAACAAAAGGTGAGGAATTTAATGGGCTCTTCTAACAACCTTGACTCCTCATAACATATCAAAGGTATCTATAAACATTAAGCAATCAAGAGAGACCTTCTCTCGCAGTGATGAAAATATAAGGACTTAGAGAGCAACCCTTATCAGGTGAGCTCAATATTATCAAAACCAGTTCTTTCTAATTTAATAGAGTAGGTTACTGAGGAAACAAGATGTCCCACCAAGTCATAACATTTGGAGTTAAATACTAGAATTGCAAAGGGAAAAGTTTTCATTGTATGTGAGAGGGTGGGAGTTTCAAGGCTTTAATTAATGAGTGGGGGTTTGTGATTTGATCAACTCTTTATGAGGGGACACGATCGTGCATGCTTACACGGCCGTATATGAAACCTTTCCCCAATTGCAAATCTATCCTTAATAAAACCACATTCAAGCTTAAGATAACCTAATATTCCTTTCTTGTGGGTTAAGTATTGAAAATTTTTTTGGAACCACAACATTATCAGAAATTTGACAACCTATCATATAACAAGCAGCTGGATATGATGAAATATACCTATTTAAGGAGGGGGTTTCAGTCTTTTTGCAAGAATTTTCTAAGACACACTGCACTATATAAACTAATCGGTCTGAAGTCTTCCAGAAACTCGGAATTATTTTTTGTAGATACTACTGTTATGAGAATATGAATAACCCCAAAGGTAGAACGATGTTATACAAAAAATCCTCGACAAATGGAAAAGTATTCTTCTTTTTTTTCTAAAAATGAAAACCTTATCCAAAAATTAAACGTAAAAGGTTTTTGACCGATTATCTTTTGTATCAGCCGATACATGGTAGCGACCTTTTTTCTATTTTTCCATATCATTATCATATATGTGGCTTATGTCATTAAGTACACGTTTATTTATTGTTTCCTAGGACTAGTTTGTTCAAACTTTCCAGTAGTACAGCTATCGGCTTTGGCGGCTTTCTTCGTTTTTCACCTTCTTTGCTCTCATGGTTCTCTGAATCTTTCAAATTTATTTATTTATTATTATTATTAGTATTATTATTATTTTTTACTTTCTGAACCTTCCCTCGATTCTTCTGGCTCTCTGAATTATAATTTAGTATCATTTTAAGATAAGGTTATGGTCGAGTCGTGCATACAGCTTTTGTTAATGGGTATATTTCTAAATGAAAAATTTTGATTGAAATCGATCATCTGTGTTTTTCTTTTTAATACGTTGTTTCATGTTGCAGGTTCATTTCTTTCGAAATCTTCCACTACAGATTCCGTAAAAGGTTAGCATTATTTGCAGTTCGCTGAATTTCGTTCAAGATTCGATCAGTTTTGTAGTTCTGATCAGTTTTGTAGTTCTGATTGGGGCCCAGATAGGGATTTTCGTTAATATATCACCTTCTTTGAACTTTTGGATCGTTAGTTGTGTGTTTTTTTTTTCTGTCTTTCTTGTTCTTAGATCCTCTGTGCTCACAGTTGCTTGCAGTAATTTGCTTCGTTTTAATTGGTTCTGGTTGTTACATATACGAATAAACAATTTCAAATGGTACCCATGTAATCAAATCTCTGAATTTAGATTTGAGTGAAAGTAACAGTTGCTTGCCTTGGGCGAGGAGGAGAAATATAAGTGTGTGTGAATGGATAAAAATAATATCAGCTAGTAAGAGCAAAATAGTCACAAAAAAGTGGTCAAACTTGATCACTGACAACTCTTTATCTCATTTCTCTACCTGGTTCGGTTGAGATTGAGATGAAGGAAGAGGAGCTAAACTAGGTATTTTGAGCTGGCAAAACTGTATTGTCCTTGACACCAAAATTGTTACTGTGAGAAATCGTACCTTATTTTATTATTATTATTATTATTTTTTTTGGGGGGGGGGGGAGGTACTCAGGTTCATGCTTTCGATTTATTCAATTATTTTTCCTTAGTATTTTTTTTTTTTTGGGGGGGGGGGGGGTGAGGGAGGTACTTGGGTTCATGCTTTCGATATTTTCATTTATTTTTCCTTTATACGTTTTCTTTTGGGGTGGGGGTGGGGGTGGGGGTGGGAGTGGGGGTAGGTAGAAGGCTGGTATTAGTGTATTACTTCCTCAGATATATGGAAGTCTCTCTAGTTACAATTCCTCCTTTTTGATGTATGGAAACCTCTATGTAGCTATGCATTAATTCCCTTGTTTTTGGCAGGCATTGTTGTGCAAGCAACTATTGCATTCTGAATTCTGACAGCTATACATCTTATGGTCGTAGCTTGAAAAAATGGACTCATTTTAGTTCATAGAGTTGATTGAGGTGGTCTTTGACAGAAAGGTTTTTTCAAGATAATGGGCTTTCTTAAGACATGGAGATGTTCATGGTCTTTGGTAGCAATAATTGCTTCACTTGTGGTGTTGGCTTCAATGGTTCATTTGTTCTTGGTTCCTTTGGTGCCCTCTTCTCTCTATTACACCAACAATCGAGAAGTTCAGAGTTCTTGTTCTCCACTTATTAGATCGAGTGAAGGAGGGAAGGATCATGTGGTAAGGAATTTTGAGCCAACTCTTGATTTAGAACGTCGGTTCCCGGCAGACGTGCATAAAGCGGTGGACTACCATGGTACGCCATGGCAAGGAAAGATCGGCCGGTGGCTTTCTGGTTGTGATTCAGTTACTATGCCAGTCAGTGTTGTCGAGGTAGGAAATGGAAATATCTTTAGAAGTGTTCTCATTTTGATTGACTGGTCTCATTACTTTTCTTCATTGCAGTGCCAGCTTGAATATTGATTTAGTTATTATTACATGATGTCTGAGAAAACAACACCCCTTGGATTATCTTAAAGTTTCAGTTTCTTTTTTTTTTTTTTTTTCCCGGGAGAGGAACTTTTCAGTTTTATCTGTTTTGATATTCTTCTTCTTAGATGAATTGTTCTTGAAAATTAAACTTCGAATAGGTAATTTTTTTTTTCCCCCCCTTTTTTAGTTCTATCTTGTTTCTATTGATTCCATTGTTAAATTCCTTACATGAGATTTGGTTTTCTTGAAGACATTGTTGGTTTGTGTAGCAATTAAATTATTGGGTCAGTTGGATTTCCACTACAAAAACTGTTGGATTGTATGGGCCAGAATACCGTGGGGGTATTCTGGACTCTTTCCCTGTTTATTATTCTCTTTACTATGTACAGCCAACTCATTATTAGAGTCGGCTATGTTGGGGCAATTCTGTCCATGTAATGTTTCAGTCTTTATTATAAATATACAGCTTGGGATCAGTCTTTGATCATCCAAGCATTCAGCTCTAGTTTTATTCCTGTTAACATGGTATCAGAGCAGGTTTCAAAACTAGGGTTCTCCACAGCCCCATTCTCGATATCCCTCTTCTCCACTTCTCTTTCTTCTCTCCTCCTTCTCTTCTCTTTTGTTCTCCATTCTCACATAGGGCAGCACTGATGAGGTGATCCATAGATCCAGTTGCTGCCCTCCTTCACCTCATTCTATGCTATTAAAAATCTGATCGATAGGGGCTTGCTTCCTGCCTGCGAAATTTGAAGACTTCTTTTTTTTGGACTGATTTTTTTTTTGGACTGATTCAATCTCAACTACAAGAAATAGATCTGCAGCAGTTTCTAAGCCAAGCCTCCATCTTCAGCCAGAAATTTTGAAGCCTTCCTCTTTGATCGATTTTTTTCAGGTTTTCCCAAAACCCTAAAAATATCGATCTCTGGGTTTTTGATCTCTGTTGGTGCTGATTTTTGGGGAGGTGATTCAGCAGTCCTTCAAGGCCACTCGATCCAAATTTCAGCCTCATCCAGTGTTTTTTGGTGCTGTTTTTTCCCCTCAATCGATCTTAACATAATCAGGGTTTTTCTCGAAACCCTGAAAATTCGATCTCAGGGATTTACCTACCTGTTGCTGCTGATTCTTGGAGACACATTTGAGTATCTTTCACAGAGTCTCTCCTCTTATTTCTGGACATTATATTGGAGTTTTTTGTGGATTTCTCATCACCACAGCCCCTCTCTGCGATTTAGGTTTTTCTGTTGTCAATATGGTTGATTCAGTTACTCCGACTGCTACTTCTGTGGGTGATGGCCAAGGCAAATCAGATTATCATATTTTTCCTCCTAATCCAATCAAATTGGATGGCACTAATTACTTGCTTTGGTCTCGGTCTACGTCCTTTGCCATTGCTGGTCGTGGCCTTACTGGCTATATTAGTGGCACCAGTATTATGCTAACTGAGATTAGTGCTACTCAAGAAAGATGGCTTGCAAACAATGAAGCTCATGCCCTACCTCATTGGCTCCATGACTTCAGACCTTGCGAATGGGTTTCTTCTCCTTGATACAACCTCTAAGATTTGGGCTGCTTGCTAGGAAACTTACGGGAAACTTGGCAATGATGCCCAGGTGTATGAACTCCGGAAGAAGGCTCTACACACTACACATGGAGAATTATCTGTCTCCAAATATTTTGCTACTTTGCATAGTTTTTTGTAGCAATTGGACCACTTCTCTGATTATCACCCGACTACAGCTGCTGACATCATTTCATACAAGAAGCATGTGGACAAGATTCGGGTTTATGATTTTCTGGCTGGTCTGAATGTGGAGTATGACTAGATTCGTGTTCAGGTGTTGGGCCATAAGCCTTTTTCCACGCTTGAACAGTCATATGCTTTAGTCTCCTTTGAGGAAAACCGTAGGGCTGCTATGTTGCATCCTCCTATTACTGACAGATCAGCCCTCCAGACTGCTGCCCCTGCTACGCTTGCACCTATTGGCACCTCTTCTAGTGATTCTACTCCCGGCACTGTTGTTTGTGAGCATTGTCACAAACCTCACCACACCAAAAAAAAAGTGTTGGAAACTTCATGGGAAACCGGTTGACTTTGAGACTAAGCGGGTTGCCTAGAAAAAGTCGGGAACAAGGCCAATCATATTGAGTCTGTTACCATAGCCCCTGCTACTGACACTGGTCTATCCCAGGATGATCTACAAGCATTCCTTCGTGTGCTAAGGACTTCTGCTGCTACTGCCTCTACTACATCCGCTACTACTTCCAACTCTTCTGCTACTCTAGGTTCACACTTTGCCCGGTCAGGTATTCCATTTGGTGGTCATTGTGCTTTTGTAGCTTCCCATCCTTGGATCATAGATTTTGGAGCTACAGATCACATGACCGGTTGCTCTAGTCTGTTCCATCGTTGTTCTCTCACTTCTGGGAAAGACAAGGTCAAAGTAGCTGATGGTTCCTTTTCTTCCATATCTGGTAAAGGAATCATCAACTGCACTTCCTCTCTTCCTTTGTCCTCTGTTTTACATACTCCTAATTTTACTATTAACCTTCTTTCCATTAGTAGTATTACCATAGTTGTCATGGCGTCCTGGCATTGGAGAAATGGCCATATCGACCTACGCCATGGCGTCTGTTTCCCTAAATCTCCTATTTTAGCCTTGCTCTCACCATTCGGTTGCCAGCAGAATTTTGGGGCTATTTCTCGTGGGTTTGGACGATTCATCCTTCCAAACCTTTGGCTCAGCCCCTTTCAACATTGAGGCTCCATCACACGTCAAACCTGCACCTCCATTACTACCGTTAGATTTGGTTAAGCTCCATCGATCTCTTGGTTGCAAGTTCTTTCAATTAGATTCTTGGTGCCCTTGAGAGAACAGGTTGTGGCGACTCTTGCCTGAAGCTTCGTATCGATTAGGTTCTTACAAGGAAGGCCCACTTTCAAAATAACTTCCATTCTGCCACTGGTTGGCTGAGGAGTTGTGAGGTTGAAGAAGACTGAATTACTTTGTTTTTTGTTTCTTGATTCCTTATCTATTAAACCCATTTTCCATAGTTCCCATTATTACCCTTTGCTTTTACTTTTATTCCCACCATCTATTATTTTCCATTTTGTTCCAAGTATATCCTTTACCCATTAAACGTGCTATCCCACTTCCTGGTTTATTTTCTTTATTAAATTGATTTCCATTAATTACAGTTCTGGCACTCCTTTAAAACTTCAGATTAATTACAATTCCGCCATTACTCCTTCTTTAAAACTTCAGATTAATTACAATTCTGCCATTGCTCTTATAAATCTTGATTTATCTACTAGTTTGCCATTCAACTTTGGATTTAATTACAATTCTGCCATGGTCGACATGATCGCAATGGCAACGCAATGGCGGGCGACGTGTCGATATATCGATTAGACACCCCTCCACCGACTTGGATCGCCGTAACGCCGTGATAACTATGAGTATTACTCGTGATCTTAATCGCAAAGTAACTTTTTTAAAATCCCATTGTGTTTTTCAGGATCTAGGCTCTGGGAAGACGATTGGATTGGGTAAAGTACATGGTGGATTGTATCTGCTTGAAGATGGTCGTCACTTTCCACCACCAATACCTTCTCCACTGCACCAGAACTCCTTGGTTTCTTCTGAACTTTACCAATGGCACTCTAGATTAGGTCACCCTCCATTAGGAACTTTAGCACATTTATTTCCTAGTTTGGTCACCCAATGTAATAAGGATGACTTTTTTTGTGAGGCTTGTGTTTTGGCCAAACAGACACGTTCAACTTATTCTTTATCAAATAAAAGGAGTTCTTGTTTTCAATTGGTGCATTCTGATGTTTGGGGTCCTAGGCGTAAAACATCTCTTTCTGGTCATCGATGGTTTGTCTCTTTTATTGGCTGTCACTCTAGGAATACAACATGGGTGTATCTTTTACACAGAAAAAATCAGGTTTTTGAATGTTTTCAACATTTTCATAAAATGGTCCAAACCCAATTCTAGGCTACTCTCAAAATATTGAGAAGTGATAATGGAACTGCGTATAAAGAATCCCACTTTCAAAAATATCTACCTGACTATGGTATTGTTCACCAAATTAGTTGTGTTGATACCCCTGCCCAGAATGGTGTGGCAGAAAGGAAAAATTGCCATTTGTTAGAGGTGGCCAGGGCTTTGATGTTTGCAAGGCATGTCCCATCTCTATATTGGGGAGATGCTGTCCTCACTGCAGCCTATCTCATCACTAGATTACCTTCTCGGGTTCTTGACTCCTGCAGCCTAACTGATGTTTTAATGGGAATTCCTCCTTTATTGTAACTCCCAAAGTGTTTGGTTGTGTGTGTTATGCTAGAGATACAAAATCTCCAGGCAAACTTGAACCTAGGGAGTTACGTTGCATTTCCTTGGGTTATTCTCCAACCTAGAAGGGTTATAAGTGGTTACCATCCCCCTTCCCGCCGTACTTTGGTCAGTATGGATGTTGTCTTTCATGAGACCATTTCCTATTATTCTTCACCACCTCTTCAGGGGGAGAGTTCTAGTGAAGATGTGTTGTCTTTTGGAGGTTCCTCCTTTTCTAACCCCTACGGCTGCGCCCAGTCCCCTACGGCTGCTGTCCAGCCCCCCATGGCTGCTGCCCAGCCTCCTTTGAATTCTGCCCAACCTTCTTTGATTGCTGCCCAACCTCCTCTGGCTGTTCCCCCCTTATCTGAAGGGAATCCTTTACAGGGGGAGACCATGGAAAAAAAATGTTGTTAATGTTCCTATTCAAGGGGAGCTGACTCCAGTCCAGAGAACTATTAGTGAGTTTCAGAAGAGGATTGACAACTCTAATATGATCACCTATAAAAAGGGTGGCACCAAAAGACGGTAGCTTCAATCCACTGTAGCACCAATACCCATATAGTTGCCGGCTCAAGATCCAGATCCTTCCTCTCCTGGTAAGCCCTCTTCTTTTGACCTACCTATTGCTCATCGCAAAGGTACTAGGACTTGCACTCAACATCTCATATCTCGTTTTGTTTCGTATAGTTCTCTTTCTCCTTATTTTTCGTGCATTTGTATTTTCTCTTTCTTCTGTTTCGATTCCTAAAAATTAGCAGGAAGCATCTACAGATGGAAAGTGGAAGGCAACAATATTGGAGAAATGAGAGCACTACACAAAAATAATACGTGGGATCTTATGGCTCTTCCTCCAGGGAAAAAACCAATTAGATGTAAATGGGTCTTTGTAGTCAAACAGAAGGCTGGTGGTACAATGGATCGATACGAGGCACGTCTGGTTGCAAAGGGGTTCACTCAAACTTATGGAGTTGACTATCAGGAGACCTTTGCACCCGTAGCGAAACTCAACACTGTAAGGGTGTTATTATCTTGTGCTGCAAATCTTGGGTGGGATCTTCAGCAGTTGGATGTAAAGAATGCCTTCCTCCATGGGGAGCTTGAGGAAGAGGTATATATGGATATTCCACCACGCTTCTCTGACGACAGGACCAGGGGCAAGGTCTGTAACTTGAAGCGTGCCCTTTATGGGTTGAAGCAGTCACCTAGATCTTGGTTTTGTAGATTTCATAAGGCTATGATTTCAGCAGGCTATAAGCAAAGCAATGTTGATCACACTTTGTTCATCGACGAGTTGGTGACAAGGTAACTATTCTCATAGTCTATGTGGATGATGTTGTGGTCATGGTAATGATTATGATGCTATCAAGAATTTGAAGTTCTTCCTTTGCTGTGAGTTTGAAGTAAAGGATCTGGGGACTCTAAAACATTTTCTAGGGATAGAAGTTGCTCGATCTTCGAAGGGCATCTTTCTTTCTCAAAGAAAATATATCCTAGATTTGTTGTCTGAGACTGGGTTGCTAGAGTGTCATCCTTCAGATACTCCTATGGAAGCTATTACATGACTTAAGGAGAAAGAGAGTGAACCTGTTGACAAGGGTCGTTATCAACGACTAGTGGGCAAACTAATCTATCTCTCTCACACACGACCTGACATAGCCATTGTTGTAAGTTTGGTGAGCCAGTTTATGCATGATCCCTATTCCTCTCACATGGAGGCAGTCTTTCGTATTTGTGGTATTTGAAGTTTGCTTCAGGAAAAGGAATCATTCTCTCTCCCAATGGTCATCTGAAGGTTGAAGCTTATACTGATGCCGATTGGGCTGGCTCCACTGATAGAAAATCAATTTCTAGCTATTTGTTCCTTTGTGTGTGGGAACCTTGTCACATGGCATAGAAAGAAGCAGAATGTTGTGGCAAGGTCTAGTGCTGAAGCAGAGTTCCGTGCGATGGCACAAGAAATTTGTAAACTTCTATGGCTTAGAGGATTGTTGTAGGATATTGGTGTTGCTGTCCATCTTCCCATGATGCTTTATTGTGATAATAAAGCAGCCATTAGCATTGTTCATAACACTAAGCATGTGGAGGTTGATCGACATTTCATCAAGGAGAAGCTCGAAGCCGTACTCATCTGTGTTCCCTTTGTGAAGTCTGCTGATCAGTTAGCTGATGTGTTCACTAAGGGTTTAAGTGGCAAAGTGTTTCTTCCTATCTTAGTCAAGTTGGGAATGCGTGACGTATATGCTCCAACTTAAGGGGGGAGTGTTGGATTGTATGGGCCAGAATACCATGGGGGTATTCTAGACTTTTTCCCTTTTTATTATTCTCTTTACTATGTACAGCCGACTCATTATTAAAGTCGGCTATGTTGGGGCAATTCTGTCCATGTAATGTTTCAGTCTTTATTATAAATATACAACTTGGGATCAGTCTTTGATCATCCAAGCATTCAGCTCTAGTTTTATTCCTGTTAACAAAAACTGCTTATAACTCTTGTTTGTGGTGACAGGAAATAGGTGGGAATGGCTGCAAGAATGACTGTAGTGGTCTAGGTGTTTGTAACCGGGAATTGGGACAATGCAGGTGCTTTCATGGATATTCTGGTCAGTATTAATTTTTCCTTATTATTTTCAAAAGCTCATTTTTTAGTCTTTTCGGTTATGGCTATTCAACCTTCCAGGGTATCACCTCATTATTTACTATTTACCCGGAGAAGGAAAAGACAGGGGCACCTTACTCAAGTTATGAATTTTGTGTGAACTAGCTTTATATTCTTAACAACTAGCTTTCAAATCATTCTTGTGACATAACTGGAAGTTCACTAATTATATGAGTTGTTTAAATTCTAGCTTCAGCATTCTGGGGTTCCAATTTGCAATAAAAAAATGTTTTAATTCCTTGCCCTTTTAGTTATAATGTTGAAAACATTTTCCAGAAAATTAGAGTAATATGACACATAGAAACATATTATCAGTTTTATGGATAAGATAACGTGTAGAAGCAAACTGCTTTTATTTTACTAATTTTGAGGAAAATGAACAACATTTATAATTTTGTATATCTCATTTTCTTCTGATGGCATTTATGTTCACTAACTAATCATTTGGATCCACAATATCTGCTAATCAAACAGGGGAAGGTTGCTCCGAAAGATTGCAGTTGGAGTGCAATTATCCAAGAACACCAGAGCAACCATATGGGCCATGGGTTGTGTCAATCTGTGCCTCTTATTGTGATATGACAAAAGCAATGTGTTTCTGTGGAGAAGACACAAAATATCCAAATCGGCCTGTTGCAGAGGCATGTGGATTTGAACTGAGGTAAAGGCATTGAACTTTAGTATTAGCTTCAATTATGGTATCTCTGCAGTTCCTACAAACAAATTAATTTGAGGATAATAATTCTGTTCAGCTCTCCATCTGAACCTGGTGCTCCAAAAGTGGCCAATTGGTCACAGCCTGATCTAGATATTTTCACAACGAACAATAGCAAAGCTGGATGGTGTAATGTGAACCCGGAGGAAGCATATGCATCCAAGGTTAGATTCAAGAAGGAATGTGATTGCAAATATGATGGCCTCTCGGGTCGTTTCTGCGAAGTTCCTGTGCAGTGCACATGTCTGAACCAATGCTCTGGTCATGGACATTGTCGTGGTGGATTTTGTCAGGTATGGAAATTGTGATACTTTCAATGTTTAGTGTATATTCTAGTCTAAAGTCATGATATTTGATTATTCCATTCTTTCTTTTTTCTTTCTAATATGACCCAACTAACTGCATGCAGTTTTCATCTTTAGTGCTACAGTGGTTGGTATGGAACAGATTGCAGTATCCCGTCTGTTTTATCATCTGTACGAGAGTGGCCTCGATGGCTTCGGCCTGCCACAGTTGATGTTCCTGATAGTGCACAATTCAGCAGCAGCCTTGTCAACATTAAAGCTGTGATTAAAAAGAAAAGGCCCCTTATATATGTCTATGATTTACCACCTGGATTCAACAGTCTCCTCCTTGAGGTTGTAATGGGCACCTGCAACTGTTACCCATACAAAGCACACTGCAAACTTTTATTCATCTTCTTCATTTGTTGTTCTTGGGTATTGCAGGGTCGACATTACAAGCTTGAATGTGTAAACCGGATATATGATGATCAGAATGCAACATTGTGGACAGATCAGTTATATGGAGCACAGGTGTAACTTGACTCCCTGATGCCACCAGCTCAAAAATATTGAAGTTATTGCAGCATCCATTGTTGTTTGACACTCCTCTTTTGCAGATTGCGCTCTATGAAAGCATCCTGGCTAGCCCTTATCGAACATTAAATGGTGAAGAAGCGGACTATTTCTATGTTCCTGTTCTAGATTCATGCATTATAACTCGTGCTGATGATGCACCCCACTTAAGTATGCGGGTATAATTCTATACTCACATTTGCTTTGGTATTGTAAACTGTGTGACTACTTGATAAAGTTGCCCAGAATGTTTTTCCTGGTAGTTGCGAGCTACTTTATGTATTCATATTTAAGTGTCTAGGTTACAAGCTTGTACCTGATTATAACCTCTGTTTTTCTGGAACTTCAGGAGCACATGGGTTTGAGGAGCTCTCTAACCCTCGAGTTCTATAAGAATGCATATGATCACATAGTTGAGAATTATCCTTACTGGAATCGCTCGGCAGGAAGAGACCATATCTGGGTATGATGTAGACTGAGAATCTTCATTGGTTGAAAGTGTTGATACTGGGTAGAGCAAAAGAGAATGAATATCTGTTACTTTGTTATTGATAGGAAAAAAGAATATTAAGAAATTCTGTGATATTGCTTATCTTCTCCTTCGTGTGTTTCTAATGGTGTTGCATCTGTATCCGAAAGGCAGTTTTTTTCATGGGATGAAGGTGCTTGCTATGCTCCTAAAGAGATTTGGAACAGCATGATGTTGGTACACTGGGGAAACACAAATTCAAAGCATAACCACTCAACAACAGCATATTGGGCTGACAACTGGGACCATATTCCTTCGCATAAGAGAGGCAATCATCCGTGCTTTGATCCTGAGAAGGATCTTGTGCTTCCTGCATGGAAACGACCAGATCCAAGTTCCTTAAGATTAAAACTGTGGTCGAGGTACATGTCTCATTGAAACTTTTATTCGGCTAACTTTCTACTTTCCTTAACATTACTGATTAAAGGGGACAAAATCCACCAATTGATAGTTTACCAAGCAAAGATAAAAATCAATTGAGCCTTATGCTTGCAGGCCCCATGAAAAACGTAAGACACTATTCTACTTCAATGGAAATCTTGGACCAGCTTATGCTAATGGCAGGCCAGAAGATACGTATGTTGAACAAGATGTACTCCTTATGGATTTGGATTTTACTTTTACATTCCTAATGCATCAGCTTGGTGTCGATTATTTAGGTATAGCATGGGTATCAGGCAAAAGCTGGCGGAAGAATTTGGATCAAGCCCTAATAAAGAAGGAAAACTAGGGAAACAACATGCAGAAAATGTTACTGTAACCACAATACGAGCTGTGAATTATTATGAGGATTTGGCAAGCTCTGTTTTTTGTGGGGTATTACCTGGAGATGGTTGGAGTGGTCGAATGGAAGATAGTGTCTTAAATGGTTGCATCCCTGTGGTTATTCAGGTATTGATTTCTTCCACCTTGTTTGTCTTCCAAGCATTGACAAGAGAAAATCTGAGGCAACTGACAGGTGTGAACAGTATTATATGGTGCACATTCTGTTTAGATGGTTATGATTCGGGAATTAGGATAACAATTGGGTTTACCTAATATATCTCCTAAATAGGTCTTATCAAATTGTACATTATCCCTATATCCATGCTGGGCATAGTGCTCATGTTGGTGGAATGTCTATGTCTCCTCCACCTTGGAGCTGCCTAATATTTCCCCTAAGCCAAGATGATCATCAGGTTATGTTACTGCAATGATTATTGGTTTCTTGCTTCATTTCAGGATGGGATCTACGTGCCATATGAGAATGTGCTCAATTATGATAGCTTTGCTGTGCGAATTCAAGAGGATGATATTCCAAACTTGATAAAGATTCTAAGGGTAATTGTTTTCTTTGTTAGTTACTAAAGTTGGATCATAAAATTTTTATCTGGGAGAATCAATAATTAATGTTGTGGCTTGAACTTCTCATTTTTTTCTTCTTAACTAAATGTAGGGATTCAATAAAGAAGAAACCGAATTCAAGTTGGCAAACGTTCAAAGAATCTGGCAGAGGTTCTTGTATCGTGATTCTGTTTTACTTGAAGCTGAACGTCAAAAAAGTGCTTCTGGCCGTGTGGATGAATGGGCTGTTGAATTCTTGAGACTGATTGAAGATGATGTCTTTGCCACATTCATACAGGTAGCTTCCATCTTGCTGCCATTTATGCACTTTTCCTATAAACATACCAGTGAATAACTTGACATAAAGCTCCCTAAGATCAGCCACCATAAATAACAGAAAACACCTCATATGCTGTGAAATGGGTCATGGTAATCTAGAATGATTTAGTTTGCAAGATAATGACACAAAGAATTTATAATATTTCAAAGTAAGGATCAACTGAAATGTTCTATACACATGCTGAGATGGAGAATCAGCCTTACACAATTTGGTGGAGTTTATTACAATCAAATATAGATTTGAGATTCATGTACTCATTCATATACAGTGGTATGATTATGACTCGTCTACAGAAGGCTTTGACCTAACAAGTTCAATATTTGGTAAAGAAAAGTTGGTAGGCAAGAATTTATCCACGCCATTGTAGTTCCTGCTGGCTTGCCATTGTCATTTGTTGTACCCCTTTTTTGTGTGTTAACTTGTCTCAGTTATGTACGTATGTTATTATTTTAAATAAGATTCCTTAACCAAATGGAAAACAGTGGGGAAAATGAAAAAGGGCAGAAAGAAGGTCATTTCATGAAAATTGGACTAATATTAGCTGATGGACCTGGTTTAAGGACTACTTCATGGACCGTTAATTTTCTTTAACCATATGTTATGGTGATGAAATATCCCTCCCAAGACATAATGAACAGACAAAAAGAGTACATATTAGCTAGCACTTCTTCAGTGGACCTTAAATTTTATTTACTGTTTATTTGAAATTATATGGAGGGTTAGTTAATTGTTTGACACATGATTATCAGAACCCCTGTATATATGAGGAATGTCAGGATCTATACGCATCAGTATCACAACAGGAGTAAAACCTGCGATGGAGCCAATTTTATTGAGCTTCCAAGGGCAAAAACTGGTGTACAATATGCAGAATATCCTTAGGAAAAGAGGACTAGGACAGACCCTGAAAGGGATAACTCAAAGCCCACCACGAAATAGAGTGAGTGAAGACATTTACAGACCTCCTTACATGGAGGAAAACAGAACAGTCAAAATCAGACGCAGGTACTTAATATCTACAATAGACAATATCTTGTTAGGTAGCTGAGAAGATGAAGAGGTTTGGTAGGCTGAAAAGAACAACAACTAGAAACCCGAATCACAGTGGACCAGAAAACTGGGGCAAAAACTAAATGGAGTTGAACTAAATAAATATAAATCCGATGGGGCTGAAATTGTTATATATTAGAGATCCTAATGGGGTGAGTATGTGGGCTAAAATATCCAAGTAAACTGATGGTTAGATTAGGAGATATGAACATGGACAGAAAATAGCAAGTAAAGAGAACTAGCGTAACTCTCAATCTACCAGTCTGATGGACGCCAAATTAAGGTTGAATGCAGTAGCTAGGATGGGAATCAACACAGTCAAAATTCAACCCAATCTGATGCTTACATACTCGGAAAACAGTGACTGAAAATCAGACATATATGCTGTGAAACATTCCTATCGCATATTATAAACAGTGCATGAGAATAATAGAAGACAAAGAATTAGAACAGCAATAACAAGGGATTAAATAAACACAAAAAGAAAGGTCAAAGGTCATCTAATAGTAGGCCATGATGGAGAGAAGTAGCGATGGAATGTCGGCAAACAGTGAATGAAAAAGAAGAAAAGTAAAAGGAAAAAGAAGGGAAGAAAGGGATATGACCAACGCTTCACCAACTATGGCCTGTGGTTGGGCTTCACCACCCTCCCAATCCAAGGTATTTCACCACCTTGGGTTGCACTTGTTTCACCAAAAGAGCTATTCTCAGCATCACCATCACCATCACAGAGAAACATCCAATTGATCAAAATCCAATATCTGTGGGCAGCATGCCCCTCCCCCCCACCCCATCCCCTTTTATTTATTGTAGTGATAGCTACATCATAAAAATAGGAAACTTTTCTAAGAAAGAGATCTTTTACAATATGGAAACTCTAAAAAATTAGGAAGTTAGAAGAAAAAGAAACAACTAAGTAGCAATACTAACTTAACCTAGAAGTAACTACCATTACAACTTGGAAACTATTATAACATAGAAACTAACTACTTAATCCTGTATAGTCATTAAATCCCCAATAATTGAATGGGCCTGTTACAATAGAAAACTAAAAATTACTTAGCCCTTGACCCATATAATCCATTGGGGACTTAGGTTTGGGCCTAACTTATTGAACTGCAGGTTCAACTTGACCCAAAAAACTGAACCAAACCCAAATCCGAAAATTCTTCTTCCATGGGTTTATATCTGCATCAGAGGACATCATGTACTCAATGAATTTGCTTCGTGTTCAAAGGAAAAGCAGCTCCTTTGGAGGCCAAAACCTCATGAAATCAAGGTCAACAAATTTACTTTATCGTTGGGACTTTGTGTGGTTCATTATTCAAGTCAAAGTAGGATTCTATCTTGTCAAAGTTGGATTTATTTTGGAATCATTAGTATAGTTTTGTATATGGTAGTTGTAAACCTGCGCAAATCAGAGAAGAAGAGTGGAAGAGAAAAAGAGAGGAAGAGAAGAACTGAATCTCACATTAACAATCCATTAACCATAATAGAGAAGGATACAAAATTTATGGACTAGGGTAAAGGGAAAAAGACTAAAAAGGGCCTCACTTTTGCCCAGCAGAGTCCCGGGATGAGCGTCTGACGCTAATCCCGAGACCCTGTTTTGGGTCCACCATATGACTCCTAACAGTAGTGATGATACTACTACTACTTTATTGAATTAGTTGGACATCTTTTGCTAAGTTAATATATGGTAGTAATGGTCCAGCAAGGGGTGCACCTAGGTAAACAATCTTCTTCTTTTCTCTCTAGACCCATTCAAATCTGCTTATCTTCTTCTTCTTTATGCTTCCATTTATTCTTTCTTCTTGTTAATTTATTTTTAAATCAGATATTGTGTTTCGTAATATAAACCCTTTTTCTTTTTTAAAATCTTCACCTGATTTCTTGACATCTTGCCACTTAGTCGAATATCTTTCAATTCTTAATAGTTTTCTGTGATCACAAATCATAGTTACAGCTGTGATGTGTCAGATCTTACTTTTTTATAGGATCCTTGGATCCTCAAGAATTGAATCACATGTGACTTCTGTTGTTCTTTCCTTCTGATCATAAAGTACTTAATTTTTCAGTTCATGTAAGCTATTTTTCAATCTGGTTGATTATCCTATAGTTGCAAGAATCATATTATATCTCTCTCGCTCTCTCTCTCTCTTATCTGCTTTACCGTTTTGTTACCCTTATTTGTTTTACACCCTATCCATCCTTTAAACATTGAAAGGCTTATGTTATATAATCGGGGTTTGTTTGGAGCATAGTTGTCATGTCGTCACGGCGATCCAAGTCGGTGGAGGGGTGTCATGTCGATATCTCGACATGTCGCCCGCCATGGCGTTGCTATGGCGATCATATCGACCATGTTTTATTTTTTCTATTTTTAATGTCATTTAGTATGCTATAATATATACCCTATAACATAAAAAATTAACATGAAAGTGTACTACTAGTCTACTATGGTTTGATTCATGAAAGTGTAATATCCATTAGTGTATATGAAATCATGGATTATCAAATAATTGATAGCAATAGTCTTGCTGATAATAAAGTTGAAAAATCATGAGAGTTGAGATATGATTCACATGAAAGTGACTACAAAATTAACAAAACAAAAATACAATTACAAGAACGTAATTTATATTGAGTGAATAAAGCTAATAAACAACCCATCTAAATAAAATAAAATAAAATTGCTGATGTGAATATGTGATTGTGTATCAGTCAATAGTGTATTAGTGATTTCTGTTTGATGTTTTTTTAAATTTTTTTATGTTAAGGAAAAAGCATTAAAATAAAAAATGGTTAAAAAAAGTATTGTTAAAAAATTAAGTTTTATAATTTGAAACAACCATGTCGCCCGATATGACCATATGTCGTGGTATGGCGTCGATGGCGGCGCCATGGCAACGACATGGAGGCCATATCGGTCGATATTCTTACATCATCCATATCGGTGGTCGATATGCCCACTTCTCCAGCGATATGACGCCATGGCATCGACATATCGATGCCATGACAACTATGGTTTGGAGCCCCTATGCTCATAAGTTGTCAATTTCTTTAACCCACCCCCTGTCATTAACTTCGTTTTGTAATTCCTCTCTGTATTGTTCAGTCACTACAATTGATTTATTTCTTATTTTTGGTTGGTGGGCAGGATATTACTTAGAAGGATAGTGGGTAGAATATGAATTTTTGAATAATTGTATCATTTTTGGTTGGTGGGCAGGATATTACTCCGTTCTAAAGGACTTAATTGCTGTATTTTTGAATGCTTGCAAGTGTTATTACGACAGAGCATATTTGATAACAATATGCACATTTGAGTTTTTAAGTTTTTAGTAGCCTTTACTCTTTCTTATCCAAAGTTAGATGCTAGAATAAGCCCCATGTCATCCTGATATGTCACTCTGCGCATATATGAATTATGTTTTCCGTCATTATTTCATCAGGTATACAGTACTTGTGTGGTAGAATGAATGATATTGTAGAAAAATGTCTTACCAATTGATCTAGCTGATTTTTTTTTAATTTTTTTTTTGTTTACCAAGGTTCTACACTACAAGTTACACAATGATCCTTGGAGACGTCAACTTAGTTACATGAAAAAGGACTATGGATTGCCAACGGAGTGCTTGATAAAAACCAGGTGAGGAGTTGCAAATGATCAGCAAAACTATACTAAAGAATCCCAGTTATTGAGCTGAAGCAAGAAGAAGCAGAGACCCGTCTATGCTCCTGCATGTTTCATTCAACAACTGAATGTGTGAGACCACACAATTGGTAGAGAAAGCGGCATCCAATTATAATTTGGGGCAAGCCCCATTGTAACACCCCCCCCCCAAAAAAAAATCATATTCAAAAAGGGAGAAAATATCATTTAATCGCAAGTTTAATGAGTATATAATTCTGGCCAAGTTTTCCATGTCAAGCAGAAGCAGTGAGTATGATTCTTTTAAACACTATATGTTTGAGATTACATACTTTATCATGGAGAGCTCATGAACTGGAAAGAGGAAAAATTACATCCATTTCTTAGATATTTTTAGTTCTTAGCCTTTATGTCATTCAGTTATAGATGCTGGTTTATAGAGTGTATTGTGCATTTATATGTATTATGAAAGCTGGAATCTATCAATCTTGATTTGTAAGCGTTAGCATGGTTCACTTGATTTGTAAACAAGTTGACCAAAGTAACCTTGGATATTGACTTTAATAATCAATGTCAAAGGCATCAGTCTCAACCATTTTGAAGACTTTTAGATTAGGAGTAGAATTTTTCTGCAGCCGTTAATAATAAAGGTTAACAAATTTGTCAAATATTTGGACAAAAATAGCTACATAATCAAGAATGCCTAAAAATCGATGAAATTTATTTGTACTTCAATTTATCAGGATATTTGGCAGCAAATTCTGTTGATCTATCAATTGGAATAATTATTTCTAGTAGATATTAAACCTAAAAATCTTATATTGTGTTTAGAATATCTTTATTTTTTTAACTAAAAACTATTAAATCATTGTTTTTGATAATTTGAAAAAATATAGTGTTGTTTCTAGTGTTGTTCAATGGACGTTGAGAATATTAAGACATCATCTATGTAGACAATTGTAAAGTTTGTATAAGCATTGATGGAATTCAGAAGAAAACATTTTTTAGATATCTGGATTTGTCAAAATTTAGAGTTCATATAAAATTTAGTAAAGAATTTTGCATTTGATAGACATTCAATAAGATCTCGTTTATCAGGAAGTGGATATCTTATCCATACAATTCTAAAGAGAATGACTTCGTATAAATAATTTTTTTAATAAATTTTAATGGACGATTCAAAATCCCAGTGTACTCCCTCAATGTTCAAATTATGTCTATCAAGCTTAATATTAGTGCATTTATTTTATTGTAGCTTAATAATTAAATGCGACTATTCGATGGTCACTTTTGTCATATCACACTTTCACATGGCAAAACCTAGTGTGATTGATAAGGAATTCTTTCCTAAACGGCCGTATTGGAAAACTTCCGCATATTTTTGAATAGAAATATATAGTAAAAATTTGAGATAATATTAAAAGATATTCTAAAATGGGAATCAACTATGAGAATTTTCATATATTTGGAAAGATAAAGAATTTATGATTTATTTTCCCCAAAAGTTTAATATGGATACTATATAACTACAACAACCATAACCTTATCCCAACTAAATGGGGTCGGCTACATGGATCCGATAGAGGTTAAAACAATAGAAGGAAAAAAGACAAGTAAAAAATAAATAAAAAATAAAAAATCAAAGCAGTAGTCAAAACAACATCCTAGAGACATCCTCCTACAAGGGTGGGTTGGTTACACGGGTCCTCGTCCTCCAAACAATTCTATCTGTGGTCATGATAGGATTGAGTCCTATCAGATGCATATCCTTTCTTACCACTTCTCCAATAATCATTTTAGGCTTGCCCTTACCTCTTTTAGCTCTGTCAAACTGAATCTGATCATTCCTTATTGGTGCATCCACAGGTCTCCTTTGTCCCATTTTATTACGATAATGCCCTTTATCTAGACACGGGACTGGCACTATTATTATTCAAAAGAGAAAGAAGAGAGACTAGAATGACATCATGTCCAAAGTCATCCCTTATGCTCTCCCTTAGATTGCAGATAAGCTTATCAAAAAGAGGATTCAATTTGGGCCACATGGAGGGTTGAGTTGACCAATCATATTAGATAAAGAAAAGACCCCGTTGTCAAATTTTTGGTGCCATCTTATTTTCACAATTTTAACTTCTTAAATTATTTCTTTTACATATTCTTTTTTATTGTATCTGCCACTTTTTTTTTTAATCATATGGATTAATGATTTGGTTGATCTATTGTTGGATAGACTTTAGACTTCCTCCTTCCTGTTAAATTGGTAGTCGATTTAAATTATATGGCTTGTTATGTATAGTTTTTTTTTTATAATTTGTTTGTCTTTCTTAAATTCATGGTATGTTCACTTTTTACTTTTTTAGACTCTTTAAATTTGTTTTACTCCTTTACTCAAAAAAAAAAAACTTGTTTTGTTCATTTATTATAGTACATGTTTTTTTTTTTTTTTTGGTAAAAAGGGATTTTATTTAAAAAGAGGGGGAGTACAAGCCGAGGCTTTGCCATTACAGAGATGAGAAAGCCAAGGAATGGAAGGAGGCCAAACTGTCCTGCACCCATTGGATAGGCCTCTCCTTGCTAAGGTATCGGCAATGCCGTTAACAACCCTAGGAACATGGGAGAAATGAGCTTCTATAGGAGTTCGGTTCCTCTGCACGTACCAACAGGTGAATGCACATCTAAGAGCTAACCACCTGTCCTATTTTTGCCATTTACAAGGGGAGGAGCGGTTTTATGGAAACAAAATTAAAATGTGATTAGCTCTGAGATGTACGTTTGCCTGTTGATACGTGCAGATGATCTATTCTCCTTCTATAGGGGGAACTGTGAGATAAAGGATGTCATCAATAAGTGGAGCTATCTCCACCGCAGTCTAGACCCTAGGCTCCGAAAGGGCATTGATGATGACCTCCAGATTATCAGCTTCTATAACCAGACGGAAGAAACCTGCATCCAAAGCTTGAAGGACCCCAGCTCTTATAGCTTCAGCTTCTCCAGCCCTCACCGAAGGAACGTACATGCAATCAGAAACTGCAAAGATGGACTTCCCTACTTGTACAGAACTTCACTTCTTTATTATGATCCAAAATAAAAATATAAGATCTAATATACGAAGGGCACACTGTAAGTTTAGACATAAAATTTGATAAATGGTTAATTCACATAATCTTCTAAAAAATATGATTATCCACATGGTTTCTGTAGGAAGTAACCATCCAAAGCATGTATGATAATACATGCAACAAGAGGATGGAGTACTTATCTTAATTGCAGACAAACTGAAGTTGATAACGGCAATCCCAAACACCGTACCGTATAAAGCGTCACAAATTTGAAAAAAAAAACATCATGAAAAAAACTTGAGGAATCGATGGGGTTGAGTCGTGCCGAATGAACACTCTCTTTAACACTGTAGACATCTCCTATAGTGCAAATTGAGTTCTTGCGAATCAGCCTCTAAGATAAAACAACACTCCAAACATGAGGCTATCTAGCAGTGATGCACTTCACTTACTAGGCCACTAACAACATGACAAGTGATGCTCAAATGGATGTGAACAATAGAAACAGAAAAGGCAAAAACTAGGAGATTGTGATATTCTTCAAAATATTATTAGAGAAATGGGCTAAACCTTCTCTCTACATATATAGGAGAAGAAGAAACACCAACAAAGGGGTGTCTTCAGAAGACATATTTATAAACGCCAATTGTTTTTCTACAAGACATGTTTATTGACCATTCAAATATGTCTTCCAGGCACACTCATTGGTCATATAGGTATCTATTAGGAAAAAACAACCTCTCATATTTAAAATCATATATTTTAATTTAAATAAAATTCCAACAGTTTTCTATGTATCCAATAATAGAATGTCTTAAAAAAAATAGAATGGCCATGTCAAATCAGCATTTCAAAACAATGGACAACTGCTAGCACAACTGGCTTCAGACTAGTGCAATAAAGCTTAGCCTCTCAGAAGTTTTCAAATTTGAGACCTGTTGTTCCTCAACTAGTTAGAAAATTTTCTTTTTCCGAGTTTGAGTCAAGAAACAACCACTATGCAAAAGCAGGATTAAGATTGCATACATTATGATCCTTCCCTTCGCTCATGGCTTGCATAGTGCTTACGCACCCCACTCACAGCTAATCGTGCACTGCGTATGCCTTTTTTTATGGTTCTTGAATGAAGTCCATAGAACTGGCATAGGACCCAACAACCGAAGAAATTTGAGACCTATCTCGTAAAATCAATGAAAATTAATATAGCCAGCAGTGAATCGCAAAGTCGAGGACACTTTCTGTGGGTATCGAAGTATTGGTACAATGTAGGAGCAAGATTCTAACCACAAGTTGGTACAGTGCACAATGTCAGACACATTTCCAAGGACAAATAGGTTTTCTACACAGGCACCATAAACAAGAATATCTACATGAACACACCTCTTACTACCATGAGCTGATCCCACCATTCAAATAAGGGTCACCCTATTATTTATCTTGCATGTAAAATTTTATGGGTCATCTTCCCTCATGTATTAAAATTTTTACTTGTATTTTTATTGTAGAGTTCTCTTCTTCTTCATCATCTGTTCCATTGGAGGGGAAGGGAGAGGAGTAAGATATTGATAGGTTAATGATGGAGCAACTAAATTGCTTATTACTGATCATGATTACTGGCATGTAAGTGATCTCTTATCTCTTTTAGCCTTATTCACAGGACCAACTTTGAATGCTTTGTTTATGTATTAGGTTTATGTCCTTTGTACCTCCACCAACTTCATCTTTCTGTTTTTTTCTGTTGGAACCACAGGAAGAAGCCCTTCAAGTCTTCACAGGGCTGGCTTGACCTTGAATTTGTTTGACAAAAGAGGTGGTCATCATCTTAGCCACCATTCGACCAGCGATGCAGATAGACAAAGCTAATCTCCCCATGGAAGCCAAAATCTCATAAAAATTATGGTATAACGAAGCATGTGTCGTCCTTGATTCCTTTATACCTTATTCATATAATAAACAACGGAGTCCACACTGTCACTCTCTCTCCTAATCTGACCATGTAGACCCCATGTGGATCCATATGGATGATAATACCATTCTCCAACCCCTTATTGATGTAGCTCGCAGATTCCTTCTTATACCGCCCTTGTAAGAAACCATCCCCCATAAATTATATAGAGGAAAATGGTTTCTTATGCTGGTGGTAGGAACTTTAACTACACACCCACTTTACATATTATCAAATGAAAACAGATAATGTAGTTAATCTGACCTTTGGATAGAGAGGTCATAGTCTGAATTAGCCACATGTAGTTAATCTGACCATTGGATAGTATGTGAATCTGATTCAGAATACTCTTTCACTAAGGAGAGCAGAATTCCCTTTTTTTTTTTTTTTATATAAAGTGAAGAGAAGAATTGCCATTAATAGCAAACCCTGCCCGAACCAACTAGTGGGTGGAAGAAGACATCTCTGTATAATGGTCTCATGTATCTATTGTTGATATTGTCTTGGGTAAATCATCTTCTCGACTTCTCCTGTCACTATTTTCATAGTTATTTCATTTAGTATGTGTATAAGACATGAGAAATTTTTAGCAAAAACACTCCCCAAATTTTTTTTGCTTGTATCTGATCAATGGATGGATGCAATTTGAAAAGTAAAAATACTAATATGACTACGATATGAAGATCATAATCAGAGGATAATTTTATTTTGTTGCACTGTTATCTTTTTGTCATCTATTAACAATACTCAATTATCTTATGACTTAATTGCTACATAATTACAACTCAGACCATTACATAAAAGTGACAATAAAGTTCTATGACTACAAAACTCAAGCGACCTTTTGAAACTAGGCCACTTCATTTAACTTCACAGATTTCAAAATTTCAATGCAATAAGTAGCAATGATCCAACAAAAAATACATTAAATCACCTTGGTGCAGCAGATTTTCGACCCTACTGTACTGGAGGAGTGGCTGCAGTTCTTGAAAACAAATCAACAGAAGCCATCTGAAGTAGCTTTTTATTCAACTCGTTGCTACAGCCAATTTTCTACCCCGGTGTGCTGGAGGGACTTGGATTTTTGTGGCTGCCGTTCTTCCTGAAAATAAATCAATTGAAACTAAGACTCTTGCATGCATGCATGTAGCTGTGTGTATGCATCTGTCTTCAAAATTCAAAATTCAAAACAGTGGATCTTTAATAGAGTAGTCCAAAACACAGTGGGTATGGAGTTGATGTTGACAGGCTTGGATGAAGCTAATGGAGGTAATCTTCTTCATGGCTAACTTTTGTATAATGGTCTATAAATGTTAAATGTAAAATTCTAAGTGGACAAGTATTGGAGAGTTGAAACAAATAGCTTGGCTTCTATCACCAAATCAAGACTCATAAATTTTTACTCAGGTTTGTGTTGCTTGGTCACCACTGGAACCTGAGATATTGAAAAAATAACCATAACAAAAATCAGACCAGGTTGAAGTTGCATCCTTACTTGGAGGCAGGGAAAATAACAGACAGATGGGCCTTGTTTCTTCAATAATATAACCAAACCCCTCACAATATTGCTCAACGAAAACCTGCCTCACACGGGGCCCGGCGCTGAAACATGCATGGGGCTCACCAATTTAATACAGTAATCAAGGCAGTGCCCTATGGTTTTTGAAAGTATCATAACCAACTCAAACCCAAGAACATACCACACTCTACGGGTGGAGGGGCACTGGCTAAGCCCACCCCATTGCCATCGCTACTTGGAGAGATGACATGGAAAATATGAGGTCTTCATCACAGACAACCATATGGATCTGCCAGCTTCCTATTAATCAACTCTATGCTATACCAACTATTCTATTCTCGTCCGGAGTAGAGCTAGAAGCAACTTTTAAGTTAAAATTTTTAAAGCAAGAAAGAGCTTTCTTTTGTCGAGAGGTGCAGTGTTACTGGGTCATGTGGAAGACAATAATTTTTCCAGCCACCTCAGAGTCCTGCGTAAGATACCAAGTCATCAATCTTCCTTTGCAAGACAACTCAACTAAAGTACCCATCCTCGAGAAAGAAGAGAGATCCCTTGGCTGCTCCAATGCTCCATCGGAGATACATCAATGAGAACACATTCCTCAACTCAACTGTGTCTTTTCCCAACTAAATGCTATTGGCTACACCAGATACTGTGCCATTCTGTTTAAAGCAGTGTCTTTAAGCATTTGTCATGGCGTCTAGGTGACCCAAGGCGTTGGAGGAGGGGGAAAAAAACCAAGGTGCCTAGGTGATGCCTTGACAACTATGTTTTAAAGGCATGTACAGATGCATCGGGGATGCTTGATGTCAGTTGCCCAGCCCGGCCATCACAACTACCTATGAACCCAGGATGAAAATTTAGAACATGTATTCTTTTTTTTTTTGTGGCAATTTTTATTTTTCAGGACACTGTTAGGACATTGGACACTAGCCCTAAACTATTTTACCCTGGATGTTTTTAACAACACTGGTTTAAGACCACATTACTGTCAATAGAACATATCCCTCTCCTCATATACTGAGAACTATGACCATGAAATTAACAATTAATACGCTCCGGAATAAAAGAATCTTCATTAACTAACCTTCATCTTTTTCCATTGTTCTTCTGCTACGCCATAGAAGACGAATTGGTGTACCCGAAAATCCTACATCCGAACGTAGCTTCTTTTCCATGTAACGCCGGTATGTTTCAGGGAAAAGCTTTGCATCATTAACAAAGAAAACAAAAGTGGGAGGACGGATTGCTGCCTGCACAAAGAAATTCAGGTGGATTTTGATGCATGTAAGTAATTAATAAAGAACAATTCACAGCTTCAATTAAGGGATGTTAAAACATCCACACACATCTAATGTTGCAATCTCTCAGGGACAAGAATTATATTCATACACCAAACCAATGTAGGATTCAGTGCTGCAAATCAAATGTACCTGAGTGCTATAATAAACACGCCCTCTCTTTCCACCTCTGGTCCTTGGAGGTGCTTTAAAAGCTATTGCCTCCTGTACAACTTGATTCAATATGGAAGTACTAAGCCTTCTTGACCTTTCTTTCTCAACCATGCCAGCAGCAGCAATGATCCTGAGGCCAATTATTGATGACTAAGCTAAATCATAATTAATATCTAAGTAATGAAGAAACGGTAATAAAGTGGTGCATAAATATATAGCATAAATGGATCTCTCAAAGTGGGAAGCCTTCTATGAATGGCATGCTTTGCCACCCTCACTATATCAAATCTTCGCTTTCTAATGTATTTGCATATAATAAACAGATAACTTTTATTTTATGGTTCCAATGAAAGTCACTCATTAGCACTAAGGTGTTAAACAGATAAAATTGACTTCCATGAATGCTATTTGCTGGCCACTGATTGATTCCTTCCTTTATTTTCTTAATAAATAACGGATTGCAAACGGAAACATGAGCTAGAAATAGGTATGAGACAACGAGTGACCAAAGAACAGCAGCACTAACTCTAAGACACATGATAGAATAATGCACCAAATACAAGTACTTGCTTAGAGCCCCCCTTCATCTAGGTCTACGCTGTTCATTCCTATTTGTTGTGTAAAAAGAGAAAATAAACAAAGGAATGCCCTTCTCAAACATAATGTTACCATTCCTCTGTATATACACCAAATGACCTTTTCAACAAAAGCACATCAAGGTTTATGGGAACCACTATGCGTGCATGTGTGTGTGTGTGTTATGATTAAGTCAAAGCCAAAAGTTTTTCTAAGTAGACATGTTTAGATGGAATCACTAGATGGGCATGTTGAGAGCCTTAAGGATAGCTATTCATATTCTTAGAGATCACTTCGGTTCCCTAATTTCTGGCTTTGCAAACTCTGCAGACTTTAAACCCACACGTCCATATAATCCTCCAGCAATCCCTGCAATTCCAATGAGCTCTCTCTTAAACTCCAGCATCTCCAATGATCATTCCAGCAATCTCTTTTCTGTGTTCTCCCTTTCCGACGAGTATTCAAATCTCCAGTGACTGTTCCAGCAACCTCCTCTTTCTCAGCGTTCTCCCTCTTGCATGCATTAACAGAGGGGTTGAACCTCCATTCCCCAGCAGCCAGTCATAGTGTATTTTCATTTCCCACAACCTTCATGGGGTTTAATAGAGTGTAAGGTTCCTGGTATCATGTTTAGGGTTTCGTACAATTTAAGGTTTAAGTTTTCATGGAGTTTTTCAGTGAATTGGCCAGAAAAGGAAGAAGTAGAGACAGGGTGAGTAGAAGTACAGCTATCTGATTAAATCAGGTGGCCTGTAGCCAGCTTGTCTAGAGATTCTTCTCCAAACATGCCTGTCTAGAAACCGCACACTATGTCAAAATCAAGAGAAAGGGGCCCACGATATTTTTACAAGACCTCAAAAAGGGAGGCTGTTCCCCCCCCCCCCAATAAAAGACTGGAGGCTACCCCTCCCCTCCACCCCCACCCCGCCCCCCAAAAAAAATAAATAAATAAATAAAAATCCTTCAATGTTGGGATTTGTCTGAGTGCTTGACTGGACAGATAACAGTTATTAAAATTGTGTGTGATGTGTACAAAATCTTCTTGTGTTAGTTTCCATCTGGTTGATGCCCAAGTACTGAGTGAATTCATGTCTGGTTGGGTCAAGGGTCACCATCCCAATCCAACTTCAAGACCAAAAGAGCTCAAAACAATGTCAAAATTTCACTGTTAAGATGTGAAAATGGTCGTAAGCATTATCAGCCTCGAACATTATAAAATAACTAGGACCACAACATCTACTGCATTGAGACAAAGAGTAATACAACAACAACAACAACACTATAGCTTTACTTAATGGGGTCGGCTGCATGGATCCTAGAAGAGACATTGAGATAAAGAGTAATGCGGACATAAAACCTACAAGACCACCGTGGTTCCTCACTTCCTCTCATAGAATATTTTCCTTTATTGCTGGATCAATTTCCCCGATCAACTAAAAAGCACTGATGGAAGCGACACCACCAGACATAATCTCATCTGCTGAATGCCTCTTTTTCCTTCTTTTTTTTTCTTTTTCTGCCAGGACTCTTTTAGCGAAGGACACTATTAAGAGAGGCCCTTTTTATCCTTGGGAAAGTTAAACTAATATAGCAAGAATAAGAAAGCTTAGATATGAAAGAGTTGTCAAATTATTTATTATTGCTATGTCATAAGAAAGTAACAGAAACATATATACGAGATTACTATTTATGGTGAGCTTCTTATCACACCTGAGGAAATTGTAATGGACAAACTCTGGGAGAGCCCAAAGCATTTCCTAAACATTTTGTTGACTAGATACTTGTTCTAATCGTCATGGTGACCTAAGTTGATATCAGGAGGTTTCTGCCTCTAGCACTTGCTTCATTTGATAGTATGTAGACCTTGTGAGTCCAGATCATGTCAAGTTAAAGTGCTCCAGTAACCTTATCAAAATTCTTTGAGAGTAACTCAATAGGACAGATTGGTCTTCCAAAGATAAAACAAAAAGGTTTTAATCCCTATTTTTTTCGCAAAGTTCATTTCACGATTATAACATGATTAGGGAGCACCATTTGAAGAATGGGCTCACCAAACAATGAGCAATCCTCATAACAATGTCACGTATGGAAGTGAATATGACGTAGTTTATGCCAATGACCAAAGTTAAGAAAAACTCTAACTAGTAAAAGATGAAGCTGTATAAGCAAGCACGTCACATTTTTCATTTCTCTCTGTTCAGTAATTAGCAAACAATGAACATCTTCCAGTAAAGAATGGAGACAAAGGTTTATATTGTTGACCATGACATTTAATAACAGACATATTGAACCATATAGGCAGGAAGAAAATAAAATATAGCATGAAGTTACCACATACTTTTCAACACTATCCCCAGCTGTTGCAGTACAATAAGCAATTGGTGCCCAATCAAGAATACGGAGCTTCTCCCTAACATCCTGCTCGTAGTATGTTGCTGTCTGCTGTTTTTTATTAGGTATCGTATCCCATTTGTTTACAACAATCACACAGCCTTTTCCTTCTCTCTCAATTCTTTCAGCAATTCTGCAATCCTAGGACATCAGGAAGAAACTGGAAGGTTAGATTAGTGCAGTTATGGGAGTGGTGTTTCTAGGTGAACCAGTCTGGAAACGGTCTCCAGGTGGGCCTTGGCTCTGCCCCATGGCAGGACAAAAGGGGCTGTATTCTGTGGATAGGTGGGCACCACGGTCCCCTGCTCACATGTCAAGTTTCATCCCAATAAGAGTTGGTCAAGTGGCAAAATCAAGTACAGAAAATTAAGGACTACAGAAGGGTGCAAGCAGAAAAATGGATGGTTGCCAAGTATAAGGATGTATGGACATAGATGGGGGTATTTGAGGGAATCTGCCTCTGAAAATTGACACATGGCCAACCCAGACCATTGTTGGAATTGCCATATCACGCCTCCACATGGAAAAAATTGGTGGCCTGCTAAGAAAACTTCCCCAAGCAGGCCAGCCTAGAAAAAACTTTGTTTATGGATATTATCATCTTCATAATACTCCCTCTGTCCTACAAATGACAGTCCCCTTTGAGAAAGTGGTCAAAGCATTAAAAATTTCCCATCTTTCCAATATTGTTTTTCCATTACTTACGATAAAATACTCTTCAAATTGGGCAATAAATGCAATGGGTAAAATATATCTTAAAAACCCATTTCTTAATATGCAAAATCGACATACAATTTGGGACAGCCAAAAATAGGGAGGACAGTTATCGTGGGAGAGAGGGAGTAACAATAATAGGGAAATTGCATGTATTTCTTCATGGATGTGCCCCCTTCTGGTACACATAGTGACTGGCTTCTTTACATATTTCTTACCTTCTGTTGTTAGTTAGAAAAGAATGTTTGAAACACCTTAATATATAAACATGATTATATACATGTTGCATGGCCCAGAACACCTGAATAAGACTGCCAAAAAAAGGTTGTCATGATAGCCTCTATGTTCATGCAATATGGCATATGGGGCAGTATACCTGCTCTGTGATACAGGCCAAGGCTTCAATAACAAGAGCCACAACATCAGAACGACGAATGGCACGAAATGCCCGGTTGACTGATAAGGCCTCCGTTGTATTCCCTGCTGAAGCTACAGCTGCCCTTCTTCTGATTCCAGCAGTATCGATTAGCCGGAACTTCTGAGGGGAAGAAAAAGGTATTAAATCAGGATATGACACATAATTTAAAAAGACAAATGAAAGCCTTCTCTTCCATAAACCAGACAGTATTAGTCTAACTCAACTCAACTCAGCCTTATCCCAACTAAATGGATCCTTACCCTCCAATCAGCTTTGTTCAAAGCCATACTTGATGCAAGGCCTAAGCTATACATATATTCCCTCACCACTTCTCCTAGAGTCATTTTAGGTCTGCCCCTGGCTCTCTTAGCACCTTCAATCTCCATCAGATCACTCCTCCGTATTGGAGCGTTCAAAGGCCTCTGTTGTACATGGCCATGCAACCTCAAACGACTTTGATGCAGATTTGAGGTTGAACCAGCTTTATCCATCTGGCCATCCAGACCAAGATGAACCGGGTCCCATCCTTGCTCTGTTTCAGTAGGATTTTAGAAGTTTATGTATAATTATCTTGCAATCTTTTTTATATAGGAGTTTTAGGTGGAGTTAGCTACGTAGGGATTAAGACTAGTTTCCTTGTTGAGTTAATTACCTAGATTGATAGTAGTTGCTATTTGTAGGAGATTTTATTTTATTTAAATATATCTGTACCCAACGATTGGAAAGGTAGAATGAGAATGAAAAGTTGAATTTGGTTTTGATTGAAACCTGTGTAGCTTGTGTGCTCTCCCCCCTTCTTCTATCCTTCTTCTTCTCCCCCTTCCTAGTGAGACCCTCTTTCCCTCTTCCTCCTCCTTTCTTCTTCTTCTTCTTTCTTTCCTGATTTCCTTTTCCTAGTCTATCATTCCCTGTTCTGTCCTGCAGCACTGGCAGCCCCAAGGATTGCTTTGAATCTCTTTCCTCCCTAGTCCTCCCACCCTGAGATTTAGATCGGAGGTTTCCCTCCCCCAGGTGCTTCAAACCCTAGAACTTGTTGCCTTAATACCAGACCTATCAAATGATTGAACCAGAACTCAAGTCTGATTTTGTACTTGCCACTAAACCTTGTTGGAATTCTTTGGATCTTTAAGTTGCTGAAATCTTCTGTTTCTTGCTGGAGTTAATAGAGCAGAAGATCAGGAATATACCCCTAAATTATTGACTCAATAAGAGGCCTATCAAGTGAGTTATTCTCTTCGCACTCCATCTGGTTCTACTGCCTGCAACTCCATTCAAGAGGTTGAAGGAGACTTAATCGTGGGTTTTTTTATAACCATTATTTTATCCTTTTTTCCAAAACTTCCCCTCCCATCTTCCTTTATCCTTTTTCGTCCATATTTTATTGACCCTTCCAAGTTTGCCCCCTTACAATAAATCCTAATTCCCTTCTTATCCCAACACCTAGCTAACTACCAAACTGTCCTTTAGTATTCTGATACTTTACAGCTCTGTCACTCCCCTTTCCAAACTCAGAAATGTTAACGAGATTGCCATTATCTTCCTCCTATTGGCCATTGTGCATTTGGGTGGGGGCCAAAGCAAACCCAAATAGGGTTTCGAACCCCGGGATCACATCAGACTTTCTCACAGCTTATCATGTATTTGAGCTACTCCCAAATCAGCTCTAATTTGTTCATTCCTTACTTCATCCTTCCTATTTTTACCATACATTTATCTCAACATCCTCATCTCAGCTACACAGAGTTTATCTACATGATGTTTCTTAACTGCCCAACATTCCGCACTCTACATTATAGCCATATGACTGTCCTGCTAAATTTTCCTTTAAGTTATTAAAGGACTACGTCGATCACACAAAAATCCGGATGCACCTCTCCATTTCATCCATCCTATTTTAATTCTCTATATAACAGCATCCTCTATCTCTCCTTTATTTATGATTGAGCCCATATACCTAAAATAATCACTTTGCGAAATCTCCCTCTCATCAATTTTCACCACCTCATTATCCATGTTGGTGTAACTAAAGTTACACACCACACTGAGTAACTACAAAATATTGGTGATGCAGAACTACGGGTGTATTCAAGGAAGAAGAAGAATAGGGCTGCTGCCCAGCCACGATTGAGTAGGCTACTGCTAGTGACACTGTTCATGTGGTACTGTTCACGTGAACAGTGTTGTTCTATTGGGTTGTAGTCTTTGGACCAAAATTAGAAGTCTAGTTGAATTTGCTTACTTTCTATTTTCATGTTAGTAGTTAGTTTCTATTTTCATAATTAGTAGGTGACTAGAATTAGTAGTCACATCAGTTTAGAAGCTGATTATGTTTTGTAATCCAAATCAAGGATCAAAATTGGAAGTTTCTAATTTAGGACTTTCTAATTTTGTTCCCTTGCCTTTTCTTTCTTTATGACAGTCAATAAATACAACCCAAGAGGCCATACAGGCCACGATTTCTATTCTCCAAATACTGCTGTTTGCATGTTGTTTCAATGAAGCTATTTCCATGGTATTCGATCCTTGGTGATGGACCTGGTGTGTGATCCAATCTGACTCCTTGCAGTGGGAAGCCTAGGAGGTTACTCTTTAGTCCTTGTTCTCATTCTTTTGTCAAGCAATCCAGCCATTAGAAGACATCCCCATTCCAACCGAGAACCACTGCTGGTGTTCCCTTGCTGCTGTGACTGGTTTGAGCCTATTTGCTTAACTTTCTAATTTCATTCCCCCTTCTCCTGCCCAATCCCACCATCATCTTTCTCCCATCTTTTGAGCACTTCTTCCCCATCCTATAGCCTCCACTCGATCCCACTCTTAGCCCCATCTAACCTGCAGATCACCATCCACAAGAAATCTCCCTAAGACTCCATTAAACCCTATTTTCCCAGCCTGCAGATCAAATCAGCAGAGACAATTGCCCTGCTGCAGATTTGTTTTTTTAGTCTCTTTATCCCCTACTGACCAGACCTATTCCCTCACCTTAACCCCAACCTTAGACTTACACATTAATCCACCAAACCAAACCAGACTTAACCCCATCGAGCTGAACCTTTTCCCTGATTTCAGATCCTGTTTTGGGACTGGTTGAATCGTCATTCCTGTCCTACATTAATTGGTCTACTGGAAATAAAATGTCTCAAGGAAACACGATTCCTTGTCAACCTTGTATCCATGAATAACTTATAATAGCACACCACAAATAGAAGGATTAGTATTCCTTTGGGAGATCACTTCCCTTATCTTAATCAAAACAAATAACCACAAAGACCATAAAGATGTATTCCCAAAAGACATTACTGGCTTTATTTTTCCTGAAACATACATCACTAGCAGTATTTCAAACAGAGAAATATTTCGAATCTTCCACATTTTTACATTAACAATTGAAGTTAATCTTCCATATTTTACACTGAGAATTAAATTTATCTTCTACAAAGAAGAGCATCGTAAAATAGAATTCCTTAGTTTTAAAAGTTTATAACAGCCAGAGAACTAGGTCCTCTAAAATATTTCTAGATTTTAAAGGCAGATCCTGTCTATATCAATTATGGTGAACTCCTCAGGACCTTTTAGTGGTTCCTCAGAGCTCCAAAGGTCATCAGTGGATTCCATGATACTGTGTGTTCTTCAACTTAACAGAATATCAAATTGGCACTAAAAGAAAATTCGCCACAAGCTATTCTGGTGCATGTTTTTGTCTCCCCCCCCCCCCCCCTTTTTTTTTTTCCTATCAGCAACAAAGGTTTCATTCATTTAAAATTACAAGGACATGTTTTCCTTTGCAATGAAGTCCCCAAAAAGAAACAGAATAATAAACTACATAATCCCCAAATAAGATCAAGGAAAACCATTTGGAAGCAAAGGGTTCTCTTGAAACACCTATAAATTCTTAGTTGCCAAAGCCAAGTAACATATGTATGAGCCACTATCAGCAGACTCTTTAGCAAGCTGGCTTCTTGTATTTTCTTCATCTTGATTAATTCTTCCACTCCTGTTCCAGATCCTTCCATCTACTATATTCTATCTACTTCCAAATAGTTTGCCTTCTTTGTTTCAGTATGAAGATACCTGATTTCTTCTTGGCCTTTTTTTGCTTACAAAACATGGATGGATACTCTTTACTTTTGGGGAATGCAACAGGTTATTCTCAAGAATATGAAGGATCTCTTCAAGAGTCTGAAGATTTTCATGAAAGTTAGAATTCCTTTAGCTTCAGTCCATAGATACTATGGTGGGCTAGGCAAATCTAAGTGCTGGGAACCTGCTTGGGACACCTAGGCGTCACCTTGGCGAGGGCAAGTCGGGTGTTTATTTAAGGGTATTAGTGGCAAATATTTTGAGGAATATGGGCATTTATATATTAAAATAAAGAAGGGAGTAACATGTAATGAAACAACATTCAAGGACAGAATGGCAAATCAGATATCTCTTTGAAAGAGCCAAAGCCTTTAATTGTCAAGAATTAGGAGTTGGGACGAGAGGCTCTGGCATCGACTTGAAGCGGTGAGATTATGGCACCCAGGTAGGTAGCTCTGCCTCCTCTTCCTCCACCTCCTCTGCCTCCTTTTCTTCTTTGTGCTTTTTCTCCTTCCTCCACCCTCTACGTCCTTTTCTTCTCTGTGCTTCTTATCGTTGGGGCCTAGAGGTACGATGTCTTGTATTCCGTCGCTTGAATTTGTGGGCTGATTCCGAAGTACCGTTAAAAGGCCATAGGGCCCGAGGCCTGGAGTGTGCCTATGTAGGTTTCGCCATAAATATGTAGCGATGGTTCATATATGTAGGTTTCGCCATAAATATGTAGCGATGGTTCATTCTCTGTAATCTGAGAGAGGCGTAAGGACGAGCAGTTGTAACCCTATTCTCCATTGGTAGTGAAGCAGATCTCATCTTACCGTGGATGTAGGCAATCTTGCCGAATCACGTAAATCCTTGCATTGTGTGATTGTTTGCTTGCGATTTCCGTTCTTTTCTGCATCATTTTAGGTTTTTGTTTTCTACAGTTCTTCCTCAACCTCCTCTGCCTCCTCTCTTCCTCCTACACCTCCTCTTCCAGATGCATCAGGAAAAAATAGAGCTAATGATCCTCTTTTTTTTCTTTTCTTTTTTTGGGGGGTGTGAGGGTGGGGTCTCTAACTATAGGGAGCTTATTCAGCTGGGTGTCTGTTTTATCTAATTGTTGTATGTAGCTTTGTGCAGTTATTAGGCCCTATTTGGTATTGAACGGCTTTCTTGTATTCCTCTTTGGCAGTGTCCCCTGCCCTCATTAAGTTCCTTAACTAACCAGGGCGAAAAAGTTTGAGGGATAAATATGAAAGATTTACATTGTTGGCTCATGGCTAGCTTAAATTTTGGATTTCCTTGACAAAAAAAAAAGGATTTTGGCTGCTACTAGATGTTGAGGTACATAAAAAGGGCGTACCCAGTGCACAAGGCTCCCACCATTGTGGGGTCTGGAGAGGGTCATAATTTATGCAGCCTTACCCCTGCTTCGCGGAGAGGTTGTTTCCCGACTCAAACCCGCGATCACTTGGTCACAATAGCAACCTTACCATTGCGCCAAGGTACATGTGTGTGAAAAAGAGAACACACCACCCTTTCGCTAACCGTGAGGTGGTCCAAGGTGCTGATGCTACTTCCTTTCCCTGTCTGGGTTTAGCTGGATATATACCGAGGAGCCACACAAGAATTTTCTCTTCTAAACCCTGAGTTCAAAGGGGGAAGAAATTGGGAGGACCACCCATTTTACTTTGGTATGGGGCTGCTAAATGTGACGATTAATCGAATTCTTTCACAACAAACTTCAACCTTAACCCCTTGGGAAGGACTTTTGAGGACATTGATTTTAACACTAGATTAAGGGGTTTGAAATGATTTGCGCAAAGCTATAAGCCTATAAAATAGTAGGCAACAAGCATGAGGGGGGGGGGGGGGAGACCATATTTTAGAAGCAAACAAACCTGGCCATCTTCCTTAGTAAATTCAGTATCAATAGCATCACGAGTAGTCCCACTGATTGGGCTAACTATTGTCCTGTCCTCTCCAACTAATGCATTCAAAATGCTACTTTTTCCAACATTTGGCCGGCCAACAATAGCAATAGCAGGAACATAATTTTCTTCTTCACTAGGATTTTCTAAACCCTGTAAATTAAAGCAAAGAAAATATCAAAATTTTAAATGAGGAACCAAGATAACGTTAACTTTGACAGAGAAAGATATCAACATGCTCAAATATCTTAAAAACAACAGTTGGGAGACTTCAAGTAGTACTGCTGAAAGGATTTGCAAATAATGTCACATTTAAATGAAGTTACCAAGGATGTTTAAATATTGGCCATGGACAAGGTTTTAGTGCCAAATCTGGACACATTGAAAGAGGGGGGGGGAAGGGCGTACCTAGTGCACGAGGGTCCCGCCACTGCAGGGTCTGGGGAATGTTATAAAATTCTAAGAAAGATAGGAAACATGTACTAAATCATTAGGAACGTCCAATTGTATTCTATAAGATGATACATCAAGCACAAAACTAATCGAACTCATCATGGGACCACAACCAGGATTCACACTTTTAAGGTTGGGCAAAGGTTTTTTATGATGCTGGTAGCCAACCTGACGAACCAACCCTCCTCCTTTACTAAGGCTTCATATTTAGACACTGGTGGAATTATTATAAGACCACAACCAATCAATTCACAAGGAACAGTTAACTTGGACAAGCACACAATGATATACTGAAAAGTGTAGAGCTATCAAAAGTAAACTACATAATTTGGCCATATGAGTATTCCTCAATGACAAGCTCCGAGAGAGTCGTTTGAGGTGGTATGGTCATGTTCATCAGAGGCCTAGGGATGCTCCAGTTAGGAGTAGTGATTTGATTCCGATTGAAGGAGCTAAAAGAGCAAAGGGCAGGCCTAAATTGACTATAGGAGAAGTTCTGAGGAAGGACATGCATAGTCTAGGGCTTGTACCAGGTATGACCTCGGATAGAGCCTATTGGAGGGCAAGGATCCATGTAGTAGACCCTATTTAGCTGAGATTCTCTTAACTCTTTTTTTTTTTTTGGGATGAATGAAAATTTAAATTACGAAGACAGAAGATGGAATGTACAAGCCCAAGGGCCAACAAAACAGAAGCTAGCGACTAGCAGGGACACAAAATGGAGGTAGGAAGACCCCACGAGACAACAATGAGCTTGTTCCTTGGGGTATCTTTAACACTACCAGGGGGAAGGGTGCCTACTTTAGATGAAACATCAAATAAGATGGCCTTCCAAATCCTATCGAAAGAGCGGGAGTTGGATGTCCATCTTCTAAGATTGTGTTCCATCCAAATGTGAGAAATAGTAGCGCAAAAGGCAAGCTTGCCCACAATGTCACAAATCGAGTTCCTTCCAAAAGTCATATCTATCCAGATCCATTCCCTAGAGAGGGGAAATGGTCTTCTTCGAGCCGGCCAGCAATGACGAAGAACCTGGTTCCAAATGGAGGCTGCGAAAGGGCAAGTGAAGAATAAGTGGTCTGTGTCTTCGTGCCCATTCCAGCAGAGGCAGCAATTGGGGGAGACTTGCATGTGGCGGCGAATGAGAAAGGCTTGGGTGGGAAGGCAGTCTGCCAAGGCACGCCAAGCGGTGAAACTCTGACGAGGGATGTACCCTTTGAACCAAGTTACCTTATGCCAAGGACAGGGCGTCCCTCGATGACGAACCATGTCCCAAGCAGAGTGGGAGCTGAAGATACCCGATGGGGAAGGAAGCCATATAGTGATGTCACCCCTGCCCCTGTGGCCTGGGGGGATGGGGGGGGAGGGAGCTCCAAAGATCGGCTAGAGGGGGGGGGAGGGGGGAGGAGTCCACGTGCCTCTGGCGATGATGGAGGCCACAGGGGCAAATCTGTCCAAGCCTGAGGCATACATGACGCGGGGACTGACTATAGTGGCAAGGACACCTGAAAGATGCCACTGATCAAGCCAAAGGAGGGTCTGCTGCCCACCATCAATCCTACAAGATATAGCACCCCTGGCGATATGTCTCACTCGAAGAATGCTGCGCCAGGTCGAAGAGGAGTCTGGAGAGGGACTGACAGTCTAAATAGAGTCTCTACGCAGAGGCCCTGCGTACACCCAGGAAGTCCAGATACTAGTTTTGTTAGTGAGAAGCTTCCAGAGCAGCTTGATCGAACCAGCCATGTTGACATCTTTGATCCTTCTGAGGCCGAGACCCCCTTCGGCTCTGGGGAGGCACGTGGAGGACCAACTCAAGGGATGAAGAAACCTGGTGGAGTCCACTCCTTTCCAAAGGAAAGTGCACATAATAGACTTAGCAGCCTTTATGGTAGCTTTGGGGAGGCCAAAGACACCACTCCAATAGATGTAACAAGACTGTAGAACCGATCTTATAAGCTCGAGGCGGCCTGCATAAGATAGCAGTTTGGCTTTCCCAAGCTGAAGTTTCTTTCGGAGGAGGTCAAGGATAGGGTTACAATGATGGGCTGAAAGCCTGGCTGGGATGAGGGGGAGGCCAAGGTATCGAACCGGGAGGGTGCCTGGAGTAAAGCCCGTGATGGCTAAAAGGGACAGAATGGTGTTGTCAAGGACCCTGGCTAGGAAGATCTGGGATTTAAGGAGGTTAATGCGGGGACCAGAGAGCTCCTGGAAGAGGTGGAGGGAGGCCATAATGGACTGGAGGGAGGTTGGGTCAGCCTTAGAGAATATCATGAGGTCATTAGCGAAGGCCAGGTAGGTTAGCTTGGTGGGTTTGCATTTGGGCATGGGAGAGATGAGGTGAAGGTCCGTTTTGGACTGGATACTGTGGGAGAGGACCTCAAGGGAGAGACAAAAAAGGAAGGGAGAGAGAGGACAACCCTGACGAATACCAACAGAGGAGGGAATATAGCCGGCAGGGCTGCCGTTGAGAAGAACTGAGAAGTGGGGGGTGGAAATACAGAAAAGGATCTAATTGACAAAAGCGGGGGGAAAAGGACCTTCTTTTGTTTTGGGCTGTGCCTCTTTCCTCTTACTTTTATCTTTCACTTTTCTTTTGTTTTTACATCATTCATTTGTCATTTCCCAATTTTCACTTCTCATCCCATTTCTCTTCCCTCTTTTTCTATCTCTTCATTCCCTTATTTTGTCTAATCCTCAGTTTTACCTACTTTATTTGTTTGGATCCATGTAGCTGACCAAATTAAGTTGGGATAAAGCTGAGCTTCTTGTTGTTGTTGTTGTTGTTGTTGTTTGTTCTAAAATGCAAGCAAACGAAAAAGTTGGTGCCTTGAGTTTTCTGAAAGAGAATTAAAGTTGTGCAATGACTCTCCTCAGAAGCAACAATAGCATATGCCTCCACGAGTGTGGGAAAGGGGTGATGATTGAGAACATGTGCCCTGATCTTCCTTTGCAACTTTCCAGATTGTTGCAGCAGACTCAAGAAGCAAATATCCCTGGGCAATAGCAATATCAATAGAATTAAGAAAATATGACATGACCAAGCAGGTAAGCATTCTTCAGTCTCCCATTTAATCTGAGCAGGACCAGCATCCGTAGGCTTCACAGAGGCACCAGTAAGATGGCCAGAGAGACCATGGACACCCACAGCAAGAGAACAAGATCTAGACCATATCAAGTAATTACTCCAATCAAGTTTGACGGAGTTAATAGGGAATGAAGGGAAGTTGCGTTCACGCTGCATGACCACCCCTTCCTGTCCAGTAGTAGATGCAATCGACTCAGCCAACATGGCTGCTGGTCACAAGGAGATATGGGAAACAAAAAACAAGAATTCACCACATGAAAATCTAAAAAAATAGGGAAGGAGATTTAAATCAATGATAGAGAAATCCCTTAGTGGGAGAGAAAATCACCACCAAGGAAAAATCACAAAGAGAAACAAATGAGATAGAGGGAGGTGGTAAAACCGAGAAGGCGAGAGAGGCAGAAGTGGTAAAAGTGGCGGCGGTGGTGTGGGTGTGGCGGTGAAACCAAGAGACCGAGAGACCAAGAGGGAGGAGAGGTTGACGGCGTGCAGCGGCGGTGGTTTAAGGTTTCATGGAAGGGAGTTTTGAATCCCAAAGATGATTCTCCTTGCCCTGGTACCATGATGGAATTAGGAATTTTGGGGAATTGAACTTATGTCCATGAGACACAAGTCCTCTTTATTTATAATGAATAATAAGATGTACAAGTTACAATCATACCCCTAGGACAACACAAGCTAAACCCCACTGGACAATTATACCCTTGTACCCATATTACAACAATATAAAATAGAATTTAATGTCAAGGTGGGAGAACATGTGATGGATCCCTTCCCAGAAATAGAGGAAAGAGAGCCATCAGTGATGCAAACTTTGTCCTTACCAGAACATAGAGAATATTTGGAGAAAAAATTGGCCTTACCGGTCATGTGGTCTAAGGCACCAGAGTCAAGAATCCAAGATTGGGAAATAGTAGGTGCACAAAGACCAGCAAAAGAAATACCTGGGGTTGCAGAATCCGAAGGTACCAAGGTGGAAGAAGAAGCAGAAGCGGAACTGGCAGGGCCAGTGGAGTCCAACTTGGTTACCAAATGACGAAGAAGCTTGGTAGGCTCATCCGGAGGAGTAGAAGGGGCAGCACCAGGTGGAGGATCAACTGCAATTGCCTCAGTATGATTTGTTGAAGGTTTTCCACGACTACGACCCTTGTTGAAAGGGGCAGAGAGGCACCCATGGAGCTTCCAACAAAATTCCTTGGTGTGTCTCTTTTCCACAATAATCACATTTGATAGGATCGCGTTCAGAACGATCATCAAAGCAAGAAGAACCACCTTTGGATTGCACAGGAGGACCAGACAGAAGAGTCGATCAGTCCTGGGAAGAAGGGGGTAGCATAGCAGCGTGTGACGGCTGTCCTCAAGTTGGATCAGGGAGTATGCTTGTTCCAGAGTAGGGAATGGATCCCTGCTAAGAACCTTCGCACGGAGTTGATCATACTCCACGTTAAGTCCAGCAAGAAAATCATACACCCTGAATTTATCTTCTCGTTTCTTGAACTTGATCACATCTTTAGGGGTAGAAGCTTGGAATGTATCATAAAAATCCCATTCCTGCCACAAGCTGCGCAACTCAGAGTAGTATTGGGATAGGCTGAGTTCCTTCTGCTTGGTCTCATGAAGTTTCTTACGCAATTCATAGACATGTGCATCATTCCCAACCTGTGAATAAGTCTCTTGAGCAGCCTTCCAAATTTTTGCAGCCGTGTCTAACAGGAGATAATCACGTGCAAGTTGAGTTGTCATGCTTGAGAGAAGATAGGACATCACTAGGGAGTTGGAAGAACTCCACTTGTCTTGTTCAGGACCTGCAGTGATGGGTTTCTCCTTCGCACCAGTGAGATAACCCAAAAACCCGTGGGAATCAATGTCGAGATAACAAGATCTCGACTACATCAAATAATTGCTTCCATCCAACCGGACAGCGCACACAGGGAAAGTAGGGAAGCCGTCATGAGAACCATAGACTTGCCCTTCTATACCAAATGTAGCAGAAGAAAGATCCGACATCGTTACCAAAAAAAAAACAACGGGATAAGTAACCACAGATCTGAAGGGAAAAACTAGATCATCAACAGATCCAAAAAAAAACTTTGAAGGACAAGAACCACAGCCTTTTTAGTCCATGAATAAAGGCTGAAGGATCAAACAAGGAGGGAAAAAGCCCTCGGTGGTGGAGAAAGCACCACCAAGGGGTGGCGGATGAAGGGAGGCGGAACTCTCTGCCTCTCAGTGACGCTAAAAGGGAGATCGAGAGAGGAAGGGAGGCGGAACTCTCTGCCTCTCAGTGACGCTAAAAGGGAGACCGAGAGAGAGGGAGGCGCAAGGTGAGCGGCGGGGGTGAGATGGAAGGCAACAGCGGTAGTTAGGTGGTGGTGGTGCTAAGGAAAAAACGAGAAAGAGAGAGGAAGAGGAGAGAGATGATTTTGGGAATTGTGACTTGTGTTTATTAGACACAATCCACCTTTATTTATAATAATGAATACTGGAGTACAAAGACAATAAAGCCCCTAGGGCAACACAATATAAACCCTAAGGACAATTCTACCCTTATACCCATATTACAACGCTTTCCAATGAAAAGGATGGGATATTATCCAAACCAACTTGTACCTAGAAAATGGAATTACAAATCTCTATGGACACTATAAGGTTTACACCACCTGCTGCAATTTATCTATTCCCCAATCAAATCACTCAATTAGCTAGAATCCCAAAAAGGAATGGGGGGAAAAGATTGTATGCTTGACCTTTTGGCTATCACTTGCTACAGTCAAGCTCACATGAAATCGATCCAAGTAGAGAGCAAAACCAATTTTAATCTAGAACTATGTAAAAATAAGGATTAGTGAATCTCGTAGATCCTGTATTGCATCAAGTAGTTTGTCAAGATTTCAGCTAGATAATTTAATACATTAATATAAACGATAGGTGCTTACAAATAAGTTTTAGATTCATAGAAATGCCGATATGCAGAGTGAAGCTCTGCATTTGTTCAGGGAATTAGATACCTCAACTGTTTTCAGTGTAGAGCAAACAAGATCAAGAAGCTCTCCAGTTCCTGTCCCCGAAATAGCAGATACCGGAAGTGGAGAAAACCTAGTTGATCAATCAAAAATTAATGTCCTGATCAAAGCAGACTGCTGAAGAGAAGAGGAAATAGAAGACTTCTAATGTAAAATGATAGAATCCAACAAATATTCATGGACTTGTAAATATCTAGCACAGTAAACCATACATTAAGCCAAAAAAAATTGAAGTAATTCCAGCTTCCAACTTTTCCCTATAAATAACCTAATGCTGCAACAAAATGTGTACATTCACATCACCTGGCTCATGATTTGCTAGTGCCTGACAGACATCAACACAATGCTCCATCTGTATCTTAAACGAATAACACACTACATCTTCCTAATCACCAAAATACAGCTGGTCCTTTCATTCCTAGAGCTCAAATCATGCTCAGAGTAGGTTCAAAAAGGGATCCACCATTGTTCCTAATTATTAGGATCCCTAACAATGGGTGTTGCCTCTATTATGATAGAATAGTGGAAATTGTGTCCAACCCATCCACAAGTTCTTCTTGACCTGCAGGCCACCATCCCATACTATGATTATGATCATATATGTTGGATGCTGGTATCATTGTTTAGGATGGTTAAATACTCAAAAAGACAGCCATTCTCCACTGAATTTGCTCTATGTTTCCTTGTTTTTGATGAGCTTGGATTCCACAACCTTGTTTATGGTTCTAATTTCAAAACATTTCAGTTGAAACACCAAAGGAATTCATTTTCAACAAGAAGCAAAATATGAATATTTGGTACTTTCAGTGAAAACCAACCAAAGTCATATCAGAATTAAAGATAAAATCCATAGAAAAAAATGAAGGAATATTCAAGATATGGTCAATATTTTGACCGAATTACCAAAGAATATCAATTTCTTTCACATCTAAGGAGTGATATGATGGAGTTTAGAGGAAGTAAAAGACATAGTTGTCAAGGAGCCGCTTAGGCGTCCAGGCGGATTTGTAGGTGCCTAGGTGGCTGCCGCCTTATTGTAGGATGCCTTGCATTGGTTTAATTGGTATCGAACCAGGTTCTGACACTTATTTATGCCAAATATCATTTGATATTTCATTTACTTAAGATATTATTCATAAATAAGCAAATACCCCCTATTTGAATCCAATAAAAATAGTTAAAAAATAAAATTCCAAAAGAATAAAAAGTCAAACCCCCAGTTCAAGAACAAAAACTAGATTTTTGGCGGTAGGTGAAATTTTCAACTTTCTAATGTTGGGGTTTTTTCTCAAATCTAAAAATTCCATAAATCTTAATATGGTAAAACATTGCTAAAAACCAAAACTGCGGTAAAATATTCATTTGTTTTGATATCTAAAAAAAAAATTCATTTAGAGAGATTTTGACAACATTCGTGCACACAAAATAAGGTTTGACCAGAACATAACTCCTTCAATATAAATCAAATTTAAGCAATCTTGGATTTGTTAGAAAGCTGGTTTTGTGCTCTACCTAATACAAAAAGTCTCATGTAAAATTTAAATCATTTGATCAATCAAATTTCTTAGAGAACAAGATCATTTGTCTAAATTGAGAGCAGGTTAATTACTTATTGATAACTTTATATTTTTTAAGAACAGTATAAACCAAATGTGAGACTAAGTATACTTGAAAATGACCAGTTTCAAGTACATATAAACCAAATGAGTGTTTTGATTGTTTCACACATAAAACTGATATATTAAAAAAAATATATTGGAACGCGATTTAGGGCGCCTAGGCACCGCTTAGGGAGGACCTCAAACGCCTTGGATCGCGTAGTGCCTTGACAACTATGGTAAAAGACCGGGGAGGGCGGGGGGGATGAAAATTGCTCAGGCAGAAGTAAGAAATGATAATGAATGGCTTTGGGTTGACCAGAAATATGGTTTTAAAGAGATGAATTGTGAAACAAGACCCATGTAGTTGACCCCATTTAGTTTGGGAAAGGCTTAGTTGAGTTGAGTTGCTCTTGGTTTCTGGTTTCTTTTTCTCTTCCCTCCTTTTCCCTAGTTTTCCCTTCCATTCCAGCGTTGTCCTCCATACCTCTTTCTTGGGTTGTTATTAAAAAACCATATTTTTATAAGGATTCAATCCATATCACATTAGACTATTCAGGACAGGTATATAGTAATGTATATATGAAAAATAAAACATCATGAACTTGAAGGGGGTAAAAACAAAAAGGAACACCAAGAAAAAGCATATCCAAGGTGTTTGAGCTTTAATTCAAGACATATTTTTAAATCACATGTTTAACCAAAAAAAAAATCATAAGAAACCCCAAAATAAATATTAAGCATTCATGACTTTTTTTATACCTATCAATTTGATGTAAAAAAATCAAGAACAAATGAAAGGAAACAACTCACCCCAAAGACCAAAATTCTGATGCCTGAATGATTCCCTTTCGTGGAGATTCACACTTGTTCACAGCAAGAATAATACTCTTGTTTGAATAGTTTCTACGCAACCAGTCAGCTATTTCCACATCAGCTGCCGTTAGACCTGCCTGTTCAGTATTTGTTATATATATTGTTTCGAAATTAATAACTGACCCTAGGAAGCTGATCATGAACTCAAGCAGGTTGCATGTGAGAAAAAGAAAATACCTCATCTCAAAATTGCAAAGCATCACCCTAACCAGCAAGAGAACATGTAGAATGAATGAAATTCTAAGGTCACGTTTGGGTACAATTCTAAATCTGTGAATTCTCAATTCTTGGTGAATTCTAGAATTGAAATTGCATATAACCTGCATAATTCAAATTATGAGTTGTACCCATGTTTGACACTATGCATGAAATGGAATCTTTGCCACACCCAAATTGTATATTTTTTCTGTGTCCAGGTAATATAGCTACATTTCTGGCTGGAATTCTCAGAATTGGAGAATCATGTCTGGATGTTGTATATTGATTCTTAATCGTGTGGGACCCATTGACCATGAGAAAGCATTGTACCAATGAGCCCCGTATTGAGATGGGCAACATGGTCATCTTACTCCAATATGAAATTTTTGCTCTTCAGCCCTGCTAGAAATATTCCAGAATAGGAGATTCCAGAACTGGAGGCCTTCAAGAATTTAGCCCAACATGTCTCTCCCCATGTGTTGATTCTAATTCTGAGTCTCTGACCCAGAATTGAGAATTAGGATTGTATTCAGACATGGCCTAACTATAGCATTAAGGTACTCAGTTATTAACTAACAGGAAAAAAAGAAGTAAGTGCCACAGATGCAACATATCAAACCCCACCAATCTCAGTAAATTAGATTCCTATTTTTATCCATATTTCTTATGCATTTCTTGCCTCCTGCGGAGATAGAATTTAGAAACTTCAAAGGTTTTTTTTGGGGGGGGCAATACATAGCAACTTTATGATGAGAATAGCTCAAAGATGAGTGAAGTGCCAAAATGGCCAGTGAAAGGCCAAGACCACCACATAGATCCAGATATCAGACTCTATAAGGGTTATAAGTTAGTACAGTTTTGTAGGGGTATTACTGTAATGGTCTTTTAGTTTTCTGTCCTTCGGTGTGAAGTACACTTAAGTTTGGTTTGAGTTGTGGATCCTAGAAGTTATTTGTAATTTCTAATTTTTACATTAATATATAAGCTTCCCCCTACCCACAGTTTCAGTAATCCTCACTGAAACTGTGGGCAGTTTTTTCCCTTTATCTCTCTTCTTCTCCTCGACTTCTCTTCTCTTCTCTTCTTTCTTTCTATCTTATGACCATGTGCTGATTCAGGTTCTGTTATTGTTGCATGGTATCAAAGCTATGATTTTAGTATCTGAGATTCCTTCTTGATTCTTGTTCCAAGTGTGACTAGGGTTTTTCCCCTACATTTTGGTCTACAACCACCTACGTTATTTTCTGTCTATTAGAACCATAGTTTCTTGAACATGCACAACTAGGGTTGCATCACTACCATTAATGACGTTCTTGGAGAAAGAATATTCTTTATCTGAAGACACCCTTATCACAACTAGGGGTTTCTCTCCATGCACATAGGGGTTTTGACCAAGGTATTAAATTTCACGATATATCGGTATCTCGGGCCTACCGAGATATCTGAAATATCCAAAATATGGCAAAATTTCGCCGAAACATTGCATTTTTTCTGCAATATTTCGGGAGTCCATCTCAGTGGGTTTTTGGCCATATCTAGCCTTGATACTTCATGGACACCCTTATTGAAGCTAAATAAACACATTTAAACCTTCATATCGCAAAAAAATGAACTCAAAGTGGTGTTTTGGGCTTGCACCCTTGATTGACAGTATACGGTCGCCCTAATGTATATAAATAGTTAAATACACATTGATTAGGCAGTTTAAAGACATAAAAGAAATTTAAACAAACTAATTAAAACTCATTAGACATAATTCATAAATCATATTCTCATAAACTCCATAATAGTCAATGACTCAATAGTCAATACTCAATAGCTCAAAAGTCAATACTTTAGTAGGCAATACACAAAGTCACAACTCACAAGTTCACAAATCAGTGAAATCACAACTTACAACTTACAACTTACAAGAGACAAGACTCACAAGACTCACAAGTCACAACTCACAAGTGCTAATAATAGTTGTTGTGCCTTCCTGGATCAACCCCACTCATGGCCCGCAGGAGTCGACGTCCATTGCTCTCTGTTTGAAGGACATATGTGGACCACGGTATAATTTCGAAGAAGAAACGAGTGTAGCTGGCCAAAAACAGCTTCTGCCCAGCTCTCAGTCGATATTTCGACTATTAGCTAGCGAAATATGGTATTTATAACCATGGTTTAATGAGTCACGTGAGGTGTTTTGTAATATTTCGGCGATATTTCGGTATATCGCCGAAATGTCCCGAAATATTACGAAATATCGTCGAAATTTTGTCTTTTTTGGTTTCGCCTTCACATCTCGTCTCGGCCCTACCGAAATTACCGAAATTTCACGTTATATCGCGAAATTTTGTACCATGGTTTTGACTATGTACAGATTTTGTTTGATGATACTGGTTATTCCCCTCCTCTGGTAAGTCACAATCATCATTGTGAATACTTTTTATGGATTGATTATGTTCGTTTGATGTGGAAGATCAGATTTTCCTTGTTCCTGCCAAAACCCTAATTTGTCAGGCAATTGTCGAGCAAAACTCCTTTCAAAAACATTGTCTCTCGTTGGTTGATCGTTGTAATCTTTAGAGGACTTTTTCTGTCTACACCATATTGTTTGTGGTCCAAATTTCAGACCAAACAGACAACTCTAACCATCTGCGGTTTTAGGGTTTTGATTTTTGTGATTTAAGTGTATTACCCTTCCCTACGATTTTATGGTTTGGGTTTTTTCAGATGCTGTTTTGGGACTTGTGCATCTGGTCATCATTCCTTGTTGCTATTGTTGATTATTGGTGGTGTTTCTTGTGACCGGTTACATCTGGTTTATTATATGTGATTCTGCTATCTACAGCATTATGACTGATTCTAAACTCCCCACATAGATACCGTGAATGTTCAAATTACATCTATCAAACTGAATGGGGCTTAAAATTACCTTCTCTAGGTTCAGGCAGTCAAAGTCCATATCACTGCCAAAAGGAAGATGGACTATCTGACTTAACCTCCACCTGCTACAACATCTAATGAATACAAATAGTGGATGACTGAAAATGCTACATTACTTTGTTAGTTGTGGAATAGTATATTAGTATGGAGCCTTATGTGGCTACCAATGTTGTGTTTCATCCCAAAGAAAGCTACTCTAAAGATAAGAATATGTCCAGAGTTATGATTTATATGAAAAGTTCTTCTCCTTTAAGCAGAATGGCAAATTTGTTGACACCAACAAGAGCAAGTATCCCGTGGCTTTCATATCAAAAACTTGGAATGGGTCAACGTGATGCATTTTGACTTTTGACCACCATGGGAGCTGGGACACATCAACCACTAGGACCCATGCTTGGCTAAGAGTTCTAACTGCTCTAGTTGAGACTGCTGCTAGCTTCTGGATCAATAAAAGTTAAAAATTGGGGGGAAAACCTCATTATCGATTATTATAGTACTCTCTAAAGGACATGTGAGATGAACCCAATGTCTACCAGCCTCTCTCTATAATATCTCTATAGATATTGAAGTTCTGAAATCTCAACATACTGAATTCCTGGTTGCAAAATTCTTGTCTGGATTAAACCCTGACCTTCAGTCTGTCAAGAATAAAATATTAGATGGTGAGAAGATTCCCTCTATGAATGAGACCTACTACAGAATTCAACAGATTGTGTCCTCCTCCCAGCCTAAATCTGAATCCACTCTCTCTTCTAAGGAAAGCTTTCTTTTTGTTGTTGGTAATGGTGGCTGTGGTTGTGGCTCTTGTTTTCCCAACAGAGGTCATGGGTCAGGGGAGGTCAGGGACGTGGTATGGATGGTTGTGGCGAACAGCAATCTGATCAGTTTGTCCGACAGTGTACTCGTTGTGGTCGTAATAATCACACAGTTGAGAAGTGTTAGGTCAAGCATGGTAAGCCCCAATGGGCACAACAACAATTTGCTAATAGATCTCTGCTCGATGGGAGTGTTGAAGTGGTATCATCTCATGACCAAGGTTCAAAACTCGTCTCGACTCGGTTTCTCGACCAGGTCGAGATGACCGAGATCTCGGCGAGTTATTGTAAATTTTTTTTTGTTTCGGTAGGATGTTTCAGTGGGCAAACGGCCATAGTTGGCTCTGAAACTTTAAGGGAAGCTGATTTTAGGCTTAATAAACATATTTAAATCTTCAAGTTGTTAAAAAAAAAAAAAAGCACCTGGTGTTTTGGATTTGCACCCTTGGTTGGCAGTAAATGTCGAACCCTTAATGTAATATTGCCTATTCTACACATTGTTTGAATGCTATGAGACATAATTGGCAGTAAATGTCGAACTCTTAATTTCGACACCGTGAAGTCGTGGACTGGCCTCCAGTGTCTGACATATAAATAATCTACCCCCACAGTATTTGTCACAAAATAATTGATGCAGTTCGCACAAATTTATTTCTAGTCATTATATGTATGTGGGCCTTGATCCCATGGGTTTTCTATGTAATAGGCCACTTTATGGGCCTAAAGAGTACATTTTACATGGATTAGCCCAATATTTAGTCTATTTTTATGTTTTTAATGGAACCGGTTTAAATTGGTTGCATCCAATTGGTTCAATTGGTCTAATTTAAGTGAAGTGATCCTATTGGCTAAGAGGTTCTTATATCCTATTGGCTAGTAGGGAATCTTCTTTATTTTAAGTAGTTTAAGTTGTTTTTAAGTCATTAGGACTCTATTTGAGTCTATTTTAGTTTCCTAGTCAGTTTAAGTTACCTAATAGGTTAGGAATTGGGTTAGGGCTTTCCTTTTAGAGTAAAAATCTATTTTTGAGTCTTTATATAAGGTTGTAAGGGGCAAAGCCTTGAACACGAATTTGATTAATGAAAAAGCTTTTGCTTGTTGGCTGCCATTGTTGCTCTCCAAGAGTGTGTGCATCCTTGTGGGCTTATCAAGGTGGAAGGGTGGGTGGAATCCTGCGACTCCTTACGCCGTGACGGCTGGGAGGATCCCTATTTCAAGGTGGTTTCATCCTTCAACAATCCAAGCTGCTGCCGGAGGAATCCAGTGTAAGTTTGGGTTTTAATTTTCTGTTTTATCCTTTCTTTCCTTCCCCAATCAATTCCTTTTCTCTTCTGTCCTATTTTCATAAACCCTAGAAGACTCTAAACTCTGATTCAGATCTGCTCCTCCATTGGAATCTGATCAGATTTGGACCATAACTTCCCCTCATCACCATCTCCACTGACCCTAGCTGCTGCCCATTCTGTCCATCCAAACCCTAAGATCCCTCTTCTCCATTGACCCTAAAAACCCTAATTTTCTGCTGGGACACATTCAGCCATCAGAAACCTTCCATATTGCAACCGAATCTTCCCCTAGCCCCTCTAACAGTCGACCTTAACCCCTGCCCCTAAATCCTACTTTAAACCATAATTTTAGTTGTTTACCTTATTTACAAAACCCGAAACCTAACCCTAATTTCTGCAGGAAATTAAAACTTATTCAAATCCAGATATTTTTATACCATAATGACCCTCTAAACCTGCAGATTAAAACCCTATAAACCCCATTCCCAAATTCCCATCCTAAACCCTAATTTTGCCCTAAAACAGCCCCTAATCAGCCCTAAACAGCAGGCTTACCCTAAGCTTGGTTCTACTTGGTTCCTAGTGGGATTAATTCCTATTCTAGGACTACATTAATAATTTTTGGGAATAGTAACTTTACCTAAAATAGTTGAATATAACCAAATCTTCCACAGTAAGCAGCAATCGATCTCTTCGTAGTGATCATAGTTCAAAATCTCACCGAGATCTCGAAAAACTCGAGCTTCTCGAGACGAGTTATTATACGAAACAAAAAAAATGTAAAAACTCAACCGATCTCAAAATATTCGAGAATATCGGAGAAATCTCGAATATTTCAAGAATCTCGACCTCCTCAGTACTCATAGAGTCATAGTATTGTATTGTTGGGACTTGGGAGAGTTAAGATGTAGAAGACTAGGGTAATAAGGTGTCTATGACTTATGCATTATTCATTGTACTTACGTTGGGTGTCTATGTAATATGCATTATGAACACTTCATTGTATCTTGTGGTTTGTAGTAGAAACTTTAAGTCTTTAACTATTTCTAAAATAATTATTCAATATTATGTACATAATTTACTTGTTTTACTTGCCATTTATGTCTCATATCATTCAAACAATGTGTAGAATAGGCAATATTACATTAAGGGTTCGGCCTTTACTGCTAACCAAGGGTGCAAACCCAAAACACCAAATTGGGTTTTTTTTTTAATTTTTATTTGAACCTTCAAATATGTTTATTAAGCCTGAAACAAGCTTACCTTAAAGTTTCGGAGCCAACTATGGCCATATGCCCACCGAAACATAATTCCGAAACATAAAAAAAAATACACTGTCTCGCCGCTAAGATCTAGAAAAACTCGACCTGGTCGAGACCGAGTTTTAGAGCCTTGGTTGTGATGTGGCAACCCCCAGTGTATTTATAAGGTGGTTTGTACCATATTGGCAAGATTTCGAGATCTCGGCGAGTTTTCCGAGATCTCGGCAAGTTTTAGAACTATGCTTGAGAGTCATGACACCAACAAAAATTCTTCGTTTAGAGGTGGTTCTTCATCCTTTGTCTCTCGTGATGAGATGTTCAATCAACAACTTGAGACATTCATTTCCACATTTGCGGTTACATTGGCTGATTCAGGTATACCCACATGTTTTGTTTCTTCATCTTCCATCCCTTGCGTCATTGACTCAAGTGCGTCCTCACACATGGATGGAAAGCCAAATGTATTTTCTTCTTTTCAAAAATCTAACTATCCATCCCAAGTTATTCTTGCAAATGAATCCTCTACTAATGTCATTGGTCATGGTGTCATTCCTCTTTCTTCTTCTCTTTCATTATCTTTTGTCCTTCATGTTCCTAAATTACCAGTTATATCTTTTATCTGTTAGTCAGTTTACAAAGAATGTAAATTGCTAAATCACTTTCTACCCTTCCCATTGTGTTTTTCAAGGTCTCAAGACAAAGAAGAGGATTGGTGGAGGGTTTGAGAGGGATGGCCTATACTACTTTGATGTTGCTTCCTCCTCTACGGTGGCGTTTGTTACCTTCACCGGTGCTTCTCTTCTCTAGCATTACCGGCTGGGACATCTTACTCTCTCTAAGCTACAACATAAGGTCCCTAGTTGCAAGTCTACCTCCCGTATAGAGTGTGAAGCATGTGAGCTGGGCTGCCTGGGCAAGCATCACCAAACTGTTTTTCCATCTTGTAGTGAGTCTAGGAGTCCATCTTTATTTGATTTATTTCATTATGATATCTGAGGCCCATGTAAGGTTAAAAATCAGTCCAATTTTTCTTATTTAGTCACCTTTATTGGCGATCACTCTCACAGTACATGGTTATATCTTTTAAAAGGATCGTTTCTGAATTAGTATCAGTTTTTAAACAATTTTAAAATGAAATTAAAGTTCAGTTTGGTGTTTGTTTAAAAATTTTGAGTACTGACAATGCTCTTGAGATTACTCAATGTGAAATTTCTTCTTTTTGTTCTAATAATCGTGTTTGTTAAACTAGTTGCTCATATACACCCCCAACAAATTGGTGTGGCAGAAAGGAAAACCCGACATTTGTTAGAAATTGCTAGATCCTTAATGTTTCATATGAGTGTCGCAAAATTTATTGGGAAGACACTGTTTTGACCACTTCTTAGCTCTTTTCTTCATAATCGATCTCCCTTCCCTGTTGTTTTCCTAAAACACTCCTTTTTTTTTTTTTTTGGGTGAATAAGAAATTCATTACCAAAGAGAAAGAGAAAAAACATGGCCCCAAGAGGGGAGCAACAAAACAAAAAATCAGTCCAGCCCTTAAAGAGTAGGGGCCGGATCAACAAGCGTTACAGAAGTGAGGCCCCAGGAAACAATCAGCCCTAAAACACTCCTTATTTGGTCTTCCACCATGTATTTTTGGGTGCACTTGTTTTGTTCATAATCTTCATCCGGGCATCGATAAACTGTTTCCTCGTGCTATAAAGTGTGTTTTTCTTAGGTACTCTCGCACCCAAAAAGGCTGTTGGTGTTTTGATCTTGTTATTCGTCAGTAGTCTGTTAATGCCGATGTAACCTTTTTGAAAGAACTCCCTACTTTGGTGGTGTTGTTCCTGACTTGGGTCTTGTATCTTCCAATCCCCTACCTATTCCTCAAGTCATTCCACTTGCAGATTCTAACCCCAAATCCATAGGGTTACAATTATAGGTTTACAGACGTCGTCCCAAGCCATCACCACCAGTTTTCGTTATTCCTCGTCTCTCCCAGTCTGATTATTTGCTTGGAGATTCGTCTTCTCCTGATGACTTGTCAATTGCTCTTTGAAAAGGTACTCGTTCCTGTACTCAAAACTCTGCAGTCGCCTATCTAATTGCTAACTATGTTTCTATTCCATATCTTCCTGATTCTCTTCGTACATACGCACTTTCATTGACCTCTCACCCTATTCCAAGAAAATACCAAGATGCTTTTTCTCAACCTCAATGGAAGTTTGCCATGGATGTGGAAATGGATGCCTTGCATTCTGTAGGACTTGGACTTTGGTTCATCTATCACTAGGTAAGGTAAAGACTATAGTCAGATCTATGGAGTTAACTATTTTGAGACCTCCTCTCCTGTTGCTCGTCTAATTTCTGTGCGAGTTTTGATCTCTTTGGCTGTTAATCTTGATTGGTCACTTTTTCAATGAGACATGAAGAATGCCTTCTTGTATGAGGATTTGCATGAGGAGGTTTATATGGAGCAACCTCCTAGGTATGTTGTTCAGGGGGAGAATGCTTAGAAACTTTATAGGTTAAACAAAGCTATTTATGGGATGAAACAGTCCCTATGTGCATGGTTTGACAAGTTCAGTAGATTTGTTGCTAGATTTTTTTTTTTTTTTTGGTGGCTTTTCTCAATGTTACTCAGATCACTCGGTTTTTTTCGACCTCGCGACTCTAAAGTGATTGTGTTGGTCGTTTATGTTGATGATACTCTTATTTCTGGTAATGATTTGCATGGCATTGAACAAGTTAAGTCTTACTTAACAGCATCACTTCCAAATGCAAGATTTGGGCACTCTTAGATATTTTATTGGCATTGAGGTCATTTGAAGCAAGAAAGGGCTTACTTTGTCTCTGTGGAAGTATGTTCATGACCTTCTGAGTGAGACAGGAATGTTAGGTTGTAAGCTAGTACCCTCCTATGGAGCCTCATGTCAAACTTGGAGCGTATCATAACAAAGAATTTGAAGACAAACATCAGTATCAGAGTTTCAGCAAACTTATACATCTCACTGTTACCCAACCTGATATAGTTGGGATAAGGTTATGGTTGTTGTTGTTGTTACCCGACCTGATATATCCTTTGTTGTTGGTGTGATTAGTTAGTTTATGATAACACTCACGCAAGCTCATTGGGAGGCAGCGTGTCATATACTGAGGTATCTTAAGGGTGCTCCAGGGAAAGGTCTGATTTATTTCCGTAATGGTCATACCAATTCTGTTGGCTACTCTTATGCGGATTGGATTGGTGCTGATGTTGATCGGAGATCTACTAAAGGCTACTGTACGAGGTAATCTGGTTACATGGAGGAGTAAAAAGCAAACTACAGTGGCTCGGTCTAGTGCTGAATCTGAGTATAGAGTACTACAGCTGATTTGATTTGGCTTAAGTCTTTTGTTCAAGAGCTTAGGTTTCTAAGCAGCAAGCCTATGGAAATGTTTTGTGACAATCAAGCTGCTATTCATATAGCTAGTAATCTAGTTTTGCATTAGAGAACTAAACATATTGAAGTGGACTACCATTTAGTTCGGGATCCAATAATGAAGAAGTTGATTTCTACTCCATTTGTCTATTCTTGTGATCAACTTGGAGACTTATTTACCAAGGCCTTGTTTTGAAATATATTTCTCCAAGGGTGTTCCAAGTTGGGCATGGGTGATCATAGTTTGCATGACATCTAGGCAACCCAAGGCATTGATGGGAGCCTAGATGCAAGGCGCAACCAACTAGGCGACCAAGGGGACCAAGGCGTTTGGATGCCTAGGCGATGGCTTGACAACAATGTAGGTGATATCTATGATCCAGCTTGAGAGGGAGTGTTAAATTAGTGTCAGTTCTGTAGGGGTATAATTGTAATGGTCTTTTAGTTGTCTGTCCTTAATTGTAAAGTACACTTAAAGGGGTTATTTGCAATTTCTAACTTTAATATCAATATATAAGCATCCCCCAACCACGGTTTCAGTATTCTGCTCCTCACTGATACCATGGGCAGTATTCTCTCTTCTTCTCCTCGACTTCTCTTCTCTTCTCTTCTTTCTTTCTTATGACCAGGTGATGATTCAGGTTCTGTTATTGTTACAAGAGGATGAAAGACCTAGAGACCAGAACACCATTCAGGTTGCACAACACCTTGTTCAGCTGTGACGTCAGCAAGGTCATTAGCAGAACTTGCATAATGATATTAAATGATAAATCCCAGTAAGAAAGAAAGCTCTCTTCCATCAGAGATGCAAAATTCACAATATCTGAAGGGGACCTAAGCTATTCATTGGACATATCCCAGGAGGTGATTCACCACACAACTTGAATATAAAGGGCGCACCTAGTGCACAAGGCTCCTGCCAGTGGGGTCTGGGGAGGGTCATAATGTACACAGCCTTACCCCTAGGTAGCAATGGAGCAACCTTACTGTTGCGCCAAGGCCCTCCCTCTCACAAAACTTAATATTATAAAGTAAAAAAAAACGAGGGTATGTTAAGTAGGGGTTAAGCATAAGCTTTTCTGGTTTGGTATCCTACAAGCAGTTAGGATGAAGCTAACTTAGGTCACTGCTCTATGGGAGACATGCTACATGGATGATTGCTTTATGGGAATGCATCTTCCTTGCTACGTATTTTGTCCTCCTTTCTCTAAACTTGTGAAAGAAATAAAAGGAGATATTTCCAGCTATAAAGCATGACAGAGATTATCATAGTTGGAATTCTGGACCATACCTGGCCATCAACAAGGAATATAATAACAGATGCTTCTTCTACAGCTGCAGTAGCTTGTCTCTCAATCATTGAGGGCATTCTAGCGACAGCTGCCTCCCTGGAGGCAAGTGTTATCCCTTCCATTCCGATAGTTGTTGTAATAGCCAATTCTTCCATAACATCAGCCTGAGATTTTGAAACTGTGATAACACCTCCAGTATCTACCACCATGAATTCATGTTCTCCCCAAAAGGATCTACCATACAAGCGGTCTCTAGTTACACCAGGTTCATCCACCACTATAGCTTTGGAACCCTACAATTTTTTCAAAGAAAAAAAATTTATAAAAAAGAAGCCAACTTTTGAACTACAGAAAGGGAGGGAGGGGTACATACAGAGAGAGAGAAGTCAACTCTCTTGTCCATCAACAATTGAAAAATGAAATGCATATTTAGTTGAAAAACAAGTACTGAAGGACTTGGTTGCAAAAACCAATACCCCCACGAGACGATTGAATAATGCTGACTTGCCAACATTTGGCCTTCCAACAATTGTGACCCTTGGAAGAAGATGGTCAGGGATCTGCAAAATAGAAAATGAAAGGTATAATGAAACACTTCTATTTCTATGGAATGAGGATTTTTTTCAAACGGACCAAGAATGCTGCCAGTAGGTTTATAAGCAAAAGCAGAGGGAACAATTAAACCACATAACATTAAGTTGCAGTCTAATCCCTCTCATCGAATACTTTATATGGTATGAGGAGTCACATTAACAATATATAAGCATCCAGAACCATGATGTACTTCAGAATAGGGGGTTGGTGCTAAAGGTGCACTTTATGTAAGTGCAGTATGAGATGATAGATGTGATAGATGATACACCTGCACTATGAATTGCAGCCACAATCTGGAAATATTATGTGAGTTTATTTGGTACAGACTTCATCCCTCCTTCCCAACAAAAGATGATTTGTACCAACTGGCCTTCCCTCCTAACCCCAAAGCATTGTTGTGGAGATTGCTACCTCATGGCATTACTTGGGGTCTATTGAAGGAGAGAGACAGACGAAGATTTGTTGACAAGTTTAGAAACTGGCTTCCTATAATTGCCACCATCAAGGTGTCAACTATTGGTATTAGGCATATCAGAAACTGGGTTTTAAGAGACATATGGAGAGACACTAGATACACTTATACACATGGGTATGCTTATGATACATGCAAAACTGGTGTTTTAAGCATTGTGCACCATAAATAAGCAATAAATAATGCTATCCAAATAATGTCAGATTATCTCTTTCTTCGCAGCATCTATGTGATTCAAATCTTCATTGGCAAGTATGAAATCAAACCTAGTTAATAAGCAATACGAAAAACAATTAAGTAAGAAGATTTGAAAGAAGAAAAAATGTGTGATTCAATCCTTCATTAACAAGTGCAAGTTTTTGCTTGTTTAACACTTCTTCTAGGTCGGTTTTTAAGTGCAAATGGGTTCCACTAAAGTTTTGGCTAAAAAAAAAAAACTGGGACTTTTGGATTTCGGCAGCCTATTTATCAAGTTAGTCATTATGTATCGGTTGTGAATTGGTCCATATTAATACAATACAGTTCCATACATAAAGAATTTAATTTATTGGTTTTATATCATATGGACATGGCCAATCTCGATACGTATCAGACTGTTACAGTTGATAGATATCAAGACTTCACCATGGCTACCATTGGAGGAATGTCAAATTATGAAAGTTTTTTGGAGTGCAATGAGCTGATTTGTCGCTGCATATGTATATCAAAAAGAATTTTTTCCAAGTTTCTATAGCTTCCATGGATTCATTGTAGTTTTCTTTTGATTTGGAGGAGGACAATGCTGTAACTAGAGAAGAATCATCAGAGGTGATTATCTTTTATTGACACCAACTAAGAAAGGCCTCCCTCTCCCTCCCCGCTCCCCAACTTTAGATTTAGTCTTTTATGTCAACAGTTTGACTTCATACCCTCTTATTAGCACTTATTAGAGGACTCCTCTGTCAATACTGATCAAACGAAGCAAAAAAAATTACTACATAATTAGTAATACAAATCATGTGGCTCAGAAAAAAATGAGGAAGAATATCAATGCAAAACTAAATGTTTATTGACCTTGCCACTGGAAGTTTTTCCTCTCCTCTGCTTTCCACCAGTTTCCCTCCTATCATTTGTCTCATCCTCTGGAAACATCAAAATCAAATATGCCAATTCCAGTGAGCCTTACCTTGTAATAAGTTCAGTAAACAATTCAGAAGCAAAATCCTTAAAACAGAATGAAACAGTGAACAAAGAAATTATGGACAAAGGACTTCTGCATATATAAGAAGTCATTCAAGTGCATGGAGAACCATCATAGTGTCCCACATGCATCATGGATCCATTTGGACCCAACAAAGACAAATGGGGAGAATTCTCTGAGATAAGAGAATCAATTTTCCCAATCAAAATGCAAGGATTTGGTAATCTCCATCTAGCAGGTGTAGGTAGACTTTTTAGAGTACATGATGGACTCCCTCCATCCCAAAAAGATTGTATTCTTTGGTGTTTTTTTCACTGTCTCATAATGTTAGTCCATTATGGTAATCAAGGCAAGGAATCTTTTCACTATCCATAATACCCCCTTTTAATCATATTTGAGATTTACTTTCTAATTAAACGGACAGGCCAAACGAATGGGGATAAGTATTCAAAAGACCAAAAAGGCCATCATTGTAGTGGCTTTTAATTCTTTAGAAATAGCCCCTTTAAAATGAGTGTTTTTTTCAAAACAATACAATCAATTTGGGACGCAGTTAATATAGCCGAGTTTTCTCCAATCCAGTTGATTTGTGTGACTCCACTAAAGCCGAATTGAAGACAGTCAAACCAATTGGGGGGGTAGTATTGAAAGAAAAAATGTTAGTAGTGGTGTTAAATGATTTAGGAAGAGCCCCCTTAAATGCATTTTTTTTTAAACAGTCTTAATTTGAGATGGAGGCAATAACACAGTCTGGTTTTCTCTGGTCCAGTTGATTTGTTTAACTCCACTGGCGGAATTGAAGGCAGTTATCATGGGGTTGGAGACTTGTTCCTTGTACAGATGGGCGAACTTGATGGTAGAGGACGTTGTTCCTCTGATAATGAAGTCATTGAGTTCTCCTTTGGGATGCCTGTGGATGTATGCGCATCTGGTAAGGAGGCCACAGCCCTTCTGTCAGTAGGGAATATTTCTTCTAGATGGAGGTCAAGACAAACTACGTGGTTGATGAACTAGAAAAAGCTACACTACTTGTACTTGGGGCAGAAACCAAAGCAATTACTGCTGCAGATATCCTTCTTCTTGTTGTTGTAAACTAGTTCCATGCAGTGTTTTCTATTCCTTTTTTTTCTTTTCTTTTTTTGGTAAATAAAAAATTCCCCCAGAATACTGCAGTGTATTCTATTTCTTATTATGTTTGATTTTTATTTTATTTTTTTAAAAAAAAAAAAAAAAAAAAGAGGTGCATCCAATGCATGAGGCTCCTGCCACTGCGGGGTCTGGGGAGGGCCATAATGTACACAGCCTTAACCTCTGCTTCGACCACTAGGTCACAATGGAGCAACCTTAGCCCTCTAATAAATTTGATAGTTAAATTTAAAAAATAATAATAATAACACAAAATGTTGTAAGGCCTTAAACTAATTATTGCACACTCACTATTAGTGGTCCTTTATTTAAGAGTAGGTCTCCAATAGAAGGCATATTAAAGATTATTTGGGTTCAACCAACTGTAGTTCATGCTTCTAAATGTCAAATGCATGGCATATGTGTGGATGGATAAAGAGAGATTGCCTCATCAAATGTAAAAGAAGACTCCCCAGGGAGACTGAGGTTATAAAAAAGAACAACTTGAATTAGTTTACACACTATAGTACAAAAACTAATTTTCCAAATAAATCTTTCAATGTTTAACTGAACCAGACAAAATGGCAGAATAACATCCTTCTCTGCCAGGAAAAGAGTAGGTACGTGCATTTGGCCATTCAAATTCAGGGAGCAATCCTACAAATATTTTCTGAACTTATTGCGCAAAGTTTCACTAATCCTTAGTATGAGATTTTTGAAGTCATTTAAGTCTCTCTCAAGTTTAGTATGTCCTCTGTTGCTCCAATAGCATCAACACTTCCCTTTCTGCTTAAGATTGCAAAAGGAAATCAATGGTGACTACCATTTAGTGAAAAATATGAACATGGCATACCTCTAAAATAACCCCCCCCCCCCAAAGAAAAAAAAATTGTTCAGTTCTGTCAATCTAACCTACCAATTCTGAGTTCACGAGATAAAGAGACAGAATACTCTCTAACGGCATCTTGGGCTTCCTCTTCCAGTGCTTCAGCATCAAATGAATCAGAATCAACAGCTTCCTCACCGTCGACACTATCATACTCGGCTTCTGCTTCGTCATCTTCTTCCTTCTGGGGGAAAAATTCCCTTCCAGATGAACGGAGTAGACATTTCGAACGATTCCAGCACCGTTTGAGCTCAGATTTTTCGACCCAAAAGAAGGGATTTGAAAATGATTTGAAAGAAACAGACGATAAAAAGTTTAAAGATGACTTTCTGTAGATAATAGGGGGAGCAAAAAGGGTTCCAGAGGTCTTCGGAACCCTAGAAATTGATGAAAAACTTTCACAGAGAGGCGACGCAGATGACCAGAGCTCGAGAGCTGACATAGTGAAGTCGTTCCAGTGACAACGGATTTCTGCGCATTTTATCATAAATCACTAGAAAACGATCCAAAGCAGACCACGTCACCAAATTTATTTATTTTTTAATTAGAGTAAAAATGAAATATTTTTTTCTATAATAAACATACTAAATAGGATCATATTTGGAAAACCAGGTTTTGATAGGACCGAGACGCCCGAGATGAGTCAAAATTATGGAGAAACCTGGTCGCTAGCACCACAGATTGATCTTTGCCGGCAGTTTGAATCGAAACTGTTTTCTTGTTTGCGAGCCCTGAGTGCTTGAAGGAATTAAGGTTTTAGGAGATTGTTGCTCTCCTTACTGAACTGCACACTAGCTGTCCCATTTCCGAACTCCTTAACGAGAAACGAGTTGTCCTTCTTCACGAGCTCCCAAATCAAAGGCACCGGAAGTGTAGCCATTTTAACAGAGATGATAGAGAGGTGTGCCATTAACGTCCTCTGTGACCTACTCGGAAGATTTAGGCCGGTCCCAAGATCCTTAGAATCGGGCATTTGATCCGAAAGACCATGGTCGTTTTCTCTTTAGTCTTCTTCTAATCTTTCGACCCACTGCTCAAGCAGCTCGACTTCGAGCCTTTCGACCAAACGGAAGGATCACCGATCACCTTTCCCTTCCGACGACGGTTCGATAAGCAGGTTTGCAGACGGCGGTTCGCAATGGAACCTTGGGCTTCCATAAAAGAGCAGGAATGCTTTGTCTGGAGATTGCAGGTTCTTTGCCTATGGGTAAGCGATCTGGTAGAGAGTACGCTGGTGGCCGGGCGGAAATAAAGAGAATAGGTGCTCAATATCGGACAGTGGTGACGAGGCCGGAGAAGGTAAACTTCCTCTCTGCTTCCCATATTCGTTTCCTCAGATGTACTTGCTGAAAGCCTGAAAATATTGTGATTATCTTACTGTTTTGTGTGATAAAAGCTAAACCTATAACATTTAGCGATTTTAATCGCAATTATGGTGTGAATCGAAAACTGATTCACTTATGGTTTGAGAGCATTTGGTTCATAATTATTTTGGTTTGGCTAATCATCTGAGACTGTTCAATAGAATCTTCAAATGGCTGAATGGTATTGTTTTAAGTGTTTGAGACACTTGAACAGTCTCAGATGATTCTTCCTAATATTGTCTGGCCTTCCTGAATGGTTACAGGAATGCTTAAAAGCATTATTGAAAACCACAGTGCTCTAGTAATGTAACAGGTAGAAGGTAGTTCGAGAATTGAGAGCTTGAAATTGTAAAGATTACCTGCAGTTGCACCCTATTTAGTGAAGATTTACTGCAGCTACACCTTTGATATATGGTGTTTGGATTTTGAAATTTGGAATGACATATGGGGTTTGGAATGGGTGTTTGATAATATAGTTGCTTTGAACTTTGGATACATTAATTTAGTTAATAATTCCTCAATTTTTGGGTCTTTATTGCCCTTTTTTTGGTCCCATACTTGAAAATCTAAACGTTTGAAACACGTACCATCTGGTTTCAATTTTATTTTTTTCCTTTCTGTTCTCGAAATGGTTGACACTTTGTTTTTTTTCGTCCCGTTTAATTTCTAAGCTGTTTTAAAAGTGATGTCGCTGTTCTCATTTTAACTAACTATGGTCATGCTATTCTACTTCTCAGGTTTTGCAAAGCATTCCTCTTTCTGGTAGTTTATGAAATTCTAACCTTCCGATGTCGAATTATGTTGAGGAGATCAAATTTTACCAAGTACGTCAGGAAAAATCTATCAGCTTTTCACAAATGCCCATGTTTATGCATGTGCTCTTCTGGAAATAGTAGTGATAGTGGTGGTGATCGTACTTGCTTGGATGAATCAGAGAGTAAGAACGAATGGGAAAGATTATTGAGGCCTTTTGACCTTCAAGAGCTTAGGAGATCACTCAATTGGATCACACCAGAGCGGCTGTGTAAGTTACTAGAGCTCCCTCTCGATGTACCCACATCGATGGCCATATTTGATTGGGCTGGCACCCAGAAGGGTTATTCACATACTTTTAGTGTTTATTATTTGCTAATTGATAAGCTTGGAGCTGCAGAGGAATTCAAGACCATTGATAGATTATTGCTGCAGATGAAGGACGAAGGGTTGGTTTTCAGAGAAGCCCTTTTTATAGTGATTATGAAATGGTATGGGAGAGCTGGTTTCCCTGGGCAAGCAACGGAAGTGCTAATGGAGATGAAGGATGTCTTTGGCTGCGAGCCTACTTTCAGATCGTATAATGTTGCTTTGGAGCTACTGGTTGCTGGAAATTGTCACAAAACTGTCCATGTTCTGTTCAAGGAAATGTTGGTTAAGGATGTTTCCCCTAGTGTCTTCACTTTTGGAGTGGTAATTAAAGCCCTCTGTTCAGTGAATGAGGTGGATTATGCCTGCTCACTCCTAAGGGAAATGACAAAGCATGGCTGTGTACCCAATTCAGTAATTTATCAGACTCTGATACATGCCCTCAGCAAGGATGATAGAGTGAAGGAGGCATTGAAGCTCTTGGAAGAAATGTTTCTGATGGGCTGCACACCTGATGTGAATACCTTCAATGATGTTATCCATGGTCTTTGTAGGCTTGGTCGGATACATGAGGCAGCGAAGTTGGTTGATAGGATGCTTCTTCGTGGTTTCAGCCCTGATTCTATAACTTATGGGGTCTTGATGAATGCATTATGTAGAAGTGGCCGGGTTGATGAAGCAAGAGCTCTGTTGGACAAAGTACCTGCGCCTAATGTAGTGTTGTTTAATACCTTGATCAATGGGTATGTGATAGTTGGACGTTTTCATGAAGCCAAAGCTGTTCTTTTTGAAAATATGTTACCTTTTGGGTGCAGTCCTGATGTGTTCACTTATAACATCCTAATCCATGGTCTATGTAAGGTGGGTTGTATGGTTTCAGCTCAAGAACTAGTGCATGAGATGGAAATCAAAGGCTGTGAGCCCAATGTGATCACGTACACAATTTTGATTGATGGGTTCTGCAGGCAAGGTCGACTCAAAGAAGTCAATGACGTTTTAGAGGAGATATCAGCCAAGGGACTTGGCCTAAACACTGTTGGATACAATTGTCTTATGTGTGCGCTTTGCAAGAAAGGAAAGATTGGTGAGGCGGTAGAAATTTTTGGTAGGATGTCAAGTGAAGGATGCAAACCTGATATATTCACGTTCAATTCTCTAATACATGGTTTATGCAATGCTGACCGCATTGAAGAGGCATTAGGAGTTCATCAGGATATGTTATTGGAGGGTGTAATTGCCAACAATGTAACTTATAATACATTGATTCATGCCTTTTTAAGGAAAGGTGCATTGCAAGAAGCACTGAAGCTAGTCAACGAAATGGTGTTTCGAGGTTGCCGTCTTGATGTCATTACATATAATGGTCTAATAAAGGGGCTCTGCAAAGCAGGAGCTGTTGAGAAGGGTTTGGCGTTGTTTGAAGAAATGGTGAGAAAGGGTGTTACCCCAAATAATATTTCATGCAACATTTTGATCAATGGCCTTTGCAAAACAGGGAGGGTACAAACTGCTCTTGAGCTTTTAAGGGACATGATTCACCGTGGATTGACACCAGATATTGTCACCTATAATAGCCTCATGAATGGTCTTTGCAAGGCAGGACATATTCGGGAGGCTTTGAACCTCTTGGACAAGTTACAAGTTGAAGGGATTGCTCCTGACACTATTACATATAACATTCTAATCAGTTGGCACTGCAAGGAGGGCATGCTTGATGAAGCTATATTAATTCTAGGTAGGGGAATTGACAGTGGAATCATACCTGACGCCAGGACATGGAATATACTGGTTAACAATTTTGTTAGAGAGGGAGAAAGGGAAACTTGGACAGTGAGGTAGTGACTGAAGGGATACTTTCCCTTGTGCAGTATTAATTCAGCCTTGAGCGTACTTCACAAAGCATGGCATGGTGTAACTGCATCACCAATCATATTTTGCTGCAATTGAATTCTCTATTTATTCTCCGGTAACTGCTCATCGTATAACCCATGAACTTTTTATTTCACAATATGTTGTTGAAACTTTATCATTCTTAGAAAGCTAATCCCTAAACTAATCTCTCAACATTTTATCAAAACAGAGTACACTGAACACATACTATACCACGTTCGCTCTACTGAATCAAATGGCTTTTGTTGAAGGCTTAAAAAGTGAGGTTGGAACACCACCAGTGATCGGCTAAATGTTGAGATTTCACCTGTAACCTTTGGATTGTGTATCAAGACTCGAGATGTTTGAAACTCCTTGAGATAAGCCGAAAGGTGTTGAGAAATAAGCCTTCAGTCAAATTTATTTGGCATCTGATGACTTCATGTGGAAGTCACTGTGCTTGGTGAGAGATTTAGACACTATAAATGTATGAGTTTATGGTAGTGGAATTAGTTTAAAGTACTGTACGACCATTAATAGAATACTGCTCTGATTTCAGATTTGGTTTGAGGCAACTGATGTGAGTCTTAACTGGTTTGAAGTGAGACAGGAGAGTCTGCTGTACCAGGAGAAATTTTATACTTAGGGTTGATGAAGCTGTTAAGAATCCAAATCTGTCTTCACTTGTGCTTAATGGTGGAGGGGATGCAAGTCAAGTATTAAAATTTTTGGTTAACCAGAATTGTTTGAGTCAACTGGTGAAGTCAATATGCTATGTTGATGAATTTATTCAGTAGTTACTGCCATGTGTTCCCAATTTTAGAGACTCCAAAAGCAAGATTCAAAGGATGGGAGCCTGGGATTCAGAGTAAGTAGGTGTTTACTCTATGGTAATGTAGGTTTATTTCCTTTTGTTCTTGTGGTTATAGATTTGCATGGTCTTTTCATTCTTCTTATTATGATTTTTTGTATGAAATTATTCAGGCGTGCTACCATTGGCATGAGTCTAATTGTAGGAACTAGGAGTTGAGATTGCTCTTGGTAGGTGTTCTGGTTCTCTCACTCTCTTTGCTCATATAGATTGATTTCCTTTTGCCACTGTGGTTATGAATTTGCATTTTTTTCTTTTGGTTATATATTTGTATATTTTTCCTTCTTATGGTTAAGGATTTGAAGTTTCATGTTATGCTTTATGGAAGCGTATATGTATCTGATAGGGCTCTAGTTTTGAAGGTTTAATCAAATTCTAAAGACCTACCTTCTGTAGGAAGACCAGCCCCATCCAAGAAGTTGATTTTCCAATTCTGTTACTTGATATTTTCCGGCTGTTGATAATGCAAAACACAATACCCTACTAGATCCAGTCTCACAACAGGATCCCAATATGACAGTCCAATCGCCCAAAAGTAAAAAAAGTCAACCTTCTCAGATGAAAGTCAAACTTTAACAATCAATCACAAATAAGTAGAATAAGGTTCCTTCAAAATATAGGAGTGATCCAACAGTCAGATTGAAAGTAATTAAAGAAAATTTAAATCTGAGATCAAATTCCAGCAAGTAGGAGATTGTAAATTAAACAACTTCAGAAGGTCAGATCAGAGTAAAACTCAAGTTGGCTTTCCCTCTTAGCAGACTCAAATAATCCCCAAAATATAACACTGAATTAATGGTTGGCTTGAGGGTAATTAAATAAACTTCAGATCTAGAACTAAAACAGAGCAGAATTAGAAGATTTTGTAGATATCCATATCAGGTTAATTATGGGGACGGTTTTTTCTCTGATTGATCACTTTTCTTCTCACTTCTTTCTCTTCTCTTTTCCTTCTTCTTTTTCTCTGTTTTATTTAGTGTTCAGATCTGTAACAAAACAAGTTTCGCATATAGGGAGAAGTCTGTTGGCACTTAAGTGATCATCTTTTCCCCTACGTATTCGCATGTCAATGATTATTGCATAGGCAATGTGAGTTTTTTGCTGTCTCCCCCCCCCCCCCCTCCCCCAAGGTTGTTTTTGTATGAATATAGATTAATTGTTGTTTCATGATGCTTTCGATTTATTTTCTCAATCCGATGGTTGTTTCAATAAATTTTTCTGTAAGGTATTTGTTGCTCTCATCAGCTTGAGTCACTATTAGCATCTTCCAGGGAGTCTTGTGCCATGTCAAGTATTGTAGGTGATTAATGTATTTATGTTGTATTTTGGCTTTGGCCTTCTTGGTGTTGGTGTCATTGCTGCTGTTGTCATATTTCCTGTATTGTTGTTTTGTTTAGGACAGAGTTTTTCTTCAGCCACGGTGAAGAGATGCCCTGTCCTTATTGCAGTTGAACGGGATTCTAAGGGCAGTGTCGGACTTTGTACAAATTTGTATTGGGGGTGGGGGGGGGTTGGGGTTTGGAAATTATGACCCTCAATAGTAACACTCCTTAAGTCTTATCAATAAAGTTTTCTGTTATTTATATAGGAGAGGGTTTCCTAAAAGGACAGTGTAAGAAGGAATCTGCACACTACAACCAACCATGGGGTGTATTGGATTTTGTTGCTCTGAGTGTAGTCTTATGAACAACACTATTAGCGTTATGTACTCGCTGTGTTTTAATGTTGAGGACGGTATACACCTGAATCTTGTACTTAAATTGGAGTTTATCAAGCATATACTGTGTTGGATTTTCAGATTTGATGAAGCTTTTGTCTCGAAAGAGGATCTATGTAGCCAAAGTCCGACAGAAGACCAAGTAACAGCAGTTACTTCGGTTCCTTGTAAAAAACTGAACTTCTTTTTATGTAATATAAGTAAGACCAGTGAGCGCATGCTGTCTCCTGCAGATGTGGGCTTTCGGGGTGAGGAGAACAGTACTCCATTAATCTTTTTCATTTGTTTTCTGCTACTCACTCCAAACTATGATCCAAGGATAAAAGAAACACTGAAAGGAACGATGCTTTTGTCTAAAATCCTTTTTTAGTTTCAAATGCAGATGCCAAAATTGTTTGTTGATATCAAGGTCTTCATTAAAAGTTGTAGAAAGTGAGAAATCTTTTTTTTTTTTTTTTTTTTTGGTTATTTTGATTGAAGACTTCATATTTCATTTATTTCAAAAAAAGCTAAAGAATTTAGGATGTTTAATTCAAGCAGTAAGAAAATGAAATAGAAGAAACATTAGGTAAATTGTTTAAAAAAATGGGGCAGTGGTTCAAAGCAAACGAAGTCAAAAAAGAAAGAGAGTTATGATGTCACAAAGACACCCGACCGAGAAGCGCTGGCCAAACACCTATTCAGATACTCCTTAACTCTTGGGGTTTTTGACTTGATTGAATAGTTTTTAGGGTGACAAAGTGGATGCTCCTTTTTATCTTTGGTTTTTTTTTTTTGGGGGGGGGGGGTGTTTTGTAGAGGATCCTGGTCCCTTCAAATACATAATCTCTTTACTCTTCTTTCATGGGAAAATTTTCTTTTTCCCGTCTCTTTTACAAGGAAACATACCTTGGTTTTGTTTGTTTTCAAGTAGAAACCATGTACAAAGAAATAGTTTTTGGAAAATTTTCCTTTGCTTTTTCCCTAGATGTTCGTCATTCTTTTTTTTTTAATGAAAAGGAAAATATATATATATAAAAGTAGAAAAATAATATTTTCTATGAAATATGATTTTCATTGTTAATTTTGATGTAAAATTTCAAAGGGATTTTCTTATTGACAGTCTGACCCCATCAAGGTGACAAATTTGTAACTTTACTTTTTTACCTTTCTAGTATAACACATTTGTTTTCTAACAAAGATAATAATGTCATTTCATGTGTACTCAAAAAATGTGAATGACAATGACACATTTTCATAATATTTTATTTTTAACTTATTTTTGAAAACCCTTTATACCCTTATCTTAAAGAACTTTAGAAATAAGACAATAGACAATTAAAAGAACGTGCCAAATTTTAAGTACACCTATAGAGGTGTCTTTCATATGCTCCCAATTTAAAAAATTGACTATTACCAAAAAAAAAAAAATTTTAAAATTGACATCGTAAAATATTAAATATAATTTGCAAAATTTTTTTTATAACTTGACAAACAGGACCTTGGTATTTCTTCTCAATCCCACCTACGCAGAGATATGAGCAATATCTGATGCCTGAAATCTGTGTTAACACATAAGCCTCCCAAGCTAATTAATTATGCAACCATGATACTAATGTCTGTGTGCATACACAAATTATGCAGCCCTGATACTAATGTCTGCGTACACACATACACAAACACAATTGAGATACTGATGATGATGTATCATTGCCTTGGCAATGGAAGGAAGCAAACACCCGGTGGCCATGAAATGGATACAATATGCTCTCCACGAAGCAGGAGTAAGGCAGATGACAAGGCGGCATACATTATGACTCTTTCAGAACCCACAGTGGAGGGAGTCTCGTGAACTGGGAATACCCTTTTTTAATGATTCAATAAATCAGAGTTTTCAATGGTTTGTTTTGTCACTTGAACTCTGTTAGGTTGAAACGTCATGTATTAAGGGGTCTTTAAGTATATTTTTCCACAGTTACAACCACACCCAATCTGCCACATGGTGGATATTTTTGCAAGGTAACATGGTATGCAGACCTAGAAACCTAAATCCTATATATATTATGGACTCCAGAGCTAGCCCATCACCCCTCAAACTCACACAAATGCTAGTGGATAAGCTTAAGGTGATATTATATGTTAAGATTGTTAACTTATTAATAGACTAGTTTTTTTTTGTGCTATATCATGCAACACTAGTTCTCTCTTTCCTCCACTGTTCCTCCCTTTCTTTCTCCACTTAGGATGGGGAGTGGCCCAGTGGGTAGGAAGTTTCTTCAATAAGGGAGCTAGAACCATTTTGAACTCGGGTTTTCCAGTATGTTAATTTGACATTTGCTAAACAATGTCAAACAAAGGAAAATCTGAACACAGACCAGGATAAGGCAGATACTGCTAACCCATTCATATTTCAACTAATCTACAACCCAGAATAGAAATAACCACCTGTTGTACAACCTGAAAGCAAAACAACCTATGACTCAGGATGGCGCAACACAAGTAGGATGAAGTGTGTCATACCATACCAAAACTCAAGTAAGCCTTGTTTAAACATATCCATTTGACTCAAAGCATTCGATTATTGCAATTTAAAGCACTAGTCTAGCTCAAAACTTACATAATTGATACAATGGCCATGAGCCCCACCATCACAGTTGAAAGAACTTCATGAATGTCAATATCTCCAAGATTCTTTTCACTATAGGAATTTTCCTCGGATTGTTGAGAGCATTAAGAAAATAATTGATACAATGTAACCAAATATGAGAAGCGATTTGTACAAGATTTCAGTATGCACTACTCATATGGGTATTCAATTAAAGCCGTGCCAGAGATACTTAGCAGGAAGTGCTAATATTACAGAAGCTGAACTGCTGCAATGGCAGGGATTTTTTCCCGCAATTTTTGTGTTACTGCCACACGAACGGTCATGACACCTGCTGCTGGCCCCATGATTCGAATTTTCACAATGGGCTCTTCAATTGCAACTAGCTCAAGACCTCCACCCCCTGTTCCTGCAAGGAATGGCCTTATTTCTTCAAGGACCTGAAAGGGATTTAAGTTATAAGGTTTATTTTTTGGATAAGCAACAATTTTATTAACAGAAATTGAGATAATGAGTATAACATAGTGATATAAACAACAGCGCTATAAACTCGCATATTGACCTCCCCCAATGAAGTACCCCAGCCCCTAAACTGAAATCAAATAGAAAACCATCCATCATAAAGGGATGTCATCCCCAAAACACAAGCCTGGCCAAACAACCCCTTGTTTGGCTAAATCATCTGCCATTTCATTTGCTGATCTCTGTCTCCATTGGAAATTAAACTGCATTTGGGAAATGAAGATCCGAATAGGTCTGGTACACAGGGCATAAGACCAAGGTTTGTCATCTAACTTTTGCATCAAATGTATAGCATTGACCAAATCTTCATCTGTAATCCCACTAGAGTATGCCTCCCCTTCTAATAATCAACTCCTCCACCCCAACCCTCAAAGCTTTATAGTAGTTATATTCTTTGCTTACCAATAAAGAAAGGGATTGTCTCTTTTAATCACCTTCCACCCCCCCCCCCTGGGGGGTGGGGGGATACAAATGGATTAAATAAATTTACAGTCATGCAACCACGAAACCTAACAAAAGCTGACCAAAACTAGAAATGACTAAACCAAGATAAACAAGCTCAAAATCCAAATCATTTAGTTCAATCAGAATTCAGAAGATATGCAGTAACAGTTGAAACAGATCAGTAAACAATGCAATTTGAATACCTATACCTTATTTGACCAGGGAGGTGAAGAACATGAATATAATATAATTGAAAAGAACTTGAGCGCCAGTCCCCTTTGCATATCTCTTTTTAGAAGCATATAATATAATTGACAAGAACTTAAGCGCATCATTGCAGCAACTTACAAGCAACAAATTTCATACAGGGATAAAAAACATGAAATAGGTCACTTCTGTTCGAAAGAGAACCTATAAGGGAGAATAGATGGTTTAAAGAGGTACCCTACAAGATTTCTTTCATGCATTTGTGGAATTCAATTTTTTCTGTATTAATGCTGCTTTTTCCTCCTCTTTTTTTTCTATCTCAAAAAGATAAATCAGCCATGGTCAGGAAAAAGCATGTAAAGCCTATATAGGTATAAATTATATAAAAAAATACAGCAAAGGAGACGGCACTCCAAAAATGAAGGATGAAAAGAAGATACAACCACACATGATCATATTCCACAAACTAGTAGTCAATTCACTTCCAAAAAGTCAGACAGCAAGCAATGGCATGACTTCTGTAACTTGGTAAAGAACAAAGAACCAGCAAACCAAAGGAAGAAAAAGAGCAGCATAAAGAGAGGACAGCGAAGAGAAGACGATGGAGAGAGAAGATTCTGAATCAGGGATACATCCAAAGTTAGCCTTTATTTATAATAATCCAAAACATTACAACCGACCAACCAAAATAGGAAAGTATCCTAAATAGCAACTAACACAACTAACCAACACAAAACAGGACTCTCACTATCGTGAGTAACATACTACACAAACAACCGCTAACACTAGTGTGTCCAATAAGGGTCCACAACTCCTATAGGACCGCACTTTAACAACTTTCACGGTCTGAAGGTGATGCAGATAAGTTGCCTAAAGGGATTATTTTATTGGAAATAAGCTTTGGGTTTGGGTTATGTACGTATTGGGCCTTTGATCCCATGGGTTTTCTTTGTAATGGGCTACTTTAATGGGCCTAAAATATGGGTAGAAAGTAGGAAAATGGGATTTACTTCATTAGTTTAGCTAGAGTACTGTTTTGAGTCAGTTTCTTTCATTATTTTAGTTTCCTAGTCAGTTTATGTTACCTTATTAGTTAAGGATTGGGTTAGGCCTTTACTTTTTAGTGTTTGAGTATGTTTTTGAGTCTTTTATATAAATTTGTAAGAGGCAAGAGCCTTGTACACGAATTTGATTAATGATATTGAGAAAAAAAAAAATAGCTTTGTGCTTTGCTCTATAAAAGAGTATGGCAAGCTGCCATTGGTGAGAAGCCGTGGGTGAGAGACACAAGTCTCAGAGATACTACCCTATCTTCTTCTTCCCTTCTTCGATTTCTTTTTTTTTTTTTTTATTGTTTGAAATTTCCTGCAAATCTGAGAACCGATTGAAGTATTTATTGTTGTTGGACCTAAAGTTTGCGATCCTCTTGTGAACTGGTCTACATTAGAAGGCAGTTGGCGTCAATCACTACACACCAAATAAAAAAGAATTTGTTGGTATTATTATGTTATTGATTCTATAAATCATTATCAACATTACAATCATAATGGACAATAATCTGCACCAAGAAACCTAGGTTAATAAGGAAATAGAAAAAGCAAAAACTATATTTGACTCTAGCAGGGGTATTTCCCTTTTTTTATTTTTTCATTTCTTTATTGAATAAAAGTGTAAACATAGATGATATAACTGAAAATATTCCATTCTAGCACCCCAAAACTCGTCAACCAAGAAAGCTAACAAATTATTGATTTATTAGATTGTCTTTGCAACCTTTTAACAAAGACTATGATGTCAACAAATATTTCAGTATCTTCACTCAACACCAAAGAAGGGCAGACAGCAGCTTTTCCTAAATTCAGGGGAAAAAAAAGGCATATTCTTGATAATAATTTCAAAGAAAGACAAAGTACAAGCCTACTCTGGAGCATCAAAATCTAAAACAGGGGTTCATGGCTCTATAAAATGGAATAACGGTGTCTTAGAACAAAAATGTTATCAATCTTGATGCAGGCAAGGGAATGAAAATCCCCTATGCCTACAGGTAATGGGCCTAAGGGGTTTGAGAAGAAAATTCCAAAATAGAACTTAAAGAAGATAACAACAAAATTCTGAAAGAGAATAGCAGAACAGTAAAGAGCAAAAAGAAAAACCAAACCAGCAAGTCACCAGGCCACTACTACTCTGGGAATACAACAATAAAGAAGGAGAAATTGCCCATGATTCCTACTCCATACCAATAGAAAAACCCTAAGGCTCAAGTTATTTAACTCAAGAAGCCAAATAAGTTGTTTACAGCCATATATATAGACTAGTCATCCCAAAAACAAGTTTGGATTTTGACTCAAGGATGAAAACCTAAAACAACTAGGAAATAGACTCTTTAATATGGGGCTCCTAATGTACTAACCACAATATAGCAACTCCCATGAGTGCTGAACCTCTTTCCTAATTAAATAAAAAACTACTAATTAAAGAAATAGACTTGAAATAGAACTCCTAATCTGATTAGACTTCCTAAAAATAAAATCCTTCACAGATCAATATACCATCACAAAACTGTCATGCTGCCAAGGCGAACCTAGGCGGTAGCCAGCCAACTTGGCCTAGGCCCTAAGCAGGTGCCAAGGCGATCCCTACTAGGCACCTGGGCGTTCAAGAACCACCTGGACGCCTAGGCGACGCCTTGACAACTATGTTATTGCTATATTGAATCAATAAGCCCAAAATATTGCACTTGCAAGTTCATTTTCAATGGATCCCAAGGAATGTTTGATGAGGTGGCTGATGATTTGGATAGAGTGATAAACAAGGGATCATTCGTCCAGGACTAGTTTTTGGGAGGATACTCCTTTGATCTTTCACATAGGCTAAGGTTTGAGTCCTACGAACAAACTCTCTCTTCTTTTATTTCTCTGGCATTGCAGCTATGAATGAATGATCTCTCCATTTTCAAGCTTGCTCTTCAAATCGGCCTATTGCTCTCCTCTAAGAAAAGGTTCTTCCGTAATCACTCTCAATAAGACATACATCCCTCTTCCAAATGAAAAGAGAACTAGACTTTTCTCTTCATCACTGAAATCCGCCATTCATTCACAGTGCAGTGCTCTAAATAAGCTAAATCCTCTAAGGCTTCCCCTTTCCATTCACAGAATTCGACCTGGGATCCACCTGTTCCGATCCTTGCTCCCGATTTGGATCTGCTGTTGGAACCAAGTGAAACGCTTTTTTGGTTTTAATGCTGCTCGCTTTTATTCCGGTGGATCAATGGGTTGCCGCAGTTGCTTGGGAAATATTTCTATTTATTCTATATCTGTTACGTGCAACCACTCGATCTCTAGTTTCGTAATGTAAAGCAAAGCGTGCAGCTGACAAAAATGAAACCGGGGTGGTCCCGCTGGACAGAAGAATCTCGCTTTGCCAGGGCTCACCTGCGGCTGCAGTCTTAGGCTTTGGTGGTATTTATCATGGACTTCTCGGACCTGAGACTGAAGAAAAATCCTTTCCATTCATTGGTTATGTATAGAAAGATAGAAAGAAAATGACAAGTATTCACTTAATCTTGTTAGGTATCGGAAGAAGTTGTTGTTGTTGTTGTTGTAATACTAGCTTATATTGCTCTCTCTTTTCAATAAAATTATTAATTATACCAGAAAAAGAGGGGGGGGGGGCAGGAATGACGTGGTCACAACTCACAACTATCCCAAAATGGTTCGGAATGGAAAGATATCGGTCTCGTTGGATATAACTTAATAAACTTTCAAATCAAAAACCAATATCACATAAAATAAAGAAGTTTTACCCATCCAAGTATAAGACCCAAAGAAAAGTGGAAAGAATTAACCCAATCTCGTGTCATGCAATGTTTCCAATCACCAAAATAAACCCAATATACTGTAGAGCATATCCAAACCACTCAATTGGGCCATCAGGATGCTCCTACGATAAACTCCTCTTCAAATAAACAACAAAAGACTTTAATGGTGTATAGTTCCAATCTTCCAATCTCTACATGCTCTATGAATACCCAATCTTAAGGTCCATCTTGCTCATTGTTTTGTCCTTGTTTGAAATCATGCCTTTCGACCCCCGGTACGAGATAAACTGCGCTCCTCTTAGATGGTTCCGTCTTTGTTTCATCCATTACAAGCATTTTCTGGTTCATACCTATTTGCTATCAAATTCCTGACGCTAACTGCATCCATTCATTTTTGGACTTCAAGTTCATCTCTTGTCCTTTCCTGGAGACTGCTTTTGAGGCCTTCTTTAGCTTCAAACAATTAGGATCTGCTTCCACTTCCATGTGGTGACTTCCTGAATCTTGGTTGGGGGTGGGGTGGGGTGGGGTGGGAGGAGGGTTGGTTGAGGGGGGAGCAACAACCTCAATCTTAGGTTTTCACTGAAGATTGCCTTAATCAAAAGTTGGACTAATGGAATCGAATCAAGAACCCAAGTAACCTAACTAAACAAATTATATTTAGGTCAATAAATTGTAGGATGGTTTACATGCGAACTAATGTCTCAGGTTCCCAGTAGTTTCAAAATGTCTCCTAGAGTTTTCGGCCTGCCAAGACCCTAAGATACATTGCCTCCCTCATAAGCTATCAATGGACCTTTATGCAAAGGATAGTTGTCTAGGCGTCACCTAGGCAGGCACCAGAGGCCTTGTTGGTGTTGCCTTGCTTCCAGACCCCCTCCAATGCCTTGGGTTGCCTAGATGCCGTGACAACTATGAATTGCGAAGTAACTGACCGCATTGATTATGCTACACCACTTCGTCCTATTTTGAGTCATATCTTGTCCCAAAGCAAAGTCATCACATCTTCCCTCGCTGCCTCAACAACACTTACTGGGAAAACAAGAACAGAAAAAATCTTGAATGAAGGAATCCTGCACATTGTTCACAAAAATAGCAAGAAATAAAATTTACAGACGCAAAAGATTGATTTTCATTCTTCAACTGTATTTGTGTCCAAAATCATACAAATTAATTCTCTTTTCTTTTTTGTTTTGGGAGGGGGTGGGGGTGGGGGTGGGGGTGGGGGTAGGGGCGGCGGCAATAAAAGAACAAGGAAATTCATTAATGAAGGATAGAAAAAAAGGAACAAAGTACACAGCAGATTGCCAACAATATCCAACACCAGGAAAAAGAAAAACAAACCTTGTAGATTACTTTCACCAGTGAAAACAGCTTAGATACAGAAAAGCATGCAGTCAAATGGGAACATTCATTAAGAAGAATCCTACCAACATTAAAAATACAAAAGAAACGGGAAAAAACACCTTTTGGAGGCTCTTAACAGATATATAGTTTGAGCCAAAAAAAAACCTTCAAATACAATATTATGATTACACACAAAATTTATTTACCTAATCATAATCAGGCTCTCAACACTTCAGGTTTCTCATTTTTAAAATATTTTTAAGGGAAAAGAGCCACTTCACTGCCCCACGAAATTAAGCTTATCTCGACAGCCTAGAAATTCTGTTGGTTCCAAATTTTGAGGACAGGCTACCCACATCATCATCTAACAGTCCAGTAAATTTTAGACCAATCCGATTTTCCCTATATGCAGATATAGCTTCGAAAATGGTTGAAAATTTACCTTTGGCAACTTCGTTTTAACCTTTGAAAATACAAGAGTAGAAGTCTTATTATAATGGACCATATAGTGCAGATGGTTCTCGAAACTTAACATGCGGCTAACATAAGGGGAGGGCTTCCCATCCAATGATCGTTTAACTAGAGGATCCATTCATGTGGCTTAAAAAAGGCGAATGGTTGAGAGATTTTATCTAGACAGGCCATCAAATAAACATTTTATCCTATTTTAAATAACTTCTTTATTGGAAATGATGAAAGATTTATTAATAACTAACAAAAGGAAACCCATACAAACAAATTTGGGTCAGTTTTTCCAAACCAGATTTGGCCAATCACTGCAAAAGCTGGATCTTTGTAATCCAGTAAACTAATTCGAAAATTTCCATAAGAAAACCTCCAATCGAACAGAATAAATAAAACATTTCCCAAATTATTCTTCTATTCTAAAAGGTCCTCTAGTTTGTTATAAGTTTTGCCCCCATGGTAATTTCTAGAGGTTGGAATGCAAAACACATGAACACTTGGCACCCATGCCACATCCTAACAGAACACTCCCTTCAACCCTCCCTCTCTTCTCTCCACCATTTTGTTAAATAATAAACTACCAATATTTGTTGGACAAAAGAAATAGGCGATGATTAAAAAGTCCCAATGTGCATTGTTATGACTACATCCACACATAGCTCAATAAACCATTTCATTGGAAGTTCTGAGTGTGTAACTCAAGTTCTAAATGTTCTAGAGACGCGAGCAAATTGAGCCACTTAATGGAACTGAGAAATGGTTATCAAGAAGATCTCTAACCTTTTCTATGTTTTCTTCATTTAGCTCAAGGCCCGTTTCCTCATCTGTAACTGGTTCAACTGCAACTATCTCAGGAATCTTTTCCATCAGACGGCGTTCTATACCCATCTTCATTGTCATCACAGAACTGGGACAGGACCCACATGCTCCTTGTAGCTTCAATTTGACAACATTGCCATCGATCTCATGCAATACTACATTGCCACCATCTGCCATGAGATATGGTCGCACTTCGTCTAATACACTGTCAACATTTTCAGCGGTGAGTGGCAATCCCACTGCTGAATCTGGTGTAGCAACAGCTTTGATGGCTGCAGAGACAACAAAGGTTGGAACTTCAGTATAAGTACTAAAACATCCAAAAATATCCCATCCATACTATATCACAGACTTAAAAGGAAATATTAGAAATTAGAGAGATATGAACCAGGAAATCTATAACAATCTATTGTGCAACTAAAGCTACATCACAACCCTTAAGGCAATGATGCAGAATTTCAGCAAAAAGAGAAGAGGAGCCTGTTGTTTTGGGTTTGGTTCACTTTCTTGAGTCAAGTCAGGCTTAATTTTGAATGTCCAATGAGTCATATGTGTCGTGGACTTAGTATTTTTGAGTTCTCTATTTTAATGAGCCACTTCTATAAGCCCAAATATTATGGATTTAAGTCCTATACGGGATTAAGTAGTTGGTTTCTATCTTCATCTTTAGTTTTTAATTTTAATTCCTTGATGTACAAGGCACCACTGCATGTGTGGGCTTATGTTTAGTAGTTTCCATCAAGTACTTTCTTTTTTGGAGATAGTAGGCTCCTCTTTATATTGTAAGAGCCATAGAGCCTCACCGACGATTTTGATAATGAAAGAGTATTGGCTTTTGAATTTGTTTGCTATGAGATGTAGTTGTATGGTGAAATGCCCCATTGGTTATTCTTCTCCTTTCTTCTTCTTTCTTTCTATTTATTGTTGTTGTAAACTTTGCATTGTGGAGTGATCGATACCCGCTAAAATAGTATTATTACTTTCTGTTCATGAAGTGAAGTGTTGATCTCATCAAGCCAGCACAAGGTGAAGCTACTGTTACATCATCCCTGACATGCGTTTTTCTATAAAGTTATTTTATGGCAGATCTTCAGACCTCAACAACTTCTATTCTGGCCATCAGGTTCAGTGCTTTGAGGTTGTAATCCTCCCCTTGAGACCTCCCATCGACCTGAACTTCAGCTTCTTTTAATGGTTAGATCTTTTCAAGTCTGTAAGTTGTCTATTTTGTCCTAGTTTCTAATTTCAGAACTGTGGTGTTATCCCTACATCTGACCATCAATAATCCATAGCGTTTGGAAGTGTTACTCCATTGTTAGTACCCTACCTTCGACCAAGGATTGAGGGTCATCTTCTGGATAGTTTGTTTTGCTAATTTGTGAAGCTCCTTACACAGCCTACATGTCCTAATCTGACCATTGGATCACAGCCATAATTTGAGGGGTTGTTCACCTATACTAGGATATTGTTTGACCTTAGTCTCAAGGTTATCAGAACTCTGGTTTGTCAGTTACTGTTAGTTGGGTTTAGGTACTTACTGTTTTAGTGAGTCTAACCCTACTAGGCAGAATGGGGAAAAAAGCATCGCAGTAAGAAGAGATTATAAAATTCCGTCTCCAGCCAGCATAATTTAATTGTGTAGAAAATGACGGAGAAGAAAAATGTGGAGAAAGAATTTTACGAACAATCAAACAAATAAACAGCATAAACTTTCGATAAAATTCTACAATTTAATACCATAAACTATAGATAAAGTTCTACAATTTAACACCAAGGACGAATTCTATCAAAATGTCTCTATATGGGATATAATAATAGAAAACCATAATTATTTCAAAACAAACATGTTTCTGCAATCCTATCGTTCCACCAGGGGGGAAAAAGAATCCGAAAACATGATCAAAACAACCACCAAATCCAAAAACAAACATAAAAGCAAAACAAAACAACAAATTGATCAGTACCCACCAACGAAAACAACGGGGACAAGCGGAAAAAATAGAAAGCTCACCTTGTCCATCGGTGCGCCTAGAAGTGCGAACGCGTAGGCAACGAGACGCTCCCTTAAGCTCCAACAAATTTCTCCCTATAAGAGAAATTCGATTACTACAGAGATTCCAACCCTGTCATAGAAATAAAATTTGAAGAAAATAATAAATTAATCTTCTGTTACGAAACCATCAACTAGGTCTAAAATCGAATAGGAAAGAAAACTTAGGGAAAGGGGGGAGGGAGGGAAGAGAGAGACAGAGTTTTCTTAAGAAGAATAAGAATATAGACCTTAAAGGAGCTAGGATGCAAGTTTGTCAAGGAGCATGAACAAGAAACTTCAAGGACTTGACCTGTCCTGCTGTATGATGGGTTAAGCGTCACCGATTGCATTTCTCTCTCTGTCTCTCTCTGTGCGTGTGTGGAACTCTGTTATTATAAAGAAACAAACGAAAGTGCGTGTGTGAAGAACACGACCTGCGTGGAGAAGAAAATCAGAGGATCTGAATTCTCTGAATTCTACTGACTTTGATTTTTTTTACTTTCACGATCCTTGTTTGTTTTTGTTTCGGGTTTTTCTAGTCTGATGCAACCGTCTCACAGATCGCTCACAGCGTACGTCAAAGTCATGGACATGCCTAAAATTACAAGTCACTTTCGATTTTTCTCTCATACGGGACCTAATTGGACCAAAGCGGCTCTTTGGTCCTAGAGGAGCCATGTACGGGAGATGATTTTTCCTTTTATATTTTTTGGTAAAGGAGATGGTTCTTCCTCTTTGGAGCTGTTTTGGTTATCATTTTATCTTAATCTAAGATGATTAATTAATCAAAGAGATTAAAAAAAAATTAGATTTAGAATAAAATAGGAAATTTATGGGATAATTGGGGAAAAATAAATAGTCCATAAACGGGCTTACACGTGTTATGTTCTGTCGGGTGTCCGTCGGTCCATCCCCTCACACTGTAACCACATGTTTAGCCATCGTGTCAGATTGGTTTCATCTTTCATTGGTTAGGATAGATCGGACCTACCGGTGCAGGCTTAAAATTGACACCCTTATTTCTTAGTGACAAAATAATTACATCATGGACATTACATAATAAACCTTATACCTAGGGGTGTCAACTAGTCGATTCGGTCGGCTATTGGTTGGACTTAATCAGTTTCGGGATGAGATTTGAAAATGAGTAATTCTGAAAGTGAAACTAAACAAATAAGGAAAGATTCAGTTTTAGTCGTTTTCGGTTTGGTTTGGATTTTGTTCTCTCTTATCAGTTTGTTATCGTTTTTATATCAAGTTTGGTTTGACATGAATATACATAATTATGAGAGAAACCATGTTTTTTATGATTTTTGTGTTGGTATTGGTTTCATACCGGTTTTGATAAAGTTTTGATCCAGTTTTTCATGTTCAGTGTGGTTTTCGATCAATCTGATACGATTCAATTTTCAATCGATTCATAAACCATGTATGTGAGAGGGTGAGAGTTTCAAGACATTAATTAATGGGTGGCAATTTATGATTTTTCCAACTCTTTGTGAGAGATTTGTCACATACACGGTTTACACAGCCGTGTATGAAAACTTTTCCCTATGTTTTATCATTAAAAAATCAGAAACACGTATAAAATGCATATTAACATAAGTATATCTTCTAGTAGTGGTGATGATGGAGGTGATGATAGCGGTGGTGGTAGTAGGTGGTTGAAGATGCATTAGAGGGAGTGGTGGTGGTGGTGATAGTAGTAGTCCAAAATGAGAGTCGTTATTAATTATTAGGAAAATTTTCACAAGCACCCCTTGTAAGTATTTCAAATATCAGAGACACCCCAAGCATTGTCAAAATATCACAGACACCTTTATTTTATGATTTTATTTTAATTTAGGGAAATTTTCATCGACACCCCCTCTGTTGGGTCGTGGAATTAATGCCACCCCACTAAGGCCCAATATATCAATTTGGGCCCAAAAACTAACGGATATAACTTAATAGTTAACTGAGTGGGAGTAAAAGTCCAAACTACCCTTTATTCTAAAAACTTAAAAAACTCATCTCCAACCTAATTTCTCCTGCGCTACCCTAGAACCCTTTGTTGTACCTTTGAACACCCACCCACACAACCCTTGCTCAGCCCCTTGCTGTATGTGGAGGAAATTCGAAGGAAAGTGACGTTTATCATTCCACTAAACCGTTTGGTTATTGAGAAAGTTCCAGAGAGTGTGAGTTACAGAGGTCGGAGGAGAAAGGTGTATAGCGGGGAAGAAGATGATGGCGGCCTTTCATCCTCGTCGGAGCCAGCATCCGTTGCATTCCATCCCTCGATCTGGTGGCAGTAAGGACCTGGAGGCGAGAAAGGAGGAGAGAGAGAGAGAGATCCATGGCGGAAGTTGGGAAGGCGAGATCCTCTCTCTCTCTCTCTCTCTCTCTCAGAAATAAGATTTCCAGGGTTATCACTAATCAAGGGTCAATATTGTTGAGGTAGTGGAAGATTTCTTCAATTCATTTTTTTTGGGCACCCAAAAGTACTGATTTTCCCCCAATTTTTTGGTTTTTCATTTCATTGTATGTTCTTGTGGGTTTTAGCCTCGAATGAATATAATTTGTGTTTTCGAATTGTCATTCTAGAATATGAATTCCTGAACTGGGCCAGATTTGGTTTTAGGCCAAGATGTTGGTGGCTCTGATGCGTCAAGAACAGATGGAGATGTGGGTGCGATGGCGGGTTGCAGCGGCTGGGCACACCGATCGCGGTGGTGGAGCATGCAGCGATGGGCAGCACTAGTGTTCTCACAGATTTCTATTCAACAAATAAAGCAGACCCAAATTGATAATTTAAGTAGTCAAGCAAGCAGACCCAGGTCAGCAAACCAAGAACCTAACATCCAAATCGATCAGAACAGAGTGTGTGTGTATGAAGCTGAAGCTGGGTTTTGATGGATTAATTTCTCTTGTGTTTTGCTCATCTATGTGAACGAGATGAGACCCAGGAAGCTCCCTTGCAATACAGAGTTGTATTTATTGAAGCGACGACCGAAAGCTTGGACTGCTTTGCAAAGAGTGGTGACCAGAGCAGCTAGGCTAGAACTCAAAATTGATGTCGTTGGCCAGGGAGGGGGAGGGGTGGTGGTTTGGGGTTGCAGGGGCGGCACTGGTTTGGGGTTGCAGGGCAGGGATGATATGTTAGCATGATTCTTCATGCCTTGGTGTCGACCTTATCCATAGCTGTTGTATTTCCCTTGATTGTATGTATCGCATTGATTGTATGTTCCATATTTAGATACACCCCATTAGGTAATTAGTTCTGTATATAAGGTCCCTTGAGGACAAGATTATAATCAAGAGAAGATATTCACAGTTTAATAATGTGGGCCGTTGCAGAGGTTGGAGAGGTGAGTTTGGCCAATTGCAGTAGGTGATACAACCTGCAATGTTCTTTGTTCGACTGAGGAAAAAGAAGACGGGGTGGGGTGCAAGAGTTCAAAGGCGGAGATGGCAGAGTTACAGAGATGAGAAGTTAGACTGGGGAAGATGAAGATAGGTAAGGTTTAGTTCTTGTAATGGGAAGGGCAAAATTGACTTTACAAAATTACTAACATGGTGACATCACTACTAAACTGTTACTCAGATATTTCCGTTAGTTTTTTGGCTCAAATTGATATATTGGCCCTTAGTGGGGTGGCATTAATTCCACGGTCCAATAGAGGGGGTGTTGATGAAAATTTCCCTTTAATTTAATCCTCTTGGTTAGATCTGTGCAGTTAAGTCACTATTTGTTCTTTGAGTAAACATGTAGTAGATCCTAAGGTTTGTTCACCTATCTTGTAGTCCCCCTATTAATTAAAACCTTACTTACAGACCCCTGGGACTAACGGAATATCTATTCCGTTAGAGTGAACAGGTTAAGTGATGATGTCAGCATATTAAATGTTAAAAATACCCTTGTACATCTTTGATGTAAAAAACCAAAATGGAAATTATCTTTGTACCCTTATTTCATCTCCAACCTTGAAATAACAATTTAGGGCTCAATTTAGAGAGAAGCTGCGTCATCGTGCAGGCCGACGCTGGAATTTCTTCTATTGGCAAATCGTGCGATGGCCAGCGCTGGCATATCAAAGACCTTTGGAGGAACCTTCCATTGGGGTATCGCAATGGCAGAAATGCAGAACTTAGAAACTGATAGCAATGGCCACTATTTTTCATCATTTCCATCTTCTCCTGCTTCACCTGGTTCATCTCAGTCCCTTCTTAAGCTTGTCTGAGACCTATCAACGCAACAGATCAAATTACAAGACACAGAAGTGAAGAAAACCAAGAGGATGAGAGATTGCAGCAAACACCCAGTTTACAGAGGAGTTCGAATGTGCAATTGGGGCAAATGGGTTTCTAAAATCAGGGAGCCTCGCAAGAAATCAAGAATCTGGTTGGGCACATTCCCACCCCAGAAATGGCTGCCAGAGGCCACGGCGTGGGGCGTTGAGCATAAAAGGTAGTTGGTGTTTGGTGTAAGAGAGTAAATCTGAATATGGATTTAGCGATTACCGATCCGAAAGCAGTGATGCACATGGAGTGACCACAGTTGGGCAAGACCATCTTGGTGCAAGCTTCCATACAAATCCCACATTCATCCTCTCGTTCTGGATCCTTGTTGGAAAGCTTCCACCTCTCTTCCGCCCTCTTCCTTCCTGAAATTTCAAGACATTCACCTTTCTCATTCTTGTCCACCAATTCAGTTAATTCACCTTCAAGTTGTTGAAGAGTAGGGTATATGATGGCTAAAAGATTTTTGGAAGAAAAAACTTCTCCCCTTTTAGAGAAAGGAAAACACTGAATTGCATGAAGGATGTGAAACAGAGAAATTTCGGGTAGATTATTTTATTTTATTCAAACTGCAGCTACCATGGACAAATTTGATGCTCCATCTTCTTCTTCTTCGTTATCATCGCCTTAGTCATCATCTTCAGGGTCGACCTCAAATGAATTGAGCGAGATTGTGGAGTAACCCAAATTAGGAACAAGCTTCGACTCGCCCAAGGCTAGAATGAACAAAGGGAAGGGTGTAAACTGAATTGATTTGATCTTTTTGTATGACATCAAATTGAAGGAATTATCGATTCCAATATGATCAAAACGTTGGCGTCCTTGAGAATGAAGACTTGAAGCAAGCCATAGGGCTTCAGATTGGAAACATGGCAGAGTTTAGGGTTTGCAGAAAGAAGCAAATTTAGCTATTAAGATTTTAGAGCTTTTGCTTGATATTACTGTGAGCTTCAATTGTTTCTGCGGAAAGGCATAATTTTTTTTTCATTTCTTTGAATTGCAGAGATGTGGATTCGAAGTTGGGTGAGTGAACCAAGAAAATGAAGGGGGGGAAAAAAAACAGATCTTTGATCCACGACAATGGCTACCGTAGCAGTAGAATGAAAGAGGAAAGAAGAGTATTCTTTAGGACAACCAATCCATAAGGGTAGTTTGGTTATTTCCAAAGTTATGTCCAGCTAACATCATCACTTAACCTGTTCACTCTAACGGAATAGGTCCTAGGGGTCTGTAAGTAAGGTTTTAATTAATGGAGGGTTACAAGATAAGTGAACAAACCTTAGGGGGTCTACTAGATGTTTACTCTAATTCTTTTATAGCGGAAAAATTACCCTTTCCCCCTTCTCTCCCGCCAACTTTCACTTTCTCTGGCTGTGAAACCCTCGCCCCTCTCCTCCCTTCTTCTCCATTTGAATTACGAAGTCTGATGACTCTGGGCGTCCCAAACTCCCAATCGAGTGCAACGGTGGCCGGCAAGTTCCCAAATATTGAGTCTATTGACTGTAGAAACCTAAGAGCATCTCAGATTTTCTGTTTTTTTCTGGTTTTAGAACAGCAGCCCCTGCCCCATTTTCTTCTTCTCCGTTTGAACAACCTGATTGAGTGCAGCGGCGGCTGGCGAAGGAAATTGAGTAGATTTCTTGCCTTTGCCGTTCATTCTTAGTGGCTGACTTACATGGGATGTTCCCGCCATCAAAAACAACAATTGGTGTGACCTTGTTGTGACGAAGTAGATTGATTCAATGCATAAAGTACTGCAAATAACGAAATTTCGCATTGCCCTCAGAATCGAGATACAGCTCCATGCTGCATGAATAAGCTGAAAAACTAAACCCTACTCAATTAGATTCATGAAGGAAAAAAGATAAAGAAACAGAAGAAAAAACCAATGCATACCACCCCCCCCAAAAAAAGCGCAAGACTGTACTTCCTTTGTAAAGCCATGAATAAGCATCAATCCCAACCGGTTAACAGTAAACCAGATAGAAGATTCGAGATACCCATTTGTTCCACCACAGTAGATCTTCTCTGTTTTAATGAGTTTTTCGGATTTTTTCTTTCTCAATATTGTGAGCTGATCAACGCTCTGTTGGGATTGAAGGTTCGCCGGAGAAAATGGAGGTCGGAGGGGGAAGAGAGGAACAAGTCAAATTAGCCTAAGAGGTGAGTAGATTTTGACAGTAGAGTGAATGGCTACTACAAAAGCTTGAAATCATGGAAGAGAGAAAGTTTTACGTTGCGTGCTTTAAGAAAATTGAAGAAGATGGGAGTATAGGATTCCATCCTTATTTTATTTATTTAGTTAACATCAGGGGGAAGGTTGATATTTTGGCAATGTTTAAAGTGTCTGTGATATTTGATATACTTACAGGGGTGTACGTGAAATTTTTCTTAATTATTATGTTGGGTTCATTTTGTTACCCATTTTTGTTTCTGTTCCAAAACTATTTCTCAAAACTGTTCCAAATGTGTTTTTTTTTTCTACTTGATTTATTTCAATAAACACACAAACAAACCAAACGTCACATGCATCTTCTGTTCCAAATGTATTTCAAAAAACAACATAAACATTGCCATACAAAACATAAATAATCCTTGGATAAATTTCATGAACACATCTTGTAGGTTAGTCGAATGGCCCAAACACCTGACTTTATTTCTATTTAGTCCACTCTGTTAAGTCTGTGCAGTTAAGTCACTGTTAACTCATTTTTAATGGCAAAAGTATCCTAACCACAAATGAACTTCCCATAATGCCCTTAAGGTTAAAACCCCAAATACAAACACCATTCTCAACGTCGTCTTCGATGGTCTGAAGGCGGAAGAAGCAAGAACAGGGAAGAGTGCTTCTGCAATCGATGCCATTTTTTCTTTGATTCCCATGCTCTGAAGGCGGAAGAAGCAAGAAATTTCAAACCTAGTAAGATTAAACCAATTAATCACATCATACAAGATTAACCACAACAAACTCAAACCCATATCAAAAAATTAGTTTCTCTACAATATTCGATCAAACAATCAATGTCAAAACCCTACGGATCAACTCAATCAGAGCTGAAAATTTATGAAACATAACCAATTGCAACAACAGCAGAGATAAGAAAGAAAAACCCAGATAAGGATTTAGTGACCTGATGGGATCATAGATGCTGTTGGGGAAGAAAACTGCAGGACGGGATGTAGCAGAGAAGAGATGAGCTGCGACAGCTGCAAATGCACCGTCTGGGCAAGGGTAGTGGTAAAGCACTGCAGCTCTCTTCAAAGCTTTCATGGTAGAACAAAGTGTTTGTACAGGTGCAAACCGTAAAGGAATTCTATGGAAATTGACGGCTTCTCAATTTCTCTCTTGGGCTCTGTCGTGGTTGCAGGTGGAATGAAGTAAGGTGAAATTAATTACAACACAAGTAGGTGTAAAACAAAATCAACCCATAATTTATTTTCATATCTAGTAGATCTAGACAATTTTCCCTTTATTTAATCCCTGCTCATCAGTCATCACCAACTCGTAGTAATAAGAGAGAGAAGTCCAACACAGTTCTGCCATAATAATTCATTCCCCAACTGTTGTTTAACCTGTTCAACCACGAGATATTGGGTTTACAAAGCAGACGTTGGGTTTTGTTCTTCTGATCAACCTGTGTCTCTCAATCTTTATCATCTACAATTTATGTCTTTCCTAGAATAACACAATATATAGATTCATCAGATTGCCATGATTAGTTTGGAAAGCATGGAATGAATTATATTGTTTGGTTGGTAACACAGAAAATTTCTTCACGGTGTTACAAGAGGCATTACCCTGTATCTGAAGCCAACATTGCTAAGATGGGTTCTGTTCTCAAGAGAACAGTACAGATATGTACTCTTCTACATTTCCACTTTAAGTGAAGCCTATATGCCATCAAATTTGGACTTAACGCCACATACAGGGAGCGAGTGGGAGAACAAAAAATTAAAGCTCCAATTAGAGAGAAAGATCTAATAGGATTAACAAGTGGCAAACCAAGTGTCCAATTAGAAAAACACAATGACGAAGTTTAGGAACTCCAAGATGAAGTGACTACAGCTTTAATTATCATAGAAATACAAAGAAGCTGTTGAAATCTAACTAGAATAAAAGGATCTCCAAGACACAGAAATCATAGAGAAGCAAAAAAGACAAAACCTTAATGCAGTTCAAATAAGTAGAATTTATGAGCTAAATAAGTACCATAGTTTAGTTGCCCAAGGCCATACTGACAAGTAGTTGGCTGCAAAGAATGAACCACACGTGGTAACAGAGTTTTGTCCCCCTCATCATGTCTACCACCAGACTGCTACAGAAAAGGACTTTATTTTTTCAAGGATCTGAAAGGAAGGGCAGCAGTGAAATCACAAAAACAAAAGAATGTGGAAGTGGGTTCTTTCCACCAGATGAATTCCTTTATCTGCTTTCAAGAGAGGTCAGACTCGTATGAACTTCAAGTTTCAGATAATCTGTTCTTCCCCTTCTTCAACCTAAAGTTTTGTATAGCTTACATATACTTGTGAACACCAAAAGGACCTTTTTAAAGCAAACAGGTTCCTCTCCTCCATCTTGTGTTTACTTAAAACAGATACATTCATTAAGGAACAGAGAAAAGAGAGAAGGAAGAGTAGAAGAAACCTGAAAATTAGAAACTGGGTTTTTCCCGCTTCCATCACTTTAATTCTGAATAGAAAGATAGGTCTTCTCCATCCCTCCACCACCAAACCCCCACAGAGAGAGAGAAAGTGCTATGAAGACAATAACAGATTCACAGTAGTAGTGAAAATAATTAAAAGATTTACCTGGTTTGAGCAAGTTGGAAAGGCTAGAAGAAATTGTTTCAAGTCATTTTCTTTGTTTCACTTTCTGCAAGTGGATGATAATGAGTTGCCACAGTTGATTGTCGCTAGAGCTGGAGTTCGCACAGGTGATGGTCACCCAAGATCGCAATGCCGCAGTTCTCCAACGGTATGAAGAGGGAAGAAGATGGAATTAGAGGTTTTTATTTAAATAACTAAGGGGGTTAAAATGGACATTTCAACTTTTAAGCTAACAGTGCTTAACGTCAAGGGGAAGGTTGATATTTTGATAGTTTTTGTGGTGTCTGTGCCATTCGACTAACCTACAAGGGGTGGCCATGAAATTTAACCATAATCCTTTATATCCAGCAGCAAAGGGAAATGTCTCATGGCCAAGTCAGCTACGGATTCAACCTGCAAGAGGTGACTAGCTGACTTGAATCAGTAGCCTCATTCTGCTTGTTGTAAACCGACCCCATTTGCCTCTGCTTGCATCTTCATTGACCCTGCTCCCTCTCCATGAAGATTTTGGCATTTTGCTTTTTAATCCATCCATTATCGATCAAAAGAAAAGGTTGGAGAAAACATCATCTCTAACACATGGGTGCTTGGATGTGAGGACGGCAATTAACAAGATAATAAAGTTCATCAATGAGGTTTATAGCAATGCTTATCATGAGGTTTACTCCAACAGTGTTAAAAAGTGAAAGTTTGGAAAGAAAGATGTGTTTATCAACTATACATTCCAGGACCCAACGGGCCATTACACATCATCTCAGCCCTCTCTCCTGCCCTTCCTGCTTCAGTGCTACCCACCCATGATGAGTCATACAGTTGAGATAGGCCAACAACTAAATTTAACAGGTGGCCTAGCAGTTGGGATCTTATATCCAATAGTCAGCCAACCATATCATCAATACATATAGCTGATAGAAAGTTTTCCAAGTACAAGTGCAACAGAAACATTTTTCAACCCTCCCCCCCCCCCCCCCCCCCACCAAAAAAATATATCTACATCTTTCAGATTAAAGGGATGTTGAAGCATATCATGTTGGAGCAAATGGGACATATGCATTGATATCCAAACTGGTATAAAATATTTGACTATCTGGATAATTGTTCAAATAAATAGGACACTTGTCCAACATATGATTACAGAGTAGGCTCACAATGGGTAAAAGAAAAAGATTCATTAAGCCACTACATATTTTAGTATCAGCTAGAGTCTAGATTCATATACTACTGCCAATCAGATGGTAATTCAAGTACTTAGGAGGAAAAACAAATTCTATTTCAAGATTATGTAAAATGCCAACTTGCGTATTTATATTGATTCCATCCACTTAAAAGCAAATTAAACAACCGGAAAGAGTATATTTTTTTTGGTAAATAAATTTTCTAAGATTTTTTTGGTTGTATATACAAATAAATTACTTTCAGAGATAACACCAACTAGGAATCTAAAACAGGATAGACATCTCCATCAGTTACAACTACTATTGAAATATAGGGAGATCACTCCTTTGTTGTTGATTGTCACTCGAACATTCTTCTTTGACGATAGAGGTGCTACTTTGCTCAGCAACCTCACCCGCCATCTTCAAGAAATAGCTATGCCTGGACAAGAAAATGTTTGGAACTCAGGTGAGATATTAAGGCAGCACTTACCACTCATTAGTCCAATAAAATAATGAAGTGTGCAAAATAAGACCATCTAGTGTCTGCGGTCAATTCAGGATGGAAAGCAGTCCCAAGTAAGTTCCATTGCCTAACAGCTACAATCACCCTCTCTTCTGATGCAGTTTTTTCCTGAAAGACAGATAAAATTGTAACTGAAATATTGGATGGTATCCAAGTCAAAATGTCCTCTGAATAATAATTATAGACGCCTAACCTCACTACCAATGATTAGGAAACACAGAGGGTGCAATCACAAGACTAGTATTATGGATTTTTTTGTAACTCAAAAGTGCAACCAAACAAAGCCTCAGGAATTTAGTTCTAAGAAACATATTATTTTCAATTTATTTCAAGTGCTATTATCGTGTTTAGTAATATAAAGAAAAATGCACAACAATACGGCACAAACGGTTCACTAAAAGAAAACTATTTGCAGGCATGGTTACGGACACAAACAAGAATAGTACAATCATCCTCTCCTAGTCTAGGATTACAATTACTTAAGTTCCTATTTCCTTTGTTTAATATATACCTGAAAACATAAACTTGAATCATTCAACAAGTGAATCCAGAGACGTGCATTTCAATTTGCTAAGATGCCTAAAAAGGGAATATATTACCCAAAAAGAGAAAGCAGAAAGAATCTTTCTTCACTTATGACCACTGTCCTCATCTTCAAGTCAGTCTCTTCATCCATGTGCTAGACCCAATTATAAATCCAGGTCAGAAATTATTCTACAAATCATTCATGAATAAGAATGATATGTCTTATTAGAGATTATTCCTTTATTCTTGTCAATATCTTTCACTACTCTTCATGTATTATGTAAACAAATCCATATATCTCCACAAATCTAGCTACATTTTTCTTTGGGTTCATGTTTTTTTCTATTGATTCGGATACTATGACCCATCAGAGAATTAGATTTCTTCCTACGAATTTGACCAAACAGGTAAAACAAGTCATTCAGTTTATAGATACACCTGCCAACCATTTAATTTTTAAACAAAAGAGAGAACAGAAAGTCTATCATTCCACTTTCTTTCAATGAACTGTCGATAATATCATATTTCAAAAGAATGAATCTATAGGTTAAATGCCCCATGACGAGTAATCTACCGAGAGGTTGAAGACAGCATTTCTACATAATTGCACTTAAAGCCCTGATTTTTAATATTAGAAAAGGGCCTCTCTTCTTGACATAGTTGTCATGGCATCTAGGCAATCCAAGGCGTTGTAGGAGCCCTAGATATCAAGGCGCCTGGGCAACCAAGGAATCCGTCTCGTAAAGGGAGCCTGGATGCTCAGGCGACGCCCCGACAACTTCGCTCAAATGTATGCAGCCTTACCCCAGCTTCGCGGAGAGGCTGTTTCCCACTTTGAAAACTTTGCTTCTTGAACTTTAATTCTATTTCATCCCCCACTTCAATTTAAATACCACAAAACCCCTTCTTTCCAAATTCCTTTTACAATTTGATCCTTTCACTTGCCTAATGCACTCTTAAGGTGCCAAATTGTTCAAGAAATTAGGATATTAACACTAATCCTTCTAATTGAGAATTTCATTGATTTAGTGAGCCTGCAGTGACCTAAAAAAAGGGTTTTGGAACCTGGGGTTGCATTATTTGGTATCAGAGCAATTAATGCAGATCTAGTAGATGGAGATATCGGTGGTGGGCTTCAAATTGATCATTTATTGGGTTGCATAACCCAAACTGATAAGAGTATGCAAATTAAACCTTTCCATCATCACCTTATGAGATAAATCAAAAGCATGACAAAGGATTAAATAGATACTCATATAAACCGCTGCAAAAGTTCATCTCCTCATATATCATCATAATATAACAAGCCGAATTGTACTTCGTAAATGCATTATCATAACAACAGTTACACGTTATTGAAGCCCAAAATTATCCCAAGAATATTCAGTTGCGATGATAAATAACAGAGCAGCAATGGTAAAATCATAATTAATAGAATAAACCAACTTCAGCTTTTCATTGGACATCAAAAAATATAACATGCTAAAACCAGTGAGGAAAGTGAATGGAACTGAGAGTGCCAAACCTCCTGAGTTTCAGAATTAGATTTTGAGTCCCTTGAGTTTTTGGATGGAACAAAGTAATCAGCCAGGACCTCAACTTCTGGTCCTACTTCCAGGATTGCAGGAGCCCGGATAAAAACACCACAAAAAGTGTTAGGACCGCCCTCCTTTGCTGCAATCTCTGGTACTAAAAGCTCTGTCTCAAAGCTTTGAAGCTGCAAATATAAGCAATTTATTTTTCTTAGATACGAGTTTGAATAACGCACTAATCGCTAGTGGAGAGAGCCGAATGAAATTGCATCACCGGGAAATAAATTTCAAATGAGTTGGTTTTTCTATGGTTGATATATGAATAAAAATTGCTCAAAGGAATATTGCTACGAGAAAATAAGAAAACCTGGCAAGAAATTCAGTCCTTACTTCCATTTAATAAAAAAAAATCATGTATAACATTTTGTCAATTAATTCGCTCCAAACTCTGTTCTAAGAGAAAGCTTTTATTACTAGAACTCAAAAAAGTATTACCTGATTGCCGAAGAAATTTCGGCTGACGGTGCAATCTAGTCCCCCGACGAGCTGTTGTCCTCCGGCTTTCTGTCCTGAAGAGAAGATTTTAGCTCTTGTTAGAGACCCACTTGGAAGTTTATGCCGCTCTAATTAGCCTTCAGTGTTAGTGGGGAAAAACTAAAATAAACAACTAAAAGAATACGCACCAACAGTTTATTTGCCAAGAAGATAAGGCCCGCACAAGTCCCCCACACAGGCTTCCCCATTTTAACGAAGTCACGCAGGGCAGGAAACTACTACAATGAGAGGATTGGTTGTTTCATTGTTTTAGCAGAGAAGCAACATTTAAAAAAGAGCAAGGACATGTCAGGAAACTACTACTCTTTCTCATTGTTTTATATGATTCGCTCAAAATAGACGCATGAAATTTCTCTTGGATCATTTTTCGTTATTCGTCAATTCATCAAGTTGTGTCACATGCGTGATGTGTGTGTGAGAGTGTGAGAGAGAGAGAGAGAGAGAGAGAGAGAGAGAGACCAGGTTATGGTATTCAGCGAGCTTGGCCATGGTGGTGCTCTACCCTCCAGGGATAATAAGTGCAGTAACATTCTGGAGCTGTTCAGGCTTCCTTATCTCCATCCCCTTCACTCCAAGCCTTCTGAGCGCTGCATAACAAAAGGAATCGACTCAGAACAATCTAAAGAGAGAAAATATTGATTCAGCTCGTAAGAATATCTCAGCAACCAAAGATACAGACATGAGAGCGAGAGAGAGAGACCTGCGATGTGTTCGTTGAAAGATCCCTGTAAAGAAAGAACACCGACAGCCATAGAGGATAAAAATTCATCACGGATCGAGCGGGCGAGGAACGAACGTCGACTGGATGATGAAGGCTGTGGGTATACTAATTGTATATATATTTTTAGCCCTAATATACTTAAGATATTTTTTGTATGGCTCTCGTTTAGTCGTTATCGTCCAGTTTGTCCTCGCCTGCTCGGCATATTTTATATTTAGGATAAATTTTACGGACACCCCTGTGAGTATTCAATATGTTACGGATGTACCAAGCTTTGGAAAAATATCAAACTACCTTTACTTTATGTTTTTATTTCAACTTAGTCCACTCGGTTAGGTTTTCACAGTTAAAATGCTGTTAATTTTTTTATAATGGCAAAATTATTCTTACCACTGTCAACTCCCTATCCCTTAACGATGTTAGCAAATTAGTTTTTTGTAAAAGACAATTTTGCCCTTGTTTTTATACAATACATTTTTTTTATTCCTTTTTTCTTTCCTTCTTCTCCTTCTCCTTGTTGTTTCTTCCGCCACCACCACCACCCCCTCCAGCCCTCCTTCTCTTGCTCCCCTGCAACCCCGCCACCACCCTCTCCAGTCTCCCCCGCCCGACCATGCTCCCAAAAATCCAACCCCATAAAAACCCTACTCTACAAATTAAATGAGGGGACCCGATTGGCCTCTCAGCATACCACTCATCTTCTAGCAAAATCAAAAACCCTAACCCTATTAAATGCTAAATCAGTGAAGAACACCAAGCGCCCAGGAGCTTACCTGAATCGAAAGAGGAGTCATCTATTTCTACAATTCCACATGCTTCAAGCTTTTCTTGGCCATGTATAGCTTCATAGGCCTAGAAATCTGAGAGAAAATGACGGTTTTGGATGGTGAAATGGTGGTTTCAGTTGGTGGAAGGAAGAAAATGGGTTTTCGGTTGATATGGCATGGCTAGGTCATCAGGAAGGAAAGAAATGGGAATGAAGAGGGTAGAGAGAGAAGCATGTACAGGTTTTGTGTGATGGAGCATGTACAGGCTTTGTGTGATGGAGAGAAAAAATAGAAAAAAAAAAAAAATAAAGAGGATCGGCTCTTGGTTTTTCCCTAGCTTAGGGAAATCCATCCCAGTTTTAGATTTTTTTCTCCTTGCCGCTGGTAATGGTCGCCGGAGCCGGAGAGAGAAGAAGATGAAATGACAGTTTTTTATTTAAATAACTAAGGGGTAAAATAGATATTTCACCTTTGGGTATTAATTGTGCTTTGCCAGGGGGAAATTAGCCATTTTGACCAAGTTTAGTAAGTCCATAACATATTGAATACTTACAAAGGATGTCCGTGAAGGAAAATTATCGCCCCCAGTGCTAGGGGTGGTCCAATGCGCATCGTGCGGCGCAGCATGATCCATGTGTGCACGCATGCACACACTGGGGGCAATAAAGATCCGTCCGTGAAATTTGTCCTAAATTTTTTATAATGCCTAAACTATCCTTAAAGGGCAATTAAAGGGGAAGCATCACTGAAATTAACTTACCAAGTATGGGCTTGCAAGGTATGGTTAAGAACTTACCCTTTCCCTCGTTTCCTGCTCTTAAACGTCTAGTTCTCACTAATAATACACTTCTTGGCTCTGTTCAATCCAACATTGCTAACCTTTCAGGTATTTGATCTGTCCATAAATCAACTCTCTGGAGTAATTCCATTGGAAATCTGCTTACTTACCAATCTTAAAATCTTGTATCTTGATCAGAATAATTTCAGTGGATCGATACCTTACGGAATTGGAAGATTGAAAAATCTTATTATTCTGACCTTGTTCTCCAACAACCTCTATGGTTCCATACCTGCATCTATAGGTAATTTGAGCAATCTAAGGCAGCTCTCTTTGTACCAAAACAGTCTCAATGGTTCAATCCCTGTATCTATAGGTAAGTTGATAATTCTGCACTGTCTATACCTATATGAAAATCAACTTTCAGGTTCCATTCCTCAAGAACTAGGAAATTTGACAAAACTCAATTCTTTAAGCCTTGAAAGTAATAATCTTGTAGATTCCATTCCCAGAGAAATAGGAAATTTGAAATCATTAAGTGATCTATACTTACCTCTCAACAATCTCAATGGTTCAATCCCTGTTTCTTTAGGTAATTTGAGAAACCTAACCATTTTACACCTCTGAGAATCAATTTTCTAGTATGATTCCTATAGAAATTGGAAATTTAACGAGTCTAACCGACTTAGAAATTTCATTCAATCGTCTAACCGGAAGCCTCCCTTCCACTTTGGGAAACCCTTGGAAGCTCACCAATTTGAAACTGCTGAAAAATCAAATCTCTGGATCACTCCCCTCCAGAAATTGGAAATCTCAAGAATTTGGTAAACTTACAATTGACAGATAACCAATTCTCAGGTAATCTCCCACAAGGGCTATGCAGGAGTGGATCACTTGAAAAATTCAGTGGTCGTAACAACCATTTCATAGGTCATATTCCAAAAGGTTTCAAAAACTGCACAAGTTTAGTTAGAGTTCAACTTGCAAATAACCAACTTGCCGCAAACTTATCGAAGGATTTCGGGGTTTATGAGAAGCTGAATTACATTAATTTGAGCAATAATCAAAGATCAAGGTATCAAGAATCAAGAAGACAGAGGGTAATGAAGTGACCCTTTTACCCTCAACCATCACACTATCAGAGATCAAGGTATCAAGAATCAAGAAGGCATTAAGGCTATCTTTGGTATCATTTTTCTTTTTGATTTTTGCCAATTTAATATAAATCATTAATGAAAACCATTTTTTATCAAAACATAAAAATGGTTTGGTAACCAATAAACATAAAATGGTTTTTTTAAAGAAATTGGCTTGGTATTCCTATGTACAAAATGGTTTTTTGAAAAAAGGGGTTAAGAGATGTTCCCTTCACCCTCCTTCTTTATAACTTCTTCAGCTTCCCAAGCCCTTTGAGTTAAATTGCAAAGCATAAAAATCATATTCATGGATGAATGGATCAGAGATGGATTTGTCTACAGTAGAACATTGATAATGGAGTGAATAGAGACCCAAGATGAGGGATTTATGGGAATGGAATTCAAATAAAGAAGAAATTTCCCCTTCAAATTCTCCAAATTGAAGGTAGGTGGAGGGAGTGGGACTTCGTACAGGATTCTTCTGCTCGCCACGAAAACCAAAAGACTTTTTAATTCTTTCTGGGGTTAAGATCCAAAATTACCCTTATTTCTTTGATTCGCCCAAAATATTTTTTCCTAATCGATCTCAGCCGGAGGTGTGGTTGCAGTAGGAATCGATTTTAGCAGGAGGTGGTTAAGAAGAAGAAGGGTAAATAGGTAATTTTAATCTACTGTTATCTATTGAATAGGTGATAAGAAAAAAAATGGACTTTTCCATTCAACCACTAATAGTAGACTAACACCATTAGGGTTCAGGGGTGTCAAGTAATTGTTTGAAAAGGTGGGTATTTCAAGAAAAAAATGGCAATTGCGAGCATCCAAATAATTTTCCCTTATATTTATGATCTATTTATGAATAATCAATTATGATAATAGGGTTTTTTTTTTATTTTAATAAAGAATTATGATAATAGGGCTTTTTTTTTTTTGTTTTTTTGTAAAGAATTATGATAATAGGTTATGGGTATAAACAATAATCATTTAGTTACTGCTAGACATAATAGATTATATAATGAAAAATAAGTTTAAGTCAAGAATATATTATGTATTATATATATAACAAAAGCCCTCCTTTTATATATATATATATATATATATATTTATATAATACGATATATGATATATGTTAGGGGTGTTAATTGGTCGGTTTAGACTAGTTTCGATTCGGTTTCAATGTGAGAATGAGTAAGTCCAAAACATGATCCAATAAGGGTCAAGGATGGACCGATTTCGATTTGATTTCGGATGTGTATATGTTTGGTTTCAGGTTGCCTTGTAAATATATTTGATAGTGTTAAGAAAAAAGTGTATTTTTAATGAATTTCAAGCTAGTATAGGTTTCTTACCGGGTTATTCGGTTTTTAAAGTTTGGTTCGATGTCTTATTGGCTTTAACACGGTCCGGTTTGGTTTTGGTTTCACAAAACCCCAATCCGAAACATGATCCAATAAGCTCATATCAGTTCAGTAGGTTCACCGTGGTTTTGTCGGTTCCCTCTAGGTTTTGACATCCCTAATATATGTTGGAGAGGAGGTGGGTGTGGGGGTTGGAGAGAGAGAGACAGAGAAAAAGAGGTTTTGTTCTAATTTTCGTTAGTTTTACTAATTTAACCCTACTTAAGTAACAATTCTACACATGTTCATTAATGGTACCCGCATAAACAAATATTAACAGTTTATGGTGATAAATCATATACAGCTCGAGAACTGTTTATGAATTTATGCTTATATTGATTTATTTTAATGAGAAATAGGGGTCATAAATCATACCAAACACATCTATTGATATTTATGTGTCAAATAAAAGTAAATTAAACTATTCCAAAGACAGCCATAGGTAAGTTTACCATTCATATCTGTGCTCGAATCCTCTCCAATGACAACCACAAAAGTTGATCTCCCACCATCCATGGGTTGTGGTCCCCACCCCCCATGGATGGTGTGAAGATATGGAATACCTATTGAATTTTCTTATATGAGTATAACCATGGTTTTAGTGCAGGGTAACGGATCGGGTATCGGTCATCTTCAAAACCAATACGATATCGATACAGTATTGACATGGATCGGCCGTATCGGACAAGTTTACCCTTGATTTTCCTTAAAAAATGGACTTTTGACTATATTACCCCTTGTCCTTACCATTCCTTCAAAACTAACGTAGTAGAAGATAGGTGGACTATATATCGTTTTAGCACAAATGAACCTTGAATCAACACGTAGAGAAAAGTGGAAAACTTCTTCTATTTAGAATGTAAAATTTGTTATGAAGGAAAATTCAAAGCCCTTATATAGAGGCTTGTTTACAGAAGAATACTAAGATTCAATTTTCAAAACCTCGACGGACTGTTTGGCCTTCAAAACACACGAAAACGGCTAAAAAATGCATACATCACCGCCACATTGACTCCAAAAGAGCTCGACGAGATCTTCGATTTGATATATAAATCGCCCTATATTGCTTAATACCTCCGACTAGTCCTGATGGACTTTTGCTGGTCCAACCGGCTTAAGAACTCATCTGATATCTCCTCTACATAAAAAATCATGCAATATCGACCGTATTGGGAGATCCAATACCGATACCTCATACCATGAGCATAACGATTCCAACTCTTCGATGCATGGGTCATAATCTCGGTCAGGGTAACGGATCGGGTATCGGTCATCTTCAAAACCAATACGATATCGATACAGTATTGACATGGATCGGCCATATCGGACAAGTTTACCCTTGATTTTCCTTAAAAAATGGACTTTTGACTATATTACCCCTTGTCCTTACCATTCCTTCAAAACTGACGTAGTAGAAGATAGGTGGGCTATATATCGTTTTAGCACAAATGAACCTTGAATCAACACGTAGAGAAAAGTGGAAAACTTCTTCTATTTAGAATGTAAAATTTGTTATGAAGGAAAATTCAAAGCCCTTATATAGAGGCTTGTTTACAGAAGAATACTAAGATTCAATTTTCAAAACCTCGACGGACTGTTTGGCCTTCAAAACACACGAAAATGGCTAAAAAATGCATACATCACCGCCACATTGACTCCAAAAGAGCTCGACGATATCTTCGATTTGATATATAAATCGCCCTATATTGCTTAATACCTTCGACTAGTCCTGATGGACTTTTGCTGGTCCAACCGGCTTAAGAACTCATCTGATATCTCCTCTACATAAAAAATCATGCAATATCGACCGTATTGGGAGATCCAATACCGATACCTCATACCATGAGCATAACGATTCCAACTCTTCGATGCATGGGTCATAATCTCGGTCTTATAGGTTACTCTTACCCTTGCACATGCAACGATGAGAATTTGACGACAATCAAGACTTGGTTCTTCAGCAAGCAATCAAATAAACTATCACCAACAATCTAGGGTTTCCCAAAACCCTAAACACTACCACACACCTCAGAGAGAGGATGGATCAACTAGGGGAGGGGGCAGCACCGGAAAAAAAATTTGGCTAAGCCTGATGCCCCTCCCCGTGTGTGCTTTTATAGTCCCCAGCCCTATTAGGATTACACTTAGGCTGCGTTTGGTAACGGTCTGAACAAAGAACGCCCGTTCTTGACTAAGAACGTTCTTTTGCGTTCTTCGTCTGGAACGGCGTTCTGAGACTGAAAATGACCGTTTGGTAATGTTCTCAAGAACATTGTTCATAACAGAAATGGTGTTTGGTAAAATCGGTTCAGAACAATTTTGATGTTAATTACAATAATGCCATTCTTACCTCAGAACAATTTACTAAACTTAACATAAATTAAAATATGTCAACTTATAGTTAATTAAAATTATTAAATTACAACTTTGACAACCCCTCTCATGATTTAATTTTCTTCTTTCTTCAAGTCTAACTTGGTAAAACCTTTAAGGATGTCTTTGAACATCTTGGCATGATTCTCCGATGATATAATTGCACTCTTGCAATAACCTTTCAGAAATTCCGAAGAAGACGGAGCGGATACAGCTGTTGAGCCTGAGGGACGAACCATTGATACATTAGTCTGTTGGCTAAAATATGAGGTCATGCCTTCTTCTATCCATTGAAAAAATCCACATCCGCGATTATGTCAAATTTCAAAGATGCAATTAAAATTGGGTTCTTGTGTGGATTAGTGACATATTTGACTATGCTATGAACATTTGAATAAAAAGGGCCTTGGTGGATTCGAACCACCATCCCCTTAAAACATGCTAATGTTCCAAGTGCTCTACCAATTTGAGCTAAAGACCCTTCAAGTATAAGCCAAAAAGATCTTTAATGTTGAGAAGAAAGATACAAAATTACAGTACAAGATGAGTTACTTTAGTGCTTTTACAGCTCAGGAGATTTTAAAATCTTACAATCTTACACTTTATACTGAATTATTGAAAAGTTGGAAGTTTAAAAAAAGATAAAGCAGCAAATCAGAGAAGTCAAAACAAGAAAATTTCTGCTGATCTATCCCCATTATTTGAATGCACTCACCATACCAAAACCCAGAAGAATACAGACCTCAAGGATTCCCTCTCTGCTCGCTTGGTGTCATATATATTCCCAGCAACTTTCTCCAAAAGTGGTTTCTTACTGCTTACATCTTGCTTTTAATTGAATGATGTTGAATTCAAAACAGGTGCATCTCCAGTACCTCTTTTGTTGATGCATTCATATTTAATCTTTCTCTCTCTTTTTCTCTTCTAGCTATGAGAGCAATATGGTCGATCAACTATCACTTGCCCCATGCCTGAGCACTTGTAAAGGTTTACAGGACAAAATTTAAATAACACATTTGAGAATATTAACATATTACATATGGTGAAGTTCAAGGAAATAATCAAATTCAAACACAAAAACCATATCCGCTGACTATTTAGCCTATCGGACAAGATAGATAACGAATGAGGTACATGTACTTGAAAGCAACTATAAGAGCTTCCTGTGATTCACATTAAAACCCAGCTTGATTAACACTAAAATGAAGAATTACATCACAAAAATTCAGAATTTGCTATTCATCACCTGGTGATTATTTCAACTGATGACAGAAGAAGCAAGATCAAAGCCACTCCCCCTCTCTCCCTCTCTCAGGATCACACATTGCGCTTTTCAACGTTCTGTTTTCAATAAATCTCTGAATTTGACTTCGAGTCACTCTGAATTTGCAAAATGGGTTATCTCCAATATCCCCAAGAGAGGATAATCAAAGAAGTTCATCACAAAAGGTCAACTGGGTAACGAGGCAATCTCAGGGATAACAAAGAAAAGTTACAGCAAGATATTAGCAATTGAAATAATCACCACCAACATCACCAAACAAGAAAAAACTGCAAAAGTGGAAAGGGAGTTTATCTCCAATATCCCCTGAAGAGCATAATTCATAGAAGTTCAAATGAAGAGTTAAATTGGGAAAAACAGAGAGAGAGAGAGATAGAACCAAAAACCTAAAAATCAATTTTGGTCAAGAGAATGGTTAAAATCCTTACCTTTTGGGCTGATTCCTTTGAATTTTAGTGATGGTGATCCAATTCATGAGAAAAATTGGGAGTAAATGGAATGATTATGTCAGATCTTGGCTATTCAAAGACAAAAACAAAAATTCACACAACAGAGCATCCGGGAGAGAGAGAGAGAGAGAGACACAGAGAGATAGAGAGCGAGAGAGAGAGAATTGCAGAGACTGAGGGACAAGCCCTAACAACAACTCCAAAGAGAGAGGAAGAGAGCAAGACAGAGAGAGACAGATAAAAAGAGATAGCGAGAGAGAGATGAGAGACATCAATGAAGGATATAGTACCCTGAGAGGAGGCTCCCATAAACCCAGATGAGGTTCCTACCTGAAGCCCAGTCTCGAACAAACAGTCTTCCATAATCTCCACACAGAGACGGTGAGAGGGAGAGTATGAGAGGGAGAGAGAGAGAGACAAAGAGAGGAAAAGAACCAAAAAAATGACACAGAGAGTATGAGAAGGAGAGAGAGAGACAGAGAAAGGGAAAGAGTGAGAGAGAGGTGCAGAGAGTGCGAGAGGTAGAGAGGGAAAGAGAGCGAGACAGAGTGAGAGATCTCACCTAGGGTTGCAGAGGTTGCAGAGCGAGTCCCTCCTTCGTCGTCTCCCAGATTGGTGCTAGCAGAGCGAGAGGTGTGAGTTTCGTGATTTCTCTCCAAAAAATCACGGGTTTTGTGATTTTTGTCCCTTGCGTCTCGTTCTTTGTTCTTTGTAGACCGTCTCGGAGACGGTCTGTAAAGAATGTTCTTTGTAGACCATCTCGGAGACGGTCTGTAAAGAATGTTCTTTTGGTGCTCAAGACCTCCGGTTCGTTTTAAAAGAACAAAAAAATGAACCGCAAAGCCAAACACTTTTCATGTTTTTTCGTTCTTTTTGAACAAAAGAACTGTTCAAAACACTGTTCTGAACGTTACCAAACGCACTCTTAGTTTCCTAAATTGGATGTAGTCTTGTTGGTGAAGTTACTTGGCATGTAATCCATCTTTTCTAAGGGAGGGGGCAGCACCAGAAAAAAAAATTGGCTAAGCCTGCTGCCCCTCCCCTGGTGTGCTTTTATAGTCCCCAACCCTATTAGGATTACACTTAGTTTCCTAAATTGGATGTGAGTCTTGTTGGTGAAGTTACTTGGCATGAAATCCATCTTTTCTATTTTTTTTTTTTAATGAAAGTGTAATCACACAAACCACACACCATTCCCAAAAGGTTAACTGACTTTTAGGAGGGCATGTAATCCATCTTGCTTTCAAAGTGGGAAGAGGTAGAATTTAAAAGGGATTTTGATACCTCTTTAATTATGGTGGAAGATTTTATCAAATAAAATTACTACAGTTAAAAAGATGAGTTAATCTATTTGTAACCAATGTGGTTACAACTGATTACAGTAACCATATTTTATTTCCTTTTTATCCTTAAGTATATCCCATATTCTCTTTTAAATTTGAGGATATTTTTGTAATTTCAGCCTCCCCTTTCTCTTTATCTCCTCTCTCTGCTCTTCCACTCCCATCTCTGGCTCGTCGTCTCCTCTCCCTTCTGGATTTTGCTTGATAATACCTTCAAATGCCTCCCAAAATTTCTTGCCTTTCTTGGTCGTCCCACTTGGTAGAAAATCAATCTCTTCTTCTCGTTGTTGAGACCATTGAAGCCTTTTTGTGAGCTACACCTTCGAAAGGAGTTGTTCTAGCCTTTTTTCACAGCCCTTTTCTGATTGCCCTCAATGGCTTGGATCAACTCTAATCCCTTTTCCTCGATACCATTGAAGTTAAACCCAACTTGTTTCCCCAATTCATAAATTATTTTTTACATTTGAACTGCCTAAGGCATCGGACAAACTAGAGGAGTGGAGCACACTCTCAACGGTGGAGAGGATAAAGATATGGCAAAGCTAGAGTAGCTTCCCCATTTTGATCAAAGCCTAGAAGAGCACATGATTCGGCTGAATTTGGTTGAGAATTTAGAGATTGAGTTCCATGATTTGTTCAATCCTGGCTCCAAAGCTCTTGTTCTAGCATTTGGGATCGATAGACTTTGAGAACCCAAATATGGGGATTTACTCAACACCTTCAAATTGGTGTTCGCAACTCACTAAACGTTTAGGTATAGTTGATTTCACGTCCATATCCTATCATGTAAATCAAAATTTAATTTTGAGATTCAGATTCCTAAGAAATGGATCCAATGACAAGCTCTTATTTGAATTTCAACGGTGTTGAGGGATTCGAGGGCTAAAACAATTTAGCACCCCTGGTCGGAAAGCCTTCTCGCACCCCAGCAATAAGAGCCTTGGACCTCTGCCTCTTTGATTGAAATAGCAGCTTCGGTGACGTTTCCACCCCCATCCTCCCTCCCCTCCCAGCCCCTATCCCTCTGCAACTCCACGGAGCATTTCTCCCCATCTCTGTCTTTATTTTTCTCTCATTGCAAAATTACACAATTAGACTATCTACTACACTGATATTATTTTATGGAGAATAAAAAAAAGTTTGGTTACAAAGTCTGTTTGTAACCTGCTTGGTTACAAACAGACGCACCCTAAAAAGATTATCAACCTATTTTATTTTCCCAATAAATAACATGTAGGAGGATGTGGTGACCAGTGTGAGATTTGTGGAAGGCCAAGGCAAGGAATTCCCAATTATAGTTGGGTTACATCAAGGGTCAGTCCTAAGCCCTTATTTGTTTACGCTTATCATAGATGAGTTAACCAATAACATCCAAGACGAGGTAATGTGGTGTATGCTCTTCGCTGATGATATTGTTTTGGTGGATGAGACAAAAATAGAGATTAATGCTAAATTAAAGTTGTGTAGATCGACCTTGAAAACAAGAGGCTTTGAGATTAGTAGATCAAAGACGGAGTATCTGATGTGTAACTCTAGTCACACTATGATGGATGATGACATGGTGAAAATTGGAGAGAGAGTGAGAGAAACTGCCAAGTGACTATTCCAGATATCTGGGGTCTATCATACACAAAGAAGGTGACATAGACGATAATGTCTCACAAAGAATTAAAGTGGGATGAATGAAATGGAAAGGGGTGACTGGAATATTGTGTGATCGACACAATCCTTTAAGGTGTAAAGGAAAGTTCTACAGGACTGTTGTCTGACTTGCTATGCTGTATAGGGCGGAGTGTTGGGTAGTTAAGAAGTGCCATATAACGAAACTACGTGTTGCAGAGATGAGGATGTTAAGATGGATGTGTGACAAAACTAGGAATGATAAAGTGAGGAACAAACGTATTAGAGCTGATGTGGGAGTTGCCCCGATCAATGACATGCTTTGAGCATGCCGTCTGAAGTGGTTTGGCCACGTGCAACGGAGGCCCGGGGACTTCCCAGTAAGGAGGAGTAATCTGATTCCGATTGAAGGAGCTAAAAGAGCTAGGGGCAAGCCTAAAATGACCATAGGTGAGGTTGTGAAGAATGACATGCAAGTATGACCTCAAATAGAGCCTTTTGGAGAGCAAGGATCCACTTTGTCGATACCATGTAGTTGAGATTTTCTTGGGCTATCCTCTTTCCTCATACTTTTTGTTATACAATATAATAGCCACCCAATAACTCCACGATACGTGACACCAAGAGAGACAGCTAATGGGGCTCATCAGGTAATAACTATCCGCCTAGAGACCCATAATGGGTTTGCCAGGTAAGAACTATCCACCTGAAGGCCCGTGGCTAAAAGATCCAAGGGTCCCCTCAAAGAAGCTGGTACATCCATCAGGTCAAGAAGCATATCAAAGGTAACGCTACACACCCTAGCACATCGCCTCCCAGATAGGTGTGGGTGCACCATGAGGGACCTTGGCACATCAAGAACTCTTACGAAGGTGGCGATCCAGTGAAGGGAGCCACTCCCCATATCTCCACATCTCCATGGCATTTATGAGCATTTATTGATGCCCAGTGAAAGGAGCCCCTACACACGTAGGATGCCTTCCCCGATAAAGTATTCTTCAGATGGGACTCTCCAGACCTAAAGACAAATATCTACGACAGAGAAATACTACATTTCCTCCCTCGAGGAGGGCTCCAACATTGATCATATCAGGACCTCTACATCGTCACGACAACCCAATAAAAAGAGAAGGTAACTCCCCAAGCAGGGGATCGAACTCTTGAAACTCTTATTGTTTTATCTGTGTGTAAAGAGACCTAACTTAGGCATTGGAGAGTCCCCCGCCGACACCTCACCGACACTCATCTCCCTTATCTGTTTGCTACCCTATGCAGGTCCCGCCCTCAAGAGGACCCACCAGAGGTTTCTTGACACAGCACTTCAATTTTTTCATTTTCCATTTCCCATTTATCACTTTTCATATCTCATCTCCTCATTTTTATTCTTTATCCCCCTTACTTTCATTTCCCTTTGTGTGGCTCTTAGTTTTCCCTACTTTGCTTTGTTAAGGATGCATGTGACCGACCCCATTTAGTTGGGATAAGGCTGAATTGTTGTTGTTGCTGTTGTAATAAATATCATGTATGATTAAACTCTTTGATTTGCATATAAGATCCTCCATTAAACAATGCCTCATGATGAATCATAGGGTCTGTAATTAAATATTGTCAAACCCCAATTCATTGTACATGTCCTTAATCAGAGATTCTATGATCATTATCGGACGTAAAAAACACAATCAAACATATTTGAAAATAAGAAAATAATTTACAAAAAATGTCACTGGATCCTACTTCCAATCCGATTACAAAAATTTTTTCTACATGATATTCTCCAATCAAGGGTAGTGAATTCCGTGTTGAGCATCTCTTCATTCACAATGTGCAATCATGAATCCAACACAACGATATATAGTACATATGACATCAACCATTGGTGTACCAAAACCCGTATCATAACACCATAACGATAAGGATCTCTCATGTCAATAGGTCAATTGGCGACGATGGATACACTTCTTAACTTTACACAATAGGCACTAACACATGCAAGATTTGTATCACATGATTTTTTGTACACATACACGATGCGTAATTACATTAATGCTTTGAAATTATCATTTCTAACAACATACAATATAACTATCATATGAACAAGATGTTTGATCTTATCCTTAGTCGAGAACTATTTTGGGTGAAAACCGATGGAACAATCTTATGAGCCTGTAAATAAATTCATATAATAATAAAATTTAAATTTATTTATTCCAAAATAATTATGGTTTGATGGACATACTCCAAAATTTAATAACTTTGGTGAATTGCATTTCTCAAAAGAAGATTACTTAAAGAAAAATGAAAAGAGAAATTATATAAGAGCTCCTCTAATCCCATACTAATATATGCTATGTGCTAGATTAGATATCGCTATAATTCTGTAGATAAGTAGGCTTCATAGGCTCCTTTTCGCGTGTTTAGCCAACATAGAGTAGATCAAATGTCAAAATAAAAACTCTAAAAATCTAGCAAAATTTTTTATAAAAAAGAATAATTTAAGTAGTTGAAAATACAATAGATATATCAATATATGAGAGAATATTTGTGAGAATTTTGAATTAAAATTTGGGCATGTGGTCAATTTAAACCGGGGAAGTAATTTAAACTAATCTCTCTACTCCTCAAAACAAGGGAGCATAAGTATCTTTTCACACGGGGAGGAGAGAGATAGACTAATGGGAGTGTTGGCATAGACCACACTCTCGGACAAAGTTTTTTTTTCCCTTTAAATTATTTTGGAAAAAAGAACTTTGTGGGGAGCGCCGAGCGTGATGTCTGTGCTCAGGCGAAATGATTGCCCGTCCCCATGAAAATGGAAATGCTGCCCATATTGATGCCTTTGCCTGCATTCTCATTGGTCCATGCCTGTGCATGGATGACACGCTCCCCTATAGGAAACACTTCCCCAAATTATTTCACATTATTTTTTTTTACGTGACAAAATGGATGCCATAATTAATCGTTATTTTCATTAAAAAAAAAAACAGGATGCCAAAATTCTCTAGTATAGCTAGAATTGCTAGGTTAAAAAATATTTTATTTAAAAAAAAATAAAAATCAAAGACTAACACTCTCAAGTCTCACTCTGACCCTCCAAAAATCGTCAACCTAAGTGTTAAGTAGATTCGGATCCAACGCATGAGAAATGTTCGACCAAACATGTGACCCCACAATATATATTTAAAAAAGTCCAACACGCGCAAATGCGTTTTCCAGTATACCACCGTAGATATCAGAGAAAACGCACAGAGGCATTCGCAAAGTGCGCCGCCGAAAGAGCAAAACCTCCAATTGCTTCCGTTTCAACACATAATCATTTCTCTCTCAGTCTTTGTCTATTTTCATTTCCTTTATAGATTATCGCCAAACTCGCCTGTTTTCTGTCTCTTCTCCACAGTTTTCTGACAATAAAACGCAAGATTCGTTGTTTTCGCGAGACATGGCGGCGGCTGATTTGTGGAAGCCTCAAGAGGAAGGTCTGAGAGAGATCTGTGGGTTACTTGAACAGCATATCTCTCCAACCTCCGATAAACCTCGGATTTGGCAGCAGCTCCAGCACTACAGTCAGTTCCCAGATTTCAATAACTATCTCACTTTTATCTTCGCCCACGCCGAGGTATTCCGATTATCTGAAAGGACGTCGAAAATAGGACTTTGTGTTTTTTGAGTGGATTGTGCGTCTGGTTGATTTGATTCGGGAATTTGTTGTTTTGTTTAAGTTTGGATTCGGTGTGTGAGAATAGTGGGACTGTGCTGATGAATTGAGAATTGGGTGGTTCTTATTCACTGGTTGAATGAATTCTGTTGGACTAGATTGGTTGACTTCATATATAGTTGACCCCTTCGTAATGACGGAGTAGTGTTGGTTAGGGGAGAAAGAAGAAGAGCTTTGGCTACTGGGGGAGAAGGTCAAAATTGTGGACAGGAAGGATTATTCTTTCTTGGAGGGTGGATCCTCTTCTCACTGGCAAACTATACTTTAATGAGGGAGGTTCAATATTTGGGTTGGTGTTGATGATGAGGTGCTTCAATTGGATGATTGTGTTCTTCAGTTATATCAGCCTTTTGCTTGTTTCCTTCCTCACATCTAACAATGATATAGGGTGTTTGAGTACATTTGCCGAGAATGTTGCTACTTATTTGATTACATTGCTACATTGCAGAATCAGAAGTGAAAAAAAAAGCCCAATGTATAGACGGATGCTTTATGTTATGCTTTCTCTTGATTAGATGTTCATTTGATATCTTTCGGAATGAGTTCTTAAATTATGATGTTATTTAAGCCTTAAATTTGGAAGGACTTTCATGAAGATAGTAATGGAATAGTCTCACACAATTGTGTCTTGAGATTAAGTGATATCTTTGCGCAGTAGCTTACCTGCAACTTCATTTGTGATATACTTAAATAAGTTTTTGAGTATTGGTATTAAGTATCCGCTTTAATCGTACTGGGCTCTGAAAAGTTTTGGCTTGTGATTTTTCTAAATGGTGTTGGTGTTTACTTGATCCGCTGTACTACCTTTTTGTTGATCTTTGGGCCTTTTGATATTGTCATTTACGCAGATGTTTCTTCTTGTGGGCTAGAGTGTCAATATTTGCTTGCTTTTGAAGATATTTTGAGCTTCCTTGCATCTTGTTTACTTTGTAGTATTTTCCCTTCTGATTTTGAAGATTTTCTATTTGCTTCTCAAACAGGGTAAATCGGTAGAAGTTCGGCAGGCGTCTGGTTTACTTTTAAAGAATAATCTGAGGACTGCTTTCAAATCCATGGCACCTGCACACCAGCAATATATCAAATCAGAGTTGTTGCCTTGTTTAGGAGCAGTAGATAGACATATAAGATCCACAGTTGGAACAATTATTAGTGTTGTTGTTCAACAGGGACGGGTGTTTGGTTGGCCTGAGCTGTTGCAAGCCCTTGTTCAGTGCTTAGACAGCAATGACTTAAATCATATGGAAGGTGCTATGGATGCTTTATCCAAGGTATAGTGCTACGTGTCAACATCACAGGTGCTGTTCTGTAGCTTTTTGAAAGAAGGAATTTTCTTCATGAAGACATTAATAAAGTACTATTTTATTAGTTTATCTTTTTTAACATATTATGTTCCCTAATACAGGGTTCTAATTCTTTTTTGAGGATATTCCATTTCCCACTGTCAAATCTGAATTTTTTTAATATGACCAAAATCATGTAAAAGATCCAGTAAAATTTTGGAAAACGAAAGGAATTGTGTTAAATTCTCAGAATTTTTGCTGTGAAACTTTATGGGATTCATGTTTAAGCAAAAAAATAAAAAGAAAAATCCATGTAGATTAGAACTCTAAACCAGTAAACCCTAAACCTAAGCCCTAGTGCCCTACACAGTATATACTTAAATTAATAAAACCATCAACCATGTTATTACATAGTGTTAAATAATAGAACCATCAACCATGTTATAACATAATGTACTGCAATTTATCAGCAGTGCTAATCTTGAACCAGTGAGATCCAATGGGAGATCCCCTTGCGACAGGATCACAGGTAGGAATGAAACAAGATTTCCAAAGAATTTTAATAACAGAGAATCAAGGGATCATATTCAGCGAAAATTTTGGCAAAGGCTCTAATTGGATGGGAGAATATAATATCAGAAACCAGGCTTGATCCACTGGTCAGATTCTTAGGCTATGAAGACTCCTACTTGAAGAAGGAATTCCCAAATCTGAGAATCAATGGAAGGTTCAGACAAATCAGATTAGAGATTGATTTCAGTACCAAATAACAAGCCTACTGATACTCTGATAGTCAAAAAATTCTGAGATCAGACTTAGAAAACAGAAATTGAAATTAGACTTGTAGTAGAAAAAACAAGAAATCAGTTTCAAGTTTGAATTTTGAAATTGTAAGAAGGTTCAGAACAGAAACCAATTGCTAAGTAGGTAAACAAAATTGAAATCCAATGGTTGAATTTGAAGTTTTTGAGAATTCCTAGTTAGAGTAGGAATTCAAGAAACACAAAAAAGATAGGATTTTTTTTTTTGCTAAGAACAGAATTAGAACTAGTAAATTGATATGAATAGAGAAGAGAATTAGAAGAAGTCAGAAATGAAATTAGAGAGAAAATGAAGAATAGAGAGGAAGAGATAGGAAAGATCACACCTGATCTCAGAGATGAATAGAACTAGAAAGAGGAGAAAGGAGGTCACAGATTTGGAACTTCAATCCCATTTGCACAGCTCAATAGCATTACTAAGTTTGTGTACTAACTTTATCCCCATTTTATGGCCTTATAAAACGGACCCACTACAATGAAACCCAAGAAAAATAAAAGGCACAAGCTATAAATAACTATCCAAAGCTTAATTTCAGCCCATTAGACTGCCACCAGCAAGTTATGGGCCTCTCAAGCTTCCGTTTAGGCCTCCATACAGGATCAATGTCTAATTTAACTACATAATTTCCCCCGTGGTTGGAAAACTCTCTTCCTCGAGTTTTAAATTGTTGAAGTGGCACTCATGTCATGATCAACACCAATCTTTTTTGTGCAGCCTGAAGAAGCAAATTTGTTGCACGCATACAAAATCAGCAACATGTGATCCTTTCTTAACAATGTAGTGCTGCAGTAAGATGAACTTGATAGGCTAATAAAATCAGCCAGTGGGTCTTGTTTAGCTTCCTTGGTTTCTTTGGTTATACCTTCACTCTTTCTCTGGCTGTACTTCAATAGAAAGCTTAGGATCTTTTTCATGTACAGCAACTTCTTCATTACGCTTTATTTCTTCCTTAGGCAACCCATGAAGACAAATTTGATGTGATGTGTAAGGGGACGTTAGAAAGTATAAGTGCTCTTCACGATCAAGTCTGCCTTCATGTTCTTCCAACCATCATCTACCTACTTTGATGATGCTCTTTGAAGATGGATACGCCCGGCACCAAGCACCATCATAATAAAAAGAAAAAAGACAAAAAAGTAATAAAAAAGTACAATTGCCTCCATTGAGAAATTCATCAGTGTCAGCACACATATCCACCGTAACTTGTGAAACGAAATTCTCGCTTCACCCTTCATCTATGAATAAAATAGCAGTTTTTTCTATTGCATAAGCAAACTCAAGTCTTGAAAACAAAGATATCCATGGTAAGGTTAGGATCTGATACGAAATAATGCAGGCTAATCTTGAACCAGTGGGAATTCAGCTTGTGACAGAATTGCAGGTAAGTAATACTAGATTTCCAAAGAATTTTAATAACAGAGAATCAAGGGATCACATTCAGCCAAAACTGTAGTCAAAGTCTCTAATTACGGGGAGGAGGGGGGCGGGGAGAGAAACAAAATCGAGCCTCAAGCTTAACTAAGGAGAGGAGGCTGCAAGGAAGAAATATCTAAACCCCAGGATACAACAATATGCCTGTTCCTTGGGGTATCAAAATGGGCCGACGAGGGATAAAGACGAGCTTGGAGGAAACATCGAAGGAGATGGCTTTCCAAATCAAGTCGAAAGACCGAGAGTTGGAGGTGTCCATCTCCTAATATTCCTCTCCATCCAGATGTGGTAAATAGCAAAGCCAAACACAAGCTTTCCGACAGTGTCACAGTTGGTGCAGCCAGGGAAGGTCAGGTCCAACCAGAGCCATTCTCTATCAAAGGGCAAGGGTCTCCTGAAGCGAGGCCAAATGGTTGAAAGGGCTTTTTTCCAGATGGTGGAGGTAAAGGGTTAAGCAAAGAAGAGGTGAGTGATGTCCTCGGAACCAGACCAACAGAAGATGCAATCCCCCCCTCTTTTCCCACCCCCTCCTGGGGTTTGGTAATATATTTTTATTCGCCAAAAAAAAAAAAGTCTCTAATTAGATGAGAGAATATTATATAAAAAATAAAGCTTGGTCTAATGGTTAGGTCTTAGATCTGATTATTTTCATTCCTTTATTTCAAACCATTAGATCTAGATTCAGATCCAGCCATATCAGCTGACCGTTAGGTTTGTGGTCACATCTAGTTGTCAGACTGGGATCTCTTCCATTCCATTAGTGGACCCAGTGCTTGCAGACCAATCAGTTCTAATCTATTGGCGTTGAAATAAGTATTACGTATTTTAATATTTTTCAACAATTGTATGAGAAAATAATGTTTTGCTAAGAAAAAACAATAAAATTTTGCATACTGCCATTCCATATTTTCCACATTTAATTGCATGCATGTTTGTGTAAAAAACAGTTTTTTTTTGGTAGTTTGTGTATTTACTAAATAAATAACAGTGGTTTTTGGGTAAATAGTTAATACTTCATTTCTCTTCAAGCACTCTTTAAATGCCTTTGTTGATGATGCATGAAAGTAGAATGCAGTGTGATTGACACTTTTCTACTAGATTCTTTTAAAAGTTGGCAAAAAATAAGGTATCCAAGAAATTTGACACATTTCACATATTTCACCTATTTCGTCATTGTTTTGACTTGAAATGGCTCAAATATTTGTATATATATGACCAAAACGATGCAACATTTTGACCAAAATGTTTCCGGAAATTTGTCGGGATATGGTATGTCCTTTGCGAAAACCAAAATATTTCGCAAATTTCCACTCATTTCTATCGAAATTTGTAATTAATATGCACCAACTGCTTATGCCAAACCTTGCATAGAATTATCATTTGGTCTCATGCATAAGATTTGAGTCTGAGCATCAGACTCTGAGAAATGCTTAGAATGTCACATCTGGGTAGACGGTGTTTAGTGTCTAATGTGGCTTCTGTTGTACTGGAGCCACCCTATGATGTTCAGAAGTTATATACAAACTACAAGGTGATACACATGATGTTGAAAACAAATCAAAATGTACTTTTGGTGGCTAAACTTCAGCTTACAGTTTTTGTGAACCATCTGTTAATAATCATTATCTGCTTTCTCTTCCTGTTTGACAATAATATGTCGAAAGTCATTCTGGATGTTTGCAGTTTGGACATTTTACTCGGTTTATGGGTTATTTGGGTGTCATGCTTTATTTAACCTCTTTTGTCGAAGTTCTCTCAATTCTCTTTTTCTTCATCGATAGATTAGAGTGTCATTCCATCATGCCTTTAGTGACTGCTCTTATTTAATAGATGTTCATAGCATATTCCTCATAAATTTGTTATACATGAATGTTGTCACAAAGATGGTGGAGAATTACTAAGATATTAAAGAAACCAGGGCCATATAGTCCTGGGAAAGAGTAGAAAAATATCAATCTGTCAATTTTAAACATATTGTTCCTTACTGCTGCTTTTTTTGCTAGCTGATCTGTGAATGAAATGGCCTTGTAGCAGCCCATAAATGATATATTCACGTGGGGTTGCTTAGAGAGTTACCCTTTTAGTGTGAAGAGTTAAACCTCCTATACATGAAGAAAATTAACTAGTCACTGCAGTGGAATCTCCTCCATGGATTATTCTTTCGATTGATAGATATGCAGCAGCCAACTTGGGACCAAAGGAAGAGTTTTTCTTTTGGCTTTAAACGAGACTTACTCTGGTTGGGCTCGAAAAATGGCTGGCTGCTGTGCTCTTGATCTCCTAAAAGCTCTCCCCAGTGCTAGAGGTCTATAGAACATTATTGTAGCTAGATTTGATAGTGTTTTTTACTGGTAGGACCCCCCCAAGGCCTTAGGATTGAAATGAGGCTGGTAAATGTGGTGGTGATTGGACATTCATTTGTTCTGTAAAGCATAGTGGAATTGATGAAGGTACCTCTGGTCTCAACTTTTGGAACCGAAACCTGATGGCTTCTTTATTCCTTTTCACAGTTTGCTTTGAATCATCTATTTGCCACTGGTAGTAAATCATTTGATGAAGCTCTTAATTATAAAGATACTGGGAAACAAACCTATATGTGGAACTTTCGATTATTTAGTAACATTTGGTTCACGTGATGCACCTCAGATCTGTGAGGATATACCCCAAGAGCTTGATTTAGATGTGCCTGGCCTAGCAGAACGTCCGATCAATGTATTTCTACCCAGATTGTTCCAGGTGACTGAATGTTTCTCTTTAAATATCTTTATTTCTGGGTATTTTACAGTTTTTAAGTCTTTCTTCATGATATTTGCGTTCATTTAGAAGTTGGATAGTTGGTGTCTTGCACTAAAAATTTCATCTTAAATCCCTTCGATCTGTTTTGACCAGCTTTTCCAGTCGCCGCATGCCTCCCTCCGAAAGCTTTCATTGGGTTCTATCAATCAGTTCATTATGCTGATGCCTTCTGTAAGTGTTTTTTTGACAATTTTTTGATTCTTAAATATTTGCCTACGTATTTTTTTTAAAACTTATGTACTGGACCTATTACTCTGTTGTTACAGCTGCCAATACTCACCATGGGTTGTTATTGTTTCACAGGGTCTACTTCTATCCATGGATCAATACCTCCAAGGTTTGTTTGCTCTTGCTCATGATCCTTCTGCAGATGTGCGAAAATTGGTACGTAGTTCTTGTGACTTTGTTAGTAATGGTATGAACTAAAACTGAGTGCATGCTTCAATATTAGATAATGCACTTAATAAATACATTAGATGGTTACCATGTTTCATGTTCCGTTTCATTTCTACCATGTTGAAAATTATGTTTATTAATCTTTACATTTAGTGATTTTAATCCAATTATAGGATTTGAACCCCATGGCCAACAATTCTGATACAACTCAACTCAACTCAACTATGCCTTTACACAACTGGCCAACCATTCAGATATCACAAAAAATCTTATTCTGGATTGACCACGGTTGAATCACATGACTCAAATTAAAAACAAAAAAAAACAAAAGGCCGTACCCAGTGCACAAGGCTCCCGCGTTTAGCAGGGTCTGGGGAGGGTCAAATGTACGCAGCCTTACCCCTGTTTCCAGGACTTGAACCCGTGACCAAGCGTTCAGCAAGTAAGCACTTGACCAACGTGCCAAGCATGACTCAAATTCCTAACTGTTGAATTGCATAATTTGAGGAACTTAATGAGGGCTAATATTCAAGTTGACTTAGTGATTACAATCATAAATTGACCAAGAGAAAAAGAAAAAGGAAAATATATAGGTTTATGAGGTCCAAAATCAAACCTCCTCACATTTTTAATGTGCTCTGCATCCTTTTTGTCTTAGTACTGTTAGTTTGATTTGTTGGAATCTTCTGAGGTTTTAAATCCAAAGAAATGTGATCAGGTTTATAATGAGTGTTTTTTCAGCCTAAATCTTGAACCCCTAAAAACTAATATTGTTTCCTGAATACTGAACAAATTCTACTGTTTATAAGCTAACAACTCTTCAAACGAGGATCAAAGCTTTAGAAAATTAAATTATCTAACACTCTTTGAGTTTCAAAATACAATTTTCTTTTTTCTCCAAATCATTTTGTTGGAATCTATGTTGTATGTGGAAAAATGGTTAGACCGCAAGATGTCATTAGGGTCTAGGGATGAACAACAGGTCAGAGAAGAAAAACTGACTCAAGAAGGGTGGTTCCATCATAGCTTTTTTTCATGTATTGGTATTGCACAAAGTTTTATTAAAATAAAAACCGTTTTAACTTTAACTATGGTTAACAAACAACAACAACAACAACAGGCTTGAATCAACTGGGCTATTCCTGCAAGCATAAGTATTCAAATCTTTAGATGCATGGGGTGACACTCTTTTGCTGAATGTTTGTTTTTAATGGTTTTGTTTTGTTATGACATGTGAGTTTGTGATCATCAGCCAATGATTTTGATAGGACAGGTGTCAGTTGACGAATATGTAGGAAATTAGTTGTATAATTGATTGTTTCTTCATTTGTCACCTTCTGCTATCTCGTTCAAAATTTGATCCTCTGAGTTATGCTTCAATTTTGCAAACCTGATTAAGATTTTCTGAATTGCTATTTCACAAATATGTGGTCATCTAGTTTCAATGGTAAGTGACATAAAGGGCATAACCAGTGCATGAGGCTCCCACTACTGCAGGGTCTGACGAGGGGGTTATGTACGCAGCCTTACCCCCTGCTTTGTGGAGAGGAAAGTTACATTGTTATGGCAAAAACAGAATTGGGGCTAGAACTTGGAGTTTGATTAAATCAAGTTTACTTTTTCAGAATTTGTTTTATAATAGTATTAAGGGTAAAGGTTTCCTAAATGGCCCCAAAAATTTGCCATGTGGCAGATTAGAAGGGGCTCAAAATTTGTGGACAGGTAGATCCATAGGTCCTCTGCTCATGTCATGTTTCAGCCCAATTGGAGTTTGCCAAGTGGCAAAATAGAGCTTTGAAAATCCAGGACTATGGGAGAGTGCACATGTTGGTCAGAGTATTGTAGGCATGTACATACATTACATGGTAATGCATGCTAATACATGTGAGGGTATTTGATTAAATTAGGCTTTGAAATTTGCCACATGGCTAATCTGGATCATGTCCTCTCTATCCAATAGGAATTGCGGCATCATCTGTTTATGTGGCTTAGAGTGGTGGGACATTTAGGAAGCCCTTCAAAAACAGGGGCCTTGTAGATGCATTTCCCTTGAGATAAATAAGCACCTTCAATCGTTTGTTAAGATTATAAGCCTTTATGCTATGGTTTTGAATCTATTAATTATTCTTTATAATATGTTATAATTCAGTACTTGTAATCTAAAAAAAGTATCAAGGCAATATGACACGTGAAATCAGCTCAAAATTGACATCCATTGGAAGCTTGTATATTGTTTAACTGAAGAAGTGAATGTGAAATGGTGTATTGAATCTATTGATTATGTTGTTAGCGTTGCTCTACGTCTATGTTGTTTTAACTTGAATTATGAAATAACTATAGACTTTATGCTTTTATTGCTTGCATTGAAATCAAATGTTTGTGAGAAAGAAATATAGTAAGGACACTATCTTAATCTAATTCAAGAGGTCCAGTTTTAGGCGTTCTGGGTCACTCTTGAGCTGGGAATGTTTGATTGTTTTTTTGTTATTTCTGTTTTTAGTGACTGTTTGGTCTCTTTTTTTTGGCTTTACTTCTGTTTACTTTTTCTGAGGGAACTGTACTTCCAGTTCTTTTTCAATGAATGCTTCATAGTTACCTATTTTTAAAAGGGAAAGAAGAAAATCCAACCTAAGAGGTAACTAGAAGGGTTGTAACAAGTTGCAGGTGCCTCTTTTTGTGGGTCTTGGAAGGGGTGAATTGGGTTGTTCTAACCTTGGCATTTGTTGCACAAAGTGGCTGCCCTCAGGCGTAAACCTGTGATGTTACACTGGCAGCCTGGGCTTTAACCTTCACACCAAGTGAGGGCTCCTTAATCAAAGAGATTGATGATAACAATAATCTATTAAATAGTGGAGCGTGCACATCTTGAGAAAGCTGTGAGAGACTAAGGTCCAGTAATTACCCATGGAATAAAATACTACAAATACAAAGTCTTGCACTATAGGAATGAACCAAATGCATTATGTATAGACAGCTGTCTAGCTAGGTCATCTGCCATTGTTATAGAATTGATTGATCGGGCAACTATTCGAGTCAAAGGTGTTCATGGATGATTATGTGATTGAGCTTCTCTAATGATCCAATTTCTTTCATTGACAATTCCTAGCTTTGGGAAATGCAGTCATTGTGGAGCAGTCACCATTTACGAGTCAAGGTTTTAACCTTAAGACCTGCCAATCCCAAAAAAGCATGAAAGATGGTGCTTGAGCTGTCTCCAGGCTTATGTTATAATTTAATTTTTTCTGTTCTTTTTCAATTTCTTTGTCAGATATCCATATGGATTGAGTGTGCTTTTGGGTTATAATGGAGCTTTTACCTTTATCTTTCTTTCTTTCTGGTTTTTGGGTGAATATAGATGGTGCTTTTTCATTGGGATTGATGTTCATTGTCTACTCAATCTTGTTTATGTAGGAATAAATTCCTAATAGCATTTCATTATATATACTTATTCCCCCACTTTTGTTTGTATTTATAGGTTTGTGCATCATTTGTTCAACTAATTGAAGTCCATCCGTCATTCTTGGAGGTAGGAATCGTTGTTCTGTTTCATATATAAAAGTTGATTCTTATTCTTTCTTGTTGTATGTCTCCTTTCTGATGCATAGATTAATAATTTCTGTTAATGTTTGTCCTTCATCTGAGTATGCCTGTACAATCCTAAATCCATTTGCCTTTGTTCTTCTCTTTTTTCTTGTTTATTTGCTCCTAGCTGGGTGCTGCCAAGAGATATTGGTGTACTATTCCTATTATGTCCAAAATTTCCTTTGTTGAATTGTTGATAAAGTCTGGATCTTGTGGCAGCTTCTCACATTTTCTTTTGCTGGGGACTATGTGAAAATAACAGAACAGGGGATTAATCAAGGGAAAATCAACACACATGCCTAAATGTTGTATAGATTTGCTAATCTTCACTATGTAAAGCACCTTGAAAGAATTTGTTGGCATAGACTGCTTTGGACATAAGGAGTACATCAGAAAAAAATGTTATGAAAGGGCTTGGCACATTTTTCCCCCTGTTTATTTTTTGGTATTCTATGGGAAAGTTCCCCCATTGTTTTGGTGAAAGCAACTGATATCAATAAGAAAAAGGTATTAATGGAGAAGGTAAAAGGCAATATTACATAGAATAGGAATGCATTGCCAATGTACTGGAAATAGTTTTGATTTGTATATGATATTCATCATTTGATATGACAGACCTGGAATGAGCCTTGGAACCTACCAGAGTAGCTGACCCACATCCTTAATCACCTTCTGGATGGAGAACCAATACAAAATAAGAGATCCAATTATTTAAAGAAAAAAAAGAAAAGAAAAGAAAAGAAAAGGAAGAATCAAATGGATACAATTGCAACACTAATTTTTGGTGTTGAATGTAGAATCTTTGCAAATTTTATGGTTCCTCTTCTTAGCCTCTTTTTAGGAATGGCATTTTTTTGTGAAATGTTTTGTAATTTTGCTGTGTATACGGTTTACCTGGATGGACTTGTACCTCTATGGATTGCTTTTTGGTTCAATATTCATAGTTTAATATTCCATTCTTGTGAGTGGAAAATGAAAATAAATTATTGCAGAAGAAACAATGCACCCATGAAATGCAAATGAATCATCCTTCCCAGGTTTTTTGATAATAGTTTATAGAAACCCCTAATGTTAAGTGGCTCAATGACTTGGGTAGGGATATCCTAATTAACTCACTAACGTTGCATCTGCCAATGTTGTCAATTTTTTTTTTTTTTAGAACTGAAATCTTAAGAGGTCCTAATAGGCAAAACATAAATGCCAAAGCATAGCCCAAAATGTCACTCAACCTAGCCCTGGGTGCACTGCTGTAGATTTTTTTTGTTCATAATATGGGGATTAATCAGGATTCTATTTCCTGTTTTTCCATGCAAATTGTTGTTTTTTTATTTATTGCATGTATTATTTGTACTTTTGATGTTTTCTGTTGCTGGTCTCTATATTTATTCAACATTATATTGCAGCCACATTTGAGAAATGTCGTTGAATACATGTTGCAAGCCAATAAAGACACTGAAGATGAAGTTGCTCTTGAAGCTTGTGAATTTTGGTATTCCTCTGTAACCTTCTTGTTTCATTCAACAACTGGTGTTCTGGCTGATGGCCTTAAAAGATAAATGGCTGATGGAACAATTCCACAAGCATTATTTTGATTGCATGGATGTCCTATACGGACTTATAGCAAATTACCTAACTAATGCTTTTATAGGCAATAATTGACAAAAGAAAAAAGTTATTTTTCCTTCCGTTGCATTTTCATTTGAGTTGGTTGGAAAGATTATCTTTTGATGAGGAATTTACTTCTCCCTCCCAAATGATATTTTTATATTTATAGCTATCAGAATCAGGCCAGAGTTCAATCTATAAATTTCTGTGTAGGGTAGTCAAACGGGACCAGTTGTGACTTTCTTTAGAAAAATCTGTCCCAGGAACCACCTTTTGTTGTTTCTTTTCCCTGCACTATTCGGTCCATCTTTTACTTGTTGTATAAGTGTGGTGCCTTCGTGTGACACTGTTGATTCGGATTTGCAGTTGGTCTGAGATATTATGTTAGATCTTGCATGAGGTTGATTTTGGTCACTAAGGATCATGTATCCTCTGTGATAGTTTGGTTGTTTTTTACCCTTGTAGCTTTACTGTGAGAGGGCAGGATAAATCTTCTTAATGGATGTTTATATGCACCTATGCGTGGGTTGCTTTTTTCAGTATGCTTCATGGCAACCACAGTAGAATATGGAAAAATGAAAATTACAGAGTATCCTAGTACATCTCTCACAATATCCTTCAAAATTTGAATGCTATTTATTTTCTCGGGGGATAATATCTACTGTTATCGAGCAATTATTTCACTGTGTAAAAAAAAAAAAAGAACTTTGTGGTTAGTGAAGCATCTAGCTTGTAGTTTACTTCAGCCCCACAGATTAGGGCTTTGCGATCTGCCAAGTGTCATCTTAAAATAATGTTTTCTTATCTTGTTAATTAAGATGTTAAGAAAAAGTTTTTGGGTAACATTGGTCCAGCTGGTTGGACTTTTGACTGTGGCTCTAAATGGCCTGGTCCTAGGTTGACTAGTAGTTAAAGAACAATTTGATTCCTCATTAGTAAATGGTTTATCTGGTACAAAATAGTTGCGTTATTTCAGCCTTCCAAACCCAACGCTTAAGAGTATCAAGTTATGCACAATTTTTATTGAATAATGGCAGCTAAAATATTGGCATAAATTGGCATGTGGCTGGACTGAACATCTTTATTATTATTCTAAACATGTTCTTGTGTTGTGCTTAGTGCTCACATATAAGTTAAATAATTTCTATTTTTCTTCTTGTATTTTGTTATTTAGGTTTTTATAGTTTCTTCTTTAGAGTTTAGACTGTTTGAACTGCTGACTGCTTACTCGGTGTGAGCTCTGGTCTGTTTCAAAAACATGGCGTGTAGCGTTTCTTAGCTCTTTCCCCTCCTCCTTTTACATTTTCCATTTTAATTTGATCGAATTAGCATTATAATTAGTTTCTTTATCATAAATTGGCTTTATGTTGCCTTCAATGGTGGTTTTCAATATTAATTGTTTACTGTTGATTTTGATTGTCAGGTCAGCATATTGTGAAGCTCAGTTACCCCCAGAGAACTTGAGGGAGTATTTGCCACGTTTGATTCCAGTATGGTTCATTAATTTCCCTAAAAAATCATGTGGCATTGATCTTTTTTGGGCTAGATTTTCTTCAGTTACTCATCTGATTCTTCATGCTGCTATCACATCTTTGGTAGGTATTGTTGTCAAACATGTTTTATGCTGATGATGACGAGTCACTCGTCGATGCTGAGGTGAACTTTCTGTACTTTTAATTCCTGATATCTGGAATGGAGTATACATAAAGGTCATTTCAATGACCTCATGTTTCAATATGCTTGCAGGAAGACGAGTCTTTCCCAGATAGAGATCAGGTCAATGTTTTGATACCCAAATTTCTTCGTGCTCAGTTTATTTCGTCTCTTTAATGGCTACACCTCTGCCACAGTATGGAAATTAGGAAATTATTTAGCAAATAGCTTTGGACTGCAGGATCTGAAGCCTCATTTTCATGCATCACGATTTCATGGAGCTGATAACTTGGAAGACGAAGTATTGTTATTCTCTACTATCTCAATCTTGCTTGATATCATTTTCTTTGTATTCAACTAATATCTTTTAATCCTAAGAGTTATGTCAGCTTTTCTTTTTGTTATGTTTTTGTGCTATTAATTGTTGAACTTTGGTGATCAATATCCTGATTGCAGCTGTGCAACAACGACCGTAGAAGGCTGAGATTATTTGGAGTTGTTTTTGGTTGAATGTTTTGGAATTTTGTCATTTACAGGATGATGACATTGTCAATGTTTGGAATTTAAGGAAGTGCAGTGCCGCTGGCCTTGATATCCTGTCAAATGTATTTGGCGATGAGATTCTTCCAACATTGATGCCTTTTGTGCAGGTAGCTACACCCTCTAGAGTGGTCTTCTGTTAGGGAAGAAATTTTTGATTGTGCATGTCTTCATTTGAATTGAAATGCTTAAAAAAATCAGCATTGTGTATGGGTTGAATATCTCTCTTATCCTCTCAGTTTGACTTTCTTCCGCGAGCCATAACAACTCTGTGCTCCCTTTCCCTCCTAACACGACAAAAGATCTATATGATTGATTCCTGATAGTTGATCAGATGTTCATAGTACAATAATTAAATTTCAAGCAGGCTATTGTTGTTGAAAGTAGTAGTTTTATTTTTTTAGTTGGGGAAGGTACCCATTGTGTGCTTTTTTTCATATACTGGTGTTTTTTTAAAAAAAAAATTTCATTTAAACATTTACCATGTTTTTCTGCATCCTATGTAATTACCTGATGTGGAGTCAGTGGGGTTCTGGTAAAAGGTTATTTTGTGTGGCACGATAGATTTTGTTTCTTTTGGGTAGGCATGGTGGCTGATGTGGCAAATCCTGACCATTCTCTGAAATGAGACCCTACATGACTGTGTATGGTCAGCTTGTTGAGCTCACATCTGTGTCTATTTTATTGCTATTATATCTAATGAATAGCTGCCATTTGATATTTCATGTTTTGGAGAATAAAAGAGTCAAGTAAGAAACATGAAAACCTGTCTCCTATGTTGAGGATAGGCATCGGGCATAAATGTTCGGTTGGACAGGTTGAGGTGGTTAGACAGGTTGGGCTTCTTTGATTGTGTCATCTCAGCTACCTCATGAAAATTTCCTCCCTCGGCAGGAGAGAGTTTTATTTTACAAAATACGGAGTACCCATCTGTTACAAAGTTATTACAGATTTTACAGTGTATGAACCTTTTGCTGGACTTACTAAAATTATGTTTCCAAATGTTCTCAGGCTAAGCTAACAACCACTGATGATTCAACATGGAAAGAAAGGGAAGCTGCCGTTTTAGCTCTTGGTGCAATAGCTGAGGGCTGTATTACTGGTCTGTACCCTCATTTGCCTGAGGTAATACCATAGTGTCCTCCCTCCACCTGTCCTCATTTTTTTGTTACTTTATTTTTTAAGTGAAAGGGCTACTGAATAGTGAATACTTGTATATAAAGTGAAGGAAAAGGGAAAGGTGCTTAGTACTAAAAGAAAACATGTATCTCCTCATAATAAACCTGCGATTTGTGAAGAAAATTCCTGAGGGGCAAAAGAAATAAAATAAAATTCAGCCACACCTGATTAGAATAAATGAGTTCTAAAGCGGGTGAATAAACATTATGGAAGTTGGTGCTCTCATTATGTTTATTTGTGGTTCTTTTTAGTTTGTTCCCATAATTGGATCAGATAGGCAGCTTCTTAGTTTTTACTTGGTGGTGCTGGGGGGGGGGGGGGAGAAGAAAATCATGCATTTGGCATTCCTGTAATCTAATCTTCTTGATATTTCGTTTTTTTTTTATAAATAAAATAGCAAATATTCATCACAAATGCTTGCCATTGGGAAAATTTTTGATATCCCGATATGCTTATTTGAATGATCATGTTTTTTCGCCTGAAGTTATACTATACCTGGTGCCTGCAAAGGATTATACCTTAATTAAAGTTTGGTTGTCTTGTATTTTTCCCTTTCCATATTTTACTTCTTTAGAGGAAATCTGTGGTTGGAAAGCATAGGGTCTACTCTTATGTTCTTTCCCTTCACTTTTCCCTCCTCCTGCCAGTTTTAGCAGATAGTTATGTTGTAAAGTGTGTCAAGAGGCATTGTTTCTACCACTGATCATCATGCTGATTCAGAATGTTGGACTAATGGAAGGTAAGTGAATATTTTTATGTGCAGATGGTGGCATTCCTCATCCCTCTTTTAGATGACAAATTTCCTCTCATACGCAGTATCACTTGTTGGACACTTTCTCGTTATAGCAGATTTGTTGTTCAGGTATGTTCGAGTAATTTTTTATAGGCTACTACGCCTAGTGGCACAAATTTCTGTTTCTTTTCGTGTTCGTATTCATGATTTAGATGTATTCATATGCTAATATAATGTGTGTGCTGGTTAAAATGGACTTGTGAATTTAGTATTCTGTCCTGATTCCTGATTGCATATTTGATTTCAGTTGACAGAAGTAATGATTTGAATATAATTAATCCAACATTCAGTTTGACTTCAAATAAAAAGAACTAATAATGGCATGAAAGGGTTATTTTTTAACAAACAAATAACAAATTTGTTTGTAACACATCATTACCTACATAGTGGTACATAGTGATACGTAGAGGGCAATTGGCTATGCATGGCTTTCTGTGCACTATCAAGATTGGTCAAAATTTCTGTGGTCAAACTCATTGATTGTTGCAAGAGGTGGTGGAGTATTTCTCGTTGAAAACTGGGCAATATATAGTCCTCAAGACTCAAGAGGTGCTTTGTCAATGTTATCACAATTTATGATTTGAAATGACAGAATCAGTACGTGATGCATACTTCACAGCAAAAAATGGTTTTTGCTTTAGTGTTTTCAAAGCTGATGCTTTCTCATTTCTACATTTTGTTTGCTAGTTAGAAAATATTTTATTCATAAAAAATTTAGAAGATATAATTAAGAGGTGGTTGGTTCCAAACAGGGTTAGGAGGTGTACTGACGAAAGAAAGGGCCGGTAAATGTTACACTTCCAGACAAAACTGATGCTAACACTCAAGCCCCAAAACGTTATACTGACATTAGCTGCCTGTCTGAAAATAAACATTTGATCCACCGAGTGGAGAAGTGGACAGTTTCACCGAAAAACCAATTTCACTTCACCGAAGGAAAGAGCTTTTTTCCCCCAGCTCATCCTTGTTTTCTCCTGGTCTAATTTTCGACCCATCCTCCTCCTTGGAGGGTCTTTTGCACCTAATATTCCCCTCTTTCCAAACCCCTTAGTGAAATATTTCTGGTGGCTCTCATGTCTATTGTCCTAGGCCATTCCTATGTCATACCTTTTGAGAACCTTTGTACTGTTATATCATAACCCTCTTCTCCATGTGTACTTCTTGGCAACTGCTCCTCTTTTCTTCAACCTCATTAATAGGTCTTGCATCTTGATGAAATCTTTATTGTTATTTCATATTAGGGAAACAAAACAAAGCTTTAGAAATTTGGTGTTCCCTTTCCTTTTGTCTGTGATTCTTTTATCCTATCTTTAATTGCTACTTCCAAAACATCACTATTGATAAGCTTGTTAGTCTCTCTTGATTTTTATCGCAAGTGCTTCTTGTGTTCAGGTGTGCTATGTTATCTAGTGAAATAATGCCGCTTCACCATTAAGAATGATATTGTCTGGACCAGGAAAACATATACTGTTTATTTTCCATTTGAATGCATTTTGTTGCAGTTTGTGGATGATCTTTAAACATTTTGTACTCATTTCCGGAATCTAACGCTTTTGTGTAACTCTTTTGTTGTCCTTGTTCAGAGCATTGGTCACCAAAAGGTCGTGAACAATTTGAAAAAGTTCTTTTGGGTCTTCTACAAAGAGTATTAGACACTAACAAACGGGTGCAAGAGGCTGCTTGTTCAGCCTTTGCAACACTTGAAGAGGTTCCTTCTCTAATAATGGTTCTATTATTGCATTTCTTCTAAGTACTTCAATGTTTTAATCCTATTGTTTCTTAAATCACAGGAGGCTGCGGAAGAGTTGTCGCCACTCTTGGAGATTATTCTGCAACACCTCTTGTGTGCTTTTGGGAAATACCAGGTTCTTTCTTTGCTTTTTTGATCTATTGATATCTGTATGTTTTTATTTATTGATGTTCAAAATACAGCAGTAACTACTTTCGTTGAACCCTAGTATATTTTATTTCTTATATGGAGAAATATGTCCTTGAGTTATATCTGTTTTTGTATGCCATTTAATTGTTTTCAGAAAAAGAACCTGCGGATTGTTTATGATGCTATTGGTACTCTAGCAGACGCAGTTGGAGGGGAACTAAATCAGGTGCAGTTTCTGTTATGTACACAAAAAGGCTTATTGATTCGTTTAATGTGGATGCTGGACTTGAGCCAATGGCTTGATGATTTGATTTTTGCATTCAATTGAAACTTGATACTTGCATTCTGATTCTCTATCTTAATCAATGACAGCCCAGATATCTTGATATCTTGATGCCTCCATTAATCTCGAAGTGGCAGCAACTTTTAAATTCAGACAAGGACCTTTTTCCATTGCTCGAGTGTTTCACATCCATAGCACAGGTATATGTTTTATTTGGTCTTTGTTTGGCCTAGGTTATCTTACTCATGGGACCACAACAATTCTTTTCTGTTTTTATTTAGGTCAGTAACATGGACAAGCTTTACTAATAGAAGAAAGCAAATGACAGACATTGAGAGGCTCTGGGCCCAAACACACTGTGGGTTAAAAGGGGGAAAAAGGCTTCAAGTATACTATAGGCCTAGTCATTCCTCTATGGGCCAAACCATCAGCTTCATAGTTTATTAAATCAGATGGGAACTGAACCATCAATTGGCCTAGTTCTTGTTTGATCTTGCTAAAAATGGAGTAACCAAGGGAATGTGTGGTAATGTTTATACATCTATAGGTAGAACAAAGAGGAGAGAGCTGGAGAAAAGGGGGGGGGGCGTGCTACTTTTTCTGCGGGCAGACTGGAAAATGTGTGGTTAATGAATCTAGCCAATGTGCAGAAATTCTGCAGCCAACCAAAAAAAAGGCACAGTTGTAGGGATTTTAATCCTCTCCAATTCCCTAAACTGTGCAGTGTGGCAGTTCGGGGTGGAGATTTCGACACATGGCAGCTCGGACATCCAACGGTCCGAGTTCATTGACTTCCATTTTTTTTCTCTGTTGCGCTCGGCACCATTGGATGTCCGAGCTGCCACGTGTCGGCATCTCCACCCTGAACTGCTGCACTGCACAGTTTTAGGGAATTGGAGAGGATTATTTTCCCCAGTTGTAGAGTATCTTGAGCGTATAGTTTGCAGAGCAGAAAATTGAAATAAATGCTGAAAACTGAACTATCGGTTGATATGAAAAGAGCACAGAAAGTAAGTAACTGTGAGCAGAACCTGAATGATTGAAACTAGAAGATCACTGAAGAGAGAACTCTTTAGCATGAACAGTATCTAGGATTAAAACCATGGTAATTAACTGATATTTATCAAACTTCTATGCTTATTTTTTATCAGCATCCACTTTGCAGCTATACACTTTAATGCAGCTGATTATTTTCTTTATTTAGACTATGTTAGTCAGATGTACTGAATCATATAATGAGATGTACTGGATCATACAAGTGTTAAGTAGAGGCATACTTGGCAGTTAAATGATCCAGTACATCTCATGATATGATTCACTACATCTCACTGACAAACGGTTTCCTTTTGAAGGTAGATATAATCTATTGATTTGGTTCATCTTTTTTTTCTTTTCATGCATAATATTATACAGATGATCTGAATCTTAAATCTCACAACACCACGGACAGTAAGCCCGCAAGGACAGGAATTGTGGAAAGTCTTAAACTTCTCGGATGAAAAAAAGGGAATCCCAGAAAATTTTCTGGAAACCTTGATAAATTGTGGTTATTAGACCTAGTGTCAGGAGCCAAGGCTGTTGATCCTGATCATAGATCACATTTCTGTGCTTAGATTGTTGTATCAGAGCCTTTTATGTTCATGTAAGGTCAAGAATTTAGAACTTGGTATCTCAGGTTGGTTTGGATACCCTGGGTACATTCTGGATTGGCTGATCTGGCCTGATCCTGGCTGATATTTGAAAGGAGATTGGTGAGGTCCAAAAACAAAATTCCAAAATAGTGGTGTCGGGCTTTTGGCAAGGGTTTATGACCTATAAGAGTGCCAGATTTTATTGCCGCAGGAACTGAAAAGAAAAGAAAATATAATCCTATTTTAATGAAATTCATGGCAGCACACAATTTAATACTCTGGATTACTAGCCACAATTTGATTCTTCCATCCTACTGCTACTTGTCTGTTCATTTTGTTTTTTTAATTTCTATTGTTTCCCTTTCAGTTTATCTGTAGACTGTTGCTTCTTAGATGAACTTTACATCTAAGGAGATTGATTTTACCAGATGAATGATTGTTGTATTTCCCATTTCAGGCATTAGGTCCTGGATTTTCTCAATTTGCTGAACCTGTATTTCAGAGGTGCATAAACCTCATCCAGACCCAACAATTGGCTAAGGTTGCTACTTATATGATATTTTCATGATTTTGATTTCATTTTTGGCTTCCTTGATAGTTTATCATCATCTCTGGATGATTGTTTTAGGATTTAAGCTTGTGCTTTGCATTGAATTATAATTGCCTTGACAATTTGGTAGTTTGTACTTCTACTCACAATTATGTTTCCTTTACCTATCAAATGTCAATGTTGATCTATATCTATGCATTCTTATTGGTTTAAACCTAAACATTTAGTTGTCTAACAAGTTTCTTAATCTCAGGTAAGAATATGCAGCTCATGATACCGTAATTAACTTTGCGAACTAAATATTTGACCCTAGCAACATGAGATTTGTATTTTAAACTTTGTGATTACTTAACTACCTGCTCAGAAATAGTGTGAGCTTCCTTTGTCAGGTTTCATTTTTGATTCTTTAAGCGCAAATTCTGCGTATGAATTGTCATGTTTGTTTGCTCAGCCGCTAGAACTTATTATACCTGTAGGGAAGCTATAGCATTTCATCCAATCTGTCTGAGCAAATTGTGATGGTTATCATATTTGTAAAGGTCTATTACAGTTAGTTCCAACTATCCAAAGATTGGAATTGGAACCCGGATTGTTCCAGACAATATTGATCTAGATAAGTATGAATTGGATGGTCCAAACAAAAGAAGTTTATGATGTATATATGATAGAGGGGATAGCCTAATCCAATGCTGATCCTAAAACCACTGTTCGCACCAGGGATGATAGCCTCTTGTGCATTAATTTTATTACTAAAATTTCACATCATTCCAGTTAGTCTTTCATAATGCATAGATAGTGTTATTATAGTTGCAGCAGGGAGTTTTGGGTCGGTCAGATTCTCTGTTTTACCATTATTTGAAGTAGTGAAGTTGGTTTTGAATGGCTGGTTTTGGGATGTATGGGCTATGATTTTGAAAAAGAAACGCCTAGTTTTACAAGGGTGCTTCTAGAGTTTTGACTCTAGGCGGAGGAGTTGTATGCAAGGAAGGTGGGAATTAAGGCCTCACCCAAGCAAGGATGAGGGGCTTCTGTAATTTCAGCATAATGTTTTTATTTGCCCCTTTTATGGTCTTGCACTGACCCTGCCCATTCTGGTGTTGGTTGGATATATATTTTAGTTTGCTGGACTGTGACTGATGTTTTCCAATGTAGTACAGAAAGAATTAGTAAATAGTAAATAGTAAATAGTAAATGGCATATTAATACTTCGTGAGAGAATTTTATTAATGTATCCAGGTATCCATGTTTTAAACCATCTAAAAGAATGGTAATTATAAGGAGGTGAAGATGATTCTTGGATTTGGTGGTGGGACTTCAAATGGAAAATGTAAAAGTGTGTAGAAGTGGCTCTTTGGGCAAGATACTGGGCTGATCGGGTCCACCTAGAATGGAGGCCTTTAAATTGCAGATAGTCTTGAATGTTGAACATTTACATGGTAATTCAAATTGATTATTATATATTTGACATGAAGGAGAAAGAGACCTCAAGTCACTTGCTTTACATTTGGAGTTATCATAAAAGTTGCATGTTTTACAGTTTCTTTTTACCCCCACCTCAAAAAGAAGTTCGCACTTGCTAGATGTTTCAGCAAACCAGGAAGAGAAGAGAGGAAGAAGAAGAAAGAGAAGAAGAGGAAGAAGAAAGGTTGTTCACGAAAGGATGATTGGGCAATAATTGATTGCCTCTTGCCTATATTCACGTTAGATAAAAAGAGAAGTAAAATTACATCACTACCCTTCATTAATACCCAATACAAATATGTGCTTATTTCATATTCTATTTCCTATTCTACCCTTACATTATGCACTCTAGCATTCCCCCTCAAGCTGGGGAATAAATGTCATACATGCCTAGCTTGCTCAAGAGGGAATGGATCTGCAATGAATTAAATTCCTTTGGTGAACACATCAGCTAATTGATTTCCTGTTTTCACAAAGGGAGTACGAATGTAAGCGGAGTCAATCTTTTCTTTGATGAAGTGTAGATCAACTTTGACATCCTTTGTATGATTATGTTGCACCAGGTTATGAGCTATGCTAATGGCAGCCTTGTTGTCTTAGTACGACCGCATGGGGCCATCAGCCTCAAACTCCATCTCTTGGACTAGTTTCTTCAACCATAGGAGTTCACAGACTCCATGTGCCATGGCTTTAAATTCTGCCTCTGCACTTGATATACCCACAACAGTTTGCTTCTTACTTCTTCAGGTAACCAAGTTCCCACCTATGAAGGTGCAATTTATTGATGTAGACCTTCTATTTGTAATAGAGCATCCCCAATCGGCATCATGTACCCCGCAATTTTCATATGGTCATGTTTAGATTAACAACAGTCCTTTTCCTAGATTGGACTTCTCATACTTGAGAATATGATACATAACATCTAAATTCCCACTATTAGGCGCATGCATGAACTGACCACTAACCCAACAGCATAAGCGATGTTTGGACGTATTAAGGGAGGGATAGATCAACTTCCCCACTAATCCTTGATACTTCCCGACATCAATTAGGAGATGTCCACCACCATCACCCAGTTTATAATTCTGATCAGTAGGTCTTGGCAGGCTTACAACCCAGCATCCCTGTCTCCTTCTTAAGGTTCAACACAAACTTTCTTTGCATATGCTTATGCCCTTTTTTGACCTTGGCACTTCAATTCCCAAGAAATATTTCAAGGGACCAAGGTCTATAATCTCAAATTGTTGAGCTAAGTAGGATTTTAGCCTCCTTATTTCCTCTCAGACATTCCGTGTTACTATAATATCACCCACATAGAGAATTAAGGCTGTAATATTACCGTCACTTTGACAGATAAACAATGCATGATCAGCCTGACTCTGGGTGTATCCATTCTTCAGAATAGCTTGTCTAAACAACTCAAACCAAGATTTTGGAGACTGTTGAAGACCGTAAAGAGCTTTCTTAAGGCGACATTCTTTACCTTCAGCTGTAGGACACTTGAGGCTAGGAGGAACTTGCATATGCACTTCCTTCACCAATTCCCCATAGAGAAATGCACTTTTCACATCCAACTGATACAGTGGCTAATCTCGGTTGTCAGCCATTGATAAAAGGACTTTTATCGAATTGTGCTTAGCCATTGGAGCAAATGTCTCCTGATAATCAATTGCATACATTTGACTATATCCCTTGGCTACCAACTTAGTCTTATATCTTTCAATGGTTCCATTTGATCGATACTTGATTGAGTAGATCCATCTGCAACCTACTGGCACTCTTCCTTCTGGAAGATCAACAAGATCCCAAGTACAATTCTTCTCAAGGGCCATCTCCTCACACATTGCTTCCTTCCACTTGGGACTAGTCATGGCCTCACTGACGTTCTTGTTCACCTATAAAGTGACATTGTCCACCTAATAAAAGAAAGAGCTTGTTGTCTAGATCTTCAACTTTATATCTTGTGCACTATGAAGACTATGGCATCCATTGCAAACAGAATGGGAAAAAAAATCAAGAGACTTATTGTGGGAACAGAAAAGTATAGGGGTTTAATTTTTGTATATGATGATTCTTTTGTGGGATTAGTCATGCTTCAAAATACGAGTCCATAGGCAGGGTCAGAAAGGGTTTAGCTAATGGAGATATTGTCTCTCGTGTTGTTGGGGATATCAACCTTCACAATTGGTGGGGAGGCTTGAAAAGTAAAATTTTAGGTTGGCTCAGAGAAAAGATTGTTTCCCACTGCTGGTTGGAGATCCTAATGCGGTACTATGTTTCTCCTTTGGTTCTTGCCATATAGGGGGTAGAGTAGGTCCTAGATTGTCCTAGTGAAGGAGGAGGTTAGTGGCCTTTTCCCATTTCAGGTGGGTAGTTTTGTTTGGGTGGTCGTTCCTGTTTGCCTTCCTTCTTGTTGGGTGTCCCTTTGGTTTAGGCCTTCATATTTGTTTCTCCTCATTTCCCCTTATTTGGCTTGTAAATAATTCCTTTTCATTTGCTAGAAAAAAATAATATAAAATAAATAGTATAAAATTTAAGTTGTTTGAGGCCTTTATTGTCCCTATCGTATTGGTAACTGGCATTGTGGTTGCTGTTGGCTTTGTTAAATTTACTTAGAATCTCATTACATCTTAGGATATATTTTTCTGGTTGTGCTACACAGGTTATGTTGGTTTAGAATGTTTACCTCCTATATGTGATAACTTGAGGGGGTGAGAAAATAATTTTTTATTCCTTTGACTCTAATAATTGATTCTGTGCAGGTTGATCCCGTGTCAGCTGGTGGTCAATATGACAAGGAGTTCATTGTCTGCTCTTTGGACCTGCTCGCAGGACTTTCTGAGGCTCTTGGTAGTGGGATTGAGAGTTTGGTACTCCCTTTTTTCATTATTTTATTAATCTGGATTGTTCATATGTATCTGTTTTTTATTAACTTGTATCTTTTGTTGGTCATGTATACTGTTGTGAATACCTTTGTGAACCTGGGGGTTTATTTTGTTGAAGCTTTATTTTGGTGAAGTAAGTAAATGATGGGAGTGGAAATATAAATGCAAATATATTGCACAGATTCTCCTTTTGTAGTTATATTTTACTTTCTTGTATTGTAATCTCTGATTTTCCCCACTTTGAATTGTGAACTATTGAAACTGATCCAATTTTCTGAGTTGCTTTGTCATTGTTTGATTTCTTCAGTTGATGATGGTTAGGAAAGTTTTGGAAAGGAAACAATTAGGAAGTTTACTTTCTATAATTTGCTCATATATCTTTGAATTCTTCACTTCATTTTTTCCTTTTTTTGTTGGTTTTTTTTTTTGGGGGTGGGGGGTGGCTGGGATTGATTGAGATCTATGATCATTTTTGTTAATTGTTCTTTTCGCACTTTATTCTCTCTCAACAAAAGTGTTTCCCTTCTTATGGAAATTGTTTTGTAGGTTGCAAACAGCAATTTGAGGGATCTACTTCTACAATGTTGCATGGATGATGTTCTTGATGTCCGACAGAGTGCCCTTGCTCTTCTAGGGGACCTTGCAAGAGTTAGTTGTAACATTTATTATTTGAGGCTTATAAAGTTTTTTCGATTTAAGAAGTTTTATATTCTTATTAATGTTGAACATGATCTGTGCTTTTTGATGATTTATTCCAGGTTTGTCCTGTACATTTGCAACCTCGATTGTCAGAATTTCTCAACGTTGCAGTGAAGCAACTGGTATGCAGAATTTATTATGATGTTTCCAAACCTTATTGTTGGTTGCCTGACATAATATGTGCTTTGTGCAGAATACTCCTGAGCTGAAAGAGACAGTTTCAGTGGCAAATAATGCATGCTGGGCAATTGGAGAATTAGCAGTTAAGGTAGGTTCATGCTTCGATGCTGCCATCAAACAAAGCTATAGTTAACTGTTTCTCAGTGCTGTGACTGCTGTATAGCAAGTTGACAATAGAAATAAAAAGGAGCTAAAAGTTATGACCGAAACTTGTGTAAAGGATATTACAATAAATGAAATGAAATTTCGTTCTTCATGTTAAGAAACAGAATTAGTCACACTATGAGGCTGCAGGAAATATTTCAGGCTCCCATTTCTTCCTCAAAAGTAGGCTCACTTGTATATATTGGCAATATTGGTCCAAAAGTATATTAAATAAGCTGTTAAATGTATCCACTTATTCTTTCCAAATTTTTTAAGCAGAAGACAACTTTGTATTAATATTCTTAAGCAAAGTACTAGAGAAGTAACACTTTCCTAGGAAAAACTTTATGTCCAGATTCCAGAACAGATTCTTCAACATAAGATTTATTTCCTAGAAGATGTTTTTATAGGCGTATATTCCTAGACCCATCACACTTTCTGAGGAAGAATTATTGATGCAGATAAGTCACCTAAAGGGCTCTTTTTATTAAAACTAAGCTTTGGGTTGGGTTGTGTAGGTGTTGGGCTTTTGATCCCATGGGTTTAATTTGTAATTGGCCAATTTAATAATCCTAAAATATGGGTAGAAAGTAGGAAAAACGGTATTTACTTCAGTAGTTTAGTTAAAGTCCTATTTTGAGTATGTTTCCTTTATTATTTCATTTTCCTAGTCAATTTAGGTTACCTTATTTGTTAACAAGGTTTTAGGTCTCGGTTTCGCTAGTGGCTTCACCAGGCCACGAAACCGAGATCTCGGCGTGATCATGTATTTTTTTTTTCTGAACTCAATGGTAGGATTCGGTAGCCATATGGCCAAGATAGGGGCTGAAACTTGACATTCTCCCTATTTTAGGCCTTCTAAACACAGTGGAACCATTAGTTTTTACAAATTCAAACCCAAAATGGTACTTTAATTACAAACCATAAGTTGGTAGTCTACAACGTGCGTGAGGTCTACCTTAGGCTATTCCACACAATATTTAGACTCATATGACTAAAGTAGAAGACTAGAAGTGCAAAACAACTTAAATAAGCATTTGGAACTAAAATACATCAAACCATAAACCATTTAAACCATTACATACTACATAGTGATGGACTGATTGTTCGACTGTTTGTTCATAATTGTTAGAAACTTGGAAAGAGACATAGTCACATAGATTAACTAAGTACATGGTAGTACTGAAACGAGTGTCGGGCCGGATCATCATAATGACCACGTAGTTGTTGGTGTTGTCGAATCAAGCTCTGCTCTGATTGCATCACAAAGGCTGGCCATGACATATGTTGTTGGAAGTAACGCTCAAAGTCGTGCACAACAACCCTATAAACCGAGTCATCAGCGTACTGGAGGTACCCTAACCTAGGGTATATATCTCCGAAACGTAAGGAACTCGATGGAGAGCCACCGCTACTAGATGGTGCCTGTGGAACCAGAACCGGCACAGACATTTATGGTTGGGGAACTGGGACCCCAAAGATGCTTTCCACAAAACCTGACTCAGTGTGTGAGTATGACTGACCCTCATACTCATAGGCAGAGGGTAACGATGATGAAGAGCCAGCCTATCCAAAGCCCCCAAACTAACCATACCCAGTATAGTGACTATACTTGGAACCAGTGCTCCCCGTGCCATATATGGATGATGGTGTATGCCAATGCTCCCCATGATGAATACCACTCTCCATACTCATGCCTCCAATACTGTCAGTCAAGCTCCTGATCGTGTCATCCATGCTATCTTGCTGCTCCCCAACTGGTTGTTTGAATCGGTGATGTGAGCCTCTCGGCCCTCTCCTGTAGACAATTCCACTATGGTCCTCATCCTGTGTGGCATGAGTGAATTGAGTTTCTCCTGTGAAGCGCACTGGCTCAGGCTCACGCTCCGGCTCTAACTCCTGGTAGTGATACCTCTTGTGCATACCTGCATCACCCGCATCATCCGCATCACCCCATCATCCCCATCATCCCCATCACCGTCATCAGTATCATCACCATCACCACCATCCCCATTACCATCACCACCATCATCGTCAACCCCACCAGCCTGAGACTCGAAAGGTATGGGTGGCTGTGAATGCACACGACCCTCGCGAGATAACATATACTCGTCCATGTCAGTATTCATCCGAGAAGCTAACTCCGGGTTGGGCCTACCCCCAACCTGATCCATAACTGGCTCTCCTCGATCCCTTACCCACGGTGTCCAACATATATTTGATTAAGTTCCAAACAATGAGTATAAATCATATTTTTTTTCAATTTTTTTACAAGAAAATCATTTGTTTTTACAGAAAAATAAATAAATAATGAGTAAATTACTCCCCCCTCCCCTTGATTATGCTCGAATGACAAATCACACCCCTGGGTATTGAGTAATAACTCTCCCCTCCCCTGCATTCACAAGATTCTATCAACCGTACCCATTGCGTTAAATATGGCTGTTAAGTGATGGGAAAAGACTCTATTACCCTTTCACAATTTGTCTTAAAACATTAAACTTCTCTCTCCTTGCTCTATCGTCTCCAACCTTTGGAAAAGAGAAAGTGAAGATGAGGAGCTGAAACAGCCATTGCCGCTTCAAGAACCTGCAACTCATCTCTCTCTGCAACTGCTTGGACGTGCATCTTCACTTGGTTAGTAAAGTGATATATAGAACCTGATTATACAACAAGAGAAGAGCTGAAGAGAGTTTAAACTGTGAAGGGGGATTTTTTTTATATATAGAGAGGGAGAAAGACGTCAGGTGCTGGCAAAGGGTGTGAGTTACAGTGGTAAGATTACACACAGTTCAAATTACTAGCAAATAGGATTCCTTTGATTGAAACCAGCTTACCAGTTTTGCCCCAGTTTTGGGCTTTTGACAGAGATTTGTGAATGGCAACAGCTACTACAGAAAATGAAGGAGATGAAGTGGAAACTGGAAAATATGTTGTCATCTTAATGGGTTAATGGTGGGTTTAGTCTCCATTTTTTTGGGAATTGGGTTAATTTGGTAGTCTTAGCCATGCAATGTCGTCATGGATGTCCATCTCGAGTCCATTTGTTTCCTTCTTCAGATGTCATTTGTTAAGGAAATTAAGGAGTGGTCTTTGTTTGCGGCAGATGGAGAATTTAAAAAACCGGACTGGACCAAAGATAAACAGAACAGAAGATTAGGTCCAAACCAGTATATATTAAAGCTCCTCTGTTTGCCACAGAGAGAGAGAGAGAGAGAGAGAGAGAGAGAGAGAGAGAGAGAGAGAGAGAGAGAGAGATTCTGACTGTTAAGGGGAAATGGGGGAGGTGACTTGTGTGTTAAAAGAAGTAAAATCAAAATCAGAGCGTTCCATATTATGTGTTTCTCCCTTCGAAAGCCGATTTCTATCTTGGGACTGTTCACCATCAGCACACCAGCTGAACAGTTCCATTACAGCTAATAATGCCCAGACGGGGAAGGCGGCGATTGTGGCCACCATACAAGGCTGCCTCGACCTGGAGATCGTGGTCGACGATGAAGAACAAGAAAGGATGAGCCAGAACAACCAGAAGCATAAGCTGAATCGTCCCACACCTGGTGGAAGCAGTAGCCTAGAAGCTTCTTTCCCCATTACGGAGTCCAGATAGGTGCCGAGGGTTCGAACGATAGGAAGAAGAAGAGAGAAGTTTTCTTCTTCATTTTATCTCTTGTTATTAGGGTGGGTATTATTGGAATATCACAAATATAAGGACAGTTTGGTGCGGCATCTTGAATGCATTAAATCGGTGCTTCAATCTTCTTATATCTATTAGTGCGGCATCTTTGCCCTTCCCAAAGCCACCATCAAAGCTATGGAAGCCCTTTTCTGTGCTTTGCTCTGGAAAGGAAAAGAATCCCACAGATTCCTCTACCCTCTCAGCTGGAAATCCATCTGCCTCCCAAAATCCGAAGGAGGTCTGGGCATCCGCCGTATCCGTGATTCCAATACCGCGGGTATTTTGAAGCTTATTTGGAAAATCTCCTCTAAGCATGACTCCATTTGGGTCCATTGGGTCTACTCCCACTTCCTCAGGAATGACTCCATTTGGACTGTATCCGTCCCTGCGGATTCTTCTTGGATCTGGCGCAAGATCCTTCTTCTTCGCCCCCTGGCCCTTAGAGCCATTTCCTCTTCCATCTTGGATGGATCCTCCACCTCCCTCTGGCTTGACCCCTGGCATCCTTTTGGTGTCCTCTACAGCTTCTTTGGAGCCAGAACAATTTATTCCTCCGGCATTCCAAAGTTTGCTCCCCTCTCCTCCATCATTTTTCAGGGTTCCTGGTCCCCCCCCTCCCCTACCCCCCTCGCCCTCTCCTTGATCTGGAATTCCCTCCCCACCCTCCCTCCCTCCCCCCATGCTCACGCGGACAAGGTTATTTGGCTCCCCTCTACTAATGGCCTTTTCAGCTTTAGATCCGCCTGGAATCTAGTCAGAACCCAAGCCCCTACTGTCCTATGGCATAAGTTAGTTTGGTTCAAAGGCCACATCCCTCGACATAGCTTCCTTGCTTGGAGAACCCTTAACCTTTGCCTCCCTACCCAAGCCTTCCTCTCCCACCGCAGAATCCACGTCTCCACATCTTGCATCTTCTGTTGGAATGGTTTAGAAGACATTGCCCACCTTTTTTTTGCTTGCCCCTTTACTTCTACCATTTGGAAAAAAGCCCTTTTGTTTATCTGGCCTCGCGGTAGGAGACATCTCCCTTTCGCTCGAGAGTGGCTTTGGCTGGTCATGACTTACCCTGGATGCTCGATCTGTGACACTATTGGCAAGCTTGTGTTTTGCGCTTCTCTTTACCACATTTGGATGGAGATGGACCTCCAAATCTCGCACTTTTGACTTGATTTGGAAAGCCATCTTCTGGGATGTCTCCACTAAGCTTACTTTTCTTCCTACCAAGGCTGTTTTGGACTCCCCAAGGAACAGGCATATTGTTGTGTCCTGGGGTTTAGATAGTGCTCTTTTAAGATCCCTCTCCTCCACTTAGTTGGGCCTGGGATCTGCTCTCCCCCCCCCCCTCGTGTTCCCCTTTTTGTACTTCCCCCCCCCCCCCCCCAATTTTTTCGGTCCTCTTCTCCTTTTCGCCCCCCTTGGTAATGTAGTCCTAGGTAGGACAAGTCCCACTAGGAACCAGGGGAATAGGGTTAAGTAATAGGATTGGCCGAATGGGACAGATTTGGCTAATTAGGTCAAAATTTAGGGTTAGGGTTAGGGTTTGGAGCTAGGGTTTTATTTGGTAAAGATGTGCAGGTTTTTCGGAGTCTAGTGGTGTAGGTTTGGATGGATTTGGATAAGGTTGGAAATCTAGGGTTTCGGGTTAGAGGCCTTGTGAAAATGGACTGTTTGCAAGATCTAGGGTTTAGGGATAGATTTTGGGAAAGGGGTTTATAGGGTTTTACTATGCAGGTTTAGGGGACCTTAATAACGTAAAAACGTTAGGGTTTGAAGGGGTTTTAAAATTCTGCAGTTGGGGGCAGAATTGAGTTGTAGGTTTTAGGGTTTAATGGAGTGAGGGAATGGAGGGGTTAGAGTGAATACTAAAGGCTAGGGTTAAGGTCGAGTGTGGGGAGTGGGAATGTGGGCTGGAAGTAGGGTTTGAGGGTGAAGGCTAAATCTGGAATTATAAGGGAGTCCTAGTTGAGGAAGGAGTTGCAGGTTTAATGGAGAATTAGGGTTTGATGGAAGGAGGGGTGTGTGGATTAGGTTAGAGGAAGAAGGGAATAACTAAATTAACAAACAACTCACCGGATCTGCAAATCTGCAGTTGCAGCAAGTTGAGGAAGCTTGATTGACGAAGAAGAAGGACCTCCCGATCTACAAGATGCAAGGAGTCGATTGGAGATCCACCAATCCCTTTACCTTGATATTACTCACAAGGCAACCTTGATATTACTCACAAGGCACACTCACGATGGAGCAAAGGCAGCAACAAAGGCAGCAAGCATAAAGCTGAGTTTTTATTAATCAAATTCGTGTTCCATACATGGCCCCTTTAGAACCTTATATAAAAGACTCAAAATTAGACTCAGACACTAAAAAAGAATGGCCTAACCCAATCCTTAACCTATTAGCTAACTTAAACTGACTAGGAAACTGAAATAGATTCAAAATAGAGTCCTAATGACTTAAAAACAACTCAAACTACTTAAAATAAAGAAGATTCCCTACTAGCCAATAGGATATAAGAACCTCTTAGCCAATAAGATCACTTCACTTAAATTAGACCAATTGAACCAATTGGATGCAACCAATTTAAACCGGTTCAATTAAAAACACAAAATAAAACTAAGTATTGGGCTAATCCCGTATGCAACCTATGTACCCCTAGTTTAGGCTCATTAAAGTGGCCTAATACATAGAAAACCCTTGGGAACAGAGGCCCAACATGTATATAACCCAACCCTAGGCCTATTTCTAAAGAAATAAGCTAATATCTATGATGAACCTGCATCACTTGGGCTTTGGTAATATAATTTTTTATTCACCCAAAAAAAAAAAAAGGACAGTTTGGGGTTTAAATGAATATATTTTGGGTGATGTCATCACTTAACAGCCATTTTTAACAAAATGGGTATGGTTGATAGAATCTTGTGAATGTAGGGGAGGGGAGAGTTATTACTCAATACCCAAGGGTGGGGTTTGTCATTCGAGCATAATCGAGGGAAGGGGGAGTAATTTACTCATACATAATTTAGAAATAGGAAAAAAAATTCGCCTTGATCATTCCATAGATCGGTGGACAATGTATAACATATAAAAAACTCATAGTAAACAAACAAGTTTAGATCATGTTTCTATGAAGAATATAGTTTTTGGGATGAATAATTACCTTAGGTTCTTAAGATGCAGCTTGGAGGAGATTAGCATCTTCAATCTTCAATGCACCAAGCTTTGATGAGGTGTTGGAGATGAGATTTGTCAAAAGAAATGAAAAAAACCCCCCAAAGATAGAGTTTTCCCCTTCACAGAGGCGAGACAGGCGAGAGCTAGAAGCAATTTCGTCGAGTTATGTGTTTTTTGAGGCTTAAATAAAGTCTGGTTCGACCGTGTCGAACCGAAACGAGACATAAGGTCGAGATCTCGGTCGAGATCATGCATTATTTCTGTATTGCAAGCAATCTCGTCTCGAGATGCTACGAAACCGAGATTTCAGTGAGATCTCGGCGATATCTCACTGAGATCTTGAACCATGTTAGTTAAGGATCTGGTTAGGCCTTTCCTTTTTAGTATCTAAGTTTATTTTTGAATCTTCTATATAAGTTTGTAAGGGAGGTCAGCATTGTACAATGTACACGAATTTGATTAATGAAATATTGGCTTGAGCCTTTGTGAAAATCCTGAGATAGTATAGGTGAGAGACCTAGGGTGAGATGCCCATTCCCTTCCATAGGTTCTACATTACAAACCCTAAAGCTGCCCAATCTATCTCAAGAGTTCTTCAAGTTGCTGGGATTTTTCTTCTGCAAATTTGCTCTCATTGATTTCTTGGAATTACATCATCATATCATTGCTGCCAAGGTCCATCATCATCAGCCAATCCATCAGGAACAACCCCACCGTCGAGTTTCAGAGAAATCTAGGGTTTCAAAACCCTAACAGGCTGATTGATCTCCTTTTCTCTCTGTTCTGATCATGTTCTTCTATTTGGGTTTTCATCCTACATCTACAAGGTTCATTCAACCCTATTTGCAGCTTCAACAGGTCATTGATTTGAAGTATTCTATTATTTACTTCTCTTGTTCACTTGTGGTTACCAATTTGAGACCCCATTGTTCTCTTTCTTGTTCACTGGAGGTTTTCTATTTGATACTGTCCGGGATAAGACTTGTTTTGGTTCTAGTCTTACATTAATTATTGACCAAATTTACCAGAACACTAAACCCATAGATATATGACAGATTCACTGAACTAACTGCATCTTTACCCTAGATTTTCATACCAACTGGTTATCAACTTCTTTAAACTTCTGAAACAACCAGGTGGTGGAAGGTGCCAACATGGCAGCTGTTAAGAGCCTTCTCTAGTTTTTGCCAGATCTTGTGTTTGAAGCCTATAGAGTTTCATCTTTTTATGGCTTAGTTAGAAAGCTCTTCATCCACCACTACATCTTCATTTGCTCAGTCAGGTTCTTCTGCCCTCCATGCATCTACTTCTCGTACCTCTCCTTCATGGGTCATCGATTCTGGTGCTACAGACCGCATGACTGGTATGCCCCATTGTTTTGATTCCTACTCAGTTTGTTCAGGTAGAGTTAAGGTTAGGATTGCTGATGGCTCCCTCTTATTTATTTCTGGAAAGGGTAGTGTTCATATTACACCCTCTATTTTTCTTGATTCTTTTCATGTCACATAGTTTGCAACTAAGCCATACTGGAAGGTGTTGTCGGATCACCTCCTTTTCATCATCTCTACATCCACCATTACATCTTCATTTGTTCAGTCAGGTGCTTCCGCCCTCCATGCATCTACTTCTCGTACCTCTCCTTGGGTCATTGATTCTGGTGCTACAGACCGCATGACTGGTATGTTCCATTGTTTTGTCTCCTGCTCAGTTGTCCAGGTAGAGATAAAGTTATGATTGCTGATGGCTCCCTCTCTATTTCTGGAAATGGTAGTGTTCATATTACACCCTCTAGATCACTTGATTCTGTTCATATCCCACAGTTTGCAACTAACCTTCTTTCCGTTAGTTATATAACCAAATCCTTGAATTCTTTTATCTTCTTATTGCTTGTTTCAAGAGTTGGTGACGAGGAAGATTATTGGTAGTGGATGGGAAGAGAAAGGACTGTGCCTGCACAACCTCAAGCCATCTGACAATAAATATACACTGTATTATGTTTTAATAATAGTAGTTAGAGTAGAAGTTTAATGGGGAGTGTGATGCTTAGGCATCAGCATTGGGACATCCGTTAATCGATGCATGGAGGTGTCATAAACTGGTGGGAAACCTATTCAGCCTCCCATTGTCCAAAATCACAAACTAGGTGATCACAGTGGTCATCTGTTAATAGATGCATGGAGGTATCATAAACTGGTGGGAAGGTTGATCTATCTTTCCCTCACTTGTCCAGACATTGCATATGTTGTTGGAGTGGTGATCTCGTTCATGTATGCTTAAAGGTCTGATCTTTTGAAAGCTGTATATCATATCCTTAAGTATTTGAAATCAAGCCCGGGAAAGGGATTATTTTATACTAAACATAATCACTTAAGGATTGAGGCCTGCACTGACGCAGACAGGGCGGAGTCTGTAATAGACAGGAGATCTAGATCAGGTTACTACAACTTTGTAGGTGGTGACTTGGTTACTTTTAGGAGAAAGAAATAGTCTATTATTGCCAGGTCTAGTGCAGACTGCAGAGCAGAGATTAGAGCAATGGTACACGGAGTTTGTGAACTTCATGGTTAAAATTGTTGGTTCAGGAATTGGGATTTGACATTGATGGATCCATAAGATTATATTGTGACAGCAAGTCTGCTATTAGCATAGCCCATAATCTTGTGCATCATGATTGCATGAAGCTCATTGAGATTGACCGACACTTCATAAAGTAGAAGATTGACTCTGGGAGTATGTGCACACTTTTTTGAAGACAAAAAATCAATTAGCTGATGTGTTAACAAAAGAAATCAATTCATCACTATTTCATAACCCTTTTTAAGCAAGCTAGGACTGTATGATATCTATTCCCTAGCCTGATGGGGAGTATTGGAATAAGAGTACTTTTGAAAATATGTGTATTGCTGTCCTATGGGGAATACTTATATAATTGGCACTGTATGTATTACTTTGGGAAACATGTGCTAGCTGAAGTGAGATCAATTACTCAATGAAGCCTGTTCTCCTGAACCATTCTCTCTTCTCCTTTCTTGCTGCCTCCACTTTTTCTACTGTTGTTTAGAATGATACATTGGTTATTTAAGGTAACAAAGAGTTTTTATCTGCATGATTCATCTAATGCTATAGGCTGTGTGTCATCAGTGTTCAATCAGTTGTGCTAGATACTCAGCCAACACGTTGAGTGTCTCGATCATGTGGCTCCAATGTCTTGCAACACACATGTTGAAAGCCTTCTGAGGCTGGGGCTAGAAACGTTTCTGTGTACATTTGGGATTTTCCCGTCCCTGAGTTTTTTTTTTTTATTTCTTTTGTTTTTGGTGTTTTCCTTGTTTGTATATCATCCCTTTCACTTTTGGTAATAAAATGTTGCTCATCTAAGAAATAAAAAATGAAAAAGGTGTGCGATAACAGACCTAGTGAATTGGATGATTCGAGTAACTACTGGAAAGACGGAATAGTCATCTGGCTTCATATCAATGGACTAAAGACCTTGGATTATGTAATTCTCAAAATGTATTTGCAATTTTAGCATAGTGTCTGTAGCTGTAATCATTTGTAGATCTTCTCACGTCCTTTTTGTCTACGCATAGAAATGGTAGTTTTTTAATTTCATGATTGAAACATGCGACTGTGGTTGGCCTCATCTCAGGTTCAGAAAGAAGTATCTCCCATTGTGATGACTGTCGTTTCATGCTTGGTCCCAATTCTCCAACATGCAGAGGTAACCTCCTGCATTAGTTAATCTAATTCTTGTTCCTTTCTTTTCTGGTTTTTTTTTTTTTTATTTTTTATTTTTAATTTTAATTTTTATCATTTATTCTTGATTCTGCTTAGGGGCTCAACAAGTCACTCATTGAAAATAGTGCTATCACTCTTGGAAGACTTGCCTGGGTTTGTCCAGAGCTTGTGTCACCCCATATGGAGCATTTTATGCAATCATGGTGTATTGCTTTATCCATGTAAGATTTCCTTTTTCCTCTTTCCATCACCAAAAAATGGGTTTCTAATGTCTTCAATGTTGAGATCTGAAGGAGTTCAGTTCGATGTTATAAATTACCACAGATGCAGAAAATTTATCACTTTACCAGCAGCTAGTGGTACAAGAGGTGCTTGGTTGAAAGATTGTCCTTACAATATGATTTATCCTACCTTTGAGATCTTTTGGCCAATGATCTACTGTTTTATTTCTTTTAGGTCTCGTTTGGTTGGCTGAGAGTTAGCAGGGTGGGAATGAACAGTGAAGGAAAGTCCAACAACATTCCTGGGGATTTGAAAAGTTGGGCTATTTGGATGCCTTGGGAGGGAAAGGCTAAAACAAAAAGATAATAATAAAAAAATCTTAAGAAAGTGAAGCTGCTGCTGCAAATCAGACCCCGGAAAATAATTTCTATTCAAAATCAGAGTGTTGCAACTCGGGCTCCCCTGAAACTCGGAAAAGCATGCGGCTAAAAGCACGAGCGAGAGAGAGAGAGAGAGTATGGCTTTTGTAACTGTAGAGCCCCCTTTTGTTCTGTTCTTTGTGGAGAAGACTATGGCATTTTTTAAAAAATTTTAAAGCAAATTAAGGGCACATTTGGAAAGTTGAAGAAAAAAGTTGGGGTATCTTTGTCCTATTAAATTTTATCCTGTCCCAAGGGTAAAGTCCAACCAAATAAGCCAAAGGAATGGGAAAATACTGCTTGTCTTCATTCCACTCTCTCTCTCTCTGTCTCTGTATTGGATAGGGTGGGGCCCACCATTGACTTGGACCCAATAATAAAAGAATAGAAATAAAATACTCCCCCTTTTTAATGCTTATAAGACTTGAACCTAGGACCTCTTAATAAATTAGTGTCTCTGCCACTAGGCTAGATGCTCATTTATTTACTAAATCCACAAAACCGAGAAGAAGTAGGAGAATTCATCAAACCAAGCCTCACGAAGCAGCAACAAATGTTATAGGCAAAGCTGCACCATCAGCAGCATATTTATCACTGGCAAATACAGATTTCATACCGCAAGAAGAGGACTTCAAAAAATTCCAGCCGCAGAGAAGAAAGTAAACTATATTTCAAGAGAAAATTAAGATCAGACTTAAACCAACTTTTGATCTTGCTGAAACTATGGTCGAAGGTCAGAATAACCATGTAGAATGGCTCTGTAAAACTATAGCATGATCTGATGTATAAATCTTCAGATATGGGCAAGTCACAGAAACAGCAGGTTAAAGAAACTTACATGGAACGAGATCTGATGATCCCAAAATGGATTAATATTCAATCTACAGTCACATAGGAGTTAGATCCCATAAACCCCATTTTTTTACATCACAGAGGATTGAGATGGAGGTATGCTTTTGGTGGAGAGTTCGAGGGTGACTCAAAGATTTGTTTTCATTACACATTATTTTACTTCATTAGATGGATGTAATAGGGAGTAGTTTGATAGCTAAACTCTGATAGATTGGAATTTGAGATTTTAGTTTGGACAAACATTAGACTGCCACCAGTAGAAGTTTTTATGAGATTTAAGGCTATTGTTTGAATATTTTATGTTTGAGACTTGAATTTGATGATTTGTTTTGAATGATTCCACAAGATTTTAGCGATTGTTTGATCAGCGCCCGTGAGGGCTAAACCCGTACCTTTATCCGGTTTGGGTCGTGACACTGATTTTGGCCGAATCTGCTCCTAAGAAATATATAAATGTCAACTGCTGGGAGTACCTTAGCAGAAACTCCATGAATGTTCTCTGCTTAGGTATGTGGCTTTTGCCTTTTTTTTGGGGGGGGGGGGGGTCATGGTGTTAGAAGTCATGTACTAGGGGTAGTTTAGGAACTAGTCTATCACTAGTTGCCTTATTATGTAATTCTTCTATTTCTTCTTTATTGCCCTTATACCTCCCTAGGGAGGTGGATGTAATTCCTATTAGTGATGATTAAATGAATATATGGTGAATGGAGAAGTCTCTCCATTCACAATCGTTACAGCCCAATACACTCTTCTCTCTTGCTATCTTCTTCTTCCTCCAACCTCTTCCTTCTCTCTTCTTATTTCCTAAACCTATATTCTAACTTGGTATCAGAGACCTAGGGTTTGAGAGTCGAATCCAGCTTCCTGTTCTCATTTTTTGCTTCTCTTTGAAATCATTTATTTCAAGGAGAAGCCTCCTATGTAAACAAATCTGTGAGAAAACTATGAAATAGGGTTGGAATAACCTATTCTAGTGATTCCTACTGCTATTCGAGCTTGGATGCAGCTCATTTTGTGATTTAAAGTTCAAATAGCTACTGTTTGGAGTTACTGCCCGCCCTCCACTGCAGTTCCTATATCTCCTTCGATTGGCCTGGTTTTGTGGATTGGAATGGGTCATTAGAAGTGGAAGGATGGTGTTCAAGGGCCATGTACTGCTTCTTGCTGATTGAAGACTACATCTGAGCACAACTCTTTTTCGTGGGCACCAGTTTCTGCCTAGATTTCTGATGTTGCAGACTTCATTCCCTTATGTCTTTCTCATTTCGGCATGGATTTGATGGTGGAGCAGCTTATTAGGATCGTAGAAGGATCCTTTTTCCTGTCTTTTGTGCTCCTTATGGCTGGATGAGTGCTTCTCTTTGATAAAACTCAATCTCATGGTTCCTCTGTTCTGCCCAGGTAACGCCGAGAGTAATTTTCTTCCTTTTTTTCGTGCTTCGAGTTGAAGGTTGATGCTCTCTTAGTTGAGGATTGGATATGCATAGACTTTGAGCAGTTTTATCACTTGTTTGAAGCTTTTATTACTACTTGCAAGCCTTTGTGAGGCCTTTTTAGGGACTGACCTGCTGGGCTGCTATTATATTGCCCGTGAAGTGTTTGATTTAAGTCCTCTTAGACATTTACTGCTAGGACTGCTTCGGCAGTGTGCTATCCTAGGCTGCTTATAGGACTTCTTGCTTGTTTGGGTTGAGTGTGTACTCCCCACTTGCCTTTGGTGATATTGTTTATTGTTGGTATCCATCATGGCTGGTTCGGATACATCGTGCTTGGCTATGCTGATTCTCGGCCTCCCACTTTGTCCCTCGGTTGGCTTATGAGAGTACTCATCAGGCGATTTCTTTTGTGAAGCTTGATGGTACTAATTACCTGGATTGGTCACACTCTGTGAGACTTCCCCTCAGGAGTAAGGGAAAGCTTGGATATATAACAAGTGCTATCAAGGCCCCCACGGTTGGTTCACCGGCCTTTGATAAATGGGAGACCGAAAATTCTATTGTTATGACCTGGTTGATTTTCTCCATGAAGCCCGAGATTGGGAGAAGATTTATAAGCAAGGAAACTGCCAAAGCTATTTGGGACAGTGTCTCTGTGGCCTTTGACAGAGGAGGTGGCACTGCCAAGGTCTATCAGCTCCATCAACGAATCCACTCATTGAAATAGGGTGATAGCACTATTTTTGAGTACTACAGTGTGCTCCTTAATCTTGTGGAAGAGTATGATCATTACAGAGACCTTCATTTGACCAACCCAGAGGATGAAGCCAAGGTGTATCTGACTCTTGAAAAAGAGCATGCCTTCTCTTTGCTTGGTGGTTTGAACTCTGACTATGAGCCAGTTAGACTCCAGCTATTTGGCCGGTCTCCCCTTCCCTCTCTTAGTGAAGTCTATAGTTATTTACAGAGTGAAGAGACCAGGCGACTTACTATGGCATCACCACCAGCACCATCTGAGAGGTCAGCCCTCAATTCTAGTTCTGTTCGAGACACCCGTGGAGGTGGTAGAGGCCCAAGGCCTAACCGTGAGGAAGCTAGTACTGTGGAGACAGTTGGTGCCAGTGGAGTTGGGCGAGACAGATTTAAATGTGATCATTGTGGTCGCATTGGACACACCAAGGATAGGTGTTGGTCTCTCTATGGTCGTCCTCCTGGTATGCGTGGTCGTGGTAGCCGTCGAGGGGGAGCTCGGGCTCATTCCGCAGCGGCGACTGATGCTGATGCCCCACAGGATGACTCCACCTTTATGGATGTAGTGGTTCGCAGGGTTGTGTCACAGTTGAGCACATCTAGTATGGCTGGATCCTCATTATCCTCAGCTTTGCAGGTCTCCACCTCAGCTTCTACTGCCGCCCAGTCTTGGGTCATTGACTCGGATGCCACGGACCACATGACTAGTACGTTTCATTATTATGATTCCTATACCATTTGCTCTGATAAGGACAAGGTTAGGGTAGCTGACGGCTCCCTTTCGTCCATATCTAGTAAGGGTAATATCCCTATGACATCATCTATTTCACTTTCTTCTGTTCTTCATGTCCCTAACCTTACTCTGAATCTTGAAGAGTCATCTGACTAAATCTCTCAACTGCTGTGTCACATTTTTTCTTTCTCACTGTCTTTTTCAGGATTTGGTGACGAAGAGGATTATTGGTAGTGGACGTGAGGAGAAAGGCCTCTACTTTTTTGATCCGTTTTTACCCACAGCTCATTCCTATGTGTGTGGCCGAAACGATAATAGTTCTGTGGATTCTGTTATGTTATGGCATCGCCGTCTTGGCCATCCATCTTTTGTTGTAATGAGGAAACAGTTGCCTCACTTATTTTCATCTATTGCCTCTTCTAATGTTTTTCAATGTGAAACCTGTATGTTTGCCAAACATTGTAGGTCTTCATATCCTTATCATGGTAATAGAACTATTGCTCCTTTTCATATTATGCATACTGATGTGTGGGGTCCTCCCCCTACTACTTCTTTATTTGGCTATCGTTACTTTGTGTCATTTGTTGATGATTTTTCACGTGCCACATGGACTGTTCTTCTGAAGCATAAGAGTGATGTTTGTGATGCCTTTCAGAATTTTTACTAAATGATTCTTACCCAATTTGAGACCCGCATCAAAATTGTGCATTCTGATAAAGGAGGAGAGTATATGTTTGGTGGCCTTCAAGCCTTCTTTACTACTCATGGCATTATCCATCAGCTACGTGTGTTGACACGCCCCAACAAAATGGGGTTGCTGAGAGGAAAAATCGCCATCTCCTAGAGGTCACCCGTAGTCTCTTGCTGGGCATGCATGTCCCCAAGACCTTCTGGTCTGCGGCTCTTCTAACCTCCTCCTTTCTCATCAATCGTATGCCTACCAAGCTTCTTAACTACAAATCTCCCTTGGACATCTTATCTCCCAAGGCCTCTATGTTTTCTCTTCCTCCTAGAGTCTTTGGTTGTGTTTGTTATGTGCATGTTAACAAATCTGCTCGCACTAAACTTGATCCCAAAGCTCTTAAGTGTCTCTTTCTTGGGTACTCTTCTACTACCAAGGGGTACAGGTGTTATCATCCTTCTTCCCGCCGAAGTTTCATTTCCAAGGATGTTACCTTCCTTGAATTTGTCCCTTTCTTTGTTCCTTCTCAGCATCCTCTTCAGGGGGAGAATTGTGGGAGTGAACAGACTACTGATGATTTCTTCCTTTCTCCTCTACCTACATCTCCTTTTCTGCTTGACATTGGAAAACACAGATCTAGATGTGGTTGAGATTAATGATCAACCAGGGGAGTACAGATTTGGTTGTTGAAAGTGGTTACGTAAGGAGAAGGATTACCACCTTACATACAAAAAAGGTGAAAGCTTGCATAATACGAGAAAGATGATCTACCAAGAGTCCTCTTGAGATCCGGATCCACGACTGAGATTCATCCTCCTCAATCGGTGACATTTCTTCTCCTCCATCTGATTTGGACCTTCCTATTGCTATTAGGAAAGGGAAAAGAACTTGTACTAATCCTATATCCCAGTTTGTTTCCTATGATGCAATTTCTCTTACAGGACTTGCCTTTATTTATGCTCTTTCTACTGCTTCCATTCCCAAGAATGTCATTGATGCTATGTCTGACCCAAAGTGGAGACAAGCCATGTCTGAGGAGATGATGGCACTTGAGAAGAATGGTACTTGGCAACTTGTTGACCTTCCCAAGGGGCGTGTCCCAGTTGGATGCAGATGGGTCTACACAATCAAGTATAAATCTGATGGCAGTATTGAGAGATACAAAGCAAGGTTGGTGGCCAAGGAGTATAGTCAAGTCTATGGAATTGACTACCAGGAGACATTTGCCCCTATGGCAAGCATAATTCAATAAGAGTTCTTTTATCCTTAGCTGCCAACAAAGATTGGCCCTTATATCAGTTGGATGTGAAGAATGCCTTCCTTCATGGTAATTTGGAAGAGGAAGTGTACATGCAAACTCCACCAGGCTTCAAGATGCCCTCAGCTGAAGGGAAAGTGTGTCTCATTAAGAAGGCTCTATATGGTCTCAAATAGTCACCAAAGGCATGGTTTGAGCGCTTCCGACAGGCCATTCTGAAGAATGGATATTCCCAGAGCCAAGCTGATCATACTCTCTTTACCAAGCGGAGTAATGGTACTATCACAGCTCTCATTGTCTATGTTGATGATATCGTGGTCACAGGAGATGATACAGCTGAGATAAGTAAATTGAAGAGCTACCTGGCACAGCAATTTGAGATCAAAGATCTGGGTCCCTTGAAGTACTTCTTAGGCATAGAAGTATCAAGGACCAAGAAAGGGATCAACATATGTTAGAGGATGTTTATTCTTGACCTGTTGACAGAGACAGGGATGTTAGGCTGCAAACCAGCTAGCTCTCCTATTGAGCAGAATCACAAACTAGGAGAGGATTGTGGTCCCTCTCTTGTTGATGCAGGGAAGTATCAAAGGCTAGTGGGGAAACTTATCTATCTCTCTATGACTCGGCCAGATATCTCTTATGCAGTGGGAGTTGTCAGTCAATTCATGCATGCTCCCAAGAGTGGCCATTTGGATGCTGTGTATCGCATTCTAAGGTATTTGAAGTCCTCTCCAGGGAAAGGATTGTTGTATGCAAGGCACAACCACTTGAGAGTGGAAGGCTTCACAGATGCCGATTGGGCTGGTTCCATTACAGACAGGAGATCTACCTCCAGCTATTGTACCTTTGTGGGAGGTAACTTAGTCACATGGAGGAGCAAGAAACAGCATGTTGTGGCCAGATCTAGTGCCGAGGCAGAATTTAGAGCTATGACACATGGAGTGTGTGAGCTCATCTGGCTGAAAAGACTTGTTCAAGAACCGGGATTTGACACTGAAGGGCCCATGAGACTGTACTGTGACAACAAGGCTGCCATTAGTATTGCCCACAACCCTGTGCAACATGACCGGACTAAGCACATTGAGGTTGATAAGCATTTCATCAAGGAGAAGATAGACTCTGGCTGTATTTGTACTCCTTTTGTGAAGACTGGGGATCAGTTGGCAAATATCTTCACCAAAGCTCTTGGCTCTCCTCAGTTTAGTTCCTTCCTAAGCAAGCTGGGAATGCATGTTATATATTCTCCAGCTTGAGGGGGAGTGTTAGAAGTCATGTACTAGGGGTAGTTTAGGAACTAGTCTATCACTAGTTGCCTTATTATGTAATTCTTCTATTTCTTCTTTATTTCCCTTATACCTCCCTAGGGAGGTGGATGTAATTCCTATTAGTGATGATTAAATGAATATATGGTGAATGGAGAAGTCTCTCCATTCACAATCGTTACAGCCCAATACACTCTTCTCTCTTCTCTCTTCTCTCTTCTCTCTTGCTATCTTCTTCTTCCTCCAACCTCTTCCTTCTCTCTTCTTATTTCCTAAACCTATATTCTAACTCATGGAGCTTACCTCATTTGCCTCATAACCTTGTGCTTAGCACCAGTGCAGTAATGCTTACACCTTCTTGTGTCTTTTGGGCATATGCTAATGTGTCTATATATGTGCTCCTTTTTGCTCTGTTTCTCCTTTGGTTTGCTTTTTTTATTCCACATGTGGGTTTGATATTGGAAATGAAGGGCTAAATGCTCTAAACATCTTCTCATAAAGAATCAAATGTCGCAGGATACGTGATGATATTGAGAAAGAGGATGCTTTCAGAGGTCTATGTGCGATGGTATGCATGTGCCTTGCTTGTTAGGTAGATGACAGTCAATATCTGCATATCTCTTACATGTTTATTTCACACTTTCACAGGTTAGAGCAAATCCATCTGGGGCTTTGAATTCACTTGTTTGTATGTGCAAAGCTATCGCCAGTTGGCATGTATGAATAACAAAAACCTTCTCTCTTTATAAAATGATTCTCTTCCCTCTTCCTTTCCCCTTTTTATTTTTATGTTTTATATTTCAGGAAATAAGGAGTGAGGATCTACACAATGGAGTTTGCCAGGTGCTAAATGGGTATAAACAGGTTAGCTGTGTTCTTTGTGCAGCATGTGGATGTGGTTTTCTTTTCTGCATTAGGAAATTTTGAAAGTTCTTCCTATATTACAACCTCAATAAGAATATTCTCCAGTAGGGAACTCTTAATTCTCTGAAACTTAATCGTTATTATTACTTTTGTTTTAGTGAGAGTTTGTGAATTGCCGTTCTTATATTTTATTTTCACAAGGAACTTTGAAAAGACTTACTCATACATATGATCATAGAAGTAAACATTTTTATAGTTTAGCTCCTGAATTTTTTACATGTTTTTAATTGTATTACTTGTGCTTTTTATAAAATACCTTTATGTTTCATTTATGGAAACTTCTTTACTGGCTACCTGGAAATTCCTGAATGAGTGGTGAAATTGCAAATGCTGAAAAAGTTGGGGTTCTTATTGTAGGCCTCTCTGTTATCAATTTACAAATTTAAAGCAGTTAGAGGTGCCGCATAGCTTCAAGTAGTTTATAGAAAATGGCAGGAACCGACTCCTTTCAATTGGATAAGTAATGATATCGTATTTTGAAATTTCCAATACATCCTGTCAGAAATTCGATGGGCATGTAAACTATTAAGATCACTGATAGAAAGTTTCCTTTAACATGTAGGTTATTGCAGTTTCTTCATAAGACATGGGATGCAATAACAACAATAATTTGGATTTAGAAATTAAAAAAGTGTTTTTTGCGAGGAGGGAGAATTTGTGTAAAAAATCTGATCAAAGAGTTTTGGGGAAACGTGACTTGAGACACCAACACACCTTTATTTATAATAAGTGAGATATGGAGGTACAAGACAATAATGCCCCTAGGGCAATTCTACCCTTATACCCATATTATAACACTCCCCCTCAAGTTGGTGCTTAAATATCATACATGCCCAACTTGCATACAATAGGATGAAAAACTTCACTACTAAGCCCTTAGGAAACACATCAGCTAACTGATCATTGGACTTAACAAACGGAATACAGATGAGACCCTGTTCAAGTTTCTCTTTGATGAAGTGGCAATCAATCTCCACTTGCTTTGTCCTATCATGGTGGACAGGATTATGGGCAATACTAATAGCCGATTACTGTCACAATAAAGGATCATGGGAAGTTGGACAGAGACACTGCAATCTTGAAGTAGACCCTGAAGTCATAACTACTCACATATACCCTGGGCCATACAATGGAATTCTACTTCAGCATTTGATCTGGCAACCATAGCATGTTTCTTGCTACGGCAAGTAACCAGATTCCTACCAACACCAGTACAATAGCCTGAAGTTGATCTTCTATCATCAGGGGATCCAACCCAATCTGCATCTATAAATCCTTCAATACGCATGTGATCATGAGGAGAGCAGAGTAACCAAACTACCAACATAGGTTATGTCAGGGCGAGTATGGGAGAGATAAATTAGCTTGCCTACCATTCTTTGGTATCTTCCTTTGTCAACTGGTTCTCCCTCTTTACTCTTGAGATGACCATTAGCCTCAAGTGGAGTGTCTACAGGCTTGCACCCAAGCACCCCTGTCTCAGATAATTAACCAAGAATATATTTTCTTTGAGAGAGAAATAGACCTCTTGATGAGCAGGCAACCTCAATTCTAAGGAAATACCATAAGAGATCCAAATCTTTAATTTCGAACTTTTTTCCCAAGTAGGATTTATGGTTTGCTATTTCTATAGGGTCACTCCCAGTGATGACAATGTCATCCACATAAACAATAAGCACAGTGATGTGATCACCTGACTTCTTGATGAATAATGTGTGATCTGCATTGCTCTGTTTTTACCCAACTGAAACCATTGCCTTATGAAACCGACCAAACCAAGCCCTGGATGATTGCTTCAATCCATAGAGCGCCCATTTCAATTTGCAGACTTTACCTTGAGTGTTATGGTCAAAGAACCCTGGAGGAATTTCCATATACACATCCTCCTCAATCTCACCATGCAGAAATGCATTCTTAACATCGCGTTGTTGTAGTTTCCAAACCTTGGTTAATAACACATGACAAGATAACTCGAATTCTGTTCATCTTGGCTACTAGAGCGAAGGTTTCCTGACAATCTAGCCCATATGTCTGGGTAAAGCCCTTTGCAACAAGCCTGGCCTTGTAATGATCCACATACCATATATTTTCTGTTTCACTGTGAAAACCCACTTGCAACCTACAACTTTCTTATCCCGAGGAAGAGAAACTAGTTCTCATGTGTCTTTTTTCCCAAGAGCCCTCATTTCTTCATTCATGGCTTCTTTCCATCGTGAGTCTGCCAAAGCTCCTGCCAATTCTAAGGAAGAGAAACAAAGGATAGAGAAGAAACAAAAGTACGATAGGATGGGGAAAGTGAGTCATAAGACACAACATGAGAAATGGGATGCTGAGTGTAGGTTCTTTTACCCTTTCTAACAACTATAGGCAAATTAAGGGACGGATCAACATGATCATTGAGGAAGAAAGACTCACCTGATGGGATGATTGGGACCATGGATCCTAGATCTGAAGATGGTGGCTGGTTGGGCACAGTTGTAATGGTGGTCTCAACTTGCTTGTTCCGAGCACGCCCATAAACATGTAGAGGTTTAGGAGATGACATAGACTCCCCCTGAAGTTGACTTTGTGAGTGTGTAGGATCCCCTTGAATAGGTACATTTTCTTGTTTTTCTCCTTGAAACATTGGGCCATCAAGAGGGGAAACTATCGACACATCTTCCCTACTATTACTCTCCCCCTTAAAAGGTGTCGATGGGGAAGGATAATAAGTAATGTAGTCCTAGGTAGGAGTAGTCCCACTAGGAACCAGGGTAATAGGATCACCTAACAACGCTGGCCGATTGGGACAGCTTAGGCTAATTAGGGCAGAATTAGGGTTAGGGTTAGGGTTTGGGTTTCGAGCTAGGGTTTTATTTGGTAATGATGTGTAGGTTTATAGGAGTCTATTGGTGTAGGTTTGGATTGATTTGGATGAAGTTGGAAATCTAGGGTTTTGGGTTAGAGGCCTTGTAAAAATTGAGTGTTTTCAGGATCTAGGGTTTAGGGGTGGATTTTGGGAAACGGGTTTATAGGGTATTAATGGGCAGGTCTAGGGGGTTGTTTTAGTATAAAGAAGTTGGGGTTTGGATGAGTTACGAAATTCTGCAATTTAGGGCAGAATTGGATTTAGGGTTTTGATGGACAGATTGGGCTGCAACTGAGATCGAGTAGAGGGATAAGGCTGGACAGATTTTAGAGTGAGGCTAGGGTTATGGGAATCGATTAGGGTTAAGTGGAGGATTAAGAAGAGGAATGAAATTGCAGAATTATAAAACTACTTACTTGAATTAACACTGATCTCCAATAGTAGCAGATTGAAGAAAAGCTAAGAGAGGACCTCCCGATCTACAAGATGCAAGGAGTCACTGGGGATTCTAGTCCTTCAACCTTGATATTACTCACAAGGGGGGTCTTGATATGACACACAAGACAGTCTCTGAAGAGAGAAGCAGCAGCAGCAAAGACAGCAGCAAAATAATATTTTTTATTAATCAAATTCGTATTCAATGCTAGCCTCCTTTACAAACTTATATAGAAGACTCAAAAATAGACTTAGACACTAAAAAGGAAAGGCCTAACCCTATCCCTAACCTATTAGGTAATTTAAACTAACTAGGAAACTAGAATACTAAAGGAAATAGACTCAAAATATAGCTGGACTTATAGAGTCCTAATCCAGCCCAACTTACATCATATGACCACTTAACCAAGTCACATGATCACTTAAATTGAACCAATTGGATGCAACCAATTTGAACCGATTCAATTAAAAAACATAAAAATAAACTAAGTATTGGGCTAATCCCGTATGCAACCTATGCACCCTTAGTTTAGGCTCATTAAAATGGTCTAATACATAGAAAACCCTTGAGAACAAAGGCCCAACATGTATATAACCCAACCCTAGGCCTATTTCTAAAGAAATAAGCCAATTTCTATGATGAACCTGCATCAACTTTCCCCAACTTGAAAAAATTTGTCCTCGAATTTTGTAGTGATGGGGGGGAATCAACATGTGATCAGCACCTTTGACCATCCCCAAACAAAATTCCGATGAGGCAGGAACATTGGGGATAAAGTCTTCAATGCGTGGAGCTTGCTCTTCGAAGAACCATGGTGGCATAACAAACTCTATGTGTTCTTTCTTTGAATCAACAGCAACTATCAATGTCTCGTCCGTAGAGCCTTCAGTGTTAGCAACATGCTCATCTAATGCATGAGACACAAACTCCACCTGTTCAAGAACAGCATCTTGAAGGTCATTGTTTTCCTTTGGAATGCTCTCAATCAACTTTTCATCTTCTACTGTTTCAGCTGTGTCTACTTTGTTCTCTTTAATGTATACCTCTTCAGTAGAATCTTCTACAATTGTGTATTGGCCCTCCACATCAATTTGATGGCCGAGCTTCTCAATTATGATCTCAACTACTGGTGCAGCTTGGTCTACTTGAATTTGTTTAGCTATCGGTTATTGAATCTCTTCAACACAAACTGCCTTAGTAGAATCTTCTGTTGGTACATCCGCCATTAGTGAAACTTCAAACACAATCGATGCCACTTGCGTTTGAGTTGACATGTTCGGCAGTCCCTGTGGCTGTACAGTTGATGTGTCACCTTTGGTTGTAACCCTTTTAGAGTAAACAAATGGTATAGACGGTGTCAATCAGGTAGGACACACGAGTTGTTTTCGGGTTCAATCTAACGGATTGTGAAATAATGTTGTTACGTCGCCTCTCATCAACAATTAATATGGCTGTGCTCCCATTGGGTAGACGAACTCGAGTCTTAAAAACGAATGGAGGTGGGTCTTACGAGGCTTGGTTGGAGCTTTCCTCCGCTATAGCTCTGATACCAATTTAATGTAGTCCTAGGTAGGAGTAGTCCCACTAGGAACCAGGGTAATAGGATCACCTAACAACGCTGGCCGATTGGGACAGCTTAGGCTAATTAGGGCAGAATTAGGGTTAGGATTAGGGTTTCGAGCTAGGGTTTTATTTGGTAATGATGTGCAGGTTTTTAGGAGTCTATTGGTGTAGGTTTGGATTGATTTGGATGAAGTTGGAAATCTAGGGTTTCGAGTTAGAGGCCTTGTAAAAATGGAGTGTTTTCAGGATCTAGGGTTTAGGGGTGGATTTTGGAAAGGGGTTTATAGGGTAAATGGGCAGGTCTAGGGGTTATTTTGGTATAAAGAAGTTAGGTTTGATGAGTTATTCTGCAATGGATTTAGGGTTTTGATGGACAGATTGGCTGCAGGATCTGAGGGATAAGGCTGGACAGATTTTAGAGTGAGGCTAGGGTTTTGGGAATCAATTAGGGTTAAGTGGAGGATTAAGAAGAGAATGAAATTGCAGAATTATAAAACTACTTACTTAATTAACAGATCTCCAACATGCAGTTGAAGAAAAGCTAGAGAGGACCTCGATCACAAGATGCAGAGTCAGGGATTCCAGTCCTTCAACCTTGATATTACTCACAAGGGGGGGTCTTGATATGACACACAAGACAGTCTCTGAAGAGAGAAGCAGTAGCAGCAAAGACAGCAGCAAAACAATATTTTTTATTAATCAAATTCGTATTCAATGCTGGCCTCCCTTACAAATTTATATAGAAGGCTCAAAAATAGACTTAGACACTAAAAAAAGGAAAAGCCTTACCCTATCCCTAACCTATTAGGTAACTTAAACTGACTAGGAAACTGGAATACTAAAGGAAATAGACTCAAAACATGGCTGGACTTAGAGTCCTAATCCAGCCCAACTTACATCACATGACCACTTAACCAAGTCACATGATTACTTAAATTGAATCAATTGGATGCAACCAATTTGAACTGGTTCAATTAAAAAACATAAAAATACACTAAGTATTGGGCTAATCCCGTATGCAACCTATGCACCCCTAGTTTAGGCTCATTAAAGTGGCCTAATACATAGAAAACCCTTGGGAACAAAGGCCCAACATGTATATAACCCAACCCTAGGCCAATTTCTAAAGAAATAAGCCAATTTCTATGCTGAACCTGCATCAATAAGCTTCAGAGTCATGAAAGATCACATCCATGGGAACAAAGACACGGCAGGAAGGAGGATGGTAACATTTGTATCCCTTCTGGGTAGCAAAATGGCCAATAAATATTCATTTAAGACCCCGGGGATCAAATTTACCATGAAGATAGTGCTTTCGAGCAAAGCAAATACATTTAAATATTTTTGGAGAAACAGTAAAAGAAGAAGAGCATGAGGATAGAAAGAGGAGACCAAAAATCCAAGACACGAGTGGCAATGTGGTCAATGAGGTACGCAACAATTAAAATGGCTTCACTCCAAAAACAAGCGGGAACATGCATCTCAATCATGAGGGAACGAGCAACTTCCAGAAGGTGACGGTTCTTTCATTCTGCCACACCATTTTGAGCAGAAGTGTCAACACAGCTAGTCTGGTGTAGGATACCTTGATCAGCCAAATAAGATTGGAAGTCACCCTCCGTGTATTCAGTCCCACTATCGGTGCGAAGAATTTTTATTTTGACATCAAATTGAGTTTTGACCATTTTATGAAACCATTGGAAACATTGAAAGACCTCATTTTTTTTTTTGTCTTAATAAATATACCCAAGTGGTACGATAATGACAGTCAATGAAGGTAACAAATCAGCAAAACCCCATAATAGGAATGCAACGGGTAGGGCCCTAGACATCATAATGTATCAAATGAAAAAGAGTTTTACTAATATGATTAGAAATAGGGTAAACAGTGCGGGTTTGCTTGGCTAAAACACAAGCATCACAAAAAAAGTCACTGGAAATATGGAATTACAATGCTGAAAAATAGGAAAAACTCTAGATAAAGTACTAAGGGGTGGATGACCCAAACGTCTATGCCAACAATGCAAGTCAGGTAAAGCGAAGGGAGGAGAACCCATGTGATGAGCTTGAGATGAGATTGGAGCTGAAGGGGACTGTCCATGATCAAGCAAATATAGACCACCATGCACTCTACCACTGCCAATCATCTTCCTCGTTACCAAGTCCGAAAAAACACAGTGAGAGGGAAAAAGTTAACTTTACAGTTCAAATCTGTGGTAATACTACTAATTGAAAGAAGATTAGCAATGAAGGTGGGAACATGTAAGACAGAGGAAAGGGATAATAGAGGAGAGCATTGGATAGAACCCTTCCCTGAAACTGTGGAGAGGGAACCATCCATAATTCTAACTCTATCTTTATCTGAACCTGAAGAATATTGAAAAAAAAGGTTAGGAGACCCTATCATGTGATCGATGGTCCCTGTGTCTATTATCCAAAAAATAGAAGCAACGGAAGCACAGTGGCCACCAAATGGGATACCTCAGGGGTAGATGCAGGAACCTGTGGTAGCAGAGGCAGCAGATGGTGAAGATGTAGAGGGCTCCAGTTTTGTCATAAGTCGTCGGAGAAGTAGAAGCTCATCCTTGGATAAAGAAGACTCCGTAGGTGTAGGATCAGTTGTCTCAGTGTGATGGGCAGAACCAGAACGGGTAGTGTTGAAGCGATCACGACCACGACCACGACCACGACCACAACTTCTAGATGCAGTGGGACGACCATGGAGTTTCCAAATGTCTCCCTGGGGTGACGTTCCTTCCCACAATAATCAAACTTGACCAGTTCCCTATCAGTAGTAGGACGGTTACCAAAATGAGTAAGAGCTTGGGTTTGGGAACCACGACTATTTTGAGTGAGATATGGGCTCTAACATCGCAAAACGACGGTTCGGGACCTATCTTGAGAGCAGCCTCTCCTGAGATATGGGCTGTAACATCGCAGAACGACGGCTATCTTCCAGCTGAACCATGGAATATGACTACTCCAAGGTGGAAAAAAGATCACGGCTGAGTACATGGGCGTGTATCTGATCAAACTTCACATTTAGGCCTGCGAAGGAATTATAAACTCTAAGTTTATCTTCTCTCTTCTTGAAGTTGGTGGCATCCGTAGAGCAAGTGGCCTGAAAATCCTCATAGAAGTCCAACTCCTGCCATAACCCACGCAACTCTGAATAATATTGAGAGAGAGATATTTCTTTCTTTCTTTCTTTTTTTTGATGAGATATTTCTTTCTATTTAGTCTCATGGACTCTCTTCTTCAACTCATACACTTGAGCATCATTCCCCATCTGGGAATATGTATCTTTGGCGCTTCCAGATCTTGGCAGCAGTGTCCATCTACAAGTACCCTCTTGCAAAATTGGGTTGCAAAGCGTTGAGAAGGAAAGACATTACCAGGGAGTTTTCTGAACTCCATTTCCTCTAAGGCAGACCAACAACAGTAGGTTTCTCTGTTTCACCTGTAAGGTACCCTGCAAATCCTTGGGAATTGGAATTGATAGACATGAAACATGAACGAGACCACATCACCATCCAACTTGATGGAGCTAATAGGGAACGAAGGGAAATCACTATGAGTCCCATGACTCACTCCATCAGTTCTAGTTGATGTAGTAGATTTGTCAAACATGGCTGCTGATCCCAGAGAAAATCACGAGAAAAAAGGAACTCTTTAGAATATGTGGTAGCAATGAACCATAAGTCACACTCCGACCATAAACTCAAGGCCAGATGAAGCAGCCAGGTAAAGGAGGGAACCCTCGGTGGGAAGAGAGTCATCCCCGAGGGCGGTAAGTGGTGGCGACCCAATAGGAGAAGGGTTGAGAGAAAAGGAGGCGGTGAAGGTTGATGATGGCGAGTGGCGGTGCAGGGCGACGGTGAAGGCTGGTGGTGAATGATGGCGACGATGGTGCTGCTAGGCGAGTGGCAGTGAGATGAAAGGGTAGATCGGTTGTGATGGTGGTGGCCCTAGGGTTATTTCGACTCCACTTTGGCATTAGGGTTTGGATCCCAAGGTGGATCCTCGCTCTGATACCATGAAGAGTTTTGGGGAAATGTGACTTGTGTCTCTGAGACACGAGCCCACCTTTATTTATAATAAATGAGGTATGAGGTACAAGACAATAATGCCCCTAGAGCAACACCAAAGAAACCCTAAGGACAATTCTACCCTTATACCCATATTACAAGACTGATTTATTACTCTTTTGGTCCAATCTAAATTGACCTAAAATTTTTGTTGATCAGCATTCCTTCTAGGCTGGTGTGGGCAACATTTCCATAAATTTTGTTGACCAGCAAACCAGTGACATTGGCAGATATTGAGAGCTATGAATGAGAAACTTGCAAATTCCCAAAAAAACAAATGTTGTGTGCTGACTGCCATCCTGCTTGTGTGGCTGCCACTCATTTTTGCTTCTTCTTGAATAGGTTGTAACTGGGCTAGATCCAACAGAATCATAATTTGATAAAGTCTGCACAAATCATAAAAAAAATATTTCAATTTTAGGACCGAAAAATCAAAATCGACTTGATTTCTTAGTTCGGTTTGGCTGGGCTAAGATGATCATGGGCTCAGCCCAACTACCCTGGAGGCTTACCTTGATCTCTGCCTAAGCCTTTGAACTCAAACCTACCCTCATCTATGTGTAACTGACATCAAGTGGGCTAGGCCAGATTGAACTGTTTTGTCTTGGATTGTGTATGAGGTTGGAAATTTCAGCTGATTGTAATGAGTGAGGACTTTGATAAACAGTATGTGTATGGGTGGTTGACATTGCGTCAGCAAGGAAATTATATTAAAAATTAATTAAGATTTTTGTTGATGTAATAAGTAAATCCATCAATTGTGTAGAGGCATGATGTGGGTGATGGAGAATGCTTATCAGATAGCAAACCTTCTAGTCTGGGCCAAGGTTAGCCTAAACCGAGGCCAAAATATTTGGCCAGAATTCATGGTTTGTGGCAGCCTGTCGAAAATGGGCAAACACTAGTCAGGGATCACCTAGGGGGAAGAGTACTCAGCTAGAGGATGCTTGCTGAATTGGTAAGCATGGGCTGCCTGGGCTGGAGACTTATCCTCACCCTCTTCTTATTATCTACCTTGCTGTCCTTCTCAAAGATCTCAGAAAATTTGTTGCTAGTTATTATTTGATTTTAATCCCCCCCCCCCCCTCTTCCAACTTGCTGCAAAAAATCTGAGTGGTGATTATAGTAAGTGATGCAACATTATTTTTACCAATATTTAACAGATGCTTGGCAATGGAGGGTGGGAACAGTGCATGTCTGCTTTGGAGCCTCCGGTGAAGGATCGGTTGTCAAAGTATCTTGTATAATGGTAATCAGTCGGAGAATGGCATATTTTTCTGCTAGTGATAGTTTCCAGGCTGCTTCTTCAGATCTCTACACCTATTTTCTTTGATGTTATCTTTTCTGCATCTTGGGATGGAGCTCTTGATCCAATGATAGGTTAGGGCAAAATATTTGAGGAGAGTGCTACAGTTTTGGAGTAAAGATGAAATTTGAACCCAAGGTCCTCGAGCAAGTCTGAAGCTGAAGACTGGCCTCGTCGAAACAGCATTTATTTAATAAATGCAGGAAACAGAAGAAGCTGAATTGAACAGACTGGCGAAGCGGGTACAAAGATCAAATGTGTGGCTTTAAAAGTGCTTCTGAAGATATGTATTTGGTCTAGTTCAGTTGTTTGTATTAATGAGATCATATATCTGAGTCCAGTTGTTTCATTGTTTTCCAGTCATAGTTGATGTTTATACCATGTCAGTGGATAGCTTTTAATATGTAATCCACTGATTAGTCAAAGCGGGTTATTTATTAAAAGTTGTCCATTCAAGTTCCTATTGTTTTGTGTTTAGCCTTCTGTGGTTTTAGTTGCCATTTTAACATTTTCTGTATTGCTTCTATTTTTAGTCTGCAACAGCTTGTACTTAGAGGTGGATAGTGGCCATGGACCTGGATTTCATTATTTGATGTCACTTGTATTTTGTTCTATTTGTACTTCTCGTTTCCAAATCATCAAGAATCTCTTCTGGGTTGATTTTCTTTCTAATTTTATCCTCTAAAATAATTAAAAACTTTTTACCTTTAACTTAAAGCAACTGACGTCATCATTCTTTTTGGCAATTTCAGACCATTGGATGCTTTCCTTGTTAGACCGATGAAATGCCAAGTTTAAAATGAGGGAAGTATCTGGCATCTTGTTGGCTCAAAACTGTTATATGGCATGTCTGAATGGAACTAACCCATTAGTCTGTCTCATTAATTTTTTTTTTCAGCCCAAGTAGACTTTTCCAGTTGGGTACATGGTTTAAGGTATTGGAAATTGGATCAGGATTGGTCTTGGCCGATATCGATTCAGATTGCCCGAAATTGGATGGAATTGCCCTGCTTTCAAATAAAAATTGGTTTTATTATTATTAATTTTTTTTTTTTAACCTTTTGGTCGTATCAGTGGATTGGTATTGGATCGGTCAATATTTGGGATCGGCCTCGGCTAATACTGATCCTGAGAGTATGAATCAGGGTTGGGCAAAATAGAGCTTTTAAAATCCAATATTATAGAAGAGTACCCAAAGGTGGTTAGAGTATCGTAGTGTGTGGATATACATGTGATTTCACCAAAAAAAGTGTGGATATACATGTGATGCACGCCAATGCTTACGTAGTATGTGGTTCAATTTGAGTTGCAAGTTTGACGAGTGGCTAATCTTGACATTCCACTGTTTATCCAATGATCGGAATTGTCACTTGATTTTGTTATGTGGCAAAATTATGTGGAATTATAAAGGAAGTTTTTCTTGATGAGGATCTAAAGTGGTTTTTTACTTTTTTAGAGCTGGGAAGTAGTTTTTTGTCCAGGAGTGTGGCTTACGCAAGCATTCTCATGTGTCTATCTCTCTTCTCAAAATAAGGGGGTAGAGGTATCTTTTCAAATGGGGAGGAAAGAGAGAGACTCATGGGAGTGCTGGCTTACAGACACAGAACTTTTTCCCTTTAGAGTTTTAGAGCAGTTCATAAACCTTTTTAATATTTTATTATTAAAATTTTCATGCACAGCCGTGCATGTACATGATTGGAATTCCTTTTTCACAGAATCGATAGGAGAATCTCCCGTATAAGAATAACTTCTCCATATTTTTATTTAATGCTTTATTTGGCTATATGGCAGTTTTTTTTGCTTATATGGTCAATTCCATAAAGCCTAGGTTCTTGGGCGAGAATAGGGTTCCTTGCCAAAGTAGGAGAAGTGCTAAAGAAAGTAATTGTAGGTTACAAGAAACCAACACAATACTTTGATGGATAACTCTTTTTCCTATTTTGGAACAAGCAACACAGGTAGCTTATGATTGCCACATGTGTCTAATACAAAATGAACCATATAATTGAGTTAGACATTTAAATTCGACATATGACCAATCAATCAAGAGTGTGATCTATTAAACAAATGGTTTGGATTGCACACATCAAGAGCTAGAATGGGTTGATAAGCCCTCCATGTAGCAGGAATTCGTTCATCTCAGCCAAGGTCGGGCACATGAAATTATAAAGCATGCATTAAGCACACCGAACCCAACTTAAATCACTGAAGATAGAACCCTTCTTGTGTTTTTTTTTGCTTTTTTTTTTAAATTAGGAGGAAAGCTAGTATGCTTTGTCCCAGAACCAAAGTAGGTGTTGTATTATAACTTCATCATCTGTGGATGATCAATGATAACTCATAGTACTAATAGCTCTTCAATAACATTTTAACAATTTAAGATGGTACTTAGAATGTAAAGGTTCATTGTACATAATAAAGATACAAATAAATATCACCTTTCAATAGGCAAGTGACACATGGCAAAGATAACTCACAGATCATGAGATACGCTAAGTGACCCTGTTATATTGGGACTTTCCTTCTACTTCACCGAGGCCTCTCGCGCCATATCAGAACTTTCCCTTTGAGACTCTCAACGTTGATCTCCTTCCATATCAGACTCCCACGTGGATTCAACGTCCTTTCCTAGGATACCTACTAATATTAGACTCCCAACACTACTCTCAAGGTTGCTTCTCGAATCCATCCTATAAATACAAAGGTAAGCACCTAGGTAAGGGGATCAATCAATCTTTCACTCTCCTACATAATTTGCCCTCCTAATTTGTGTTGTTGATTGAAGAACTGAATTAAGCATTGGAGAGTCCCCCCCCCCACGCGGAGTCTGGTCCGATGTTACGATTGGAAGAACTCACCCTCATAAACCGGTCTACAAGGGGAGGGAACCCAATATTATATATGCCCATATCCAATCCCTTATGGGACCGATGTGGGACTATTGCACATAACATTACCCCACCCTTTAACAGCCGACGTCCTCGTCGGCCCACTCCAGATCAGGTAGCCCTTTCTAGGCGGCTCCACTCTGCTCCAAGACCCTTTCCCCGCGGCAAGTAGCCCTTTCCTAGCGGCTCACACTCTAGCACCAGGTCGCCCCTCCCAAGTAGCCAACCGTAAAGGACGGGTCAATGAAAGCACCAATGTTACGATTGGAAGAACTCACCCTCATAAACCGGTCTACAAGGGGAGGGAACCCAATGTTATATATGCCCATATCCAATCCCTTATGGGACCGTTGTGGTTTTCTATGGCATAAGTAAAAAGAGGGAGGTGTTTATTGTATACCAAGTTGACTAATTTGATAAATTGTGAGGGAATTGGAGTTCATATTAGATCATCCTTTTTCTTATGATCATAATATTTTCTTGTCATCAATTTTATATGAATGTTCACCCCCTTCCATTCCTATATCTTCCCTCCTATCCTAAAAATTTTTAAGGTTAAAAAAGGGCTACATTCTTGTCTATTCAGGTTGGGAAGGGCTAGACTTGATTAAGCATTTGAAAAGAAGAAACACCAATTGGGCACCCCATTAATTGAATTGACAATCATGGATTGATAAACTTGTTTACAAATTCAACACAAACTGAGTTATTGCAGTATAATGACACCGATCTTACTCTCTGTTTCTCTCTCTCTCTCTCTCTCTCTTACTCTCACACACACACACACACTATATAATGGAGGATGAATAGAGTGGGTTATGGAGGGTGGTGGAGGATCCTTTCTTCCTTGAGAATAGTATGTCTCCCACAAGAGGAATTATAGGCTTCTTCTTCTTTTGCTTCTTTGTGATTCCATAGTAATTATAACCTTCTTTCTCCCCAAGATTCAGTATTTTAGCTAGACACAGAGATCTCTCCATCCTCACAATTGGGTGTTTTTCCCTTTCCTCATCTTCCTCCTCAATGATGTCATCTTCCCTGTTCTCCCTAACAACTAAAGCTCTTGTAGAAACTGCCTTTCCAGCTGCATCTGCTTCTGCCTGAGCCATCTTAGACATGTTCTTGTGAAGCTCTGCATTTAGTGAAGCCAATACTATCTCTGTGTCTGATTCTTTCTCCTTCAGTAGCTTCAATTCTCTCTTGGTCTCTTCCAATTCCACTTCTAGCTTCTTCAATGCATTTGCCAGTGGATGTTCATCATGTCTAACTTGTTTGGGTTTTGATAAGGTTGAAGGAGTTGATGACAGTGGCAACTGCAGGACTGGTTTTGTGGGAGTGGTGTAAGCCTTTTGAGAGCAGAGGTCGCCGGCAAGAAACCTCTCGCCGAATATCGCGACTGCCTCTTTGACAGAACGGAAAGGGCGAGAAGTGTCGACGGTGCTGGAGTGATCGGTAGTGATTGTCTTCTCAATAGGATGAGGAGATATGGGTTCCATTGATGGAATGTGAAGAAATTAAGATGAAACAAGAAATGGGAATATTTGATATATGATGGGGGGTTTTGGAGTTTCTTTGCTTATACTTCAAAGATTCAAAGAGATGGAGAGAGGTGAGGGAGATTGGTTGAGGGTAAAGTCAGTGAGATTTGGAGGTTAGAAGAAGATGACCGCTCACCTAAAGGCCATGGGAGTTTAGCTGCTTGAGCAACAGAGCTAGAGAGAGAAAGAGAGAGACGGTGTAGACATGTTCTTATACGTCACATAGGGTAGGTCCAGTAGGAGTATCAATTGGACTGGGCCCATCTACATTCATGGGCTTGCTTTTGAAGCGTACAAACTTAAAGCAGAGTTCATATTTAAATATTGTTGTGGTAATCCTGAATCATGTTAAAGAGTCATGGGTGACCCGGTCGTATTTTTATCTGCTCCATTTCTTGCCCGCTCCATTTTCCCAAGTTCCTCTAATAGAGGGGGTGGATCCCACCAGTGTGTTCAGGCAGAGGTAGGGTGGTCATTTCCTTCCTCCCTCTATTAGAGGAACCTGGGGAAATGGAGCAGATAAAGGTCCTACCCCATCTGTCCTAACCTTATTAAAGTTCTTAGGGTGAAGGACTGTGGAACAAGGTTCAAAATCTAGGTATCGGACTTGGGATTGGTCATGGCCGAAACATTTCCAGATCGGGATTGGATCGGTCCAAATCGGTCAAAAAAACCCCCAAAATCTTTTTTTTATGGATCGGGTCATGTATCGGCCAGAGTTGGTGGGTGTTGTGATCGGATCGGATCGACAGATATTATCTGGATCGGATGGGTCAAAATCGATTGGTATCAGTCAGTATCAGTCGGTATTGGTCAAGATAATATAAAAAACTAAAAAAATATTCAATTGGATCGACCGATCCAACCGAGTTGGGCGATTCAATCAACGATCTAGTCAAACCTTATTGTATCGGTCAAATCTTGAAATCGGCCTCGATCGATACCAATCCTATCCGACCAATATCGGCCAATCCAATCCGATACCTCAAACCTTGATGTGGAAAGGCCTAATGTGTATATGGGGTAATGGGGTTGAGTGACTTGACTCACACACACACACACCGTGAGTATTGGGTAAGTTGGTAATACTTCTACCCCAAAAAAAAAGTAAGTTGGTAATACAATATTATCTTGTACGGAAAATACTCGATGGCTCCATCTGATTAGAAGGGAAGGATTAGTAAGAAAGTTTTTGTAAATCATGTTTTTGTATTATATTCAAAAGACTGACTTGGGTGAAGAGAGGGATTAATCAACGTTGAATTAGAACCCCAGGGTTATGAAAGGTTTCATACAATAGGGTGTTGGCATAATTGACTATTGATTTCTTTCACTGTGGAATATGAAGGAAAACTTTATACTATCAAAAACCTAAGCAAGGATTTGCTGCCAAGCTGTGTGGTCCTTGCGCTAACATGGGGGCCAATGAGAGCACACAAGGTGTGGAGTGGTCATTTCACTACTCCATGTGAGAAGGATTAGGGGTTGTTGCAGGGCAACATTCTTTTCTCGTCCAAAACTCTTATCATATTTGGTAATTATACTGTTCAACGTATTGCTTTTCAAATCAAAGGGATTGTTCGCAAAGTTAAGTGAAATTTAATAACGAGATTTGGAACATTTTTGTTACGCAATCATGTGAACGGTAAAGGTTGCTCCATTGTAACCAAATGGTCACAGGTTTGAGTCTAGAAACAACTTCTCTAAGAAAATAGGGGTAAGGTTGAGTACATTGTGAACCTCCCTAGACCCCGCAATGACAGGAGCCTCGTGCACTGACACATCTTTTAATAATGTGAACTAATGATTACATAAAAAGTTTCCATTTTATTCTGGATTCCCTTTTTTTTTTTCCTTTACAACCACACCAAGCCAATAGAATCAACCTAGAATTTCTAGTTAGAGTAGTTACCAAAAAAAAAAAGAATTTCCAGTTAGAGTAACAAAAGGGATAAAATTGGGACAATGAAAGGCAAAATAGGTCATGGTATTAATTTTTCCTCCACCCTTGGTGAAATGAGAAACTCTTCACAATGGTCATTTTACCATGTGATTGGACTCCTGGAATAGTGAAAGTCAACATTAACTCCCACCCCTATTGTACAAGGTTGAAAATATCCTTCTCCAATCCAATTAGAAGATCAAAGCACAAGGTTGTGGACTTATGGGTAAAGAGAAGTTGGATCCTACCATCCAAGATCATAACATTCATTTAGGCGTCAATATGGAACTAAAAACACCTTGAGAAAAAGAAGCCCACAATAGTACTGCTCTTATTCTTACGCATACCTTTCATATCTCACTCATGGACCCCATTCTCTCTCTCTTCTTGTTAAACCCTCTTATCGACAATTCGATTACCCACTCCTTCATTGGTGAAAAACTGCACTTGTGTCGTAGTGATCCCTCTCCCAAAAACCTTTTATGGAAGACCTTTTGATCAAAAAAAATTTCAATATCTTAAAATTTTGTAATACATATTTGACTGGGAATTAGAAGCGACAACCATGAGTTTGAAAGGTTTGGTTATTAGTACTACTTTAATACCATCTAGAAATACCTGATGGATTGGATTGCATCTTGGGAGAAGCTTCCAGCAAGCTCTAAGGAAGTAAAGAAATATATAATATCCATGTGCTTACTAGTGAAATCTTAGCCATCCGAGGTGGTGTCCTTCAAGCTCTACAGGAAGGAAGTGATCGTATCATGGTTGAATCGGAAAATTTTATCCTCTCCTGTTACAGTATGGTGTTGTACTGTATCGTGTGGTAGCTGCAGAGGCCATGTGCACCATATGGGACCCACTGTGCTATATGGTCTTTGCAGCGCCGCATGATGCAGTACAACACCATGCTGTAACAGGAGAGGATAACGATTCGTTGAATCGGATAACCTTGAAGCCATTAAATTTCTTGAAGGGAACAACACTGATCGAGGACATTCTTGTATATTCTCTCAAACTGTAACTGTGTGGCTGACACTCTGGCTAGGAAGGCCTTTCCCGTTTTTGAGGTGGTTGGCTTGGCCTCTTTCCACTCTGTGGATTCAGGTTTCTTGTAGCTCTGAATTTGCAAGCTTTACTCGATCTAATAATTAATCTTTTTCTTACCCAAGAAAAGAAAAGAAATACCTGATGGATTGAGGTCATGAGTTGGTGGGAAAATTAGAAATTGCAATCATCTTATTATCTTTTCATATTTTTTATCACAAGGATAAATTATTTGAGAATGGTTTCTTGGCTGTTCATCTAAATAAGCTCTTATATGCTCCGTATGGCAAGGAGGATAAGTTTCACTAATGTTTTTTTCGACATAAAATGTTTGGAACTAAAATAAAATAAAATAAATGAAATATTTTATTTTATGTAATTTATTTTGTAATTTTTGGACATAAAATAGTAGATCCCTCTAAAACCTTTTACATCTCTCATGCCTAACTTTTTCTACTTTAGGGGTTCTTCTAGGTGTCTCAAGACTCTCTAACTCTCTGTCTAGCTAGTAAAGTAAACGCTTCACTAATTGTCACTTGATAATACATGAGTTAATTCATGTGGTAGAGAACCCCACATACATCTCAATAGCTAAATTTTAGTACAAAATACGCGAAGAAAGTTACTCAAACTTTGATTCAAAGTATTACAAATTATCAAAATGTCATCAAATAGAAATGAATATGAAATATAAAATGACATCTTTGGTAATTTTAGCTACTTCATTAATTCCTTTTAAGCTGAAATTGTACCAATGAAATGATTGTCTGGTCCTCTATCGCATTCGCATGGACTAACACATGTACTGTTATGTGGTAAATAGTGAAACGTTATACTTCACTAGGATAGTGATGGAAAAGAAAATCTTTTAGTTATGTCTATTTTATATTGAAAATATTGAAACATCGAAAAAGAGATCGAGTTTTCTATTATTATTTTATTTATATTTGGAGTAATTGGCAAGGGAAAGTTTTGAAATTGGTATTCATTTCCTTGTACGCAATCTTATATAGTTCCAGAATTTATTTGGTGACACAACATGATTAATTGACTAAAAGGGTAGATACAAATTTCAAAGAAACATTTATCATTAATAGTGCAATCATAGAAAGAGTGGTGGGTGATTCTTAAGTTTTTTTTTTTTTCACCTCTAAAATCAATCTTACTCATTTTCAAAATAGGATAACGTCAGTTGGTAGCTCAAAGAATATATGCAAAATGAGGGATATTAGCTTGTTAATGAGTCAGAATTTACCATGATTTAGGCCATTAGCATATATGGGTGGTCCATTCAAATTTCAAATAGAAGACTTCTCATATGCATCTCATAGTCTGGTACTTCAAGCCCAAAACAGTGAAGGAAGCAGCAACTCAAAGCAAAGTTAAAATTTTAACAAAATTAAATCAATGCCATTAGCTCACATCATGGTAAATTGGTCCCTTCAAAATTTCCCATGTGTTTGGTATGATTTGCGATCCTTATTTCTCCTAAATATAAATCGAAATAAACTAAAACTCATAAACAACTAAGGACCCATTTATGATTTATTGCAACAAATGGTCCAAATGCTGCCTGGTCGTATATGCCCACACCCAAGCCCTCTCTAGGCAGCTTCACCTTGCTCCAGGACTCTACCCGACGGCAGGTATCACTTTTTTAGGGGCTCGCACTCTGACACCAGGTCACCCCTCCCAAGTAGTAAACCGCAAAGGACGGGTCAATGAAAGCATCAAATGATACAATTGGAAGAACTCACCCTCATAAACCGGTCTACAAGGGGAGGGAACCTAATATAATATATGCCCGCACCCAAGCCCCAAGGGGACCGATGTGGGACTATTGTACATAACACCCTACCCCTCCAGTTGGATGCCCCTGTGTACCCCCCATGTTGGGGGAGGGGGGGGGGCGTGACTGGGCTGCATTTTTCTTCTTTGAACCTTGCCTGCCCACCAAATTTGAACCCGATCCAACCAATTTCATTGGCAGATATAAGATTGTATAGGAAGGCATTCCTATGCGGTGTTGCTAAGAACAAACGGGGTTGTAAGAGGAGTAAGTAGGAAGGCATTCCTATGCGGTGTTGCTAAGAACAAAAGGGGTTGTAAGAGGAGTAAGAACTACATAAGAATGGAAACCTTAATCTTTATTTTTTGAAAGAGACATAAATGTGTATTAGAGAGAATGTTTTCTGTGCCGGGGGCGTAGGCTGCGCCCAAACACATGGGGTGGGCAAAATGATCACCCTACCCCCTTGAATGGCAGGCTCATGTGTCTGGACGCAGGTTGCGCTACAGCACAGAGAACATCAGCCCTTAAAACTTAGACACTTATTTTTAAGGGAAAAAGATCTCTAATTGGTGGTGCTTCCTACGCCCTCTCACAGGGTACCGTGGGATGACGCCTCTGCCCCCTGGGTAGATACCCAGGCATACTCACCCATTGGCCTAGACGCTTGTGTAGAGACCATGTGATCAAGTAGAAATCTCTTGTCCTATATTTAATTGCCCTTTGTCTTATTCTAAAAAATCTTTGTTTATCATTCTACCAAAAAAATATCCTTTGTATAAGACATAGACAAAAAAATTTTAAAATAATTTGAAAGTGACTTGTAATTATGTCATTATAAAAAATAGTTATTATCATATATATTTTTCAAGTACATATATGAAATGACAGGAAATTACCCTCATTTGATAAAGATATGTGTCATATTAAGAGGACAAAAAATAAAATTTGAAATTATTTGACAGTTGAAGTGTTAATAAGAAAATCCTTTTCTCCTTTTCTGAAATCTTCTTTTCTCTACACCTTTACACTAAGTGTCTAAAATAAAATTCTAAATTATTTGACAATTGAAGTGTTAATAAGAAAATCCTTTTCTGAAATCTTGTTTTCTCTACACCTTTACACTAAGTGCGTAAAATAAAATTCGAAATTTTTTGACACTTGAAGTGTTAATAAGAAAATCCTTTTCTGAAATCTTCATTTCTCTAAACCTTTACACCAAAGTGTCTTCCTATGAAGGGTATGACGATGAGTACCTTTTATGTCTACCAAGTCCAACTTCCGATTACCAAACATCACTTTATCATTACCAAACCTCTACTTTATCATATTATTTCCTTATAATTAAGAAAAGAGGTGACATGAAAGTCAGAGCAGAGCACCCCCTACTCTTTCATCTATCTCTTCTGGAGTCTGGACATATCAAATAGAAATACTGAAAAGGTCTAATTCATGATTTAGATTTCAATACTTCTCAAAGATTAAATCTAGAGGAGTTGGGAAAAAAAAAACAGAGAAAAAACCAATTAACAACCAATCAAAAAAAAATAATTTCAAGTTTCAAAAAATACACATTCACATTTATCTGTACATAAATCGAAGTCTCATAATTGGACGACCTGAAGAGGAGAAAGAAGCATCAGAGCAGAGAAACTTTTAGCCAACAAAACGTACTCTCTTTGCGACAGAATTTCTTGTACATCTTGGCTGTTGCAGAAAATCAGTTCTCACCTTCAAATCATCACCAAACTCACAAGGCTTATCTTCATCAATAGTCCCAATCAAATCACAGCACTTCCTCCTCTGCAACTTGTTCTTCATCAGATCACTCTTAGAACCAATCTCAATCTTGGAGCCAACCCTTTTCATTAAATTGGATTCTGAATTAGCCCTGATCAGATCTTGGAGATCATCGGCATCGCCGGAAGGAAAAGTCCTGATGGGTAGAGGGGAGAAGTAGGTAGAACTGAATCCCAACCCGTCACCATGGCCAGCCCACTTGGAACAATCGTACATGAATTCGACATAGAAGTTCCTGGCCTTACCAAGGAGCCTAAAGGGTACCTTGAACCAGCGACTTAGCTTGCATAGATTGCTTGGTTTGTTGCTCATATCTCACTTAACAGAGAATTGAAAAACAGAGGATGAAAAACAGAGTATTAGAAACAGAGGAGTTTGTTTTGAGAAGAATTTAAGGAATGGAGATTAGAGAAATTGGGTGGGAAAGAAGGAATTTATGGTTGTTGAGATAAGAATAAGCTGAGATAAAGATGGTTATTGGGTGATGTGTTTCTTATAAGAGAGAGAGAGATGGAGTGAGAGTGAAAGAAAAAGGGAAAAGGGTGATAGATTACAGGGGTTGCTTTGCTGGATGGATTGTCTATGGGCGTTGAACCTCTTTTGTAGAGAGAGAGAGAGAGTCAAACCAGTGGCGCCCCAGGGTCCCTCTTGAGGTGAACGGGGAAAGTGGGCGGAGAGCACATAGATTAGCGGATTAGGCGTCAATGGAAGCTTATCAATAAACGGAATTAGGATAAGATCAGTTGGAATTAACAGTATTTATAATAAGAAAACCTTCCACCAAGTTGTCAAGTGTAATTTGTTTTCTTTTTTCTCTCTCTCCTACTCTGAATTTAAGAGCCCATTTAAATCATACATTTTTCAATATAATCATTGGTGTGGCGTGCATATTATTATTTAATTATATAAATTAACCTAATAATCTTTTATAATTATTAATGTAATAATCATAAGTGTATCCAATTGTTGAGAAATATGTATCAACAATAAACTACCACATTTTATAATTAAAAAATTCCAAGTGGAAGGATGTCAATGGGTTTCGTTCATGATAGATATTTACAAAACGACTACTTTCGGTTCCTATTTGATTTTCTGTATTTGGTTTCAATCAATTCATATACAATCTCGATAATTAAGTTAACTAATTTGGTTTCGTTTGATTCACTTTTTTTTTTATTCAAAATGAGAGTTGAGAAAGTGTTATACTGACAAGGGAAATAGGGCCGGGTTGGGCTGGGTTTTTAAAAATCCTAGCCCAATCCAGAGTCGTCTTATCTTAAGCCAAGCCTAACTCGGCAGTAGGTCAGGCTGAGATATCTCAACCCAGATCTAACCCTATCGGGCCTAGCCCAACCCATCCCTAATTGACCCTGATCGGGCCGCCCTGATTGACCCTGATTTTTGCCATTTACATCCTCCTATACATTAAAAAAATGAGACATACATGATTGGGTATTGGTTTGTTTCATATCCAATAGATTATTAGACTTTTCTTTGTGTTAAAAAACTTAGTTTAATCTTAAAATTGTAAATATTTTCATTTAGATAAATTAGATACTAAACAAAAATTGTATAATATAAACAATAATTGTAAAGCATAACCCAACACAGAGCCTAGCCGGGTTAGGCTTAGCCCGAGGCCTCAACCCTGGCCTAGCCCGACTTTGACCCAAAGCCTGAAAATTTCAACCCTAACCCGCTCTCAGGGTTGAAAAATCGAGCTCAGACCCTGTTCGGGCTCATGACGGATTCAGGTTGATAGGGCCAAACTTACACCCCTAATACTGACCTTAAAGAAGCAAGGTTTTTTCGATTCATATGAAACTTGAGAATGTGTTATACTTGCTTTGAAGAAAACGTTTGAAAAAATAAACGAACAGAAGTGTAAAGCTACAGAAGAGAACTAAGGAGAGTTGATCATCGAAGATGGAGGTAGAAAGGATGAAGAGAAAATTGAAATCCTGGAACTCGTGTTTTAATCTTTTAGGGTTTAGTATGGTTTAGGTTCAATTCAAGTTTAGTTTAAATAAATTATACTTCAGTTGGTCTGATGTGGTTCAAATAGAAGATTTTTAGTCTAAAATCTAAATCGAACCAAATAATATTTCAATTTTCAAAACCAAAATCAAACTAAATAAAATTTTATTTTTTCGAAACCAAAGATAGAACAGGTTTTTTTTCTTATTCGATTTAATTTGGTTTTAAATAGTTTCGATTCCAAATTTTGAATTGACACCCTTGGATACTAAGAAAGTCGAATAAGTTCTAGGAGAAAATCTCAAGATATGCACTTAATTTGCCACTTTTGATGGGGTTGATATTTTTTTAGTAAATCAAATGGAGTTGGTAAACAAAGGATTGAAAAATCAAGGACTAGAAAGAAGGTGCACAGACCACCAAGAGTTCGAGTGTATAAATATGTATGAGAGGGTACATGATTGAATTTAAGCCTACGAATTGAGATGTGACATATTTAGACCTTTTCTAGATGTCCAATGATTGGAAATTGGAATGATAATGTCACCATTTCACGTGGTGCAATAGATAGTCAGACCATATATTATTTCTAAGCCTACTGGACCAGAAGGCTTTTTGAAGAGGTAATTTCCATTTTCCATATCCAAATTCAATTATATACATATATGGGAAAGGTTTGGACATGCCATCAACTTTAGATAAGCTAGTGGCATACATCAATCACAAAGCTCAACATAGGAGGGTAAGAAGGTCTTTTCTACATGAAGAGGGGAGGATAAGGGGCTCTTTTTCACAACTCACAAGAGGAGAGAGGATATGCTCAGCACCCAGGCGTCATGTCTGGCCTTTTCCAGATATATATTAGAACTTGACATCTTTTTTTAGTTGTTCTTTATTTTATTCCCAAAAATTGTTTAAGATTGATATAAAAGGATTATCAAAAACAATTTGAAAGTAACGTTATCAATATATGTAATTGTCATGCACATTTTTCATTTACATATGGAAAATGACAACCATTAAAAAAAATTGCATGTCATACTGAACGACAAAAAATAAAGTTACACACAGCTGGAAATGGTGTCAATAAGAAGATTCCTTCTAGAAAAAAAAAACGCTAATCTGATCACATAAATGTGATTCACATGGCCAATCAGCAGCAGTTTGAATAGAAAACTAATTTTTATTTTCCTATAGAGGAAAGTTTTCTTACAAGGCTGTATGTGAGAGGGTGGGAGTTTCAAGACATTAATTAATGGGTGGGGATTTATGACTTTTCCAACTCCTTGTGAGAGGGGACATGGCCGTGCATACTTACAGAATTTTTATCTGTTGTTGTAACTGGAGCGTTGTTGTGCGCATCGCGATGTAGTAGCGGACATGTGTGCACAGCAGACCCCATTATGCACACATGGCCGCTGCTACACTGCATGATGCACATAGCAGCGCTCTAGTTACAGCAGCGGATAAAAGTCCATACTTACACGGCCGTGTATGAAAACTTTCCCCTTTCCTATGTATCCTCCTATCTGTGAGTTTTGGCAACATCCCTCGCATATTATATGAAGTTAACAAAACCCATTTCTACAAACACTTACCAATGGTGGACTTGAATGAAACTCAATCCATCTATAGAATTTAGATGATGCTGTGAATCATATGTGTCTTGATAATGTTGACAATGGTTGCCAACTTCATAAGGCTTACAAAAAAAAAAAAACCCACATGTTAGCGATTCAGTGGTCAATATTATAATAATTGGTTGAAGCAAAATTGAGTGGGCCACGATTGGGAAATTGATGAATCTTGAACCAAAAAGGGTTCCAAACCTGTAAAGGCCAGCCACAATTTGGCCCTCCCTCCAAAAACTTATCTCACTTCAAATTTTATTCTTTCCAACATAACCTTGCTTGTATGGGGAATAAAATGAATTTAAATTTATAAAATAATTAAAAAATACCATCCTTGGATCTATTTTAAACAAAGAATATTTATATTGGATTAAATTTAAAAAAAAAATAAAAATTCACCAGTAAAATAAATGTGAAGTCCTCTATAACATGGATCCACTTATGTCTATCATTGTCTACCTTGCAATACAAAGACTTTACAAAGTTCATAAACCTTCATAGAAGTTATGCTTTTTTATCGATCAGCTGGGTTCAAGTATGTAATTGAGAGAGTTCCCCACACTAAGGGTTCCCAAGCTCGGATCAGGTTTTGCCCCCTGAATTCCATATGGGCACAGATCAAGTCCCAAGGTCGATTCACGTACGTGGACCTGATCTATGCTCAGGGTTCCCTATACATGAATATGTGAGGGGGGGGTTACAATTTCACTTTTAAACTCATATTATACCAAACCTTTTCCCTTTTAATAATTGTCTCATAGTAGTTCAATATTGAAGTCCAAATTTCTTAAATATATTGTTGATATCATTTACGACTAAGTTTTCCTACATCCAGGGCCAAGGGAAATTCCATTGCCCATGGAAATGGTAATCAACAAAGGTGAGAGTTTGTTAATGAATCCTATGTTCATATTACCATTGGGAAAATTGTTCCCACTCTCATGCATGATAGCCTAGTTGAAATAAACTATCAATGACTTATGAGGGACCTCAAACCTATCCACCAATTACCATACAAAATCATTAGTCCACATGATTAAAAAGTCACAAGGCATGATGGATGAGCTTAAAATTTGATTTTTTTTTTTTTTTTTTGGGTAGAAAATTTGATCCATTAAAGTACTTCAATTCAGGTATCAAAATTAAAGAAAACTGATAGAAAATTTCAACCAGGATTCTCAAAAAAAATGTTATTTTGCTCTATCTCAGAGCGCCACACCCCCCTCCCCCACCAAAAAAAAAAAAAAAAACCCTTCTCTTAAACAACAGTATACATGTTTCTATCAAAAAAATAAAAAAGAAAGAAAGAAAGCCCGTTGCTGTATGATGTATGAATGAAATGAAGGAGGGAGCTAGGAATTCATTAGGGTTACAGTACTCACAGACTGTAGCAAAAAAACTATTTGGTGTTCAAATCATATATTTTTCAAACAAAGGAAAAGAGGGACCACCAGGACACTCGGTGGCAGTAGAACAGGTCTTGCTTCTTGGATAAAGAAACACCCCACTACTCTCCTTAACATCACGACCATCAGCTCCAAGCTCACAAAGCTCTTCTTCTTCTTCATGAATTGTCCCAATCCTCTCACTTTGGCTCTTCAACTTCCTTCCCTTCATTGCCACCTGCTGCTGTCTCTGCAGCCGTAGATTCTGAATTTCAATCTCCACTTTCTTTACAAGCTTATTATTTGAACTCTTCGGCGGCAAATTACTGATCTTCTTCGATGATTGTTGCCGGAGTAACTGTTTTACTCTATCTTCCTTCCTTCTCCTCATAAGCTCACTCTCTGAACTAGCCCGACCCATGGTAGCAGCTTTGGAATTGATCTGAAATAGGTAATCATCGCAGCTGCTATCGCTGGAACTCGACCTCGACGATGACGACGACGACAATGAAGAGCTACTGCTGCTGCTCCTGGGCATGAAAGAAGAAAAATAGCCATGAGGTGAGGCTATTAGGTCTTCAACGATACCAATGTCTTCAACATCTTCGTTCATGGTTTGATCATAGAAGCTCTTGGCTGATGAAAGGAGTTTACTAGGTGCCTTCATGCACCTGCTCAACATGCTCTTGCTGCTGCTGCTGCTTATTTCTGTGCTGCTCATGTTTTTTGAGTGTTCTTAAAAGAGCTTAGAAAAAATTTCTACTACACAAACACAATAATTGAGAAATTAAGTAAAGAGAGGACAAAGGGAAGAAACAATACTGTGTAGCTATACCTAGCTATGGAGGTTTCGGTTATGGGTTCCCAAGTTTACTTCTTATATAGAGAGAGCACTACTTAATAAGAGAGTTGAGTGGAAACATGATTAATGCTTACAAATAACAAAAGGAAGAGACAGATTAAAAGTAAATGGCATTTCTTGTGCAGTGATTGTGGTAATTATAATGAGCCATTACTGAGTTAATTAGAGGGCACATGATTAATGCATTACCAAATAACTAAATGAGGAACAAATCATTGACTCTTATTTTTAAAATTAAATAATAAAAAAAACCTATTCCTTAATTATTGGAACAGGGTTCTTCTTCGGAAAGAGATCCTCTTCAACGTGTTCTTTTTTTTTTTTTCTTTTTTTTGGGATAAAGAAATCCTCTTCAACGCGCCAGCCCTTCCGACGTTCATCTGACGGCTAGAGCACTCGTCAAAGGGTGTTAAACAATTCGATTTCAGTTAAACAATTTAATTAAACGGTCTCAAGTTTGAAACCATAATCGAATCATTTATTAAACGGTTTTTGTTTGAGTTAGGCATGTTTATGTACATCTAAGAGTGTTAAATGGTCTATTTCACTTAAACGGTCCAGTTTGACTTAACTATTTAATTAAATGGCCTCAATTTTGAAACCATAACTGAACCATTTATTAAATAATTCCATGGTTTTGGTTTAAATGGTTCGATTCAGTTTCCGTAAATGGTTTCAGTTTGATTTTGACACCTTTAGTCACTCCACTCAGGGTGCATGCCCAGGTGCTGTTGGAGGGGCTGGTGCGGGCGTTTAAGAGGATCCGGGTCCTTCCTCTTCCACTAGGTTGTGAAATCGTCTTTGGAATAGTTTCTAACATACACTTGCCAGATGCAATCCCATAAGCATGGGTTTAGTAATCGGTCTCGGTCAATACCAATCCGAAACCAATCCAAGTCAATTTGTATTGGTTTAGATTGGACACTTTTTGCTCTCTTTTTTTTTTAATTGGATTTTTTTGATATTTTTATCCTTTGTCATTATTGTTCCACTGATTTGTGATCAGCCAAGAATCGTTATCAGCCTACCTTGATACCGTTATGAATCGGCCAATCCAATACCAATTCCTCAAACCATACCCATATATGGTCGCTAAAAACGTGGGAGATTTATCAAACAAAAATGTATTAGAATATAAATTAAAAAACAAAATTATAAGACCTGTAATTGGAAAACCAAATTTTGACTCAAGTAATTCACCCAAGTCAAGTAAAAAATATTGAAAATTGATCAAGAATCATGTAGATTCGCCAATGCATTATAAAAAGGGCATGACTCGGTCTAGTTTTTATTTTTTACAACTCAAAATACGAGCCACGAATCAAAATTTTTTTAAAAAAGTGCCTTCTCCTTATATGCATATTGCTTGAGATCCTCACATGACCAAAAGGTTGATTCATTCTAAGTTCACATCTTAATATTTAATCTTGCTATTGCTTTGATTTTGAGAACTTGGATTGCGGGTAGAATTGATTAGTGAGTAATTTTTTTTTTTTTTGTCTTATGAAAGAGTTTCATTTGTCTGTTTCATTCTAAAAATTTCCCTGCAAATGATATTTTTTCAATGCCATTTTTTATATTTTACGTCAAAACAAATAATGAAAAATTTTATTTAAAAACTTCCTATCTCCCTTTTAAGTTCACATCTTAATATTTAATCTTGCTCTTGCTTTGATTTTGAGAACTTAGATTGTGGATAGAATTGATTGGTGAGTAATATTTTTTTTTTCTTGATATGAAAGAGTTTTTTTTGAATGTTTTATTATAAAATATTCCTGTAAATTATATTTTTTAATGTCATTTTTTGTATTTTACGTGAAAACAAATAATGAAAAATTCTATTTAAAAACTTCCCTTTCTCCTCTTTTACATGAAAATAAATACAGCCGACATCACAACAAAGGCGTCCATCAAGCAGCAAGCATCAAGTAAGAGGAAAATAAGTCCTCCCTAAAATAGCTTGGAATTAATGAAAAACTCTATTTAATTTCCTTCAATATAAAGTTAATTATTCATTTTAAATGAAGTGTATCAACCAATGGTATTGTAGATAAACAAACATATGCAAAATTAAATTAAAGCATAATATCTTGAAATTTTGATATCAGTGATATTGATACTGTGTGTCGTGGTAAAAATAAGGAATATGCGACTAAAGTTAATCCCACATAGTTTGGGTATCGAGAGAACTTGTGGATTATAAGCAGGGGTCAACCGTACCCCTTCCATGTAGACACGTTTTAAAACCATAAGGATGACATTAAGCTAGCTTCGGCACTCCTCACGGGCCTTAACAACGTGCATGCCCATGTATAAAAAACTAGAAGAAAAACTTAATAATGAATTAATATGTAAACATATTGGTATTATAGTAATATTATCTTTAAACATATCAACCTAATTGGCATATTAGGTCCCTCTTTGGCTCCCATGGGGGCCTTGCACCAGAAAGAAAAATAAATAAATAAATAAAAATAATTACCATGCACAAGAGCACAATTTTTTTGGCTAATCGTCACACCACGTTTGATGATTTCCACATGATTAATAACCTACCAATTCATGGGTCATACACCTATGAAAAACTAATTGAAAACATGATCCATTGACCCTTTTTATACGACCAATCTGTTCAGAACCCCTTTATCCATTGTAAGTTGCATTTTGAACATACACGAGTTGTTAAGTGATCCTATATTGATCTAAGGCTGTGTTTGATATGCACTTTAGGTCAATTTCGCATTCTTGAAAGACGAAAACAAATATGTTTATCATCTAAGAATACAAAATTAACTTAGAATACATTTCAAGAATGCATATCAAACACTGCCTAAGTGATTTATATGAAATTAATACACATGACTTCTACATACATGCACTTGCCACAAAAAACTTGAAAAATATTATAAGCAATTGTGTGGGAAATTTAAGATTTTCCCCGAACAAAGGCACGTCTTATAAGTCAAACACCAGGTTATTCATGCGCCTAAGAGGGAGAAAAACACACAGATTCAGAGACGGCGGGTAATGGCGGCTGGGGAGAAGGGTTGGGGGAAGCAAGCATGAAATTTGCTTGGGTTTTGGTCAAATTTTGCTAATGCCGGCCGTAGTCAGCCTGATTAAGACGTAACCAATAAGATAAGTTATTTAAAAAAAAAAAAAAAGTAATCAACCGATCCTCTACTGCCGAGCTGCCGGCAAGACCCTACTGCCAAGACACAGCAAGGCGGTAAATTACCACCTTACCCTTGCCCCAGCGTCTTGTTCAAGTGGGGGTAAGGCGTTCATTTATTGCCTTGCTGTGTCTTAGCATTAGGGTCCTGCCGGGCAGCTCGGCAATAGAGGATCCAAATTGTTTTTTTTTTTTGTTTTCAGTTTTGAATTAACATTAGGCAAAAAGATTTACTTGTCCGGCACGTCCAAATAATTTTCTGGATAGGCATGGCAAGTTTTACCGTATTGAATGGTGATTGCATGATTCTGACCATACTTGGTTAAAATGGGAACGACAAAAAAGTGATAGTTCGGTATAATCGTGTTTTAAATGGATAGAATTTTGAACGGAACGGTCAAATACTTCAAGAATGACCAAAACGAAAAATGGACTATACACAGTTGTGTCAATTTGAACAATATGGTATAAAAAAAAAAAGGCAATATACATGCATAAATTGATAAATAATTACTTAAATACCTATATCCAAATTTCAAATTAAGCAACTATAACAATTAAAACAAATGCAGATAATAAGCACATTCCATTCTAACTTCACTTTGAAATCTAAAGCACCTACATAATATTACAATCAAACATTTATTCAAACCATCCATTCCAATATCAGAATCAACTATACTAAATGAAACGGTTCAATAATAATCCCATCACACAAATAATAGAAAAACATTAATCAGAAATGCACTATAAGTATGTTAGCTATGTAGAATATAATCATATAAATCTTGGAATGTTAAAGAATAACAGTGAATGAATCAACTTAGTAGTCTCTTATCAAAAAACAAACAAAAAAAATCAATTAGCACCCTAACTTTTCTTTTTTTTGGGGGGAAAGGTAAGGTACCAGTCAGGAGACTCGAACTCGAGACCACCTGATAAACTTAACAGTCTAACTTATAAGTGTAAATGATTGAACATGTAGGAGACACATTTATCAAAGTGATAACACTTATCAAGAATATTCTCATCACATATCCATAAAAAAATATATATATTCTCATCACATTTTTTTTTTTCCCACCTATCATAACAAATCGGGTAGGGAACGATGGAGTTTCCATAATATTCCCACCACACATTTATCAATAACATTGTCATCACCATTTTCCTTTGTAGGAATAGTTCAGTATCTGGTGTGATTCACTATATCATAAAGAATCAGGTAGAGATAGGGAGAGAGGGAGGGAGGAGGGGTTTCAGACTGCTAACAGTTTTTCCATAGGTAGCTGGCTTGTGCTTCCCTCCGGTTGCCGACTAGCCGCTGGGAGAGAGGGAGAGTGACTGTGTGATTAACCGAGTGCGGAGTCTCAGAATCTCGATTCTTTGCTGGCTTGCTGCTTACCTCCACTCGCCAATTCGTTGATGCTCTGGAAGGGATAGAAGCTTCGATCGCCGGTTGGGAGAGAGGGAGAGGGATCGACTGTCGATAAAGAGCCAAGGGGGTCTTAGGGTTCGGCACTTCGGCTATGCAAGAGTGCGAGACTCTGAAATTCTCGATCAAGAAAATGAGGGAATGTGTTAGGGTTTTGGCTACAAGGGGTTTTTGTTTTAATAGAATGGGTAAATCTATATATGTGTGTGTGTGTATGCACGCGCGCGTGTGTGTTTTGGATATGAAAACCATTTTGTGATGTGTGTATGGGTGTCCTAACATGTGTCCTAATGTATTAAGAGATTAATGATAAGAAGGACAAGCCATGTTGATTGAATGAAGAACTATCAAGGACGATCTTCCGTAAGCAGAAACTGATCTTGTGTGATCTTGAAGGATTGAAGAGCTAAAATCTACATCAAATGGGAGAATCTTTCATGAACAAGATTATGATTTGATACTTCTTGGCATATCATTGTAATCCTAGTGTATAAGATACACAAGATGTTAAAAAAAAATCAAGAAAATAACATCAAAAAGACCTAAAATGAAAAACCCAAGAGAATATGTGTTTTGACTTAGAAAAGTATTGTCCATAGTCTTCCGTGAACAGACGACCGAACTTAAATGGCAAACCAAAAATATTCAAAATCGTAATTCACTGACAGTTGAGTTTTAAAATTCTATATCCGTGGACAACCCTCGTGATCTTCCGTACGATCTTTTGTGCATGTCTAAGAAGGAGTTTCTCCTCTTCTGATTTTCTTTAATAAAGATTTTTAGTTTTGTTGTTAAAAAACATAGATGAGGGTCAGATTAAATATCATAACTGACATTTAATTAAACATATAAATAGTTAGATAAAAATATTGACTATATAGAATAATTTAAAAGATAAAAATATAGGACAAGCCGGGCTGAGCCTTGAGGACCCTTGGTAAGGCCTAGATTTTCAAAATAATAACTAATTCACTCCAAGAGTCACGTATGGAGTCACTAGTTTAATGAGGTAACTAACTTGGTTACCAACTAGATACATATAGCATGGCCAGTCTATTGCTTGTGATTTTTCAATTACCATATACAACCCTAGCATTATTCTATAGGGAGCAGAGTTCTTCCATGCCCATACAGAAACTCATCCCGCATAAAATAATGCGATGGTGGGCTATATGGTTTAGATAGGTCTCCAAATTTCATATATAGCATTGTAGGGAGATCCCGAAGTAAATCAACAGTTAACGTACCAAATTATTCTAAAATCGCCCGAAAAGTGATAGGCATGCAAGAAAAATTTTGCCTATTCTATAAGTAGTTTGTTCAAATTAAATGCAACTGAATGCACATCCAAAATGCACAGACTAACAGAGTTGTTCAAGAGTTCTACCTGTTTCTTCCACTTCATTGGAAGATAATACAATTTGGATCCTCTACTATCGAGCTGCCCGGCAGGACCTTGTTGCCTAGACACGGTGAGGCGTGCAATGACCGCCTTACCCCTACCCAAACGCCTTGCCCGAGGGGGGGTAAGGCGGTCATTGCGTGTCTCACCATGTCTGGGCAACATGGTCTTGCCGGGCAGCTCGGTAGCAGAGGATCTGAATCCAAGATAATATGGAGTACATACACACCTTCTAATTATTTTGCTGAGTAGGTCAATTGTGAACGATAATGGTCAACAAGGTATTACATTGTACCATTTTGTCAATAGTGACAATAACAACAATAACTCAGCCTTATCCTTACTAAATGGGGTCGATTACATAGATCATTGCCCTCCAATCAGCTTTATTTGAGGTCATACTTGATACAAGGCCTAAGCTATGCATTTCTTTCCTCACCACTTCTCCTAAGTTTATTTTAGATCTGCCCCTAGCTCTTTTAGTTTCTTCAATGAATCAACTTTAATATGATCGATCATTCATTACTTTATCTTTTCTAGTTTTTCCGCTCATCCATTTCAACATCCTCATCTTCGATACAATGAGTTTATGCATATGATGTTTCTTAACTGCCTAACATTCCGCACCGTACATCATAGCTGATCGTATGACTATCTTATAAAACTTTCCTCCAAGTTTTAAAGAAATACGTCAATCACAAAACATGGCAGATGCACCTCTCCACTTCATCAGGTACATCAAATTGACGGTCAACACTGAAAAAACCCTAGCCTTGGTGCATCAGGCTCAGCCAGCACTGGAATGGAAGGGGGAAAGAAAGAAAAAAAACCCTAACCAAACCATCTTACATGGGGCTGTAAAATAGCAAAACCTATTTGTTTGTTCAAATCATATATTTTTCAAACAAAGGAAAGGAGGGACCATCAGGACACTCGGTGGCAATAGAACAGGTCTTGCTCCTTGGATAAAGAAACACCCCACTACTCTCCTTAACATCACGACCATCAGCTCCAAGCTCAGAAAGCTCTTCCTCTTCTTCATGAATTGTTCCAATCCTCTCACTTTGGCTCTTCAGCTTCCTTCCTTTCATTGCCACCTGTTGCTGTCTCTGCAACCGGAGATTCTGTATTTCCATCTCCACCTTGTTCACAAGCTTATTATTTGAACTCTTTGGCAAATTACTCTTCTTCGATTGCTGCCGAAGCAACTGTTTTTCTCTATCTTCCTTCCTTCTCCTCATAAGTTCACTCTCGGAACTAGCCCGAGCCATGGTAGCAGCCTTGGAATTGATCGGAACTAGGTCTCGGTAATCATCGCAGCTGCTATCGCTGGAACTCGACCTCGACGATGACGACGACGACAATGAAGAGCTACTGCTGCTGCTCCTGGGCATGAAAGAAGAAAAATAGCCATGAGGTGAGGCTATTAGGTCTTCAACGATACCAATGTCTTCAACGTCTTCGTTCATGGTTTGATCGTAGAAGCTCTTGGCTGATGAAAGGAGTTTACTGGGTGCCTTCATGCACCTGCTCAACATGCTCTTGCTGCTGCTTATTTCTGTGCTGCTCATATTTTCAGGCTACACAAACACAATAATAGAGAAATTAAGTAAAGAGAGGACAAAAGGTAGAAACAATACTGTGTAGCTATGGAGGTTTCGGTTATGGGTTCCCATTTCCCAAGTTTCCTTCTTATATAGAGAGCACTTAATAAGAGAGTTAAGTGGAAACATGATTAATGCTTACAAATAACAAAAGGAAGAACAGATTGAAAGTAAATGGCATTTCTTGTGCAGTGATTGTGGTAATAATAATGATCCATTAGTGAGTTAATTAGAGGGCACATGATTAATGCTTACCAAATAACTAAATGAAGAACAAATCATTGACTCTCTTTTTTTTAAAAAAAATCAACTCCTTAATTATGGGAACAGGGTACTTCTTCGAAAAGGGATCCTCTCCAATGCGCAGCTGACGGCTGGAGGCACTCGAGATGCATGTCCAATTGCTCCCAGCCGTTGGATGCTCGCTGGAAAGGATCCGGGTCCTTCCTCTTCCATTAGGGCTGGATAAACTTGTGGGATGCGGATTGGGCTCCTCTCCATTGAGTGGAGAGCCCAATGAGGTATCCAACGGCTGGGCTGTGCCGCACACATCCCAACGGCTGACTTGGTGTGAGTTGAGATGTGTGAGGCCCGGCCCAGCCGTCAGATGCCTCATTGGGCTTTCCACTCAGTGGAGAAGAGCCAGAACTGTGGGATAGACTGTCATAATCAGGGATTTAGTAACGGAATGGGTCTCAATCAATAGTCAATACCAATTCGAAACCGATCCAGATCAATTTGTATTGGCTTAGATTGGACAGTTTTTTGTTCCTTTTTTCTTGACATTTTTACCCTTAGCTCGTAGTGCTCCACTGATATGGGATCAGCCAGGAATCAATATCAGCCTGCGTTGATACCGATATAAATTGGCTGATTCAATACCGGTTCCTCAAACTATGCTGCCCATATGTGGTTGCTAAAAACATGGGAGGTTTATCAGACAAAAATATACTAGAATATAAATTAAAAAAAAAATACGTTATAAGACCTATATAGTTGAAAAACCAAATTTTGACTCAGGTACGTGATTCACCCAAATCAAGTAAAAAATATTGAAAATTGATCAAGAATCATGTAGACTCGCTCATGCATTGTATATAAAAGGATAGACTTGGTCAAGTTTCTGAACTCAAAACAACAGCCATCAATCAAAATTAAAAATACCTTCTCCTTATCTGCATATTATTTGAGATCTTCACCTGATCAAAAGGTTGATTCATTTTAAGTTCACATATGAATATTTAATCTTGCTCTTGCTTTAATTTTGGGAACTTGGATTGTGGATAGAATTGATTGGTGAGTAATATATTTTTTTTTTTTGGGTATAAAAGAGTTTCATTTGTATATTTTATTCTAAAATATTCCCTGCAAATTTTTATTTTTTAATGTCATTTTTTGTATTTTACGTCAAAACAAACAACGAAATTTTCTATTTAAAAACTTCCCTTCTTCCTTTTTTAAGTTCACATTTCAATATTTAAGTTTCTTTTTTAAGTTCACATTTCAATATTTAATCTTGTTCTTACTTTGCTTTGGGAAGTTGGATTGTGGATAGAATGGATTGGTGATTAACCTTTTTTTTTTTGTATGAAATAAATTCATTTGTATATTTTTTTAATGTCATTTTTTGTATTTTACATCCAAACAAATTATGAAAAATTCTATTTAAAAACTTCCCTTTCTCCTTTTTTACAAGAAAATAAATACAGCCGACATCACAACAAAGGCATCCATCAAGCATCAAGTAAGGGGAAAATAAGTTCTCCCTAAAATAGCCTGGAATTAGTGAAAAAAAAAAAACTATTTAATTTCCTTCAATATAAAGTTGATTATTCATTTTAAATGAAATGTATCAACCAATGGTATTGTGGATAAACAAATAGATGCAAAATTAAATTAAAACATAATATCTAGAAATTTTGATATTATTGATGTTAATACGTGTATGCCCATGGATTAAAACTAAAAAAAAATAATAATAATGAATTAAGGACCGAGTTTCCCTCCACCCACCCACCCACGGTGAATGGAATACCATACCATTCACCATGGGGCGGGAGAGGACAAGACAAGGTATCTGGAGGGTATTTTGGAACATACCAAAACCCTAGGAATGAACATCCTCTATGGGTGGAGGGAAACTATCCATGAATTAATATGTCAACATACTGGTATTATGGTATGTGGAAAGTATTCGTACACGGGAGATTCTGAGATTCTCCCATCAACTCCATCATAAAGGTGCAACTTTTATGTCATTTCAGGCTGGCCTTTTCTACTAAAAAAAGAGTGGCATTTATGCCAATCTGATTACATTTAACGCTGGTCGTGCATGAAAACTTTTGCCTTATAATATTATTTTCTTAGAACATATCAATTTAAGTACTATAAGTACTATGATGCAGAGACCATATATTTCAGCTAATCGTCACACCATGTTTGACGGTTTCTGTATGATTAATAACCTACTAATTCATGGGTCATACACCTAAGAAAACTAATTGAAAACGTGATCCATTGACCCTTTTTATATGACCAATCTCTTCAAAAAACCCTTCATAAGAGAGTTTATATGTGAGTAGGGCTGTAAACGGATCGGATTCGGCTCGGATAGTGCTATATCCGCATCTGCATCCGATTAGCTTTCGGACGGATTCGGATAGTGCTAAATGGATACGGACACGGATATGGATCGGATATTTTATCCGTTTACATGTAAATATAGCTTTTCGGATAGCTAAGCCTATCCGTATCCGTATCCGCATCCGTTTAGCTTTCGAACGGATTCGGATAGTGCTAAACGGATACGGACATGGATACAGAAACAGATTTTGGCTATTCATTTACACCCCTATATGTGAGCACAAAACTTACATTGTAAGTTGCATTTTAAACATAAACGAGTTCCCAAGTGATTTATATGATGCATGACTTCTTCATACATGCATGCACTTGCCACCAAAAAACACAAACAATTTTATGGATAGGCATGGCAAGTTCTACCGCATGGAATGGTGTTCGGTACAGTTGTGTTTTAAACGGACCAAAATGTGAACCGGATGGTAAAACGGACGATACACGTGTAAATTTGAGAGAGAGACACCTAGGGTGCTAGCTTACCCTTTTCTCCTTCCTATAACCTCTTCCAAACAATAAACTCTGATTTCCGTGACTTAAGAACAACTATAGAATTTGAGGAAGAAAGGCCTTACAGAAGGTTCTGACACTTCTTTGGGAGATTACAGAGAACAGGAATTGCTATGATCCAAGGCTGGTTTCCTTTGGTCCTTAACCACCATTGCAACCCAAAGTTTCATCTAGGACAGGCCCTCAAGATCAGACTTGTGCAGCAATTCTTCATTTCCAATGGAGAGGCTCAATCAGGTAAAAGCATCAAAGATTTCTTCGAGGACGACTTCGATCAGGCAGAGCGTGAGGCACGAGACTGTTATGGCATTGGATCAACAGATAGGTTCAATGAGCAAGATTTCAAACGGTTATGTTCTTTGATGGTGTCTGCCTTGTGTATTTCATTTATTGCAATGTGACATAGACAACCTAGTAGGTCTGAGGATGAAGAATGATCTTTTCGCTTTCATGGCAATGGGCATGTTATTGCTTAAAAATCGACTACCTTATATGGTTCTACAAGCATTGCTGACCAACTTTCTGCCCAAAGATAGTATTGATATCTTTGACAAGTACATGGAACTACAAACATAAAGCAACAGGCAGCACATCCACAAGCAATCCCTGATATCACATGCTTCGTCAATTGTTTACAACCACCACAACCACAACCACCTCATGCTCTTCTCCTCTGGAAGCTCAAAAGGGGAGCCACTTCAACTCCTTGACCTTCTCTGAACAAGATTCCTTACCATATCAACCCGGCAGGTCTCAAAAAGAAGGAAGAAAAGACTTGTTTCACAATGACGATACCAATTGGAAGCAATCATTCCATTCAGTCCAAGAGCTCAGAGACACAGGGATCATATGCCATAGCGCAAGAACTTGTTGCATAAGGGATGTTGAATACAAACCACACTTCATGTATGAAGTCCTATCACTTCCAGCATTTGTTCTTGATGACTCCATCAAGACTAAGTGGTTAAACTTGATAGCCTACAAAGCATGCCCTGTTTAATGGATTCGCTCATCAATCACGCCGAAGATATGAGAGAGCTGCGATCAATGGGTATACTCAATGGCCTTAGCAGTGACCAAAAAGTGGCTTATCTATTCAATGATCTTAGCATCGATTTGATGCCAAATCCTAGTGCATAACTGCATACAAATAAGTTAAGCATTACATTGAAAGGCATTACAAGAACAAGTGGAGTGATTGCTGGAGCGTTGCGAACTAATTTCAGGATGCCATGGAATACAACTGCTTTCTTAGCTGCACTATTTGTCATAATTCTCACATTCCTTCAGACCATTCTGGCCAGTGTTCAGATCTACTACCAACTACCAAGTAGTCCATCACACCACTGATGAAGCTCTAGCTCATGCTTCCATGGCCATCTCCAAAATTTACAGTCTCTTCTCCCTACCAAGTATGCAATGAGCACCATGAACTCTACCACAAGCTTGGTTTGGCATGAGATTAATTACCATTTAAGGTAAAACACCTCATATTCCAATATCGGTTGTGTTTGAATTGAAACTTGCTTCTTCTTTTTTCTTTTATTTGGAGGGGGGTGCTAAACTCCGGAGATCAAATCATGATCAATGCGATCGGGTATGATTTATATATGAAGTTCATGATCAACATTGATCAAACACAATGAAAAAATAATTATGGTTCGAAATGCCTAGATTATGGTTCTCAGGTTGCTTCAGATCAGCTGTTCTAAGTTTCATATAAACTAAACCTTGAATTGTATCCAGTAATTGCTTTTTAATATTTCTATCTATTTAATCCAACCAACATACCCAAAGAAAATCTAAAAAATTCCAAGCCAACAGCGGGCTTTATTGCTTGGGCTAGGCAAGCTCAAGCCCCCAATGTCAGGATGGGCACAGGCTAGGCCTATCCATCCTCAGGTTGGGCATAGGCAAGCTCTCCAACAAACACACACGCACACACACACAAAAAAGAACAAGAAGAAGAAGAAAGAAAACCTTTGCCATGCTAAGAATGTCCTCTGGAGATAGAGCAGCAAGCCATCAGTGTTCAGAAACTCAAAAAGTGTGCCAGTCTCTCAAAACCCTCTATGAATTCTTAACCTAAGAAATGTGTCAAATGGAGTCTCGATGGCTGATTTAATATTTTAATTTATTTTCAAAATACCCAACAACCAAGTTAAGCGCAGCCTACAGAAGCACTTTCCAGATATGTCCATGGGTTAGTGATCCCTGGAGGATCTGCTAACCCTTGTGAAGAGAGGGTAGATATCAAAGGAGGTAATGGATAAAGGGGAGCAGAGAATTAAGAGTTGGAGACAGGGAGCAGTACAGAAATTGAAGACAGAGAAAAGGGAGAGGCGGAAGAAGCTGTGGCAGATGATAAGGGTTCATCAGGATCTCACAATAAGCTGTATCATAAGCATCCCTTTTGCCAGCTGGGGCTTTAGTCCTAAGCTGTATCATAGCTAAACCTTTCCTCTTTTGTTGCACTGTGATTGAGAAAATCAATGTGGCACATATGGAGGAAGAGAATGATTCTTATATGAAGATACATGGACATATAGTTAAAAACTAATTTCAGTGGTAGCCTGAATGGAAGAGTAGATCACAATGGCCCCTCTTGCCTGGAGATGGTTGTCTCAACTGACTGGATCTCTAGGGTGGGGTTTCGCTTGATTTTCAAAGTGCAAATCAAGGAATGAACTTGCAGCTAAAGCTGAACATGAAATTGTTCTAGCCGGAAAGGGTTGCTTGTCTTATGTGGATTTTCTCTATTGATTGGTTCCTAGAACTCAGCATCTTATAATTGTTTAAGAGGAGAGAGAAAGAAATTTGTATGATCACAAGAAAAATTATCACAAAGAAAGTTGAAAAACAGAATAATAAATATGAATATTACTCATTATGGTTCTTACTGATCAAACCAAATTAGCAATCTGTAAAACAGAAGATGGCAAATGTAGACGGCCCAGATCAATGCATATGTAGACTACCGTATAGTGACAAAGCAGGAAACATTGCAACATAATTACCCTGTGTAGCTATCACACGCTAAACGATCCCAATCAATCTGGAACTGTCCTGTATGCCATTTCTAAGTTCTTACGGAGGACCAAGTTTCACCAAGCTTCTATTTCAATTCATCTGCTTTCTTCCTCAGAGACTGATATGCGTCTATAAACTGCTTGAAAAGTCTGACCTCCATTTCGAGCCACCTTCTGCCCTTCCTCTGTTGCAGAAGTCAAGAGCTTCACAACTGGGTCAGCTTTAAGCTCTTCTTCTGTGATTGCTTCAAAGAGAGGGTGACCCTCCAAACAAGCCTTCATCCACTCTCCAAGCTCTTCCACATCAGTAATTGTGTATATAATACCCCCTACTTCAAGTGTGTAAGCATACTCATCAAGCAAGTGTGGGCTTATCACTCGACGACGATGATTCTTCTCTTTAAAGTGAGGATCTGGGAACAAGAAGAACATCTTCAACAGTTGCCCTTTCTCAAAGAAATTTGGAATATATTTCATCGAATTGGTCCGTACCACAGAGATGTTCTGGTACTGTCCTGGGTTCGCTTCCCTCAAAGCCAAGATCCGTTCACGGACATATTCTGTGACTTTATCCCTAAGCTCCATCCCAATCATTAGAGTTTCAGGAAAGAGTGTTGCAAGGTTGACAAGTAAGCCTCCAAAGCCACAACCAATGTCTGCAAACTGGATTTTTTTGGAACAGACACCAAGAGATGGTGCCTGGTCTGTGCTGGTCACATCATCATTGTCATTATTGATTTTGTACGATGGGAAGAAATGTGGATAATGGAGGGAATAATCTACATTCAAAGGTGTGATGGGGACTGGAAAGTGGGAATCACTCAGTGGGTTGCTGTGTGCTCGTGCTCGGTAGAAACGCTTCCGAGGTAGGCGAGTTGAATTGCTGATCTTTGTGTTTGGCTTGTTATTTTGAGACATAATAGCTATGATAAAAGTCTTCTGTTCCCAAGGCTGAATAGCTTCAGGTTAAGGATTTGTATTACAAATTTGCACTTGAGGTATCTCAAATCTTTAATGGAGCCTGAAATCTGACCCTTTGCATCTCTATGCTGTTCTTGGGCAGCATCTATCCCTCCTGGAAGACCAAACTTTGTTAGACTAACACCAAGAGAACAAAGTAAGAACTCTGAAAAATCATAAAGTAATTAGAGGTGTGATATAGACAAACCACCAAAAAGTCATTACAAGTAACAAGAAGATATTCAAAGAAACTCAACGGGAGAAATTTTCAAGGATATTCAAAATAGTCTCCACAGACATAAAAGGACCAGTAAGTAACAAGAAAGTACAGTGAAAAAAAAAACAAAATTTGAACTCAACTTCAAAGATATTCAGAATGCCCCAAAAACCTAGCTAAATTGAAATCACGTCTTAGTAGTACTTATACTTGGATGCAATTTACCTTAATGAACTTCATCAAGAAATTGTTCTTCTATCAGGGAAACATCAGAAACAGTTTAACAACTCAAAAGATTGCACATCATATTAATAAAAACCTCAAAAGTAGATCCATACTTTGATGCTTGATTACTAACAGTGAATCTGATGATGGAAGCAAATGGGTTCCCTTTCTTTTTAGATCAAACTCCATTTCAATCAAGTAATCTAGACCTTCATATCTTATATGTCATTCAGTATTACCTCAAACATAGATATTTAATAAATAAATTCCTGTGTTTTCCAATAGAGCACTACTTCCAATATCATGAGCAAGTGGTTAACTACTTCAGTATACTAAAAATACCTCGACAAGGAACCAAAAAACCAAATTTCAAAATACTAACCCGGTTTCTCAGTTCCTATGCTCTTCGCCTCTTCTCGTCTCTTAGATGACTTTAAATTTACAGGGAAAAGAAGAAGAGGAGAGAGAGATCCTCTTCTGGGTATTGGAGAGTTTCAAGGGAAATGGCATTGGCGACGATACCTGTGATTGCAGGGGGCGACGGTTGTTCCTCCTCTCTGGTTTCAAGAGGTTGGGTAAGTAGTAAACCTAATTAACTGAATCGATTCACCGATCCGATTCCCGATTCTTAAAACCATGGTAAATAGGGAACCTCTTGTCAAAAGTCAAAAACACCCCCCCTCTCCTTTTTCATGGGGTAAGCTTCTCTAAGACTGGGCTTAAAGCCCAAGACAAATTGATGGTGAATTATAAAAAGGGATATTCTTATTAACAGTTCTTGAAGGACTAATTTTCCCTCCACCCATAGAGGACGGTTCACCCACCATCTTAGGGTTCACAAATCCCTCCAAGGGTTTTAATATGTTCCAACATATACCCTCCCGATATCCTCTCCCACTGGCCACTCCGCAGTGAATGGGATCCTATTAAGGGAAAAAAGGTCTCTTCTTGAATATCAAACAATTTGTAGCCTTGCTTTTTTTGTTTTTATTTAATAAAGTTTTATTCTAGTGTCTTAATAATTCCTCTCTGGCGCGAGAGTCCTGTTAACTGGTTGTTATAATGCTAAAGCCCCAATATGAAACAAAATATAGCAAGAGAACGCTAACCAGTTGTGTAGCCCATGCACCAGTGTGGGAGCCAATGAAAATGCACACAGAGGCATTGGTTTGGATGCAATCTTCAATTTCACTGGGAGCTGAACAATCTTTTTGCTCAAAAAGGTATTGATTTGTGTCTAGGCACAAGAACATGTGATAGGTTAGTTTTCTTTTTCCCCAAAATATAATACCCAAAAAAAAATGCAATAGCTAATGCAATTAACCTGCTAATAATGAGCCCCACTTAATGCTTTGGTTGTTAAATATTCTATAGGTTACTGGAATAGTATTTGTATCAAAATATTAGAATGTTATCATAAACAAGGATTTTTTTGGTAGTAAAAAAAAACTATCGGTATTGAATATCTTGTCGGATGGATGATTTTAAAAGACTATCATATTGAGAAGACATAAGACAAGTTAAAAGGGAGTGTCGAATGACACCTCTATAGGTGCATTTAGAAATTGACACTTTTCAATTGCCCCTTATCTTTGATCTATATACTCTCAAGTGCACCAGTGCACCTCACTTGTGCATTTGATGGTGCATTGGGCAGTGCACCTTTTCACTTAATCCTCTCAGTCTCATGGCCATCGTCGGCTGCTCAAGTGTGGTGCATTAGACAGTGAGCCGCATTTGAGAGGATAAAAATTCTATTATCTTATTCTCACAAAATTTTAAGATATAGATATAACAGGATTTTAAAAAATAAGTAGAAAATGACATATTATTATGCCATTATCAAAAGATGTCGTTGTCATGCATATTTTTCAAGTACGCATATGAAATGGCACTATTACACTCATTGGAAAAAAAATTGGATCATACCAAAAAGGCAAAATGTTTGACACCTTGAGGGGTATTAATAAGAAAATCATGGATGGAAATATATCAGTTCGAAGCAAGGATTTGAGTCGTTTTTTACCTATATCAGTTTGAAGCAAGGATTTGAGTCGTTTTTTACCTAATCTAGTGATGCATAACAAAAAAAATAAAAGAAAAAAGAGAGGCAACTTAATCACTTTTTCATCGGTTACCATATGTTATTTGAACATTGTAAATCCCCAAAACTTGATGAAATAGTGAAGATTAGAATCGTTTTTAATGTTAGATATTTTCTCTTCTACTCATATCTAAGAGAAAAACAAGTTTCCAATGCCTTTGATTGCTCTTAGTTTCGTAGCACACTCGTGGTTTTTGTTTTGCAGGTTTAAAGGTATATATTACCTGTATCGGTCTCGTATCAGACCATATCAGCACTGTATCGATTGATGCAAACCTTCTTTTGAAAAATAACTATCATTTCGATAAGTACCTTATCGATACCCACCAATATCGATACGTATCAACTGATATGATACCTATCGATACTTAAACCCCTGACCATAAATCTTAGTTTAAGTTGAAACTTGAAATGTGTATATGGAACCCTAGGCTCTACTTGTCCTCAAAATTGATCTCCTTAGGTTAGCTATCTAGGGAACCCACTTAACACATAACAAGGGAAGGAGATCTACATGCTAGCATTGTATAACGGAATCTAATATGCTAGCAATATTTTACCACGTATAAAAGACTAAAGATTTAAAGTTTAAACCATTCTATTATTTGTAGCATCTCTTCACCACAGCAACTGCATCTCCTCTCTCTCTAGCATCGTCGCAACCATCACCCCTTAGGACCTTTATCGCCTACGGTTCCTATCCGATACAGTTCCTACAATTCTCTAACAAGGGGGGCGAAATGACCATTCCACTCCCTGACCGAACACTCTACCCAGGTGGGATCCACCCCCCTCTTGTTAGAGGACTCTAGGAACTATACCGGAAAGGAAATCATAGACGATAAAAATTCCCGCCCCTTACTGCCCCCATCCCCTCGCCCACTCTACAACCCCACTCCCTCGGAACCTCCCTCTCCCACCCCCCACCCACCAGCCACCAGACCTCTGCTGCCCATGCCCGGGCCCTTGCCTTTGCTCACTCTTCCCCTCCCCTCCCCACCCCACCCCACCCCACCCCACCCCACCCCACGCCCATCTCTGACAATGGTGCTTCTTCCACATTATCACTCTCTTCTCATCCATCGCTTTCATTTCACTCCTTGGATCCCCTCCCCTCCCCTCCCCACGCCCATCTCTGACAATGGTGCTTCTTCCACATTATCACTCTCTTCTCATCCATCGCTTTCATTTCACTCCTTGGATCTACCAAACGGTCTTTCAAGCTGCATCAATTGGACACCCCATCTCTAGTGGCAGCCGAGGATGGCCATGTGCAACTATGCCATTTTCTTTAAAAAATCCCTTCTTGATTCTGCGAATTTTATTCATGAAAAAACTTCAAAATCTTTGCTGCAAATCCACCATTTTTCTCACTTTCTCTTTGTTTTGCTCTCTCTCTATATCATAGGAGAGAAGGATTTAGGGCAAAATGACCATCCTGAGGAGGAAGTATGTACTCCATTATTCCAGAATGATCATTTCCTAATGCCCTATCAATTTGAGTAATCCAAATATGTTCCCCAATAGAGAAAATAACCCGGCAAATAAGAAAACTACTTCACCTCCTTTACTGACTATTTTGTCAGAAATTTTGAGTTTTGAGGAAGTTGTACTGATGGTGAATAAGTTATCCTCCCGGTTCCTAGAAGATATTTTATAGGGACTCTAAATATGATAACTTGGAGCATTTCTAAGGGGCTGTCGGCAGATTTGAGAGGTGGTGTTCTCAAGTGTCAGTAGTTGGAAACTTTCAGCAACCCTTGAGGGCATTACTGATGTTTGTTAGCTCTCTCTATGGGGTCATGATGCAGAGGGGCTGTGGGGGAGCGAGAAAGGGAGGGGTAGGGTCGAGGAAACGAAATGCAGTGAACAGGGGCGGGGATGGGGGAGAGGGAAGCGCGAGCTAACAAGGGAGGGGGAGGGAGTGAATTATGAGTGATACATCAACAGCAGAAATGAACAGTTGAGATGTCTTCCATTTCATCCAACGGTCAATATGGTGCTACCGTGCAAGATTCCATTACATCCTGCAAGAGAATATATCATTTTCATAATAAATAAATAAGGGGAAAAGACCTCACTCCCATGAGTCTATCTCTCTCTCCTTCCCATATGAAAAGACATCTCTGCCCCCTTATTTTGTGCAGGAGAGAGATAGACACATGGGAGTGCTGGAATAGACCACCCTCCCAGACAGAAAACTACTTCCATATACCTTTGGGGGGGGGGAAGAGGCAGAGGGAATAAAGTATCTTTTATGCTGAACGCAACATTTATGTTTGTACAAATTATGATAGTAGCATACACTTCCATAGGGCCTTTACCCTATGGTTTGACATATGAAAATGACCCCAAAAAGACGAAGATAAAGACTTTGAGGATCAAAGCTTTCTCCTTTCTGGTATTGATTTGAGCATGAAAGCCATAATACTTTGAGGAGAAGGTTAATAAAGCAAATCTGATTACCTGTTTCCACCCACTTATTTCAGGATTACCATGAAACATAACCCTTTAGCCTAGCCTGAAACTCAATTGATCAGTGCGTTCTAATGATTTTCAAGGTCATAGAGCATGGCTGGCGAACCAAAAAAGGCTAAGACCAATTACTTTCTCGAGTGACCATCATCCAAACCGCCCAAAGATGCTTCTCCCCAAGTCAATCTCTTTTGTTAAATGATATAAATCGGCCACCACAAGGACTGCCTGAAAGCAGGAAAACTAGTTTTGGAGGAAGCACAACAATCTCATATCCAGCATTCACCTTTTAATTGTTGCTTAACTCATCAGTTGCCCTTCTCCGTAATAGGTGTCTGACAATCGAAAAAACAGCAATCAGAGGTATCCCAACCTGCTCAGAGCTACTTGTTTTTATACAAATCTGCCCCATATTCCGGCTGTTCAAATTTGCATTAACTGCCATTTTTGTACTCCGACCAATGCGGAAATCAGACTGAATATTACCCCCTAAGACCATCTCCTTGTCAAAAGAGAGAACTGACATCGTAAGGCTTACTTTGTCATTTCTGACTGGGTAGTCTCCTCCTTTTAAAGTTGCTTCGAAGCTTCCCCCATAAGCCACTTGACCAAGACCCCCCATGCGGCCAGCACTCAGTACAAATTTCACCCAGTTGCCAACTGAAACACTGTCTTCTAGCTTGGCACCAAGATAATATTTGTTCCTAAAAGATGTCATAGAAAACCCACAACCGGTCATGTTGTGCTTCAAGTTCCTCAACTTCGTGTCTCCACGAATTGTACAAACTAGCTCTTTACCGGAAGTTTGAATATCTAGACACGCATTAGCAGTGTGCCCCTTTGGATCTTTGTACGCCACAGCACACTCAGTTTGAATATTGAAATCCTGCTTATCCTTGCTCACCTGTCCCAAAACGGAGGCCTGGATATTCCTTCTTATGCCAACAGCAGTCTCCAAGTTAATACCATCGAAACCCACGTCATGATCCCAACCATTAGGATCCAGAACAGGTCGCACAAGCAACTGCTCACTGGTCACAAGGCAACGGTATCTATGCACAGGGCAATCAGAGTCAAAACTTGGAGTGATCGCCATATCTTGCAGCAGCACAGCCTCTGAAGATGTCTCCTGGGGATCAAAATTATCATCACTGACAGAGGTTTCATCTTTGGGAAGCATGCTTTCTCTCCGTTTCCGGATTTCAGCTTTCCATTGCTTTTTCAGATAAAGGGTTTCCCGATAATACAACTCATCAAGATAGTCATCCTTCTGAGTTTTGGTTAATCTCTCAAACTGAGATTTTGTCAGGATGCGGATTGGTGGTAGTTGATCATATTCATCTTTATCCTCCATGTCTAGAATCTCCTCCGTTTCTTCATCCATGCCAACTGTACTAGCTACAGAATGGGGCCGAAGAAGAGATGAGAGTAGGTGGGGGAGAGATGGCAGCCGTGTACTACCTACTGGTCCAATTTCAATGTCACTATGAAATTTCAATATGGTATTAGCATCTCCAAGCACTTTGGTACATATGCATAACAGCAAGAACTGAGACCTCCAAATTTGTCCATTTGGTAGAACTTTCTCCCCTAATATATTTGTTTTACAGTGGGGATGGTTCTCCACCAATAGGGCAGGGTTATCAAGCCTTGAATCAGACACTGCCTGGTGTATATAGTGTTGCACCAAATTCGTGCACTGAACCACAAATGAATCATAGCTGACTGGATACCCATTAGGTCCTTCAGGAAGAGCAGAAGAAGCATGAGTCATCACTAGGATGGTATTGAACCAGATTGCAGGACTAAAAACATCAGTTATAAGCTTCAAGAGGGGGAAATCACTGTAACCCATGTTGATGAGGTCTAGGCGTTCAAAATATAAAACAATATCTGGAGGGGATTTTCTGATAAACCTCTTCACAGAAAGCATGATCTTCCTGTTCCTGCGTACATTACTTGTAGAGGAAGGGAAGAAACCTGGGGTATCAATGAAGGTTACTTTCATCCCATTGATAATCCCTGAAACTTCTTGGATGCAATCAGTGGCAGGTTGAAATGCATTGGTAATGGCCTTCTCTTGATCAAAAAAGGAATTTATGGTTGCACTCTTGCCAACCCCTGTTTTCCCCAGCACAAGTATCCTAAAAGAAAATTCCAAATCCGGTTGGCCAGTTGCCTCTTGCTCTGCTGCTATTGATCTAGCCCTATCACTCGTACGACTAGCTCTTTTCAAATCTGACTCTCCTGCTCGTATCAAAGTTGCTACATGTAACCGATACAAGACCTGTCCAACCATGAGATTGTCTGATGATAGTGCAAACCGTCGGCAAAGGCGCAAGAATTTGATTTGGAGTGCTTCAATATTAGCCAATGGATCCAACTTTCTACCATCTGTGTTATGATGAGATTGACAAGAATCCTCAACCTCACCATGTTGCTGCAGGGAAGGAATCTCAGCTTCCTCGTTAGTACTGGAAGGACGAGGAGAAGCATCTGTTGACACTGATGTTGCCGACAAACTGGCAGTAGAAGTTGAACCTAAATTATTGGTAGAAATGTGCTCAGTAGAAGAAGAAAGAAATTGGATAAAAGTGATCAGTTGAGAACAAGCTCAACCCACAATGCAACATTCAATTCAAATGCATCTGGAGCCCTAAAATGGTACCCAGTAGCTATTAAATCCAGCCAAGAATAGGTATTTCTTTTCCTCTGCAATAGCTTGGGGTTTCCACTCCTGTCTTCAGTAGCAGTTAAAATGGGAAAAATTACATCCGATTTGCTTGGTTTAGAGTTTATTCAGTGGAGGTTAGCCCATACAACAAGTTCATTGTTGTCTTTCTATCTTAACCACCCCAAGTCCTCTCTTTTTTTTCTCGAAATGTTGCGTTTTAGATCTTTTTACAGTAGAATGCTCATCAGAAACACACACACACACACACCCTTTTCAGGCTTGACATCCCAACTGCTTGTTGAAGGTAATTCTTAGCCATGGCCTCCAAGAAGACATACCCCAGTTTGCATAAGTGATCTTTCAACAAACCAAATTTCATTTGTCCACAGACAAGTGTTTTTTTATTTTATTTATTATGGGGGGTGCTTGTAAGACCAATTTCAACCCAGCACTGTTTGGATACGTTTCTCTTTTTCAAAACAGGGAAAAAGAACTGTTTCTGTTCTTTCCAAATTTAAACAAAAACAACTCAAAGCATATCTGAAGATCCCCTAAACTTCTTCATAAGTAACTAAACCCAAAGAAGTGAACAGACCATTCTAAAGTCATTACTTAAGGCTCCATTTGTTTCAATAAAGAATGTTTTACAGGAATCATATCAAAACCAACACAGAATTGTATAGGCACAGAAAAACAAACTTATTTCAATAAAAAGCATTAAACCAATTTGGAAAACAACTTCCAATTTAATTTTTTGAATGTTCCCAAAAAAAAAAAAAAGGTGATGGTAACTTACTCAACCATACCATTGCCACCCATGGAGGACATCACCCACATACTGTGGCTGGATTCTTTTCATCAATAAACCATGTTGAAATATGTTCCAAAGGAAATGGGTAGTTAGGATTCAAGAAGGACAAGGAATACTTAACACATATCATGGTGGACACACTTTGATACACCTCAGGGCCCATTTGACAGGGATATTAACACAAGACTAACTAGGAAGAGAACAAGCCTTCACAAATGTGATGTAGGGCAAACAAAAGGAAGCAACTTCAGGCAATCAGGTCAGGTATTAATCATACAATAGTTGAACAGGGAATTCAAACAAGGATGATTAGAGGGAACATTGTAGAAAAAAAGGAATAAACCTAGGTTATGGAAAGAAAAGAAAGTTGTTGAGTATCAGAATCTGGACAGAGTCGCAGAGAAACGACAGAGTTCTCATGTGGTCTATAGGTTTTGTAGGAGTGTCCTAACAGCCTGCTGGAGACAGAATGTATGATCTGTGAAGGTTATGGTGGTGGGATGCTAGGTATCGAATTAATGCCAAGGATTTGAAAACAGAAATAGGCATGGTAATAAAATAATTTTGAAACCAAAACAATGAATAATATGAAGAAGAATAAGTCCTTCAAAACCAAATTCTACTTGTAAGACTAGATACAAAGCTCCTTGAATCCAGCAAAAAAATTTCCATAACCTATTTCTGCTCTAACTTTAAATTAAAGATTGAAATTAAAATATAATCCTCGGACCACTGAGTATTATGGTCAGAAATTTATTTCTGATATAAATTGTTTCAATAAATTTCAAACATGATTAAAAGAAAAAGGAAAAAAGAAAGGATCAAACTATAGCCCAAACCACACCTAAATCAAAACTCAACTATAAAATTCCTTTATGCCCAAAAACAAAATAAAATTGCCACGAGTTAGTGTTCACGTGAACAGTGTCACAGCCAAATTGTCTTGGTGTAAATCCTTCTAGAAGACCAAGTTGAAGATCAAATTTGTCCCTTGTTTTTTTCTTATTTAGAAACCAAGTCAGCAGCAAGGAAGGGAGATCGGTACAGCTTCTAGAAGGCTGATTTGATTCTATTTTTATTTCCTATATTGATTGTTCAACAAGCAACAAGTTAGTTTTTAGTAAGTCTTTGTTTTAATAAGTGGAAGTTAGGCAAGTAGTTTCCTATTTTGAGTACTATCTAATTTTGTGTTCTTTCCTTTTGGTTGTAAGTTTCTAAATTTCAACTTTCTATTTATTTGAAGCCTGGCCAATTTATATAAAGGGGCCATCAGTTGTAATATTCTACAGTTCAAATCAATGAAAATTGCAGTTGCTTGCTTGAGATCTGAGAGAGATCTTTGTTTCAACAGCTGAGATAGCTGTGGGTGAGAGGCCCAAGGCTGAGATAGCCATCTATCCCCAACCCCCCTCCTTCTATCCTTCTTTCCCTTACCTGTTTTTCTGTTTTGCTCTTACTTTCTATTATATTATGCCGTGAGTTAATCTTCATCTAAAATACAATCAAAGCTTCATTGTTGCAGCTGGTTAGAAGATTTATAAACTGGAAAATACTACTGATTTGTTCATCATTCAACTAGAGATCATTGTTGCTGGAACCTACTGTTGGCCTATCATCGATCCAACTGTAGAGTGGTTGAACTTCATCTACATATTACTCTTAGACACTCTTTACTCTAAATAAACAACCAAAATTAATAAAACTCTTACTAACCTGAAATAACAAACAATAAAACTCTTAGATAGCTAAGATAACTTCCTAGATTGTGGACTCTAGACATGGACAAACAAATAAAATAACAATTGTCATGGACTCTTAAGAGTCCTGCTATTGAGTTTAATATTTCAGCCCATTACATCAATAAACCCAAAAATAAAAAAGCCAGGGTCCATAAAACCCAACCATAGACCAAAATAAAGTCTTTTGAAGACCAATTGGACAATCTTAAGTTCTTAACTGCATCAGTATGAGGTGCAAGTTCTCCCAATGCTCCCTTCTACAAGTTTTCCTCACATCATAAAAGACTAATATGCTTCTTTGCTAATGTACCTATGACCATTACAAATTAAACCAACACCAAAATATGAAACTTTACACATACTCCAAGATGATTAGTCATCAATTGAAGTTTGTCAGGCGGATTATTTATGTAATCTATCAATTGAAAGACATAAATTCCCTGAATAGGAAATCCAAATAAACAATTACAATTAACTAACACCGATACAACCATGCCAGAAAAAAATTGAAGTTACTAAAAATAAAGGGGAGCAAAATTCCATGCTTAGTATTCTAATAATGCTTCAACAAAAAGGAAAAAGGCACAGGTGAAATAATCATACCTCGACCATCAAACTCTTCATCCAAATGTTCCTCAACAACTAAACTGCCACTGAATGATGGTGGTCTTGACAAGAGCAATGACTTGGCTACTAACTGGGATGTCCAATCCTTCATACCCTTCATCCTTTATGCAGGGTAAAAAATGGTCAGCATCCAGAATAGATCATCTGGAATAATCCCAATGACCAGAATCTAATCAAATGAGATCATTTTTGTGTGTGAAGAAATGGAGAACAATTAAACAACCAGTTTCCAAGTGTTTGTTTAAGTGTAGTTATGTTAAATGAATGGCACACTGCAGAAAGATTAGTGATCTACATATTCACTAAGTTTGACGACAAGCAAAATCTTCTACACGACTCCAGAAGGGGGTGAGAGAGGAAAAACTTACCTTTAGGTCCCACAATTAGGATGTTGCATCAAATTTCAAGCAGTTCCATCCTTTAACTTTTCTAGATAAGAAAAGAAATATTAAACAACAATCAGGAAAGAAAAGAATAAAAACCCCCTAATTGGGGATACAGAGGACCAATATCATCCCCCGACTGCAAAGGAACAAGAACAAACAGACAACTACATTACATTGGAAGACAAGTTCTGAAACAAATTCTAGAACGTGACTCCCCGCTTTGCTAAGTCAACCAACAACTCAATGACACCTCAAATTCCAGTGAAATGAGCAGTTCACCCAGGATGGGAAAATTTGAGTCTACTGTCCTTCATCACCAGATGACATTTCCAGAATATCCCTTCACTATCAAATGATCATATCCTCTGTTAACAATGTACTCCAATCCCACCTTTCAAACAAATCAATGCTACTTGACCCGACTCCCTTCAACAACTGCAATACTCCACAGTGTAACAGTTCCCCAATTCCAAAGGACCCCCCCCAAAAAAAAGAGCTACCCAGTGCACGAGGCTCCTGCTACTGCAGGGTCTGAGAAGGACAAATGTGCGCAGCCTTAACCCCGCTTCGCAGAGAATCTGTTTCCATGTTTCGAACCCACAACCTGATGTTAACGTTGCACCAAGGCCCATCCACTAAAGGATCCACCCCAATGAACCAATAAAAATTCAGTTTGCTACTCCTAGAAGAGGTAGCCATAGCAATATGGCTTATCAAACAACTCCAAAAAAATCAAATGTTCCCAGTCCAAGTGCAGTAATTCTATTGGAATGCTTCAAAACTGCCATCATTCGCCGCCCAATAGACAAATTTAGTGGTAATATTGCTAATGACCACCTGTACTACAATATAGTGATCAAGGAAAAGCCTTGCATTATGCTCCCTCCAAAAGTACCAAAGGTTTGAAGTGTCAATACAATATTAAATCTTCACATCATTAGAGACCACCAGTGTTATCTGGAAGCTAGAATATGGTGACAAATTCGTTGTTTTAAGGAGAAATAAAAAAAGAGATTGTCATCTCTCCTCTCATTCTCTTCTTCGTCTCCTTCTTCTCGCCTTGTTTCTTCTACCTTCCATCTTCTTTCTTCTTGCTTAGTTAAGGCGCAAGCTCAACTGAAGGTGAGCTCAACCTGGTACCGAAGGGGACTAAACAGGATGGTTTTCCGTTAGGCCTGATCCCTCAGTGAGTGCACCCGCCAGCATGGGTAGCACACTCAGGTCTGCCCCATCCCTTCCTTCTCCCCCCCCCTTCCAAACCCCGCCTATTCCCTCTATTTCTTCTCTTCCCCCCTCCACCTCCTGGCATGCCGTCCTCGAGCTCACTTTTCAATCAAGGTCCTCTAACTGTCATGGAGGGTCAACCCCTTCATTTTGTTCCCCCCCATCCATTGTCAGATCCTCCAAGGTTGCTCTCTACCCTTCGGAGTTGCTAGAAGTTGAAGCAGTGAAATGGAAAAATCTCTGGTTGGTCTCTTTATCGGTAACAGGCCTCCTCCTTCATATTGTCAAATTGTCTCTAACCAAACAATGAAAAATCCATGGGTTGTTGGAAGCGTACCTGCTAGATAATGGCTACTGCATCTTCAAGTTCTCCAACGAAAGTGAAAAGATGCGAGCTCTTGAAGGAAGCCCTTGGTAAGTGGGTAGGAAACCAATTTTCCTTCGGCAATGGGATCGTTTCCTCCACCTTCACCATGTCCACCTCTCCTCCATTCCTTTGTGGATCACCCTCCCTGGGATGCCACTTCATTTCTGGAGCGAAGATGCTCTCAGCATCATGTGGTCGGTAGTCAGCAAACCTCTTTACACTGATGGTCACACCAATATTATGGACCGTCTAGCAATTGCGAGGCTTTGTGTTGATGTTTCAAATGAAGAAGCTTCTGCCTCCTCCATTATTGTGATCACTGATGAGGGTCACTCATTCAAACAACCAGTCCACTTTGAATGGCTACCTCTATGTCAGGTTTGCAAGGTCTTCGGACACGACTCCAAGCTCTGTATGCCCAAGTCCTCTTCCACTACTGACACCCCTGCTAATCCTCTGTTGGCCTTTGGAGCTGATGGCCCAGCCCCTAGCAACTGTCTCTCCTCCATTTACCCTCCCCTTGCTCCCTCATCCATCCATGGCTCTTCCCCCTGCATCGACCATCGCTCTCCTAGCAAAAGCCGGCGACGGCGAACCAGATGCTTGAAAGACAAACTGACCTCGGGTTCCCCCCTCTGCGTGGTTAGACCTTTGCTGCCCCTTCCCTCCTATCGATCCATCCCCTCGTTTCAGGGATCATTGGTCCAAACAAATTTTTCGGTTCTCCTGTCGCCTAATGCATCCCTATCTACTAACACCACCTCTGTCCCACCTTTTACGACGACCACAGATCCTCCTGTTGCCAAATCCTCTCCCCTCTGCCAGTCGTCTGGTCGCCATCGCCTGACGCACCTTTATGTCCGTCTGCAGAGTTCCTCTTCCCGCTCCCCTCCCCCCCCCCCCCCAAAGCTGCTTCGCCTTCCCTTACCCCACCTTCCGCTTAATTTGGCAAAATCCCGCCCCCTGCGCGATACTCCACCCTACCCACGATTCTTCATATATCCTCGTCTCCTACTTTGATGGGGCCCACAACTCTTCCCTTGTGCCCTATTTCATCCCCCCTGATGGGCCTTCTGCTTCTACTATCCCATCCCCTGACTCTGGTCCCAATCTTCAAGCCCTACACTTAGGCCTATTGAGCCATTCTCCCCATCTCAATGGGTCTCAATTGATGTAGATAAGTCACTTAGAGGGCTTATTTTATTGAAATAAGCTTTGGGTTGGGTTATATTTGTATTGGGACTTTGATCCCATGGGTTTACTTTGTAATTGGCCAATTTAATGAGCCTAAAATATGGGTAGAAAGTAGGGAAACGGGATTTGTTTCATTAGTTTAGTTAGAGTCCTATTTTGAGGCTGTTTTCTTTATTATTTCACTTTCCTAGTCAGTTTAGATTACCTTATTAGTTACTGATAAGGTTAGGCCTTTCCATTTTAGTGTCTAAATCTATTTTTAAGTCTTCTATATAAGTTTGTAAGGGAGGCCAGTATTATACACGAATTTGATTAATGAACTATTGGCTTGAGCCTTGCGAAAATCCTGAGATAGGATGGGTGAGATGCCCAGGCTGAGATAGCCATTTCCTTCCCCCCATCCCCTTCCATCAGTTATTTAATCCAAACCCTAATTTTGCTCAAATCGATCAAGTGTGCTACAAGCTGCTGGGATTTTTTTCAATTGATTGTCACATCGATTTCTTGAAGATTACCACATCAAGATCATTGCTGCTTCAACAGGTTACAAATTTGTGGGTTCTTATTTGTTACTTCAACCAAGAAAATTGTTCCCTCATTTTAGTTCCCATTGTTCTCTTGATTCCCTCATATGATTTCTTATTTATTGGAGGGTTTTCTATTTGATCTTGCCTGGGATTAGACCTATTCAAATTCTAGTGTTACATTATCAACCCCATGAAGATTATTTTGCCCATCAAGTACCCAGCCCTCCTAACCCTACCCACCACATGCATTCCTTTGACCCTTTGCCCTCGAGGCAATCCTCTCTCCTGAACTCCCTCAGCCCTCCCTTTTTGGCTCACCCATTTCTGCCCCCCTCAAAACGCCCCTGCGCCGGACCACCCCGAACCCAGATCAGGGCCCATCTCCCTCCCTCTGATCCCCTCCAGCCCTTTGTTGTCCTTCATCCCCCCCTTGTGTCTACCGCCGACGAGATACAAGCTTCCCTCCTTACCCTAAAAAGCGGGCCCCCCCGGAACTTCTCCTTGCCCAACAACGAGAAGCTTTTGCCTCTACGTATGAATATTCGTAACCATGACCTTTGCCAAGAAAATTAACCATGGAAAAGTGGGCTTCCTTGAAATTAAGTCTGTGTGTCAGGTTGTAATTATGTCGTTCCCCTTTTTTTTAGCCTCTTGGGGTTTCTTGGGGTTCTTCTCCTTCCCTTGTGCAGGCCTTTGCCTAAAAAAAAAAAAAAGAGATGGTCAACAGACTCTCCATCTTCACTCATAAGGCATAGGTAATTCAGGATGAGAAACACCGGATGTAAGCAACAGGTTGGGTTTAAGTTTTGGGGTATTTGAAAAGAAGATCATGGAATCTAGGGTCTAGGATGGGTGGATTGGGTAGAAACTTGGAACGAGTTCTCCTATGGGGCAGGGGAGTATTTGATCCAAATATGTGCAGGTTTTGAAGGTTGGTTTGGTCTGGAAAGAAAATTAGGTTATGGAAAACAGGTTTGGAGATGGGGGGGAATGCTAGGGTTTAGTGGTTTAGAGGATTAGAAGAAGAAAGGTTGGGGTGGGGATGATTCAACTCCCTGTTGTTGCAGAGATCCCATGGCAGCAGCTTGTTTGAAGATGAAAACTTGAATAAAAAAATCAGAACTTGAAGGAGGGCCTCAAAGGAACCACCCGGGCTTCACACCGCAAGATATCGATTGGACCAAATACCAATCCCACCAGCCTTGAGACACAAAACAATCTTCAATGGAGAAGAAGAGCAGCAAAAAACTTTTCATTAATCAAAATTCGTGTTCAATGCTTGTCCCCTTTACAACCTTATATAAAAGACTCAAAAGACTCCTGCACTCAAAAGGAAAGGCCTAACCCAATCCTTAACCTATTAGGTGACCTAAACTGAAATATGAAGGAAATAGACTCCAAACATGGCTGGACTTATAGACTCCTAAATCCTAATCCAGCCCAACTTACAAAATAATTAAATAGTCACATGATCACTTAAGTGATCACATGACCACTAATTACATAAAATAAAACTAAATAAGGAATTAAAACAGCTAATCCCGTATGCAACCTTGTTACCCATACCTTAGGTCCATAAAAGTGACCTATTACCCTGGAAACCCATGGGATCAAAAGTCCAACATGTATATAACCCAACCCTGAGAAATAGTCATCCCCTCTTTGCTATCCACCAGCCTCCTCAAAGTCTTCTTGCCTCTTGTTGACATCACCAGCCACCTCACCTTGCATCTTTTGATATTCTCCTTCAGTCTCTTAAGTTTAATCTGGAACATATGCTATCAAAAGCTTAGACCATGTCCGTCCCCCACCACTCCACCCTCTTAACAAACTCCATAAATTCAGCAACATAATTTCAAGCCTAGAAAGTCCAAACGTTGTCAGAGTTAGCATGCCCCATGTAGAAAGTTTATGATCCAAAACAGCATTAATTGGAGCTTCTTAAAGGACACTTCACAAATGTCCTCCACTATACTGGAAGAAGAAATATGTCCAACTCTTTTAAGCTAGGAGTTGTCAGATGGATTGAACATTTGAATTTAGTCCTTTAAGAGTAAGAGAATTAACTCATTTCAATTCAAAAATTTGTCAAAACCTTTCATGCCTGATGATATAATTGAAGCTGTTGGCCCCTTTCTTTTCAGTAAACCTTAACAGCACATAAAATCACCACCCTGCCCTAATAGTTCCACACTGACTTCTAGCAGCCTCCAACTCACTCCATTGATGCTTTTTGAGTTTTCATTCAGCCCGTACATCCTGGTGGAAAGTCCACACACCATCCTCTTTGGATATCATCACCACCTCAGATTGAAAATTCCCCACCAAAAGTCTCTTTAATCTACCATGATATTCCTCACAATGTCACAAACATGGGCTTAGCACAAGGGAATCACTGATCCCACAACTGTAGCCGAAGGTTAACTAGGTTGGGTCATTCTCAAAAGATACAATTATGTTATACACAGTTTTATGAATACAAGAAGAACTTTGACACAATTGCAGTTAGAGTATAACTAGCATGTCTTTTATTTGTTTTATATGCGGGTAGTGTTCATTGAAAATGAATCCCCTATATCCACATTCATCATGCAATTGCCAATTCCTAACAAGTTTTTACCCCCAAAAAAAAAATTTCCTAACAAGTTATGCACTCCCAACGAGGGCCTTAGCGTTTACAGATGCAGCACATTACCTCAAAATTCAATAATATGATGCCAAAATTTATTGTAGATTCTAACCACTGGTAGAGAATCCACAGCATGGGAAAACCACCAGTAAGGATCTGAATAAAATAATTTGTTTGACATTTTCTTGCTCGACGATATAAAACGAGCCAACCTAGCCCCCATGTATCAACTTGTTCTTCAATTATTTAGCTTCGAGTAAAATTTTTTTATTTTAGGACAAGTCAATACGAAGTGTTCAAAGCTAATACATAATACAAATACTTAGTACTAGCTATTCAAATATTTACGGCCATATATGTTCAATATGTTGAAAAAATTAATTTCCCTACAATTAAAAGCCAAATAAAATAGAGGGTTTACCGCATACCTTGATTGAATTTTGAAGAATGAATCGCCTATCATGGATGAACTTGTAAAAATTAGTTAGGCCCTGAATTTATGGTGGACAACTGCATTACAGGAAAGCTAACAAATGCTCCTTCAAAAACGTTGCAGAGCAAAACCGACGGAAGAACATGAGATGAGAGAATTTAAATGACACATAAGCAACATAAAGAAGACAAGACGCTTCGGTTTTTCAATCTAGATTTAGGGTTTCGTGACTAGGGGATAATGAGACAGAGAAGAGATAAGAGTCCTCTCCACAAAGTATCCACCAAGTACAATGGGAGAATGGGTTTTCATTTTGTCTGGTTAGAAATCCGAGAGATTTGATAGGGGAGATGAGATCAGATCGTCCACTTGGTCTGGCGTTCCAATGACCCAGGGGTGTCAAACGGTCGGTTCGGTTCGATTTCAGTGTCAAATTTCGTTAAGAAATTGTGGTTTTCGATCCGGTGCAGTTTTGATTTATTTCGATTTTTCAAAATCAATTTGTTTGCGGGTTTGAATCACAATGAAATCTTTCCCAAATCATAACAAGTAAACAATCATGAATAAAATATGTTCATGTTAAAATCCGAATAAAGACGAATAAATTGTAAAAGGAAGAATGAAAGATCTTTAAATCAATGGATAAATAGAGTTTGTAGCAAAATCATTGTTATAATATTATTATTTATCATTAATTGTATGAAAAAGATAATTAATATTGAATCAATTAATAGTTACTCAGAAGATAACTAATATTGAAGTCACAAAATGAATCTTACTATCAAATCATTTATTTGATAACCAACTAATTTTGAATAGTAACCAAGAAGATCAATGAAAGTAGCATTGTTACAAACGAATTTCCCTTTTTCATAACTTTGTAGTTTGATTTGAAACACTTTTTTTTACAATCAGAAATTTGCTCACTAATATTGAAATCAATGGATAATCAATTCACCTATTCATAACCTTAAACTCAATGGGTTTTTTTTTTTTTCAATTTCATTTGGTTCGATTTTCGGTTTTTGATTTGTTATTGATCGATCCGATTTTCAATCGATCCTGTCACACTCCGTCCAAAAATCAATCTAATAAAGAATAGTTCGATTTGATCCGAGTTTTCGATCAGTCTTAATAGTTCGGCCTAGGTTTTGACACCTTTACTGTCATGCACCTGTGAGCCAAGGTTTTAAAACCGGAAATTGGTGATCGATCGATTCTGATCAGGCCCGAATGGTCTGAAGAACCCAGGAGTCGGCCTGAAATGGCAGAAATCGAAATTGGCCAGGGCCGATTCCCGATCCTATTCACCGATTTTTTAAACCCTGCTATTGAGTTCTTGGTTTACTGTCTAAAACAAAATTCTCTTGGTTTTTTTCTTTCTCAACTATCAACAGGATTCATAAATTTGTTATCAGTGGCAGTGGCAGTGGCGTGGATGAATCCCAATGGGCCCATACACCAATTTTCGATTCTCTCAGCCAATAACAGTCATTATCTCGTCCAATAGATAATATCAATTTCACTTATCTTGCCAACTCAAAACAGAAAAAAAGAAAAGTGTAGAAATGAAATCAATTTTGCTGATGGATTCCATCTTCGCCTGCAAATCGAAGCCCCCGAGTGCTGATCTGTTCAAACATGAAATCCCAACTGAATTCTCTTCAAAACCCATAAAATCTTCTCTTTCTTTCGCCAAAACCTCCACCCCAGCTGCACCAAGACCAACCCAGAAAATTACAGAACATCATGTGAATCATCTATGCAGAACTGGGCAGCTCAAAGAAGCAGTAGCTGCTCTCGATTCCATTGCCAAACTTGGGGTCAAGGTGAAACCCGGAACTTATATCTCTTTACTTCAGTGTTGTATTGATTTGGATTCGATTGATCAAGGCCGTAAGCTCCATGCCAGAGTTGGGTTGGTTAGGGAGTTGAACCCCTTCATTGAGACCAAACTTGTTGGTATGTATGCCAAGTGTGGGAGTTTGGAAGATGCCCGTCAAGTATTTGATCAAATGCTGGAGAGAAATCTGTTTACTTGGTCCACCATGATAGGTGCATATACTCGAGAACGGAGATGGCAGGAAATTATAGACCTTTTCTTCTGGATGACTGCAGATGGGATTTTCCCAGATGAATTTCTGTTGCCAAAGATCCTACAAGCTTGTGCAAACTCAGGGGATGCTGAGTCAGGGGAATTGATTCATTCTTTTGTAATTCGAAGTGGGATGGATTCATGTGTCCATGTTAACAATGCTCTACTATCAATGTATGCCAAGTGTGGTAGATTGATTTCTGCCAGAAGCTTTTTCGAGAAGATGGATAAGAAGGACATGGTGAGTTGGAATTCAATTATATCTGGGTATTGCCAGAGTGGAAACAATGAAAAAGCTCTCCGGCTGTTTGATAGGATGCAAATTGAGGGAGTAAAGCCAGGTCTAGTGACTTGGAACATATTGATTGCCAGTTATAACCAATCTGGAGACTGTGACCTCGCAATGGAACTGATGAGGAAGATGGAAATTTTAGGGATGACTCCCGATGTTTTTACTTGGACATCTATGATTTCAGGTTATGCACAAAACAACAGGAAAAGGTTGGCCTTAGAATTGTTTAGAGAAATGATTTTGGTTGGCATTGAACCAAATGCAGTTACTATCGCTAGTGCAGTTTCAGCTTGTGCTACTTTGAAAGCTTTAGAGAAAGGGAAGCAACTTCACTCTATTGGAATTAAGACAGGATACATGGGAGATGTACTTCTTGGAAATTCTCTGATTGACCTGTACTCCAAATGTTCGAAAACTGTGGCTGCTCAGTGTGTCTTTGATAATATATCAGAAAAAGATATTTTCACATGGAACTCAATGATTGGAGGGTACACTCAATCTGGGTACTGTGGCAAAGCCTATGATCTCTTTGTCTTGATGCAGGATTCTGGAGTACAGCCTAATGTTGTCACATGGAATGTTATGATCTCAGGCCATATTCAAAATGGAGATGAGGATCGGGCCATGGAGTTCTTTCAGAGGATGGAAACAGATGGAATGATCAAGCAGAATACAGTGACATGGAACTTGCTTATTTCAGGTTCGCTCCAAAATGGGCACACAAACAAGGCTCTGGGAATTTTCCAGCAAATGCAATCTTTCCAAGTTCCACCTAACTCAGTGACCTTGTTGAGCATCTTATCAGCTTTTGCAAATTTGGTAGCACTGAAAAAGGTGAAAGAGATACATGGTTGCATCTTGCGTAAAAATCTGAATTCCGAGCTTTCACTTGCTAATTCTCTGATAGATGCTTATGCCAATTCAGGGGACATGGTCTCTGCGAGGGCCATATTTGAGGATCTGTCATCCAAAGATATCGTCTCATGGAACTCGATAATTTCTGGTTATGTTTTACATGGTCTTCCTGATATTGCAATTGATCTCTTTGGTCGGATGAGACAGGTTGGACTCAATCCAAGCAGGGGAACTATTACAAATATTATTCTAGCACATGGTTTGAAAGGAATGGTGGATGAAGGGAAGCAAATATTCTCTAGCATAATTGATAATTATCAGATTTCACCAAGCTTAGAACATTTTTCAGCTGTGGTAACTCTATTTGGTCGCTCAGGTAGACTTGCCGAAGCAACCAAGTTCATCGAGGAAATGGACAGTGAACCTGACGCCACTGTTTGGGATGCCTTTCTTACAGCTTGTAGGGTTCATGGCACTATTGGGTTGGCAGTACATGCAGCAGAACATTTAATGAAATTGGAACCTGGGAATTCATTGAATTACAGGTTAGTATCACAGATATATGCTTTAGTTGGAAGGTCTGAAGATACTTCAAAAGTGAGAAAGCCTAAAATGATAAATGGGACAACCAGATTTCTTGGGTGTAGTTGGATTGAAATCAAGAACACAATGCATACTTTTATCACGGGTGATCAATCTATGCCAAATTCAGATTCTTTGTATTCTCAGTTAAGTTGTATAGCAGAAAAAATTAGGGTAGCAGCTCCCGATTCTCATGACACACAACTTTGCATCGAGGAAGAAGAGAATGAAGAGGTTGCTGGGATCCACAGTGAGAAACTTGCAATTGCTTCTGCCCTCATTGGCTCTCCCTATTCATCTAAAAGTATAAGAATTGTCAAGAACCTTCGATTGTGTAGAGATTGCCATAGGACTGCAAAACTTTTCTCTTTGGTATATGGACGTGAAATTTATATGAGTGATCCAAAGTGCTTGCATCATTTCAAGAATGGGCAGTGCTCTTGCAGGGACTATTGGTGATGCTTAATAGCCATTCTTGATCTTACCTTATATTAGCTTGAGCCAAGAGCTGCATTGCGTAATTCAAGCCCAAGCATTCTCATACTAAGTCTCTGCCCTCAAGTACATGGAGACCAATTGGATGGACACTTTCAACCTAACCCGACTAATTACAGCCGGCCTAGGCCAACATTGTTAACGGTATAGAAGGCATTGACTTGGAGTATGGGCATTTCTCTCATTGGATGAGATTCAATTGATCTTCTGCAACCTGGATGAATTGATCATGCACTTCGATGCTGAGAGTGGTGAATCAAGAAGCTGTTGAACTGGCGAAACAATGGGTGGTTAGACCTTTGTTATATTTTGGAGAAAGCTTACCGCTGTAAAATGTAGTCTTATCTTGGGTCATTTGGTTGGAAGTGAAGTTTGTCAATATGGAGTAAATGGCCTGGATTAGCCACATGCCTAATCTCATATGAAAATTCAATCATATATTATCCTCCCATGTATGTCAATGCACTCTTTTCCTAGTCCCTAATTTTTCAATTCTTCATTTTGCTACATGGCCAACTCTGTTTAAGCTGAAACTTGACATGTCAACGTGGGACCTTGAGGTTTTCTGATCCACAAAATTTGAGCCCCATTGGACTTGCCATGTGGAAAAATAGTGCCCATTTAGGAAACCCTTATAGACTTGCCCATCTAGGAAACTCCTTTCCAGTTTTTAGTTTTTTAATTTTAATTTTAATTTTTTTCATTTTACTTCACTTTGCCGATAAAAATTTATTTCACTTAATTCCATTCTAACCAACGGAGCCATTATTATCCATGAGTCCTCCACATCTCCCTCCACTCATGTGTCAAGTTTTAGCCATCGGAATTTGCCACATGTCAATTTTCTTTTCTGTGTTGTTTTACAGTTCTATATTGCACCTTGATTTGGTAATCTGCTTCTTCTCCTCCATGCTTAGCCCTCTATTTATATTCTTGTCTCCCTTAGCTATAGCAAAGTACACATTACTTTCTATTTCTTAATGCTTTTATCTTCACATTACGAAAGATATTCAATCCTTTTTGCACAATCAAAGAATCAAATCTCAATTGATGCATATAACTAAAGCATTCATATTTGCTGATGCTTTGAGTGTAACACATGATGATTTCACCATATTCATATATGTACCAGATCCCTACATCATTCAAATCAGAAAACAACACATCTTCTGGCAGTAGTTTAGTCAAAATCAGATGGCAACTGCTGGATCTCATTGTAGTGAAAGAGTGGTAAGCCTGCTATTTCAATTTTCAATTGCATTTATTAGCTATTCTTCTGTGCACAAGAGTAGCATTTTAGCCATTGTTTACTTATTCATCTGTCTCAAATGCCTTTTAAATCCTTGTTAGCACCTAGTAGGAAAATTCAGAGGTGCTTTCACTATCACATTCATTACAAAGAAAATATTAATAATCTTGAAAATAGATTAGCGGAGTTGGTATCTCTCAGTGATGGCATACAAAGGTTGGTGGGAGGATCTTAAAGGGATGAAGAGTTGATCATAGAAGTAGTAACAGAATGGGTGGTGAGAGCGAATGAAATTGAACATGTGTTGAGGAGGTGGTTAGATGATGCAGTTAAAGGTAAGAAGAAATGGTCTTTAGGATTGTTCCAGCTCATTATATCCTAAGTAGGGTGGCAGAGGAGAAGTTGGGGGAGGTTGCTAAGGTTTTAGATGAAGGGAAATCATTTGCAATGTATTGATCCCTCTACCAATTTCGGATGGAGATTCTGTTTCATGGCCTTAGAATGTAGGAAATCAGTCAAGGAAGAGGTCATGGAGGCATTGAAGAATGAGGAAATCAATATAGTTGTGTTATATGGCATAGGTGGGGTGGGAAAGACACACTTGGCAGCCGAAGTTGGTAAGCAAGCTGAACAACTTGGGCTTTTTAACATGGTCGTCAATGTACTTGTGTCTCCAATATTCATCCCTGCAAAAAATTCAGTGCCAACTTGGGTAGCATTTGGGCTGTTTATTAAAGAATTGGGGGACAATTTGTGAGGTGGCAGATGAACTATCCAAAAGGATGAAGTAAGGGAAGAGGATCCTCATATCTTAGATTGGTTTGGCAAATTCATCTGTAATAGGGATTCTTCTTGGTAAGCAACATGGGGGTTGTAAGATCCATAGTTCAAAATCTCGTTTCGGTAGGCCATTTCGGTCAAACCGAAATATCGAAATTTTGGTGAAATTCCGTCAAAACAGTATATTTTTTTCATGAGTTTTGCTTGGCCATTTTGGGGGGCAAATGGCTGGAATGACCGAAAATTCGATGAAACAGTGCATTTTTGTGACCGGAATGAGCGAAATTTCGGCGAAACAATGCTGATTCTGGGTTTCGCCTCCTGTTTGTCTCGGACATTTTGAAATTAGCGAAATTTTGGCGAGTTTTTGAACTATGGGAAAATCTTACTCACAACAAAACGCCTGATGGTATGTCGTAGTGTGACAAGCAAAAGCAAAACAATCCACCTCAATGCTTTGACAGAGAAAGATGCTTGGTTTTTGTTTAGGAGGCAGATAGATAAAGTTGTGGACTCCCCTTCTTGCAATGCTGTGGCAGGAGTGGTTGCCAAAGAATGTGTAAGTGTACCATTAGCTCGTCACTTTTGGGAGGGCAATGAGGGAAAGGGGGGACCCAAAAGAGTTGGAAGTGGCAACATGGAAACTTAGAACATCTGAACTTGCAAATATAAAAGGCATCAATCCAAAACTATTCTTGCGTTTAAAGTTGAGTTTTAATTACATGGAGGATGAGGAAATGAAGCAGTCCTTACTTTTTTTTTTTTGTTTCCAGATGTGTTTACTATCAAGATAGAGAAATTGGTGCTTTAAAGGATTGGAGGGGGACTATTATTTAGAAATGCCCACACATTGGATGAAGCTAGGGATATGTCATACAGCATGGTGGCGACCCTAAAAGCTTCTTGCTTCTTGTTATAGACTGAAATCTCTCTGTGGGCAGAGTGTATCATGCTATCCATGAACAGTATTGAATGCATCCATGAATTCCCAAAATAATAAATTAATAATCATCATCAAGTGTCTATGATAAGAGCTGGCGAAGGACTAAAGTATGGCCTATGAGAGGGAATGACTTCTAATGAGGATCTCACTGATGTACAATGATATTGGTGAGCTCCCTAATGGGTTGAATTACCCCATGATGCAGCAGCACTTTCTTGGTTGGACCAGGGTGACCCAATCCGGAAGCCTAGACCAAGGAGAACCAAGCCTAAACCTAGATTTAGGTCCAGTAGGGATACTTAGGGATTTATTTTTTTTATTTGGGGTTAATTTTTGTCTATTAATAGTTATTATTTTAATCAGGTAAGCCGTAAATATTTGGAGATAACGTTCAGGTTAGTTTCAATTGTTGGATTCCATTAGGAATCCTTATTTGAGTTATCTTCATCTTCAGGAACCGGCAAGGGGAGATTCTGACTGCCTTCTCTAACTTTTATGGCCCGTGCACTAATTCCATGGCGGAGTTGGGGCATTAAGGGATGAGCTTAAGGTGTGCCAGGAGATGGGAATTTTGGATGTGGTGGTCAATTGCGACTCTGAGGCTACTGTCAAAGTGGTTAATTCGAAGAGGTGTAGTTTGTGGAGAGGATGGTATCTTTTCAAGGAGATTCAAGACTTGATGGTACACACCAGGGCCTATGTTTCCTTTGCCTATCGGGAAAGCAATAGAGCAGCGGACTGGTTGGCCAATCATTCTTGTGATACTGAGGCATCAACCAGATTTCAGCCTGGTAGCATCCCTTTGGGTCCGCTACAGGCCATTCTTCAGGAAGACAAAGCTGGATTACCAGTTTTAAGGAATTAATTTTCTTCTTTCTTTCTTTGTAGGGGAGGGATAGTTTTTTTTTTTTCGAGTGGTGAGTACTCTATTTGTGATGGGCTGGGGTAAGGCGGTATGTCCCCCCCTGTATTCTTTATTACTCTATTAATTTTTAATAAAACCGTAGGGGCCAGCCCGGGTCCCAAGTAATATTCGGGGTTAAAAAAAAAAAAAAAGTTATCTTCATCTTTTTAAGAGTCTTAATGTAAGCTACCCCATCCCCATCACTTCAGGTTTGAATGAAATTTTCTGGTTCCATATGCTGCTTGCACAAGTTCTATTGGCTGATAACTCCCTCTCTCCTCTGTCTCACTCTTCTTGCTGATTCAACTCAGTGTCCTTGCAGGCCCGCCTTCCTCCTTTATAGTTCTTCTTCTTGCCTTTTCTCCTTTCCATTTCAGTTCTTAAGAGCTCTGTTTTTGGGGAGTATTTCCATAATAAAAATATTGGTATCAATATTCCTCGTGCCTCTTCTTTTCATCCTGAAATTTTGTTTCCATTTGAGTATACTGTTGGCAGTCAGTGTTCTCTCCTTTCCATTCGAGTATATTATTGCAGTTAGTGTTCTCTCCTTTGTGCAAGTCCATTCGTATTGATGTGAGTTACTGAGTATAGCTTTCGGGCTCCCTGTGTAATCATATTTAGGAGTGCACCTTATGTGATTAGGGAGTAGTTTTATCTTGGAGGTATAAACGCATGGTCAACCCAGATTGCACAATTAAGGGCGTTTAAAAACCTTAAGCATAGTATCATTCTGATACGATTCGACTCCATTTTTAGCTGTTTCTGATTCCAGGAGGAGGACTACTTTGTTGCTGTGAGTTTCTACTTCATCTGGTACAAGGACATTACCGTGATATTCAACTGCAATGTATTTAACAGAGAAGTCTTATACACTGCCCATCACATTATCTTACTACAAGCTTTTTGATCGGAATGCTTAGTGGAGCTGTTGTTGCCATCTTAATTGGGTCTACAGTTGGTGGATAGTTAGAGACAATTCGAGTATGTATGGTACAAGTACAAACGGTTTTATATATCTTAGCTAATAGCTGATTCAATGAGTCTATTTGACCTGATCTCTTCTTGAGTTATTTCACAAACCAGATTGTGAACAACATCACCATAGACTGACTGAATTGCAAAGGGAATGAAATTCAGACTAAGAATAGAATTTGTGTACATGGATGATACTCACATGAATTACTTACCTATTTGTTGTTTTCAATTAAGATATGAATTGTTTTCCTTTCGTGTTGTGGTCCTACTTTCCTAAGTTCTACCCGGGGGAAAATGATGGACGAGAGTCAACATCACTTCTGATAACACTTAATAGGGTCTGTTACCAGATACTGTGGAAAGCACACTGCCTAGATACTCAGCTTTTCTTTCGTCTTTGCAACATACGGGGATCTACTGAACATTGGAGGACCTCCATTTTGTTTCCATGGGTCCAGTTACTGATCGGTTTGGGGTTTTTAGTATATGGTGTTGGTGAGTGTAGAAATTCCTGTTGTATTTCTGAGGCAATGTGAGGTATTCGATGAAATACATTTTACCCTAACATGTATCCAAAATAGTGTTTAGTTAAGAATGCATTCTGCATTTTGAGAATGGTAATGCACATTCTCAGAATTGCATACCAAACATAGCCTTAATATGCTGCTGAGTCTAAGTCCATGTACTCTATCTATATAGCAGTTAACCAAATCGGCCATCTACTTGATGTTGGGGATATATAAAGCTATGCATCGAAGAAGAAGAAAAAATCCTTAAATGCCAGTCCTAAGAAACCATTTTCTTGTTTAAATAATTAACATTATCAATGGTAATTGATGAAATCCTGATAATTTTGCAGAACAAGAATATGAGCGTAAGAGGGGGCCCTCAAGGAGTGTGCTTATTGTGATGGTCCTTCTTTCAACCACTGAAAGCTTGGTGTTGGCCATTGTTGTTTGGATTTATTAATTATATTTTTATGTATGTGATAAATGATGATGGCAGAAACGATTTCACCATTAACATGTCCGATAAAAAAATAAATAAAAAATCGCCCAAGGATCTCAACAACCACAATCACGAAATCAATAACAAGGGAGAGTAGGAATGCAACACTTGGTGATGATCTTTGTCAACTGCTTTTCAAATGACCGCAACCTGAACTTGAAGATGATGAGACTCTCTTTTTTCTTTTCTTTTTTGGAAAGGGAGGGGGGGGGGGGGGGAGGCCTCTAGATGAGACTCTCTCTTCTCTTCAAGTTTTCTTTTTCTCATATTCAATTAGGGTTTTTAGCATTAGCTTTTAAACAAAGTTTATATTGGATATTATAATCTAACGGTTCCAATCATTCCAAGTGATGTGATCCTAAAGGGTACTCTTTGAATTCTTCTTAATTGCACAAAAGCACAATCCTATAGATAACACAACCTGAAAACTCACAATGGTAGAAAACTTTCACTATGTTTTCTACCCCATACAACCAACATCCACTATAGATCTTACTGGCATGGAATTAAATCGAATGGGTTTGATGGACACACATCATATGCTAAATACCCAACAATCTCTCATTTGTACATCAAAACCAATGTCTAACTACTATAATACTCGTATTTTCAACATGCTTATTGAATACAACCTGTGTGAGTCCCTTTGTTGCGACTAGATTATCTACAAAGTCAACTTTGACAATGGTGATATCGCTTCGCTATATGATTTCTTGAATGAAATGATATTTGTGTTTCACATGTTTGTTCTTTTGATGAACTATAGTTTCCTTAGCTTGAGCAATGGCTCCCCTGTATCACATAACATGTATATGAGGTGTTCTACGAGGTCAGTTGATAGCTCAAGGTCAGCCGATAACTTTCTCACTCTCACCCTCTCCTTGACTACTTCACAAGTTGCTGAATACTCAAATCTCAGTCGTGGAATTTGTAGTTGACATATGTTTGACACTCTTCTATATGACTACCCCTCCTCCTAAAATAAACAACATCTCGTAAGTGGACTTCTTGTCAACTTTATTAGTCTGGAAGTATGAATTAGTTATCCTTCTCAAATACTTCATGATCAATTTGATAACAGTCCAATGTTCCGGTCTAGGGTTAGACTGATATTTACTTACCATACCAACTGCATGACATATATTTGATCTTCTACACATCCTTTCATAGTTTCTATGTCCTCAAGGGTTGGGGACACTGTAACTTATTTGAGGAAGAGAACCTAGATCAGAAATGCCTCAGTTAGATTACAATATGCTTTATACTCTAGTTTAAAAGCGTATATCAATCATATGACTCTCCGAACTTCTTTTTTTTAAACAAATTTGAGTTTTCCCAAAAAAAATTCAAAGCATTGTTTCTGATATGTGGTAAGTTTGAATCGATTTGAAAATTTATTGTATAAAAACCTAAAAACTTGAAAAAGCACTATACGACTAGATGATAACATGGCAATATTTTCATAAAAAACTGAAGGAGAAACAAAGGGATTACTATCAACAAATTATAAATGAGTCCCAAGAAAAAAATGCTTGAAACCAGCCGTTTGGCGATTTGGCCCAAACCATTACGTGGGCCCATATACTGTCTCAACTCTCAACAATTCTACTGTCCAGAGCCCGGGACAGTAGACTAGATTCGCAGTTGGAACTTTGAAGTCCTTCAGGTCTTTCTTCACTTCCCTCTTGGGAGTTGGGAGAGAACCAAAAAATGGCTCCCAAAAAGAAGCAACAACAACAGCAGAAGAACAAGGGGGGAGGAGCTTCTTCTTCTTCGTCCTCCAAGAACAAACCGCAAGCATCGTCAGGTCCGAAACTCCAAATATCGGCAGAGAACGAGCAACGTTTACGCCGTCTCTTGCTTAATTCCAACAAGCCCACGCCCCCTCCTTCCACCAATCCCGCCGGTGAAATACTTTCCAAATCTCAGAAGGCCAAGAAGCTCAGAACTATTTATGAGAAGCTATCTTGCGAAGGCTTCACTGACGATCAGATCGAACGCGCTCTTTCCACTCTCAATGTATTGAATCCCTACTAAAAAAATTCGGTTTCTGCAGATGATTGTTTATCTTTTTCTTTTGCACTTGAAGTGTAGATTTGTTTCTCTTATAGGATGGGGCTACATTTGAGACTACTCTTGACTGGCTGTGCTTTAACTTGCCCGGGAACGAGCTTCCCTTAAAGTTTTCGAGTGGTACTTATTTGCATACCAATGAAGGTATATAAGATATTTAGTATTCGTTGATTGGCATTGTTTTGAGTGCAAATAGGTGTAATTGGTTCTTCTATTCAAATTGGGTCAGGAGGTTCCATTGGTATAATAGCTGCGGCTAAGGATGACTGGGTACCTTCGCCACATCCATCCACTAAAATTGAGGAACAAACGCCTGGAGTTGCTGTTAGAGTCAAAGGACATTGGGAAGATGACATTTTGGATTCTAGGCAGCCGTCTCAAGCTGATTGGATTCGACAGTATGTCGAACAACAGGAAGAGGTATTTTTTTTGAAATGCTCTGTATATTCAGCTTCAATTGTGTACTAAAAAAAGAATCAGTTACTTGAATGAAATGTGCTTGCCGATTGTACTAGAAGAATAAAAGCAGTTACTTGAATGAAATGTACTTGTGAGTTTACGGTCACCATATCTGTGGGTTATCTGTTAGAACTCGGGACAGTCTGATTAGCTTCAATAGGTCTTGACCCATACAAAGTTTTCATCAGACTGTGAGAGAAGAAGATGGAGGGATTGAGACTTTAGCTTGATTGGTGTCTAAACTTGTAACTATAAAATTATGAGTTTGTCCAAGTTTAGATTTGTGTTGGTTGTATGGGCTGATATGTGATTGATTTGATCTCAATAGTTTTCTTTTTTAATCATGAAAGTATTAGAGGACGGAATGAAAAAGGCGCAAGAAATATCTCGTAACACAAGAAACATGTTTTAAGTAATGCTACAAGATGTAAATGAAAAGAAAATAGGCACTGCCTATAAATTCCGCTCTCCCCCCTCCCTCCTCTTCATGGTCACAAATCTTGGTAAAACATTTTGCAAGCAGATTCTTCAAGATAACATGATTCATGTAGCGAGCCCCATTTAGTTGGGATAAGGTTTAGTTGAGTTGAATTAGTTGCATTCTTCAAGCTATATAACATATTGAAAACCTACTCTGTTTCTATTGTTTCTAAAGGGTCATTACCTACTGCTGGTCCTGCTTACGCGGGGTCTTGGGAGGAGTGAGTTTGGAGATGATCCTCACATACGTCATTTTGCCCAAGTGACCGCTCTCAAGACTTGAACCCGGGCATTTCAACCCTAGTTGAAACCAAATTATACCTCCAAAATGACCAAAATGACACTGAAACATACCACTGAAATGGCCGAGTGAAAATTGCACCGCAATATGGCCCATTTTGGTGAAAATACCAAAACATTGAAGACCCCTGAATTCACATGTATTTTTGTTTCGACCAGGATCAAAATCGAAATATGTTGTCCAAATTTCTAGACATGCTCCAAGCATTGGCCCCCTAAAACCTACTCTATTTCTGTATATTCTTTGAACAGTTGTATTGGCTTCAGTTTTTCATATCATGTTCCTCTAAAAATATAGAACACTCGACCTGCTTGATAGCCAAATCAAACTCTTAAATATTCTGAAATTTAATTTTTCTATTTTCTGATTGGTTCCCTGTCCTGCAATTTTGTTCTCTTTTGGATTTCTGTAACCTAGTGATCTTAGGTGACCAGAACCCCATCAAGAGGTTCTGTGGACTTTGCAGAAGCTAAATTGGGGTGGTGGCCAATGATAAATAAAAGGGTCTCTGACTGCATGGTGAAGGAGAGGTCGCTTCAGTTGAGTGGGCTTATGTTCTGGATCACATCGGTGTTCAAGCATTTGATGATGTATGTGGTGGTCTGTCAAGATTGATATGAAGTCATTAAACCAAGAAGATCAGTGGTAAGTTTGATTTCGAATAGCAGGTGACAGGTAGAATTGAAGTTCAGACTCATGAGGACAAGGGAATCGAAAGGGGAGAAGCAAGGGAATTGAGGGACACTTTGTTGAATGCAATGTTGTAACTATCGATTGTTCCGGTACTAGAGGGTAATGATCAAAATGTGATGTTGGATTACTAGAAGATGATAACCAACGTATAGTGATGAATTGGATTTTGTACCAGATGTGACGGGTAAGTTCCTTCTGGATGTTTCTGAGGATATGTAAATAGAGGAGGCAGCTGGAGAAATAGTGGAATGCTAAGACAGTTAAACCAGCCATGGGAGAAGTCAAAGAAAAATTTTATGACTTATGAGGGAGATGGGGTTGTGAGCTTTCAAAACTAGGAACCTGCATCAGTTTGCATCAGAATTTTGATGACATTGGAATCAGTAAGGAATGATCATATTAGAGCTGATACAAGTTTGATTGTAATCAGTACCCACCCAGATTGTTTCCCCTTAGTGAGGGTTAAGTAGTTCAACCCCCATTTGCTTAAAGATTTCCTTATAATCAGGTGATCTTTCCCATCATTGGTTTTTTTTTTGATAAGTAAATAATTTCATTAAACAAAAAGTAGATTACAAGTTGTAGTAAATACACATGTCAGAATCATCCTTACAATAGCTCTTCATAAAAAACCTGAGGGTAAACGATGATTTCCGTAGATCCAGTAGCCAATGATGCGGTTTGATCTGCTGGTTGGTTTTGCTCCCTCCAAACATACTTAAGCTCATAGCAATGAAGTTTCCCAAGTAAGTGCAGGGTTGAGCTCTTCTAGTGTTGCACCCTCCAAGGCCTGGGAACCTTTTTCTTCAAAATCTCAATGGCCAACTTGGATTCTGATCTGATAGAGATCTTAGATAGATTCTTCTCCCTATGCAGAACAACACCCGTATATATGGCGAGCATCTCCACGGTCAGGACAGAACTATCATTGCCAACTCTTGAATATGCAGAGACAAGGACAACAACATCATCATGAACCAGCCCCCCATAAGAAGCTCTATGCTGATTCAGCGACTCATCACAGTCTAAAGCAACTACATGTCTAGGGGGGAGGAAACCAGTATCTTGGCTTCAGAATTTGAGTAATCCAATTAATCTGAATCCCCCAATGTTATATAATATAAATGTTCTTTGGAATCCACGCACTAGACAGGATATAGAGCTACACCTGATTTGGACATCTTCCTTAATTGCATCACAAATCTGAGGCCTACTCCTTGTTTTGTTTTTAAATATCCGGAAGTTTGTTGCTGCCACAAGTGATGAATAGATGAGCAGAATGCTAGCTTGCCAATAATTCCAATCGAGTCGCACCTCCAAATATCCGGAAGTTTCCCTTTATGGCTTTTTAGAGCATGTAAAGTACTTGATGTTTACTTGGTGTATTTGTCAGTGGTGGGGAGGTGGATGTGTCATGCCTATTTGTAATCCAGTTGTAGTTTTTAACCTCCTTGGTGGCTGGGTGTTGCCTGGCTGCCTTTATGGTATAGCTCTCTCTCTCTTTCTCTCTCTCTCTCTCACACACACACACACACACAGAGACACAGAGAGAGAGAGAGAGGGAGAGAGAGAGAGAGAGAGAAGCAGAACTACACAGACAAAATGCATGCGCACATACACACAAATAAACACACACCTACACTTGCATGTGTGCACGTGCTCACGCATAACCCTACTCTGTCTAACTTTACTAGTTTTGCTTTATATATTGTGGTGGCTGGGTGTTGCCTGGCTGCCTTTATGCTATAGCTCTCTCTCTCTCTCTCACACACACACACACACACACACACACACACAGAGAGAGAGAGAGAGATAAGCACAACTACAGAGACAGAATGCATGCGCACATACACAAATAAACACACACCTACACTTGCATGTGTACACATGCTCACACATAACCCTACTGTCTGTCTAACTTTACTAGTTTTGCTTTATATATTGTAAAGTTGCCTTTGGAGATGATAGAGATATTGTGGAATAAAATACTTGAACGGTCCAGTATTGAAAAATATCCAAATTGCTTACTTTTCTTATTCTATTGATCTCATACTCACCAAATTATATACTTAGGTATCATATGGATGTGCACACTATGAAAGCATAATGAACTAATAGAAATTCTGCATCATATACAGGATGACTGGGAGGCTGCTGTAGATGATGCAATTGTCCAGGATTCAACGAGGGAGGTACTCTTTATTACTTTGTCAGATTGTCAGCAACATCGATGCATTATTGATAGCAGGGTTTTAAGTATCCGTTGGTATCATATTGTATCTGCCGATTCATATCGGTATTGGTGGATACTGATACGATAATTATTTTTCAAAATTTTTTTGTATGAGACGGGACCGTTGTGGTCCGATACAAGTAAGATACACTTGATAAGCCTCATTTAAACCTGCAAAACAGAAACTGTGATTGAGATATGAAACTGAGAGCAACCTAAGGCTTTGGAAACATGTTTTTTTCTTTGATATGAGTTCGAAGAAATCATCTAACATAAAAAGACCTTAATCTTCACAATTTCAACAAGTTTTGGGGACTTACAGTGTTACAATCACGGATCGAAACAGATTTGGGAGAAAAAGTGGTAAAGTTGCATATATCTTATTCTTTTGGTGCTCAAATCTCTTTTTTTTTGGGTTATGCAACACTAGATTGGTAAAAGCGACTCAAATCCTTGCATCAAGCTGATATATATTTACATACTGCATAATAAGGTGTTTTGTGCGTCAAAACTCTATTTTATGTGTCATAAGCAAGGTTTAAAGTATTGGTATCGGGTATCGTATCGGAAGGGTATTTTAAGAGACGTATTTTATCGTACCGTAGAAACGCAAGATATGCTAGATACATATGGAAATGGTCAAGAAACATATGAAAATGCTTAGGATATATACAAAATACAGTTTTGAAGCAGAAAACTGATGTAGATCACAAGTCCATATGTACCCGCAGAAACAAGCCCCAAAACCAGCCCAGCAAGGTCGTGGGATGTGACTTCTGTGAGAGGCAGCCTGGTCTAATGATGTGGCAAGTTTTTGTTGGTTTGATGGAGCATCACCAAAGGCAGCCTGAACTACTTCCACCAAAAAAAAAAAAGCGGTTACTGTTCACATGAACAATACCCAAACTACTGTTCACGCGAACAGTGTTGTGGGTCCATCAGCCTTGAATGGAGAAGGAAGTCCAAGCAAATAATTGCGATTCTGTGGGCCCCACTAAAGATAGCAAGACAAAACCGATTTTATTGCTGCCTAATAGTTTCTACTTTATTTAGTTTCTATTTTAGAGACCTTTCTTTTGTTTTAGTAGGCTGATATATATAACCCTAGTAGTTTCTAATTCTAGTTAGTTTCTATTTTCAATAAGTTGCCATTGTCACTAGTTGCTAGGTTTAGTAGTTTCTATTTCCTACTTTGTATTTTCAACTTTCTATTTTGTGAAGCTTAGGCCAAGCTATAAATAGGACCCATCAGTTGTACTTGAATCAGAATTGAATAATAGAATTTTGAGGCCATGCTTGTCATCGTTATGGGAGAACATTCGCTGTTCAACAGTTGGGATAGCTGTGAGTGAGAGACTCAGGGCTGCAATCGATCTCCCGCTGGTTTTCCTTGGTTTGAGGTTGATTTTTTTGCATTAAAAACACTATAAATAAGTAATATGTAATATAGTTGTCAAGGCGTTGCCTAGGCGTCCAGGCAGAGTTTTGGGGTCTAGCCGACCATCGCCTTAGTGGTATCGAACTAGGTTTTGAACCTTATTTATACCAAATATCATTTAAGCTATATTTTACTTAAGATATTATTCATGTTAGATGTGAAGGGTAAAATGGGAATAGCCCAATCTCGAGAATAGCATCAGCTAGATGGCACTAAGCTTATCTCTCTTATTTTTTGTTTCCTGTTTTACCCATGTAAATGTCCCTTTATATTAATGTGATTTCTGGTCTCTCTCTCTATTAGAGAGCCAGCTTTCCCTCACTCTCTTCTCCTCTTTTCTCCTTTCTCTTCTTCTATTTTTCTGCTGTTTACATGGTATCAGAGCAGATCTGATCAAGAAGGGCAAGCTTCCCCTTCCATCCCTCTGTCCCTTCCTCACTTCTACACCAAAGGAAGAAGGTGGAATAAACCCCATTCGATTTTGAAGACTGTCTCGGTTCCTCTCTGCCGTAGGGGGTAGTTTACCCCATTTTTGATGCCTTGAAGGTGTTCGACAGATTGCAGCAATGGTTTGGTGATGTTGATTCATCTCTATTTCAGGTTTGATGTTCTTAGAATGACCTTTGCTTGAGTGTGATGCATTGCTTGGTGATTTTCCATTGCTGTGAATCTTCCTTTTGATCTTTTTGGGGTCTATTGTGCTGTTGGATAACACTTGATATAGCTCTCCATGTTTGAATTGGTTTCTTGGACTGTTTTGTACCTATTTGATCTTTGTTGAGATATGGGTCTGATATTGGAGTGTTCTTTGAGCTGCTGTCGTGCTATAGGATTACTCCTATTGGACTGACTTGCTGTTTAGTGTGATGATGAGTTCTTATTTCTTGCTTATCTTGGATTAAGCATTGGTTGGTGGTTCTATTTGCACTTTCGGGTGCCTCGTTGGTGAAGATAAAGTGTTGTTTGTGCTGCCTCTTTGTTTCTTGGTTTGAATTGGCTTAAGAGCCATTATTGTTTGATTGGTGTTCCTCTTTGGTGGTGATTATAGGAGAGACATCGACGAACACCAAGGCTGTGACTGAGGTTGTATCCTCCTCACCTAATTTTCTGACCTCTAAGAAGCTAAAGGGTAGTCAGAATTTTCAGCAATGGCACAAGATTGTGACCGTGGTTCTCACAGGAAGGGGTGAGAAATATCATTTGACTGGCAAGAAACCTGCCAAAATGGATCATGATGCTTGGGAGGTTGCTGATGCCCACATCTTGGGTCAGATGCTCAATTCTATGGATAGCAATATTATAGACCTTGTGACCCATATTGACACTATTAAATGATCTATAGGATTATCTAACTGTATCGTACTCTGGGCACAACAATCTCTCCAGGATTTATGAGCTCTCTCAAGAGTTTTATCGAGTTGATAGGAAGGGTCGACCCTTGACCCAACTTCGCTGATTTCAAGAGGATGAGGAGTTGAATGCTTTGTTGCCCATTACCTCTGATGTTACCCAAATGCAGCAACAGCGTGAGCAACTAGCGGTTATGAGTTTCTTGGGCAGTTTAAGCTCTGACTTTGACTCAGTACGATCTCAGATTCTTGGAGGTGTTACAGTTCCATCTCTTGCGGACAATTTTTCTCGAGCTCTTCGTGTGTCTCGTGACCCTACTCGAGTTCCTTCTGGTGATAGTATTGCTCTTGTGAGTAGTGGCCGCAGTGGGGGTCGTCAACCTACCAAGATCCCCCCAGCTGCACCTTCTGCGAGTACCTATGACTTGTTTGAGAGGTCTGAGAAGTCTGGTCCTCCAAGGACTTGCCATCATTGTGGCAAATCTGGTCACATTCAACGTTATTGTTGGAAGCTACATGACAAACTTGCAGCCAAGATAGCTAACACTGCCAGTGTTGATCCTGCAGCCCCACTTGTACCTGTTGAGGAACGCCGTGTGACTTTGACTTTGACAGAGGAGGAGTATGCTCGTTACAACCAGGGCAAGGCTGCTCAGGACATTTCTTCCACTGCTACTTTTGTCCAGAAAGGTAATGCCACTGCGTGTCTCTCCACTTTTAGGCCTTGGATTATTGATTCAAGTGCCTCAGACCATATGTCTGGCATCTCAGGTATCTTTTCATCTTTGCAACCTTCTCATTTGAGTGTCACTTTAGCTGATGGTTCCTGTGCAACCTACTTCTTCTTTGTCCTTATCCTCTATCTTGTATTTACCTAAATTCCCTTTTAATCTCTTGTTTGTTAGTCAACTTACCAGTGCCTACAACTGTTCCATAACATTTTTTCCTGATTCTTGCGTCTTTCAGGATTTGCGGCCGAGGAGAACGATTGGTAGAGGCAGGGTCTCGGGGGGACTCTATCTTCTTGAGGACACATCTTCAGTTGCTTGTTCGAGTATCGCTACCCCTCATCAACTCCATTGTCACCTTGGTCATCCATCTTTACAGAGTTTGCAAAAACTGTTTCATAGTTTGCTTTCTCTTTCTGTTTTAAATTGTGAGTCGTGTCAGTTTGGGAAACTCCACCATGTGAGTTATTCCCCTCGTGTCAACAAACGGGCCTTACATCCCTTTTCTTTGGTTTACGCTGATGTATGGGGTCCTTGTCGTGTGTCTTCCAAGTTGGGTTTTACATATTTTGTTACTTTTGTTGATGACTACTCTCGTGTGACTTGGTTTTACTTAATGAAATGTCGTTCTGGATTGTTCTCCATCTTTTCTTTATTTATTGTTGCAATTAAGAATCAATTTGGATCTTATATTAAGGTGTTGCATAGTGATAATGCACGGGAGTATTTTTCTATCCTTTTTTCTGACTTTATGGCCACTCGTGGGATCATTCATCAGTCTTCTTGCTCAGTCTCGTTGTGTCTTTGGGTGTGCTTGCTTTGTTTGAGACCATACTACCGGGGTTTCGAAGTTAGATCCTAAAGCTATTAAATGCATTTTTGTGGGCTATTCTCGTGTTCAGAAGGGGTATCGCTGCTATTCACTTGTTCTTCGCAAGTATTTTGTTACGGCTGATGTTTCCTTCTTTGAATCTCAATCTTATGTGCATGAGCCTGTTGAGGATCCTTCCTTGGATGAGGATCTTCCTCTTTGTGTTAGTCAGCCTCCTGTGCAGTCTCTTGTTGCTCCGACTCCTGTGCAGCCCCTTGTTCGGCCTCCCGTCATTAATGTGTATCAACATGAACCTTGTCAAAGGGAAGAAGTTGCTGACCCTCTTGATGCTCCGCTTGCTGCCATGTCTTCGTCGTCTGTGGATCCTATCCCTGATCCTCCCTTTTCTGATTTGGATCAGCCCATTGCTCATCGGAAAGGTACCCGTCGTCGTGTTACACATCCCATTTCTTTTCATGTTTCTTATTTTGGTTTATTTTCTACCTTTCAAACTTGCCTTTCCATTGTTGCATCTCATCCTATTCTTAAGAGCATTGCAGAGGCATTATCTGTTCCTGGCTGGAGGACAACTATGGAGGACGAGTTACAGGCTTTGGCCCATAACCACACTTGGGACCTTGTTCCACTGCCCCCTGGCAAGTCTGCCATTATTGTCGATGGGTCTATGTGGTCAAGGTTAATGCTGATGGATCTCTTGCTCGCTTGAAAGCCCGATTGGTGGCCAAAGGCTATGCACAGGTGTATGGTGTTGATTACTTGGATACCTTCTCTCCGGTTGCCAAGCTCTCCTCGGTTTGAGTTTTGATCTCTCGTGCCGCCTCTCATTAGTGGCCCTTGCACCAACTTGATGTAAAAAATGCTTTCCTCCATGGCGATCTTCATGAGGAGGTGTATATGGAGCAACCTCCGGAGTTTGTTGCTCAGGCGGAGTGCGGGTTAGTTTGTAGATTAAAGAAATCTTTGTATGGACTGAAACAGTCCCCATGAGCCTGGTTTGGCCGATTTACAGAGGTGGTGCTTGAGTTTGGTTTGTCATGATGCAATAGTAACTACTTTATCTTTTATCGTCGGACGAGTGTTGGAAGAATTTTTCTGACTGTATATGTTGATGACATAGTGATTACTAGTGATTACTGGTGATGACTCTACAGGAATTGATAGGTTTAAAGCTCATCTTCAATAGAGATTTCAGACTAAAGATTTGGGCAAGTTGAATTACTTCTTAGGTGTCGAAGTGGCTCGATTTAGGAAGGGCATATCTCTTTCGCAGCAAAAGTATACTCTTGACTTGCTTACGGAGACTGGGATGCTAGGGTGCAAACCTCTTGATAGCCCAATGGATCCCAATATCAAGCTTGTTGCAGATGAGGGAGATGCTCTTGATGATCCAGAAAGATACAGAAGGTTGGTTGGAAAGCTGAACTACTTGACACTCGATCTGATATGTCATTTCCGGTGAGTGTTGTAAGTCAATTCATGTCATCTCCTAGGACACCTTGTTGGGATGTTGTCATTCGGATTTTAAGTTATCTCAAGAAGACTCCCGAACGAGGATTAGTTTATGCCGATCATGGCCATACAAGAGTTGAGGGATTTTCTGATGCAGATTGGGCTGGATCCACGATGGTTCAGAGGTCAACTACAAGCTACTGTATATTTGTTGGAGGGTATCTTGTTTCATAGAAGAGTAAGAAATAGAGTGTAGTGGCAAGATCGAGTGCAGAATCCGAGTACCGAGCCATGGCCCATGCTACTTGTGAGCTAGTTTGGTTGAAGATGCTGTTGACTGAGCTTGGGTTTGAGAGCTCTACACCAATGCAATTGTGGTGTGACGACCAGGCAGCAATACATATTGCCTCAAACCCCGTATTCCATGAGAGAACTAAACATATTGAGGTGGATTGTCACTTTGTGAGAGAAAAACTCCAACATGGCGTAATCTCTACAAAGTATGTCAAGACTGGAGAGCAACTTGCTGATGTGTTTACTAAGTCTCTAGTAAGTGGGAGGGTTAACTATATTTGTAACAAGCTGGGCATGATTGATATATGTTCCAGCTTGAGGGGGAGTGTTAGATGTGAAGGGTAAAATGGGAATAGCCCAATCTCGTGAATAGCGTCAGCTAGATGGCGCTGAGCTTATGTCCCTTATTTTTTGTTTCCTGTTTTATCCCTGTAAATGTCCCTTTATATTAATGTGATTTCTGGTCTCTCTCTCTCTCTATTAGTGAGGCAGCTTTCCCTCACTTTCTTCTCCTCTTTTCTCCTTTCTCTTCTTCTATTTTTCTGCTGTGTACAATTCATAAATAAGCAAATACCCCCTATTTGAATCCAATAAAATAGGTAAAAAATCAAATTCCAAAAGGATAAAAATCAACCCCCCAGTTCAAGAACAAAAACTAGATTTTTGGTGGTAGGTGAAATTTCAACTTCCTAATGCTGAGTTTTTTCTCAAATCTAAAAGTTTCATAAATCTTAATGTGGTAAAACATTGCTAAAAACCGAAAGAGTGGTAAAATATTCATTTATTGATATCTAAAAAAATGTTTTTATTCAGAGCGATTTCGACAGCATTTGCGCATACCAAATAAGGTTTGACCCATAACTCCTTCAATATAAATCATATTTATGCAATCTTGGATTTGTTGGAAAGCTGGTTTTATGCTCTACCTAATACAAAAAATCTCATGTAAAAATAAAATCATTTGACCAGTTAAACTTCTTAGAGAACAAGAACATTTCTCTAAATTGAGGGTAGTTTAATTACTTATAGATGAGATCATATTTTCTAAGAACAGTTTAAACCAAATGTGAGACTACGTATACCAGGACAATGACCCATTCCAAGAAAAATATAAACTATAAACCAAATGTATGTTTTGATTGTCTCAAACTTCCAATAGTTTGCTTCTTCAGTTTTGCTGGCTTCTAGTTCTATGTTGATTGTAAATAATAGAGAAATAGGGGAAGGGAAAGAAAGAAAGGAAGAAAGAAAGAAAGAAAGAAAAGAGAAGAGAAGAGGAGAAGAAAATGGGAAAGCTGGACTCTCAGTAAATGTGAGAGAGGCCAGATATTATCATTAATATATAGAGTCCTTTACAGGGGTAAAACAGAAAACAAAAAGAGAGGAGACAAGCCCAGCGCCATATGGCTGACGCTGTTCTCGAGAATGGGACATACCCATTTTACTCTCCACAATATACTTCTAACACTCCCCCTCAAGCTGGAGCATATATATCAATCATGCCCAGCTTGTTACAAATATAGTTAACCCTCCCACTTACTAGAGACTTAGTAAGCATATCAGCAAGTTGTTCTCTAGTCTTGACATACTTTGTAGAGATTATGCCCTGTTGGAGTTTTTCTCTTACAAAGTGACAATCCACCTCAATATGTTTAGTTCTCTCATAGAATACGGGGTTTGAGGCAATATGTATTGCTGCCTGGTTGTTACACCACAATTGCATTGGTGTAGAGCTCTCAAACCTAAGCTCAGTCAACAACATTTTCAACCAAACCAGCTCACAAGTAGCATGGGCCATGGCTCGGTACTCGGATTCTGCACTTGATCTTGTCACTACACTCTGTTTCTTACTCTTCCATGAAACAAGGTTCCCTCCAACAAGTATACAATGCTTGTAGTTGACCTCTGATCAATCGGTGATCCAGCCCAATCTGCATAAAAAAATTCCTCAACTCGTGTATGGCCATGATCAGTGTATACTAATCCTCGTCCAGGAGCCTTCTTGAGATACCTCAAAATCTGAATGACAGCATCCCAATGAGGTGTCCTAGGAGATGACATGAATTGACTTACAACACTCACCGGAAATGAAATATCAGGTTGAGTGAATGTCAAGTAATTCAGCTTTCCAACCAGCATTCTATATCTTTCTGGATCATCAAGGGCATCTCCCTTATTTGTAACAAGCTTGATATTGGGATCCATTGGGCTATCAAGAGGTTTGTACCCTAGCTTCCCAGTCTCCATAAGCAAGTCAAGAGTATACTTTCGTTGTGAGAGAGATATGCCCTTCCTGGATTGAGCTACTTCGACCCCTAAGAAATAATTCAACTTTCCCAAATCTTTAGTTTGAAATCTCTGTTGAAGATGAGTTATCAAACGATCGATTCCTGTAGAGTCATCACCAGTAATCACAATGTCATCAACATATACAATCAGAAATATTCTTCCAGCACTAGTTTGACGATAAAGGAGAGAGTAGTCACTATTGCATCGTGACATTCCAAACTCAAGAACCACTTCTGTAAATCGGCCAAACTAGGCCTGTGGGAACTGTTTCAGCCCATACAAAGATTTCTTCAATCTGCAAATGTGAAACCCACCTCTAATTTGAACTTTTTCGAACTTGTGTGATTACAGGTTCTGGGTCTGTGTCTATGCTTGCCTCTATGTTGTGGGCTGCATCGGTGGTGGATTCAGAGCAATCCTTTGACACACCTATGGAGGATTTCGAGGAGCCAGGACAGCTAGCTATCCTTGAGTCTGAAAGTCCTGCCGGGTTCTAGCATATCAGTTTCTTATGCCAGACTTGCTGGGTTGAGCATATGCAGAACCTCACCATATCCTAGGCTGGTATATAGGTAAGAATCCCATTCTATGTATATATATATATATACTATTTTTGTTTAATTATTGTACTAGGGGCAGAATAGTAAATTTTACCTAGTGGGACCCACACCCCTTTGTAGATCTAGACTGCTTAGGTGCCAACATACCCTGGCCCACTTCCATTACTAAGTTACAACTTAAAAATTAGAATTAAGTAATTAAATTACTTTAAAAACATATTAGGAAATTACATTTTAAAAACTGATTCTAATTAACAAGTAACAAACAACCTTTAGTAGACTTCCTATATAAGAAATCCTTAGCTCAGAATTTCAATTTTACACCAAATAGAAATCGTTCCAGCCTTGGGAGCTTAGAAGAAAACTAAGGAAAAGAGAAGGAAAGCTGGGATTGCTCTCATCTAACCTTGAGATTCAATTGGAACTTGGGATTTGGGGCTGCCATCATCAAGAACACTCTAAATTCAGGTAAAGCTCCTAAACCTGAACCTGTTTTTCCCAAATTCCTCTCTTCTCTTTTCTCTAATGGATGAATCATTGACCCATATCAACCTAACATGGTGAATCCTAGATTGGGTTGTTCAAAACCCTAAATTGAGGACCTAATTAACTAGTTTATTATTCTAAGAACAACCTGCAATCCTAAATCCCCATTTTCTCAAACTTTTCTCTATATGTCATGCTGTTTTCTTCTTAGAATTAAGACCTAATTCAGCCTAGACCCAATAGCTTAGATGACTTTTGACAAAATCCCCATTTAAGACTTAGTTATAGCTTGGTAGGTTGCTAAAACCAGGCTGTAATATCAATCCCTCATCTCCTTCTCTCATTTCAGCCATTTTCTTAAAAAAATTGCAGAATTTATAATTATTTAAAATTTTATTTGAAACCCTAATCTGATCCTACATGCAAATGGGTCAAAATCTTCCAATTGCTGTAATCTATCAAAGCCCTAAACTAATTTTGGGAAAGTAGCCCCATACTTCAATCATCCATGGACTTTGGATCCCAAAACAGTCAATGCTAGCTGAACCGGATTCACACACCTGAGTAATAAAGTGAACCGGATTCAGCCAGTTCTGAATCTGGTTCTACCTTTTGGCTTGGTTTGGGTTCTTGGGTACCTTAGGCTTTTACCTAGGACTATATTAGACCTAATGTTTGTTATATATTGGTTATTTAGAGACTAATAACATCAATTGGTGAGGTTTTTGGTGTGTATTGGAGCTCCACTTGTCTAGGGATATTCTCCAGTACAGGTAAGGGAATTCTGACTTTCTTTGGAATGTTTCTTCTTTAATTGCTCTTTATGTTGGTTGCCACCTACATCCATCATCCTAGTAGTATAATATTATGTAGTTTTATAGCTTTTGCTTTGCATTAGATGTATGCATGTTATAGGTATCATTCATTTATGCACTTGCATACTTTTACTATGATTTACTGCGATGTGTTGAGAAATGATGTTGAACTTCTAAATTACTATATATTGCTGCCTCATATGACATCATGTTTAGAAATGCATATGGTTAGGCTATCATTAACCCAAATGCTACGACCCTTGCCAACAGGGGTAAAGGTGTTGGATAACCCGTGGCAGGTCTGAAGGGTTAATACCGGAATGTCATTCACTGTCCCAGGTCTGATGAGTACATACCGGAATGGGAATAACAGTAGGGTTATCACTGAGGGTTCGTCGGGGTCTGATGTGTATATTCCGGACCTGACAGGTCCCCACCGTAGTAGAGTGGTATTCTTGGGAAGACCGATGAGTTCATTCCGTGACTGGGAATATCATTCCTACTACAGTAGCATTTATACCTCATGAGACCTAGACATTGATGTTAGTAGCATTCTTAGATATAGGTCATGCATCATGGACTATATGCTTGTGTTTGCATGTTTCCCTTGCTGGGCTCAGTGGAGCTCACCCCTGTGGTACCTGTTCTTTTTCAGATAGTGCTGCTAGTTTTAAGAAACCAGATGATGTTGATATTGTTGCTTCTGACTTCCACACCGAGGGAGACCGTGGGGTGCCGAAGTTTGAAGTTCATGAAGCCTTCTGTGGATGCGATGCATCCGCGTTCTCTTGATTTGGCCTGATGGAGCAGGCTAATCTTTTGTGTTTATAAACTTTTTGTGAAATATAATATGTAGATACAGTTTCACTTTTGTACTTTGGTGTCTTTTGAGAACTATACATTGTATCACAGGTTTCACTTAATATAATTACTCAGTTATCACCTGATTCCTTTATTATTATTGTTATTATTACTGTTTATTTTCTTCCGCCACAATGATTTACTGTGTTTATGGACTGTGATATGGAGTACTGCACTAATTGATCCTAGGGGATCGATTGAATGCCAGTTGGCATTCGGTCACACCTTGCCCTTACTAACCGGGCCGGGTGTGACAACAAACTAATCCACACTCCCCCTGAGCAACAAACCCTGGAGGTTGCTTCATTTACACCTCCTCATGAAGATCGCCATGGTGGAAAGCATTTTTGACATCAAGCTGATGCAAGGGCCACCGATGAGAGGCGGCAAGAGAAACCAAAACAAGAACAGAAGAGAGCTTGGCAACTGGAGAAAAGGTATCCAAATAATCGACACCATACACCTGTGCATAGCCCTTGGCCACTAACCGAGCTTTCAGGCGAGCAAGAGACCCGTCAACATTAACCTTGACCACATAGACCCACCAACAACCAATGGCAAACTTCCTAGGGGGCAGGGGAACAAGGTCCCGAGTGTGGTTATGTGCCAAAGCCTGTAACTCTTCCTCCATAGATGTCCTCCAGCCAGGAACAGATAATGCCTCTGCAATGCTCTTAGGAATAGGATGAGATGCAACAGTGGAAAGACAGGTTTGAAAGGTAGAAGATAAACCAGAATAAGAAACATGAAAAGAAATTGGGTGTGTAACACACTGACGGGTACCTTTCCGATGAGCCATGGGCTGATCCAAATCAGAAAATGGAGGATCAAGGGTAGGATCCACAGACGGCAAAGACGTGGCAGTAGGCGGAGCATCAATGGGGTCAACAACTTCTTCCTGTAGACGAGGTTCATAATGATAAACATGAATGATTGGAGGCCGAACACGAGGTTGCACAGGAGGCTGCATAGGAGGCTGAATAACACAAAGAGGAAGATCCTCATCCACGGAAGGATCCTCAATAGGCTCATACACCTAAGATTGAACCTCAAAGAATGAAACATGAGCAGTAATAAAATACTTGCGAAGAACAGGAGAATAACAACGATACCCCTTCTGAACACGAGAATAGCCCACAAAAATGCATTTAAGAGCTTTGGAGTCTAACTTCGACAACCCGGGAGTATGGTCACGAATAAAGCAGACACACTCAAAGACACCGGGGGGGCAAGGGGAATAAAGATTCAGATGGAAAGAGCAAAGCATGAGGAATGCCCCCACCTAGGATAGAGGAGGGTATCCGATTGATAAGATAACAAGCAGTTAACACTGTATCAGCCTAAAAAGTCTTGTCTACGTTCATTTCAAGAGAAGGGACCGAGTCGAGTCACTTCCATTAAGTGATAGTTCTTCCGTTCAGCCACACCATTTTGTTGGGGGGTGTCAGAATAGAAAGACTGATGAATGATCCCACGGGTGGTCATAAAGTCAGTAAAAGGGGCAGAAAAATACTCCTGTGCATTATCACTATGCAACACCTTAATATAAGAGCCAAATTGATTCCTGATTTCGGCAATAAATGAAGAAAAGATAAAGAACAATTCAGAGCGACTTTTCATTAAGTACAACCAAGTCACATAAGAGTAGTCATCAACAAAAGTAACAAAATATGTAAAACCCAACTTGGAAGACACACGACAAGGACCCAATACGTCTGAGTGAACCAAAGAGAAGAGATGTAAAGCCCTTTTGTTGACACGAGGGGGACAACTCACACGGTGGAGTTTCCCAAATTGACACTATTCACAATCTAAAATTGAAAGGGAACACAAACTAGGAAACAGTTTTTGCAAACTCTGTAAAGACGGATGATCATGACGACAATGAAGTTGATGAGGGGTAGCGGTGCCTGAACAAGCAATGGAAGATGTGTCCTCAAGAATATAGAGCCCCCCCGAGACCCTGCCTCTACCAATCGTCCTCTTCGTCCACAAATCCTAAAAGACACAAGAATCAGGAAAAATGTTATGGAATAGTTGTAGGCATTGGTAAGTTGGCTAACAGACATGAGATTAAAAGGAAATTTAGGTAAATACAAGACAGAAGATAGGGATAAGGAAGAAGTGGGCTGAATAGTACCAGTGCCTCTGACTGTAGCACAGGAACCATCAGCTAAGGTGACACTCGAATGAGAAAGTTGTAAAGAGGAAAAGATACCTGAGGTACTAGACATATGGTCTGAGGCCCCTGAATCAATAATCCAAGGCCTATAAGTGGAGAGACACACAGTGGCATTACCTTTCTGGACAAAAGTAGCAGTGGAAGAAATGCCCTAAGCAGCCTTGCCTTGGCTGTAGCGAGCATATTCCTCCTCTGTCATAGTCAAAGTCACACGGCGGTCCTCAATAGGTACGAGTGGGGCTGCAGGATCAACATTGGCAGTGTTAGCTACCTTGGATTGTGGAGGTTTGCCATGTAACTTCCAACCATAACGCTGAATATGATCAGATTTGCCATAATGGTGGCAAGTCCTTGGAGGATCAGATCTCTCAGATAAGTTAAGAGTACTTGCAGAAGGTGTAGCTGGGATGGACTTGGTAGGCTGACGACCCCCACTGCGAGCACTACTCACAAGAGCAGTACTATCACTAGAAGAGACTCGAGTAGTGTCACGAGACACACGAAGAACTTAAGAAAAATTGTCTACAAGAGAAGGAACTGTAACACCTCCAAGAATCTGAGACCATACAGAGTCAAAGTCAGGGCCCAAACTGCCCAAGAAGCTCATAACTGCTAGTTGCTCACGCTATAGTTGCATCTAGGTAACATCAGAGGTAATGGGCAGTAGAGCATTCAACTCCTCATACATCCTCTTGAAATCAGCAAAGTGTTGGGTCAAGGGTCGACTCTTCCTATTAACCCGATAAAACTCTTGGGAGAGTTCATAAATCCTAGAGAGGTTGTTGTGTCCAGAGTATAAAACAGCCAGATAATCCCATTGATCCTTAACAGTGTCAATATGTGTCACAAGGTCTACAATAAGTTTAACATCTGACCCAAGATACGAGCATCGGCAACCTCCCAAGCATCATCAGTCATGGTAGCAGGTTTCTTGCCAGTCAAGTGATGTTTCTCACCTCTTCCTGTGAGAACCAAGGTCACAATCTTGTGCCATTGCTGAAAATTCTGACTCCCTCCTAGCTTCTTAGAGGTCAGAAAATTTGGGGATGAGGATACAACCTTGGGCACAACCTTGCTATCCTTCGATGTCTCTCCCATAATGGCCACCAAAGAGGAATACCAACCAAGAATAATAGCACTCAACCAACAAAGATCAAGTATAGCAGGCCCTTAGACAGCAAACAGGAGCAGCCCAGTAGCAATCGGCTTCAAACAGTAGCAAGCAAACAGCAAACCAATATCTCCTCAATAGGCTTCAAACAGTAGCTAGACAATAGCTCAGTAATCCATACATAAAAGCCCCCACACAGCAATAGAGTACCTCAGCAGCTCACTAAAAACAGTCCGATATCATAACAATAGCTCAACAAGAAAAGAACAACCAACAAACAGTCCAAATAATCGATTCAAGAATCTATATCCATGCCAAATATGGATTACAGCAATGGAAAAATACCAAAAACAGTCCAGAAATGCTTTTCATTCAACTTAAAAGCATTGCCAAGAACATCAAACCTGATTCAGAAATGAATCGAAGCTTCTAAACCATTGCCGCAATCCTTCAAACACCTTCAAGACATCAGAAATGGGGTAGACTACCCCTACAGTAGAGCAGACTCCTAAAGTGCCTTCAAATACTTATGGAATCAACCCCCCTTCTTCTTTCGGTTACAGAGATAAGAAAGGGACTGAGAAAGGCAGTGGAAGCAGGCCCTTATGGATCAGAAATGCTCTGATACTATGTAAATAACAGAGAAATATAGGAAGGGAAAGAACGAAAGGAAGAAAGAAAGAAAGGAAGAAAAGAGAAGAGAAGAGGAGAGGAAAATGGGAAAGCTGGACTCTCAATAAATATGAGAGAGGCCAGATATTATCATTAATATATAGAGACCTTTACAGGGATAAAACAAGAAACAAAAAGAGAGGAGACAAGCCCATGGCCATATGGCTGACGCTGTTCTCGAGAATGGGACATAGTGACATACCTATTTTACCCTCCACAAGATACTTCTAACGTTGATTTTTGATGACTTGATGTGGCTTAGTATTGATTTTTGATGACTTGATGTGACTTTATTTTGATTTTTGATTACTTGATGTGGTTTAATGGTGATTTTTGATGACTTGATGTGGTTTAATGTTGATTTTTGATGACTTGATGTGGCTTAATGTTGATTTCTGATGATACATGGTATATATTGTAGCATACTAAATAATGTTACAGAAGAGAGGAAATAAAAAAAAACACTTGGGTGCCTTGGTAGCCTAAGCGCTTAGGCTCCACTGCCTTGACAACTATGATATGTATAATATATCATGTATAAAAAGGAGAAAAAAGTACGACGAGACAAGTGCATTCAATTGATTATAAATAAAAGATGAGGTTACTTACATGTATTAATACCAATTTTTTTTAGGTATTGTATCAGTACCTTAAAGATACGATACGTATCGGTTCATATCGGCTGATATGGAAGGATACTTAAAGCCTTGGTCATAAGTCGATCCATGAATTTTTTAACCATTTCCATGTGAATCTTTAGTATATCTTTTGTCTCTCCGATACAATACGATTCAATATGATATGATATGTTTGTTAAAATCACCTATCTGATACGATACCCGATACCGATACTTAAATTCTTGATTGATGGTCACTATGGGGACTTCATGATGTAGATAAATCATAGAAATGGGCTTATTTTAGTTGAAATAAGCTTTGGGTTGGGTTACATATATGTTTGGCCTTTGGTCCAATGGGCTTTCATTGTAATAGGTCACTTAATGGGCCTATTATATAGGTAGAAGCTAGGACTACCAGATTAGTCAAGTAGGATTAGTTTAACGACTTTTTTATGTTAGAAGTTAGCTAAGTCAAGTCCTAGTTTGAGTAGGAGTCTATGTTCTGTTTTATGTTGAGTCCCAAATTTCATTCCAAGTCTATGTTCTGTTTTAGAGTCCTAGTTTGAGTAGGAGTGCCAAAATACTAGTCTATTTTTACTATTCCAAGTAGTAGTTTGAATTCCAAATCCGTTTTAGGAGTGTTAAGAGAGCCAGTTTATGAATTTTATATATGGATTTATTGGCATATGGCCTCAGAGAAAAATTTATGAAATACTTCTTTCAGTTTTTCTTAAGTTTTGCTGCTGTGGATTCAATGGTGTACTTGGTGGATTCCAAACAGGGTTTAGGTGGATTCTTATCCTCTTTATCCCTCTATCTCTCTATCTCTCTATCTATCTTACTGCTAAAATTGCAGATTTGCAGGTCAGATTTATCCAATTTCTAAACCCTTTGGCTACTCTGTTCAGTTGATTTTCTTTTAACTATTGATGATTGCAAGTTGCAGTGCTCAGATTGTTTACATAGTTCCTGTTTTATCCTCTCCAAGATTCTGTTCTTGTTTCCTTGAGTTTTCCTGGTTGATTACTACAATTCTGAATCTGTTGTCAATAGTCCTTATAGCAGTAGGGCTCTTCAGAAAATCACTATTCCATTGTCAGAATCAGATCAAATTGTGAACATCAGCTCTGTCAGCAGAACAGACTCATGGACTTTAATTTTAGCACCTGTTCTGATTTGTTGCTCTGTAGTTACAGAAATTTCCTTGATTTTGTTCTGTTTTTCCTATCCTTTGATATTGCTATTCTAGTCTTTTGTTAGAACCATGCTGCTTGAACATTAGATCACTTTACTTCACCTATCATACAAAATTGTTTATTGAATTAACTTGCATAATCAATGAATTAGATCAGAAGAAATGGCTGAATTGAAATACGATTATTGATGGCCAAGCCTCTCGCCACAAGGGGGGCTTGCCCACTAGAATGCTCGCGGCCGGCGGTCTCCCAGCCCCTTTCGTTCTCGGCGGTGGTGTCTCTCAGTTCGGTGACGACCCCTTCGATTGCTGTGTGGAAACCGTCGATGCACAGAGGTACACCTGCCGTTTTCTTCTCAGAAGAAGAGATAGAACAATCAGAAGAGCCTTTCAGGTTAGCGCTAGTGGCGAAGTTTTCGTACGGGAGGCCATCGCTGTTCGAGGTGAAATGGGCTCTGCAAGCAGCATTCCACCTGTCAGCGGATGTGGTGATTTCCTCTCTCGACGCGAGGCACCTTCTACTACGGTTCGTGAATCACACAGACTACGTGAGAGTCTGGCTGAAAGATCACATGATGATCAAGGGATTCCCGTTTAGGTTCTTTAAGTGTACAAGAATGTTTAAAGCAGGGGTGGAGTCCCCGGTAGTGCCTGTATGGGTTTCGTTTCTGAATCTGCCGGTAAACTTGTACCAGGGTAACTATTTTCTATCGGTTGCAGGGGTGGTTGGGAAAGTATTGAAGGTGGATGGTGCCACGTCAGGGTACACCAGAATGGTTGAGGCGAGGGCCTGCGTAGAAGTAGACCTTCGCGCTAAACTGCCTGAAAAAATCTGGATAGGGTGTGGTGCTTCAGGCTTCCTTCAGAAGGTCTCGTTCGAATGACTGCCTATGGTTTGCATGGGCTGTGGAAAGTTAGGGCATACAGCACAGATTTGTCGAAAACTTGCCAAGGTGGGTCGAGTAGGAGGAAGAAGGTTAGGGGAGCAATGCACAGGGGCAACACAACCCCCAGTGAATGATGTGGAAGGCCCAACCCCCTTAGGGGGAGCCCTAATGGAAAAGGCCAATCCGGCCTGCAACTCAGAGGAAGGGCAGAACGAGAAAGAAGCGCAAGCAATGGAAGAGCCTTCGAGCTCAGGGTTGGGGATCGAATATGGTGCTACTCCTGGTGCTGTTGTGGTTTCCAATAACATTCAAGTGGAGGGGGAGAAGGCTATAGGTGGTGGTGGAGATGGGGCTTCACTTGTGGTTTTGAATGGTGCTATTCTCAGAGGAATGGAGAACTCGCTAGATCTTTCACGGGTACCGGAATTTGCAGGTGGCAGAGGGCTTGAGAGGAGAGACGTTGGGGTTGGGGAGTCTAGGTTGGAAGGAATCCCATTGAAGGGGATTTGGTTAATCAGATCCAATCAAATGGAGGTTTTTTGGAAGGAGATAGAGTGAATGCCAGTTTGGGTGCTAATTTAGTGGAGAAGGCGTGGTGGTTAATACTTCTAGTGTAAATGTTCCTTTGTTTTCAAATTTGGAAGATAATGATGAGGTGGAGATTGAGTTGGGAAAGGAGTCTTTATATTCAAATAAGGAGGGATCTTCTCTCGGTGGGTCGGATGGAGTGGATTCGGGCCTAAATATGGATGTGGGTTCTGCTTGTGCAACTGGGTCAGATGTGGGTGGGGCGGATTATGACCAAGTTGATAAAGAGGAGATGCAAGGTGGGTGGACTCAGGTGTTGGGTCGAAAAAATCGTGATGGCCGTAGGAATGCCCCTCGAGGTGGCCGTGTGGGTTGCCGTATGGCAACTCCAGTTATTGGTAGAACTCGACGTCAAAAGAAGACTAAGCCTGGTGTTAAAGGGGTGGACACGGCAGTAGAAAAACCTCTGGTTGAAAAGGAGACCACATCTCCCTTTTCACCAGAGGAGGAGGCTCTTTTGGCTCGTGTGGCTTTTGATCGGCCCGGAGTATATGTTGGGATCCCTCGACGATCAAATAGGACAAGGACCCCCTCGGTGCACCTCGCAGATCCCCCGTAGCCTTGGTATATCATTTCTATCGGGTAAGCGAGTGGCTTGAAGCCCTCGCCCATATGGTTTAGGACTGAGTCCCTCCTGTTTAAGCTTTAGCTTTCTTTGCTAGTAATTTGTCATAGGCTTGTTTGCCCCTTTTATATATTCAATAAAATTTCTCTTTAAATAAAAAAAGAAAAAAAGAAAAAAAGAAGAAGATTAAAAAAAAGAGAAAATCATAATGTTTATTCCATGTTTACATCCTATTTTTACTATTTTTTCAAAGTGTGTGCGTGGAACATAAGAATTTTAAATTTTACTGCTCCTGTAATTTAGGAAATTGCATGACCTCTTTGTGGTGGATCATTTTATTGATATAGTGTGATTAGTTACTAAAATGCACGTGTTTTCTAAATGATAGAGTAAAACATTAATGTTCATCCGTTGCAAGTTTATGCTATTATCATGTTGTTAATTTTTTGAAGTGTCTTTTGGTATCTTGGCTTATGAGGAACAGTTTCCTTGAGCTTCCAAGGAGTTAAAGGGGTTGGTCCTTCTAAGGAAAGTGCAATCTACTGTTGTCCTTGTCTTTAATTTTTTGGCATGTATATAGAAGGTGATGGCTGAGTTGTTTGAGAACAGATGCAGGATGCAAGGTGATTGAGTGCATACCATCCAGTCAGGTGGATGATAATGATGCATTGGCACCCCATATTGAATGATTTCAAAGATGTCAATCCATCTAGGGGTTGGGTTCTATTGTCATCGTATTCTTTTTATTCTTATGTACTTTTCCTTTTATCTCCTGCTCTTTTTATTTTGGCGGAGGAGGTGCTGAGCAGGGGCATAAAAAATCTTTTTGCGGAGGGGCATGCATCTTACTTCAGACTCCCGAGAGGATGCCCTGGGATATCACATTGCCTTTTTGCAGACGACACCATTATTTTCACAAGGGGTTTGAAGAACTCGCTCAAGCAAGTTATGGGGTTTATTAGCAGATATGAAGGCTTTTCGGGGCAACTGGTCAATAGGCAAAAAAACTGCTTTGTTTTGGGGGACAAGGTCCCTTTGGCTAGAGCCCGTATGGTAGGGGCTGTGACTGGGTTTGCCATGAAGTCACTCCCAATCACCTATTTGGGGGCCCCTCTCCACTTTGGAAGACTCAAAATTTGTTTCTTTGATGATCTTGTTGAAAAAATAAGAAACAAGGTGGCAGGCTGGAAGGGAAGGCTCTTATCCTCCGGAGGATGTGTTACGCTCTTAAAACATGTCCTCTCTACGATTCCCATCCACGTTCTCGCAACGTTGGATCCGCCTAAGACAGTCCTTCAAAGGTTATATGGAATTTTTGCTGATTTTTTTTGGGGAAGCTCGGAGTGGGGAAATCATTGGCACTGGGTGTGCTGGCAAAAGGTTTGTAGGCCTCTTGAAGAAGGGGGGTTGGGGGTTAGTGATGCAAATTTATCACCAAACTGGGTTTCTTTTATTAAGAATAAGTCTAGGGTTGGGTTACATACATGTTGGGCCTTTGATCCCATGGGTTTCTAATGTAATAGGCCACTTTTATGGGTCTAAAATATGGGTAAATAGGTTGCATACGGGATTACCTCCCATACTTAGTTTTATTTCCATACTTTTTTATTTGGTGTTTTAAATTGAACCGGTTCAACTAATGGTTCAATTTAAGTGATTTTATTAGTTTTTCTTTTAGTTGTTTAGTTGGCCTGGATTATGACTCTATTTTGAGTCTATTTCAGTTTCCTAGTCAGTTTAAGTTAGCTAATAGGTTAAGGATTGGGTTAGGCCATTCCTTTTTAGTGTCTAAGTCTATTTTTAAGTCTTCTATATAAGTTTGTAAGGGAGGCCAGCATTGAATACGAATTTGATTAATAAAAATTAGCTTTATGTTTGCTGCCATTGCTGCTGCTCTTTGTGAGTGTATATCCTTGTGGATCTCAAGGTGGAAGGGATTGGTGGATCTCCAATCGACTCCGTGCATCGTGAAGATCGGGAGGGCTGCTATTTATCTCCTTGCATCGTGAAGATTGGGAGACCCCATTGTTCATCTTCAAAGCTGCTGCCATTGAAGACCTGCAACAAGTAAGAAATTCTGCAACTATTCTTCTTCCTTCTAGAAGGTCACATACAAGGTGATTTTTGTGAGAATTCTGCCCAGCCAAATCTAACCATTAGAACCTGCTAAAAATTTGATCAAGTCTTCCTCAAAGCCTAAGAGAGACTCGATTCAAATTTCAGCACCATCCACCCAGCCGATTGTCTGAAATTACAGTTTTACCCTCTCCTACTTCTACTAGGAAACCTCCATAACTTCGAATCTGTCCATCAGTTTCAAACCAAACTTTCAACATACATCCCTTACATCATTGTTGATACTCGATCCAAGTTTCAGCCCCAAACTCCCACTCTAACCCCTTCATCTCCTTGCTCCATTAAAACCCAAACCCAAAACCCTAAAATTCAATTCTGCCCAAAATTACAGAATTTCAAAACTCATCCAAACCCTAACCTTTTTATACCATATTTGACCCCCTAGACCTGCCCATTAATACCTTATAAACCCCTTTCCCAAAATCCAACCCAAACCCTAGGAATTGACCTAAATCCTAGTGCTGTCCATTCGAACCAGCAACCCCTTTTGTTATTTGATCCTGTTGTTTGGCTCCTAGTAGGTCTCTTACCTATCTAGGACTACATTAAGTGGTATCAGAGCCATGGATGTACATGGCAATCCAGTTCTGCCCCCTCCACTTGATCCTATGGCTGCTATAATGGAGATGTTACAGAAGTTGAATGAAAAGGTGACACGATTGGAAGAGAAGAGGACTACCCCTTATAGGGACAACAACATTCCCCTAGAAAAGGACAGATATCAAGTCAATTTGGTAGTACAAAGAGCTCCAAGGAGAGATCAATACAGAGAAGACAGAGAAAGGTACTACATTAGTTAGGCTCCTCGAGGATGTTGGCCTTTCCCTCAGGCTTAAGGGCCTTTGGATGGTCCTTTCTGACCGCTCATTGTGGAGTGATTTTTTCAGGGAAAAATTCTTTAGAAACTCTCATGTTGCTCTGGCTGGATTGCATGGAGTTGGCTCAAAGTCTTGGTGTAATACTCTGGCATTTAAGGAGTTCTTGGTGGATAATTCGAGATGGTTGCTTGGCTTTGGCAACATATCCTTCTGGCTTGATGATTGGACTAGGGCTGGCCCTCCGATTGACTATGTTGACAGTGGTCTTCTGGTGGATACGGATTTGTGTGTTAAGGATGCTTTGGGAGGAGGATGGCTCTTGGAGGCGGGACATTTTAGCTCACATTGATTTTGCTGCAATAAGAGATAGTATTACCCGTGGTAATTTTGCTCTTTCAGATAGGAATGATGTTTTAGTGTGGACCCCTTCTAGTGATGGCTGCTTCACTACTAGGTCGGCTTGGAATGAAGTGCGGAGGGTTTCTCCCGTGATATCATATGCTAAGTGGATATGGAATCAGTCTGTACCCTTGAAGGTGGCCTTTTTTTCTTGGCAACTCCTTAATGGAAAGGTCCCCATAGATGAATCTCTAATGTCGGTGGCATTCCTTTGGCTTCCAAATGCAACTGCTGTGGGAATCCATGGAGGAAGACTACTAATCATTGTCTGGTTACTGGCGGTATGGCTTATAGGGTGTGGGGTTATTTCTCTCGTATTTTTGACATCTCTCCTAGTATCTCATAGGATGTTAGAAGTTGTTTCTCTTTGGCAGGGGTCGGCTAGCTGGAACAAACCTTAGTGCTTATATCACAGGAGTCCTGCCTTCTTTGATTGTTTGGGAGTTTTGGAAGGAGAGAAACAATAGAAGGCATGGGGAAAGTAGGCGTACTGCTGGTTCAATAGTTGAGCGCATTGAAGCCTGGGTGAAAGAAATTCAGTTGCCCTCCAAGGTTGGTCGGTTGGGGTCCTTAAGGGACGGCTTAATTCTTCAATGTTTTGGCCTCTTGGCTCCAAAACCCAAGCTGAAACGGCCTCTCCCAGTTTATTGGTGTCCACCTTTCGCCTCAGTAAAACTTAATGTGGATGGTGCTTGTAGGGGTACTCTAGGCTATGGAGGGGGTGGAGGGGTTATCAGGGACTCGAATGGTGTGGTCTTGGCGGCCTTCTCTAACTTTTATGGTATTTGCATTAATTCGATTGCAGAGCTAAGAGCCTTGAGGGATGGTTTGCTCCTGTGCCAGGATTTAGGTCTCTTTGATTTGGTGGTTAACTCGGATTCCGCATCCATTGTCAGCGTGGTTAACCATAATAGGAGTAACTTGTGGAAGGGGTGGTACTGGTTTCAGGAGGTTTTGGTTTTAGTTGCCATTGCTCGGGCTTACGTGTCCTTTGCTTATCGCGAAAGTAACAGGGCGGCTAATTGGTTGGCTAATCTTGCTTGTGATTCTGGGTCGTCCATCATGTTTCAACAGGACGGTTTACCTACGGGCGATTTTCAGGTTATCCTACGGGAGGACAGGGCTGGACTGCCTGTTCTCAGAAAATAGCTTATGGTGTTTTCTTCCCATTCTGTGCAGGTTTGGTGGGTTTCGATCCTTGAGAGGCCAAGAGTGGTTGTACTCCTTGGGCTGGGGTAAGGTGGAATGTCCCCCCCGTGTATGCTCTTATTATTTATTATTTTTAATAAAATGCTAGGGACTGGCCCGGGTCCTAGGTAATATTTGGGTTTAAAAAAAAAATAGGTGCTCAATCTCGCGAATTACTTTTGAAAATAAAAAAAAAACAAAGCTTAAAATTGAACAGATGATTCAGAAGCAAGAACAGAATCTCAGAGAATAAAATTTCAGAAGTTGCTAAATGCAACCTGTGCACAAATCAAATAGAATATTGCAGGAACTTGTAACCAGAAACAGATCAGAAAAATTGACAGAAATAGAGTAGCCACAGGATAAAGCACACTACTGATAGATAGATAGATAGGATAAAAAGGTTAGGAATCCTCCTAAGTTCCACTTGGAATCCACAAAGGACTGTGGACATCATGGAACTAAATCTTGGTTTCGCAGCTGACCGAGACATGTTGAAGGGGGAGTTTAAAAATTGCAATGTTTCGACCTTGTTTCGACCATATTTCGGTAATTTCACAAGTTCCTGAACACCAATATAAATTCACTTATCCCCATCGAAACTTGAGGAAGCCTGACTCGAAACCAGGACAAACACTTATTTATGCCAGAAACCTAGACATGCACTTATTTATGCCAAATATCAATTAAGAAACATTTGCTTAAGATATTATTTATAAATAAGCAAATACCCCCTATTTGAATCCAATAAAAATAGTTAAAAAAAATCGAATTCTGAAAGGATAAAAAGTCAATCCCCTAGTTCAAGAACAAAAACTAGATTTTCGGCGATAGGCGCAATTTTCAACTTTTAAATGCTGGGGTTTTTTTAAATCTAAAAATTTCATAAATCTTAATATGATAAAACATTGCTAAAAGTTAAAAGATCAGTAGAATGTTCATTTGTTTTGATGTCTAAAAATTTATTTCCATTCAGAGTGATTTTAAACAGCATTCACGCACACCAAATTAAGTTTGACCGGAACAGAAATCTTTCAATATAAATCAGATTTAAGCAATCTTGGATTTGTTGTAAAGCTTTCTGTAAATAAACAGAAAAGAGATGGAAGAAGTGAGGAAGAAGAAAAGAGAACCAACGAGCAGCTCTCTTGTTGAATGGGAGGGCTGCGATATTTCTTTTATATAAAGGGTTTACACATAGGGGCAAAAAGGGAAAACAAAATTTAATAAAGAGAAAGAGAGGAGATCCAGAAACCTGACGCTAATCCCGAGAGGGAATATTCTCCTTCTCAACACTCCCCCTCAAGCTGGAGCATATATATCAATTACGCCCAGCTTGTTACAAATATAGTCAACCCTCCCACTTCCTAATGACTTAGAAAAAAGATCTGCAAGTTGTTCTCCTGTCTTGACGTGCTTTGTAGAGATTACTCCCTGCTAAAGTTTTTCTCGAATAAAGTGACAGTCTACCTCAATGTGTTTGGTCCTTTCATGGAACACTGGGTTTGAGGCAATATGTATTGCTGCCTGGTTATCACACCATAATTGCATTGGTGAAGAGTCCTCAAACCCAAGCTCAGTCAACAACATTTTCAGCCAAATTAATTTAGAAGTTGCATGTGCCATGGCTCGATATTCTGATTCTGCACTTGATCTAGCCACTACACGCTGTTTCTCGCTCTTCCATGAGATAAGGTTACCTCCCACAAACACACAATAACCTGTAGTTGACCTCCTATCAATAGGTGACCCAGCTCAATCAGCATTTGAGAACCCTTCAACTCTCCCATGTCCATGATCAACATATACTAATCCATGCTTTGGAGCCTTCTTGAGGTATCTCAAAATTCGGATAACAGCATCCCAATGAGGAGTTCGAGGAGATGATAAGAACTTGCTCACAACACTCACTGGAAAAGCAATATCAGGTCTGGTGAAAGTGAAATAATTGGGCTTCCCAACAAGTCTTCTGGATCATCAAGAACATCTCCCTCTTCAGCAACAAGTTTGACATTAGGATCCATATGGTTATCGAGAGGTCTACAACCTAGCATCTCTGTCTTTGTAAGCAGGTCAAGAGTATACTTCCGCTGTGAAAGAGATATACCCTTTCTCGATTGAGCCACAACACCTAGGAAATAGTTTAACTTCCTCAAATCGTTAGTTTGAAATCTTTGTTGTAAATGAGACTTCGAACTCTTAATGCCTTTAAAGTCATCTCCAGAAATCACGATATCATCCACATACACAAGAAGGAAAATTCTGCCTGTGTTGGTCTGTCGATAAAAGAGAGAATAATCACTGTTGCATCGAGATAGACCAAACTCAAGAACTACTTCTGTGAAATGACCAAACCAGGCCCTGGGAGACTGTTTCAAGCCATACAAGGACTTTTTCAACTTACAAACCAAGCCAGACTTCCCCTGAACAACAAACCCGGGAGGTTGCTCCATATATACCTCCTCCTGGAGATCACCATGAAGGAAGGCATTCTTGACATCTAATTGGTGCAAAGGCCACTGATGGGTGGTTGCAAGAGAGATCAAGACCTGAATAGAAGTGTGTTTAGCAATTGGAGAAAAAGTATCTGAATAATCAACCCCATACACCTGGGCTTAGCCTTTGGCCACCAGACGGGCCTTAAGGCGAGCAAGAGAGCCATCCCCATTAACCTCGACAACATATACCAAACGACAACCTATGGCAGATTTCCTAGGTGGCAATGGAACAGGGTCCCAAGTCTGGTTATGTTCCAATGCTTGCAGTTCCTCCTCCATAGCTGTCCTCAACCAGAACTAGATAATGCCTCTGCAGTGGTCTTAGGAATGGGATGAGATTCAACAGTAGAAAGACAGGCACAAAAAGAAGTGGACAAACCTGAATAAGAAACATGAGAAGAAAGAGGGTGTTGAACACACCGACGTGTACCTTTTCGATGAGCAATGGGAAGGTCCAAATCCGGAGGTGGAGGAATAGGGATTGGTGCAGAATCTTCAAACGGCAAAGAGGTGACAATAAGTAGAGGGTCAACAGGGGCAACAACTTCTTCCCTTGGACTACAGCTTTTAACATTGCGAACTTCAGGCCGAGCAGTGATAGGCACAGGAATAGGCGGAGCAGGCACAAGCACAGGCATAGGAGACTAAACAAAATATATTGGAATATCCTCATCCAAAGTAGATGGAAGGACTGAGTCACACACATATGACTGAGACTCAAAGAAGGAAACATCTGCAGTAATAAAATATTTCGGAAGAGTAGGAGAATAACACCGATACCCCTTCTGAACCTGAGAGTATCCAACAAAAACACACTTATGAGTTCTCGGGTCAAGCTTGGATAACCTAGGCGTATGGTCTTGAACGAAACAAACACATCCAAAAACACGGGGTGGCAAATGAAATAAAGTTTCGGAAGGAAAAAGCAAAGTATGAGGAATACCACCTTGCAACAGAGAAGAGGGCATGCGATTGATGAGATAGCATGCAGTCAAAACGGCATCCGTCCAAAAAGATTTGGTCACCCTCATTTCAAAGAGAAGGGACCGAGTAACTTCCATCAAGTGATGATTCTTCCGTTCTGTCACACCATTTTGTTGAGGTGTGTCAGGACAGGAAGATTGATGAATAATACCCTGGGTAGTCATAAAAGCATTAAATGGAGCAGAAAAATATTCCCGTGCATTGTCGCTACATAAAACTTTGATATAACAACCAAATTGATTCTTTACTTCAGCAACAAATGTGGAAAAGATGAAAAATAATTCAGACCGACATTTCATTAGATACAATCATATAACACAAGAGTAGTCATCAACAAAAGTAACAAAATACTTAAACCCAAGATTGGACTGTATCGGACACGGACCCCATACATCAAAATGAACCAAATAAAAAGGATCAGTGGCCCGTTTATTTACTCTAGGGGAATAACTCACACGGTGAAGTTTCCCAAACTGACAAGACTCACAATCTAAAACCGAAAGAGAATGAAAACTAGGATAAAGTGTCTGCAAACTTTGTAGGGAAGGATGTCCTAGCCAAAAATGTATCTGGTGAGGGGATGATGTACTCGAACAGGCAACAGAAGGTGTGCCCTCAAGAAGATATAGCCCCCCGATACTCTGCCCCTACCAATCGTCTTCTTCGTCTGGAGATCCTGAAAAACACAACCATCCGGGAAAAAGGTTATAGAACAGTTATATGCTTTAGTGATTTGCCTAACTGACAAAAGATCAAATGGGAATTTAGGTAAATATAAGACTGAAGACAAGGATATGGTGGAAGTGGGCTGAATGGTGCCAGTACTTTTGACTGTGGCAAAGGAACCGTCAGTAAGAGTAACACTAGAAGAAGAGGTCTGTAAGGAGGAAAATATACCTGACATCCCAGACATTTGATCTGACGCCTCTGAATCAATAATCCAGGGTCTAGAAGTGAAGAGGCACGCAGTGGCATTACTTGTCTGGACAAAAGTATCAGTGGAAGGAGTTTCCTAAGATGCCTTTCCCTGGCTGTACTGAGCATACTCCTCCTCTGTCATGGTCAAAGTTACACGACGCTCCTCCATAAGCGACAAAGGGGCTGCTGGTTCAGTACTGGCAGTGTTAGCTATCTTGGACTGAGGTGGCTTGCCATGTAACTTCCAATAGAAACGCTGAATATGGCCAGGTTTACCACAGTGGTGACATGTCCTCACCGGACCCGTTTTCTCAGATTTATCAGTCAAGCCTTGAGTACTAGCTGATGAAGAAACAACAAATGGTGGATTCTTAGTAAGACCACGGCCATTGCTCACAAGGGCAGCGCTATCAACAGTGCTAGAGTCTTGTGTAGTATCTTGGAGTACACGAAGAACCTTAGAAAAGGTATCTGCAAGTGAGGGAACCTTGTCACCACAAGGATCTGAGATCGAACAGAATCAAATTCTGGTCCCAAGCTACCCAAGAAGCTCATAACAGCCAACTGCTCCCGTTGGTTCTGCATTTGTGTTTTATCAGAGGTAATGGGCAGTGCATTCAATTCTTGATACATACGCTTGAAGTCACAAAGGATTGGGTAAGTGGACGACCCTTCCTATCAACACGATAAAATTCCTGGGACAGTTCATAAATCCTATAAAGGTTGTTGTTTCCAAAGTACAACACAACCAAGTAATCCCATAGTTCCTTGACAGTGTTGATATGAGTGACTAGATGAACAATGTTGCTGTCCATAGAATTCAGCATTTGTCCCAAAATTCGAGCATCAGTAATTTCCCATGAAGACTCATCAATACCCGCATGCTTCACCCCTGTCAAGTGATTTTTGTCACTCCTTCCAGTCAGAACTAAGGACACAATCGTCTGCCACTACTGAAAGTTGTGACTCCCTTCCAATTTCTTAGATGTGAGATATGTTGATGAGGAGGATACAACCTCAGTTACCAACTTAGCGTCCTTTTGAGTCTCTCCCATTACAACCGAAACAAGGTAAATCAGAAATAGAGTTCGACAGATTCAAGGGCAGCAGTAAAGCAGTCCAAATATCTTCAAATAACAAACCAGCCAAACAGTCCAATGGAAACCAAATCAAACAGCCAAACACTCCAACAAGTCTCAACAATCGATCACCGACAAAGGGTTTCAAGTAGCAGAAAAATTGATCTCAATCAAAGAGCATCAAAGAGCCATATATCCAAAAAAGTCGATCTCAATCAACCAAACCAAAGACCATACAACCATAGAAATCGATTAAAAATCGATCTAGAAAGTAATCCCTTCACTACCGAATGCAAAGATGCATGGTAGAACATCAAACATCACTATCTCAATTCTCAATCGAGTTACTCAATCACTAGAGATAGAAAACATAAAATCGATCCACTATTTTCAGAATACATCCGGAAAGAAAGAAGACATCAAACCTGATTAAAGAGTATTCCAATGTCTCTAATCCATCACACCATAGTTCCCAAACTTCAAGAAAAATCTGGGGGAAACTCCCCCTGCTGCAGAAAGGAAGCCGAGAGCCCTAGGAGATTGGTCACACCTTCACCTTCTTGTTGTGGGGATGAAGAAGACGATGGAGAACCAAGCGGAGTTGTGTGAGCTTGTACCTAGTAATCAGATAAGCTCTGATACCATGTAAATAAACAGAAAAGAGATGGAAGAAGTGAGGAAGAAGAAAAGAGAACCAAAGAGCAGCTCTCTCGTTGAATGATGGGGCTGCGATATTTCTTTTATATAAAGGGTTTACACTTAGGGGCGACAAGGGAAAACAAAATTAAATAAAGAGAGAGAGGAGATCCTCTTGGTATTAGCGCCAGAAACCTGATGCTAATCCCGAGAGGAAATATTCTCCCTCTCAACACTTTCCAATGAATCCAAGATTGCTTAAATCTGATTTATATTGAAGGAGTTCTGTTCTGGTCAAACCTTATTCGATACCATGTCCAAGAACAATATACACTATCAAACTTGGGTCAAAACCACAAACATTGTTTTGAGTGTTCTCTATGTGAAACTAATGCATGGATTGGGTTCAAAATGTCAAAAATAGGCAGCACAACAAGAATCAGGGCAAAAAAACAACTTATGGGCTTCGAAACCAAGGTTCGAGTTAGCCTGGAGAAAGTACCAAGTTTCGACCAAGATATGGTCAAAACTGAAACATTCTCGGTTTCTGGCTGGTTGAAACCGAGATTTAGAACCTTGGCGGACATCAAACCTGACCTGAAAAGGAAAAAAAAACAAAAGGGAGTACCCAATGTGCGAGGCTCCTGTCATTGCGGGGTCTGGGGAGGGTCATAATGTACGCAGAGTTACCTCTACTTTCGCAAAGAGGCTATTTCCAGACTCGAACCCGTTGGTCACAATGGGGCAACCTTACCGTTGCACCAAAGTCTGCCCTCTGAAAAGGAAACAAAAACATTAACAAAAAATAACTTAAAACTCCTTTGATTGAACAGCTTATTGAAGTCCTAAAAAAAAAAAAAAAAAAAAAAAAAAAACTAGGATCGTCTCAGCTTTTTGGGAAGTAGTTTTTGTTTTGAGGGAATACATCAAGAAGGCTTGGATACAATGGCCATAGCGAGCTGGAACTGACTCGGACTCCATAATAACAACCAAAATGGGACTGGAATTAACAGGTCTTATTCCAGCCCGAATGATACTGACTAATAACATTCAGAAATGAAAAATAAAACTGCTAACAGATCCCCCCTGACAGAACAGGATTAAAAATTCCTAGTAAGACGAGGAATTCTGAAACCACAAGCTCACTTCAGCCTCTTTTTCCTCTGGTACTGCTTCTGGAACTTAGCTTCTACATCAAAGGTTTTCAGTCCCTTCTGAACTTTAATGTTGTGAGATGTTTTCTATTGCTTCTGATGTTGGCCATGTTGGTTTTGTTTCTTGGATTATTTACAGGCTTCTGATCCAAGCTTACGTGCTATTTCTATTGCCAAAGAATATCATATTGCAAGAATAGAGGCGATTGATGCCAAAGAGAGAGGAGATAAGAAAAGACAGGAACAGGCTGGCCATTTAATCCGCAAACTTAAGCAAGAGATATCTGCTCTAGGTTAAACATTCTTCTGCTATCTGTTCTATGAGCCATTGTTTGTTTCACAGTATTGACGTGATGTGTGAATTAACGAAGCAGGGCTATCGGATGAAATCTTGGCATCTGGATTGGGCGAAGATCATAGTTCTATTAACATATTTTCTGATTCTACGGCTTGCAATGGTCCTGAGACAATGAAGTTAAGTGGTGCTGACATCGTAGCTCCTGAGATTGAAGCCTCAGTTGATGGAAATGTTGGGGAAAGTTGCAGCAATGAGGCGTTTGTTGATCCTTCTGATTCGTCGAATGTTCCAGCCAGGGAGGGAGTTGTTGTCGACAATTTGGAGCCTAGAGATGTTGCACTCATTGGTTTATTCTCTGAAGATGCCTCTGGAGCTTTACCTCCTGAAATTGTTGAACTGCAAAAGAAAGAAAAGATAGCACAATTATTTAGTGGACGGAATTTGGAAAAAATTGAAGGCATTTGGAAAAGGGTAATAACTTGCAGTGTCAGTTTTTGAGTCAAGGAACTTGTCCCTGTATTAGCCGGTTGGATTTACTCATAACCATGCCAAAATGAGTAAAACCGATTAGTTAGGCTAGTTTCTGCTTTACATTGTTTCTCTTTGTGATGTATCATATCGGCTGTGGCAACCCTTTGGTCTGTCTTTCAGCTCTTCATATTTGTTGTCTCTAACTTCTTTAGAATTTATTTTCTGTTTTCCCCCGTTTATCTATTAGTTATTTCTTAAATGCTTTTCAAAATGACAGGGTGACCCACCAAAGATTCCCAAGGCTGTTCTTCACCAGCTTTGCCAGAAGTTTGGGTGGGAGGCACCCAAGTTTAATAAATTGCCTGGGAAAGTAAGTAGATTCTCGTATGCTGTCAGTGTATTACGCACAGCCAGTGGGAGGGGTAAGAGCAGAAAACCTGGAGGACTGATTACCCTCCAGCTTCCCATCCAAGATGAAGCCTCTGAATCTGCTGAGGTAACTACACACCCGTTGGAAGCTTGTTATCATGCAATACCCATATTGGTTTGTAGAGTAAAGAATTAACTCTAATTTTTGAGACCTTTCTATACTGCGTACAAACTTTATCCTTCCCTGATTGTTATGTAATTCAAGAACTCCTGTTTTCTGAATGAATTGGTGCTAGAAAAAAAAAACCTGCTTTACATTTTGAAGGTTAAGATGAACCCTTGGTAGCTCTTTGTGAATGTTGCTTCAAAGGTTGTGAAGTTCTAGTTGAATGATTTTGCAGGATGCACAGAATAAAGTTGCAGCATTTGCTCTTTATCGTCTATTTCCGGATCTTCCTGTTCACCAACTAATTGTAGAGCCATACTCTTCATTCATTATAAAGTGTTGCGAAGGTGATATTTCTTGCATTCTACGACATAGCATATGAGAAATGGCTGTCTGGATTACTTAATGGTTGCCATTGTTGTTTGCAAGTTACAGGAGAATCTGCAACCAAGATAGAAGAAAGTGAGGAAGTCCGTAGAGCTGATTTTGTGGATTCGTTGTTGACTGCTGACAATTCAGTATCGGCGGTTACAAAGGAACTCATTTGTAATGAAGAGCTTGTAAAACCTTATGTTCCAGAGAGCTCACATTCTATTACTGCCACGAAAGCTGAAAGTATGTTGTCAGACTTGTTTGTGTTTCATCTTATGCAGAAACAAAAACTAAATGACCTGAAATTATGTTGGAAAATGGAAAACTATAGTGACTGTTTATTTGGTCAGAAGGTTTAAAAGTATAGCACGAATGAGCTTGCGGGTTCAATCCTTCGTTTGGCAAGGTTGATATCCCATCTATGAAAAAGTATTATAGAAGAAGGTGGATGGACATCATCAGATAAAGAGAAAACATTGTAGCCTTTCTCAGTTCCTAGTACTACTTGATTTGTTATTCTAATAGTAGCCTTACTAGTGCAGCAGCAAAAGAAGTTCTGCCAACAAGAGACCCTACAATGTTATACCAATAGGAGAGAGTAACGAGTGGTCAGAACTCTGACTACCATCAAAGACGATAGGCATAAGACCCGGAGTATAATCCAAGAATATACACTAAAAGGCTCTAGATTGCCACCGGGGGGGGGGGGGAGGGGGAAGGGGGAACTAAGGTAGAGAGAAAAGAAAATCAGAAAAGAGAAAGACCTACATCTGTTCACCTCAAAATCCTGCTAAAGAACCTCAAACGACTATCAGAAATCAACAGAACACCTTACGCCTTACACCGAAGTCTTGATTCTTGGGGCCAACTGCTGGCCCTTCGTGTAGCCTTTTCTACTGTTGCATCGCCACTTTACATTCCGTACTGAGTTTATAAAAGGATATGGGTGTCTTATCAAGCAATACTTTCACTGTGTTGTCTCATATATACCACTGGATCCACTGACATCCATGATGTCTGCCTTTTTTCTATCCCATACCTCTAGACCCTTGTAAAAACCATTTTGGAAATTTTAGAATGTTAAATCATCAAAGTTGAGACGTTTTACTCTTTTTTCCGCTTAAGATGTAATATTTTTCTGTTCATCTGTTGTCATGTTGATGTTGTAATATCTCAGATATTACTAATGTTATGCCTACTTGATTTTGGTGGTCCTTCTTAACCAATTCCCTATATTTTGATGGATCAAATTTATTCCGACTCTTTTCCTATCATGCTTGTTGTATTGATTATGAACACTAACCCTAATACTCACACTAAGCTATCTCTTTCTCTGATTCATTCATGTGCCTTGCTGGTATTATCTTTAAGTTACTGTCTATGTAAAGTGTGGTACAGCTCCCAACTTCCTTTGTGGCTTTTCCTGTCAGTTTGATTAACTAACCCATCCTTTTGGCTGAAACATGTAAAGTTATCCTGCGTATAAGTAAACTAGGCAGGTTTTGCAACTGCTAAAACCTTGATGCCAATGAATTTAAAACTGAAAATTTGGAGATGGAATCTCAGTACCAAGGCTCAAGATTTCTCGAAATATTTCAGCTTTGAGAAGTGTTGAAATGAAACAGCCTGCGATACTCAAGAATGTCCAGATTTTGACCAAAATTTTGGGCAAAACGTTACTTTGCTTTTATAATAAAAGCAAAGTATTGAACGAAATGGGTTGAAATTTCGAGCCATTTTCTTCGTTTCGACGAGTTTCGCTGGGGAAGGGGGAAAACCTAGTTTTTGTGATATCTTGGCCAAATCACTGGTGTACAAGGTTGGAACAAGTACTTGGGAAATAGAGGAACACATTGAAAGTGACGATTTGCTGCGTTGTTGGAAGATTTATGCAAGATTCAAAGTTAGAGATGTATCACTTTTCCCAAAAATTAATTTAAAAAACAAACAGGAGAAATACTTGATGGTTGACCTTCAATTTTTTATATATTACACACCATAGCCCGATCTATGACTTCACGGAGCTGTAAATTTTTTTCTGGAAAAAATTGATTTTCTTGCAACAAATTTCTGAAAAAGTGGGGTATTAGACTAGGTGTTTGGAGTTCAATTTTATGTATGTTAGACACCATTGGTCAATTTACAGCCTCACAGAGTCTTTTTTTTTCTTTCAAAAAAGTAATTATTTAATTTCTGGATTAAAAAATTATTTAAAAAAACAGAAATTTTATAAAAATAGGTAGAAATTAAATGTTTTGGTTTGAAAATCTTCAAGGGTTCCACTATGTTTAGAGAACCTAAAATAGAGTTTCTAAAAGTTTCGGGACCTAATTTGGCAATTTAGTCCTTGAAACCCTTCATTGAAACTTGATGGCGAAATGTATAGGTTTTGACCGAAAGTTCAGTGAAATCTTGAACCTTGCTCAGTACCTTTCTCATTGTGAAAAGAGTACAATGAGCAGCCTCTTCTTCCATATCCTTGAAAGATAACGTATTTAGGAATATTCTGACTGAAGCTGTTGCCTTACTCTCCTTGAACCCCTTTCTTTCTTTTTCTCTTCCCGCTGGCCCCCCACCCTACAAATTGCTCGTGGATTTCACTTTGTCTTCTAATGCTACTTGAATGGTGTTGAATTACTAATGCATAGATTTTAATTTAGATCCTCTATCATTGTCTTTTCATTCTATGCATTCAGTCTGAATCTCAGTTCTCCTTTAGAAGCATTTTTTTCTTACACCTAGGGTAAATCTATCATAAGATGTACAAAATTAAATTCTGGTCTTCTTGTTTTTTGTGTATCTTCTCTTTGGTACATGTTTAGAGTATTTGTTTCGTCACTGTACATTTGATGTGACTATTTTTCGTATTTTTTAACAGGAATGAATTATTACAAAGAGGTTGAGAGTACCTATTTGAGACAAGAACAAGAAAACAAAATGAAAGTGCCGAGATACAAGGTTGGCACAGTTATCCTCAAAGAACTGATAATGATATGTCTCTTTTCATTTAGATTTGTTGCAATCCCCCTCCCCCTCCCAACCGCCCCCCCCCAAAAAAAAAAAAAAAAAAAAAAAAAAGATACAAAAAATCTTGTTCCTGTAAACAAACGCTACCATACGTCCATACTGAACATTCCCAGATGTTATTTTCCTTATCAACAGCAAAATCTGTTAGAAAACAGGAACACATACAAGAAATGCAAAACGTTGTTGAGAAGAAATCTACAAAAATTCCCCAAGGCCAGGCAAAAGGTTACTGAAGGAAAGAGAGGGTGGGGATTGGAAATATGGGAATACTGTAGAGGCAGTGTCCAACCAGGGGTATGTGCATAAACCATGCTCATTGCAATACTAAATAAAAGAGTTCACAAATGTGGAATCTTTTATAGAAGTGTTTAATAAGCTGCTTTGTTGGTTCAGACTTAAAACTTACTGTTTTATCCAATCAGTCTGCTGGTGTGGTGATTAGAATGTAGAAACTTTAGAGGACTATTCATCCTCCATTCTGATTTAATAGCATCTCAGGTTCTGAGGTCAGGCAGTAGATGATTCGCTTGGAGTGATAATTGGATGTCTAGACCTCTTGTTCTGCTCCAATAAAAGGGCTCTGCCAACCAGCAAAATTGACTAAAAACCAAGGATTCCCTTCCATGCCTTTGCTTGTGCTCTATGTGGTTTCCCAGCTGAGAATGCATGTTGGTCATTTGTCGAAACAGATTGTTGTGATCTTGGGGTTCGAAAACCCTAAATTTGGGTTGCTATGGGCCCACGCAAGTGTACACTAACCAAAGGTTGAAATATAATGGCACAACTGTGAATAAATTGAAGTTGCAAAGGGGGGAGTGACAATCTGATAAATAACCAGATTTCTGAAGGGGTTACTAGATAGGTTAAAATGAAACGGATATGAAGGGGTTTAGGATTTATTGAGCAGGGATAGAATAGGAACTAAATTAAAAGACATGAGGTACTTAGTGGTAAAAGGGAGGGCGATATGGGAATAAGGGATTAAACGGGCTTTAATTAATAAGTGGGGGAGGTTGTCTTCAACCTCACGATAGAATAAATAAGGTAACGGCAGAACCAGACCTGCTTTCAGGCAAGAGAACTCATCTATAGGAGTTCCGATGGGGCTGAAACTTTGGGAGGAAGTCGGAAACTTAAGGTCTTCTGGTTACACACCGTAAACAGTCAAGGGCGGCCAACGAGGACAACCCAAGGTCACAAACACTACCACACAATAGTTGCAGAGTCAGCAGCAATACCACAGCTTTGGTTCTTCCGAGTAGAATGGTTTCCAGAGGCTAAAAGCCTCGGTTAGGATTGTCTAGGACGGAAAGGTTCACTCCCAAGTCCCAAGGTATGAGGAAGAAAGATGGAGGAGTGAGGGATTTGGCTTCTAATTGCTGGCCTAGAAAAATCGCTGGAACAGAGTATCGATTTCCAGCAAAGAAGAAAGTGATAACAGAAATAAAAGGACAGAAGAAATAAGAAAAAAGAAGAAGAATAGAAGAAGAGATGGAAGAGGAACTCACTGAGAGAGGGAAAGGAGGGAGAAAGAGTCGATAGATAAGCTGCCCTAAGCCAAACAAAACTCAAAATTCCATTCGTGTATTCTGAAAATTTTCAATTGAGTTACTTCCATATAGATAGAAACTAAAGACCAAACAAAACTCAAAATTCCATTCGAGTAGGGAACATGGTTTGAGGATTGGCTTTGGCTAAGTGCAGCTGGATTAGTAAATTTTTTTGGTGGGGGCGAGGGATTCCTAAATCCTAAACTAGATGAGGAACAGGAGGTCTCGAAGTCGAAACCTCCTGGGGGCTAGGCTCAACTGCACTAGTCTCAAGCCAACTGTGGTACCAGGTGTCCTTGGTCGGATTTGTCATTTACAGGACTGATCTTAGCTATTATACAGTGGATAGGCCAATCACACTGTAATCCAATACCTTATTCACCAAAACTTTAGGAAGTAATCTTGCAGTAGATCTGCCCCTTCAATTGAAACCAAAAATGGATCTAATTTTCTCAAGTTTGGAGGATGCTGCCCATTGGACCAAGTAAAAGAGATTTGTTTAAAAAAAAAAAATGGAAGCATGATCATCCCCTCCAGACCATACCACACTGGCACACTCAACTTTTATTAACTTGAATAGCTGACTGCTCTAAACTGCTAAATTGGCATCTACGTGGCTATCCTCGAGTCTCTGTTGCATACCCATCATATTCCATGCTAATCTTCTTGTGACTAGTCACTAGTCACTTACCTAGTTACCTAAAGTTCTTTACCTTTGCTGAAGAGAGAAGACAACATGCACTAGTTGCCATTTTCCGGCGTTGATTAGTAATAAAAGACTTCTCATATTACTCAGACTTGTAGTATCTGGTGTCACAGGTGAGGGTTAATCAACTCCATGTGATGGAGCCACCTTCTCGAGCTCTTCCTCATGCTCAATGTCAACTGCTACAGACTAAGGACCTAACGTTGGCTTAAAAAATTTAGTTCCAAGTCCCAACTTGGATGCCAAATGATAGAATTTGGATACTCTCCATGAGAAGGGAAACCAGCACCGTTTTGTGGATCAAAGGACTTTTGAAAATTGATTCTCCATGACTGAAGATGAGTAGATGACAGGAATGGACGCACCCTTGTGAAGCCAAAGAGATATTCTTCTCATCAAGTGTAACTGTTGGCCTCTTCCCTTATCGATTTGTTAAATAAGAGAAATTGCACCCAATGAATCAAGCAGCTTGCTAGAGGGTTCTACATCACAAAGACGTGGGCTTAGGCCTAAAATTCCACGGGCTCTAGTAGGCAGCCCACTAGGGGACAAGAGGTCCATCCTGAGTGAGCCCTCAACCAGACAAAAAGGAAGAGGCATTGGAAGAGGTCTATGGTCCTTTGCCTAAGATGGGCAGCCCATTAACAAAGGAGGATATTAAAGGAAGACTCAATTCGTTCAAATCCTCTTCAGTTTGGTTCAACATATATTGAGTGGACGGTTGGACTGGAACCACCCACACAAAAGAGCATTTGAATTTGATCCTCATTTTTTCTGAAATGGCAAGACATATCTCTTCCAGCCTCATTTCCTGAAAAGGATAACATCAATACCATATTCTCTCCCAACTTTCTGCAAATGGTATTAATGAAGAGAATCACCAAGGCCATGGATATTCCAAGACAAAAATCTTTTGAGAACAAGGGGTTCTTCTACTCTCCTTACTCTGTATGACCTTCTCTGCTACTTGATCGGACTTTGGAGAGCCCCAAGTCAACAAATTCCTTACGTAGTAAAAAGAGCTGTCCTTACATTTTTGGTCTATGACCATTAATGTGCCCTTGGGGCCTTGCATCTTCCCCGCATTATGAGATGCAAAATTTTCCTTTTAGCTTCTCTTTTTCTTGACATGTATTATGCTTTCCTTTTCAGGAAATGTTAAAAGCTAGAGCTGCTCTACCCATTGCTGAATTGAAAAGCAATATACTGCATCTATTGAAGGAGAATGATGTTCTTGTCGTTTGTGGGGAAACGGGGTGTGGAAAGACAACTCAGGTACTATTGTATGTTTTTCTTTCCCTCCATCTTATACCCTTTTTTACATTTACAGCATTTTCAAGCTGTTGCAGTTTTGGAACTTCTTGTAAATGTGATTTTTCCTAGTTTGTGGGAAAACTTTTTCCTCACATTCCAGAACATGGTGGTTGGATGATGCTAAGGAAGAAATTTTGTAGGTCCCACAATTCATATTGGATGACATGATTGAAGCTGGACTTGGTGGGCAGTGTAGCATTATTTGCACACAACCAAGGAGAATAGCGGTATGCAATATTATATACATTTTTTTACTGACTATAGCTTTGTTGGACTTTAGTTTATGTTTGTTTCTTTTATATATATATATTGTTCTTTCTGTTCTGTTCTCTTTGCTTTCCTTTTCTTCTCCCTTGTTTCTGAAGGGACTGTTGTTTGAAGGTCTGGTTATTAATTGCTTTTGCACTCTTTCAACACCATAGACCATTCAAAAGAGGACACTCCCATAACCATATGAACCTTAGAGGTTAGATTTGCGTCATGGAAAATACTTCTGTTTTTCCCCCTTCAATGAACCCATTGAGAAAATCTTACCATGATTTGATAAAAGGAATCTAAGAATTAAAAAAAATATCCAAATGTAGCATGAACCTGCCAAGAAATTCTCCGCAACTTTCCCAAAATGTCTTAAATTATAAGTATATTGCTTTCGCTGGAAAGGTAAGGAATTCTGTAGCTTAAATTCATACTCTCTATAACAGATGAACTAGCTAGAGAGCTGATTGGGAACATCTTTATATAGGGCCTTATCTGATTACGTTGCTTAGATGCTTCTAATCTCTGTTTCATTCCTATTATAAGCGTAGTAGTTAGAGGACACTTGCGTGAGTGCCATATATGCTTTTCTGGGAGCCAAATCTAACCTAAATGGTATCTTAGCACAATCAATAGCATTTTCGAAAATAGTGACCCAATAATGAGGGGAATGACATCCAAAGGTATTCTGGTAAATGAATATGTGAAAAACCAGTAAACAGAAACTTCTGAGCCAACCATAGCCTCACAAAGATCTTCACACAATAATGGCATATTGGTAAATATTCCAACAATAAGGGGAATATGGGTACATCTATATAGGTATAGGCGTACAGGATATATTAGTTATAATATTTTAAAATTAAGAATGGAAATATTAAATATAATGTACATTTTAGAACTGAGTGTATGTGGTACTATTTAAATTAAGACACTTCACTGCCCATCTCCAACTCTTCGATGTCATGTCACAATCTTGCTGTCCATTTTATTACCCTTAAATTTGATATATCATCTACATTATATTGTTAGCAAAGCAATGTGACTGACCGGCGGGAGTTCTATGTCCATTCGAAAATGGATGATCTAACAAAGGAATCCTTTTCCTTCATTTGTACAAGGTAGATACATTGTAATAGTTTGTCTCCTGAGCTGGTTATTACAGTGTTTTTATTAGTTTTTTCATTTGAATAAAGCTGTGTTTTTTATCCAAAAAAAGAAAGAAAAAATCTCAGATGCATCTGCTAAAATTTTCAAGATCCAATGGAATGGGCACTAACGTAGGAAATTTAAGAGAATCTAACTCTGAAAAGTTCCAAGAAAAAAAAACCAGACAAACTGGAGAAGACACAAGTCTGTAGTCTGCTGATAAAATCTTATCTTAAAAATTCAGATCAGTACCTTTTATACCTTAAACTGATGCGATTTGAATCGAGGCTCCAAAAACTCAGTTCGGATCGCTTATGGGCCCACCCAAGTGCTATACAACTCCAAGAATAAGTTTGATGGCTATTTCTGTACATATCCCCAAGTTTATTGAGGGGGGGGGGGTTGGCAAACCAGTAATTAACCAGAAATTGAAATCGCTGTTTGGTAGCCAAATAGGAAAAAGGTAACAAAAGGGATTTGTATTTGTTGATCAGGGGTAGTCTTGGAATGAAACATAAATAATGTAGAAGGAGTTCAACTAAGAACCACTCTGCAGTAGGATCGATATTAGTTGCATCAGAACACCAAAATGGAAACTAAATCAGAATTAGAAACTTAGTGAATAAGGACCAAACCAGCAGCAGGAATGGCTCCAAACTCCAAAGTAGGATCAAGTGAAGGCCTAGGCAAGGGTGGTTTGTGCTCCAAATGTCAGCCAATTCTAATGGCTGTTTGTGAAGTTATTCAAGTCTGAAGTTTGCAGCAGGTTCTGGGCAGAACTGAGATCGCAGGTGCGTTAGTCCTTCACTTGATTGTGTAAACAGTAGCAGCAATACTTGGTGATGATTGTGGATTGATTCAAGTCTTCAAAGAGTTCTCCAGCAGCAGTTTATTGCAGTCACAAGATGGCAGCAACAGTAGGGGTCGTTTGGAAGAACAAAAAAAGAGAATAGGATAGATAGAAAGGGGGATAGGGATAGGAGCGGGGGGGGGGGGGGTATCTGCTATCTCAGCCTTGGGTCTCCCACCCACAGCTATCTCAGCTGTTGAAAGGCAAATTCTTTCTCAGAATTGGAGACAAGCATTGCTTGTAAATTTCATTAATCAATTGGTGACTCTTTCTTACAATGGGTGCCAATTTTAAAGCTTAGGCAAGCTTACAAAATAGAAACTTCCTAAGATAAAATAGAAAGTAGGAACATAGAAACTAATGGAAAATAAAAACTACTAAGGCTTTATAGGATCCAGCCTTCTAAACAAGCAAGAAAACAAAATAGGAAAATAGAAACTAACGGAAAATAAAACTACTAAGGCTTTATAGGATCCAGCCTTCTAAACAAACAAGAAAACAAAATAGAAAGTAACTAAAATTAGAAGCTACTTAATGAAATATAATACACTTTCTAAAACTGAAAATGGAAACTAAACTTTGGCGGCATTAGGATAGGATCTTTCTCCACTTGATGGGCCCACAAGATCTTCTAAAAAGCATCCCCACACAAGGCAAATATGAGCTGTGACACTGTTCACGTGAATAGTGTTTTGGTCTTTTTTTCTTCATATTTCGATCTACATCTATAAAATAAGAGCAAGATAGAATAAAGGAAGAATGGAGGGGTAAAAATGGGAAAGAACCAGTTATAGTGACATTTAAAATTACATCACCTAAGCATGATGGAGCCTCCTCTCTTTCCGACTTCAGACCTATTTCTCTTTGTAATCTTCTCTACAAGTTCATTGCCAAAATCCTAGCTAATAGGATCAAGCTTGTCATCCCTGCCTTGGTCAGCTCCAACCAATCTGCCTTCATAGAGGGTAGAAGCATTGCGGATAATATTATCCTTTGCTCAGAAATTGTGCATGGATTTGACAGAAAATCCCACACTCCTGCTGCCCTTATGAAGATTGACCGTCACAAAGCTTTTAATTCCCTCAGATGGGACTTCATCGGTGATGTGCTCTCCCAGATGGGTTTTCCCCCTGCTTTCATCCGCTGGGTCCATGCCTGCTTATCCACCCCCTCTTTCTCAGTTATTGTGAATGGCTTCCCGGTGGGGTTTTTCAAATCTAAAGTTGGTATTCGTCAGGGATGTCCTCTCTCTCCTTTTCTATTCTCTCTGGCCCTGGAAGTCCTTTCCAGGAGCATCCAAGCCAAAACCGATCTCCACCTCATCTCCCCAATTCCCAAATGCAAGCAGCTGAACCTCACCCATTTGGCCTTTGCTGGCGACGATCTTATGATCTTCTCCAAAGCTTCCCCCTCTTCCATCTCTGAGATCATGGCTTCCCTTAACCTCTTCGAGAGTCTCTCTGGCCTCCGCATTAATCTCCTTAAATCCAAACTCTTCCTCTCTAGTGTCTCGACCCTTAACCGAGACTACCTCCTCCGTCTCACTGGTTTTTCTCTTGGCTCTCTTCCAGTGAAATACCTGGGTCTTCCCACCGCTAGGCTCTCTAGTCATCATTGCACTCCCATGCTTGACAATATTCGCAAGCATCTTCACTTTGGAAGGGTAGGCTCCTATCCTATGCGGGTAGGCTTGAATGCATTAAATCGGTGCTTCAATCTTCTTATATCTATTGGTGCGGCATCTTTGCCCTTCCCAAAGCCACCATCAAAGCTATGGAAGCCCTTTTCGTGCTTTCCTCCGGAAAGGAAAAGAATCCCACGATTCCTCTACCCTCTCCGGGAAATCCATCTCGCCTCCCAAAATCCGAAGGAGGTCTGGGCATCCGCCGTATCCGTGATTCCAATACCGCGGGTATTTTGAAGCTTATTTGGAAAATCTCCTCTAAGCATGACTCCATTTGGGTCCATTGGGTCTACTCCCACTTCCTCAGGAATGACTCCATTTGGACTGTTTCCGTCCCTGCGGATTCTTCTTGGATCTGGCGTAAGATCCTTCTTCTCCGCCCCCTGGCCCTTAGAGCCATTTCCTCTTCCATCTTGGATGGATCCTCCACCTCCCTCTGGCTTGACCCCTGGCATCCTTTTGGTGTCCTCTACAACTTCTTTGGAGCCAGAACAATTTATTCCTCCGGCATTCCAAAGTCTGCTCCCCCCTCCTCCATCATTTTTCAGGGTTCCTGGTCCCCCCCCTCCCCTACCTCCCTCGCCCTCTCCTTGATTTGGAATTCCCTCCCCACCCTCCCTCCCTCCCCCCATGCTCACGCGGACAAGGTTATTTGGCTCCCCTCCACTAATGGCCTTTTCAGCTTTAGATCCGCCTGGAATCTAGTCAGAACCCAAGCCCCTACTGTCCCATGGCATAAGTTAGTCTGGTTCAAAGGCCACATCCCTCGACATAGCTTCCTTGCTTGGAGAACCCTTAACCTTTGCCTCCCTACCCAAGCCTTCCTCTCCCACCGCAGAATCCACGTCCCCACATCTTGCATCTTCTGTTGGAATGGTTCAGAAGACATTGACCACCTTTTTTTTGCTTGCCCCTTTACCTCTACCATTTGGAAAAAAGCCCTTTCGTTTATCTGGCCTCGCAGTAGGAGACATCTCCCTTTCGCTCGAGAGTGGCTTTGGCTGGTCATGACTTACCCTGGATGCTCGATCTGTGACACTATGGGCAAGCTTGTGTTTTGCACTTCTCTTTACCACATTTGGATGGAGAGGAACCTTAGGAGATGGACTTCCAAATCTCGCTCCTTTGACTTGATTTGGAAAGCCATCTTTTGGGATGTCTCCACTAAGCTTACTTTTCTTCCTACCAAGGCTGTTTTGGACTCCCCAAGGAACAGGCATATTGTTGTGTCTTGGGGTTTAGATAGTGCTCTTTTAAGATCCCTCTCCCCCACTTAGTTGGGCCTTGGATCTGCTCTCCCCCCCCCCCCCCGGTGTTCCCCTTTTTGTACATTCCCCCCCTTTTTCGGTTCTCTTCTCCTTTTCGCCCCCCTTGGGCTTTGGTAATATAATTTTTTATTCACCAAAAAAAAAAAATTACATCACCACTTCATCTTCAACCTCTCGATAATGAGATTCCAGCGGCGGAGATGGGGAGTGCTTCCGAATGGGAGATTTCTCTCATATGATCTCCGAATGAACTGAACTTCCAGGGTGAAGTTCCCAACCCTTAGCCCCATCAAATGTAATTGATATAAACTCAATAAAAATCTATATAATTGACTATTTGATTCTGCAATTAAATCCAGCGCAGGAACACAACCCAGAAGTGAGTTTCAGCTTGAAACTCTTAGTCCAAGTATCCAGGACTAGGGGCTAGCATATAGAATCTCCCAAGGGAGATGAAGGATCTCTCAAAATTGTGGAGACTGGAAAGAGAAAGAAGGGGATAAGGGAAATCGAAAGACCAGTTGGGAGTGACTGATTGGGGTAGCGTAGGGACAGACCAGGGAAGAAGAAGATAGAAAGAAAGAAATAACAACAGAGTCAACGCTCTATGGGAGGAAATCAAACCTGGGTAATGAAGTGTTAGAGGAAAGGAACCCAACCGAGGAGGGATTTGGTCAACATGTATAGAAGAAGGGTAGAGAGGAGAAGGGAACCGACAACCAGAACCAGCAAGCTACCCTTTCGGCCACACAGGCATACTCAAACAAAAGTCAACTTTTCATTCTCTTCTAAACCTCCATCAATGAGTACTAAGCAACTAGCATATATAAAGAGGGAAACTCCAAAAAAAACCTACTCTATTTTGGAAACTAACACAATCTAGGAAGCAAAAACAATTAGGAAACTAACTACTCCTTTCTAGTTTTCTCCTACCAAAATAAAACCAAATAAAATAAAAAGATTATACTGCTTATCTCAACATAGAAATAATCTCTACCAGCTCCCTTTGGACCAAAAACTGGTTTAGGTCCCGTTCGCCTTGGTTTGGGGCAACAAATCTGATCATGTTGGTCCAACCATGCTAGTGCTACAGCATCATAAACCCTGCTAAACATGAAGGACACAATAACCTTCAATGACAAGGCTAAAGTAGGGGCAAAGAGTCGTAACATAAAGAGCTTTCGAACTGACCAGACTATGGACCATCTGTTAACAGAAATCCCAGTTCAGATACGATTTCTATGAGTATTGTTTGGATCCCATGATTTCTTTCTGGGGTACAGCTCCATACAACACTAACAAACAAAAATTAACGAAGCGGGAAAGAAATAAGAAAGAAAATGCTGCTTTTGATCTGATCTTTGCAGATGTGAACAACCGCTTGCTCGGTTGGTCAGTGGCATGCCAGTTGAGTGCATTGCCCCCAGGGGGTCATGGAATCGACTGTCCAGCACCATATTTGTGCCATAAGGCATCCCCCCCCTTGTGTAGTGGGCAGCTAGATAGGAAAAAATTGAACTTTGAAGGCTTTTATCAAACTGGCTCAGATCTGTCAGGTTTCTCCATGAAACCCAAGGCAAGCTCTTATATGCCAGACACTGTCGGTACTCGGTAATCAAATGAGATGTCTGTACAATTTTTGAAAGTTGTTTTCTGTTATCTAGGTTTTGGGTGATCCAGATAACTGTATATCACCAACTTCCCTTTTAAGGATTCTTAATGTGTTTCAAAAAATTATCCTCTTTGATGCCATGTCATTGGGTAAATTTTTTTTTCTTTATGGCATGATATCTAGTATTACTTAGATTGACGCAATTCCATCATAGTTTTAATAGGATGGTAGCATTGTATGGTAATTTCAATTCTGGCCCATAATATGTGATGTTATTTCTGTTCTTTTTTTCTCCGCTTATGAACTTGCTCATAATAATATATTTATTTTTGTTGTCTATGTTTTATGGAATTTCTTCTTTTTTCCTGGAAATGTTGAATTTTTGGGATGTTGTGGTAGCACCATCTTTGGTCAACCATATGATATGGGACAAATGTTACCTGAACGTCCCGTTTATATAAGCTTATCTGAACGGCACAAATATCTGCCATGTGGCAGATCGGATGGGGCGTAAATTTTGTGGACAAGAGCTCGAGGCCCTTTGTCTACATGTCAAATTTCAGGCAAATGGTGTTTGCCTAGTGGCAAAATATATCTAGGGACCACAGGAGGGTATTTGATTGAATTAGGTCTTGAAATCTGACATGTGGTTAATCCAAACCTAGACCTGTCTATGTAATGGTCAGAATCGCCGGATCATCTTGCCACATGGCTCAAAATAGTTGACTATTATGAACCTTTCATAAATGGGGACCTGAAAATGAAATTATCCCATATGATTCATGTTCTCCTTAAACTTCATTTCTTGTTTGCTTCTTTCTCTCTAATATTACAGAAGCCTTATGTTCATTGTAATTTTGGGTTCTTTCATTTTTCTATTTAGGCAATTTCTGTTGCAGAAAGAGTAGCAGATGAGCGATGTGAACCATCACCAGGTTCAGATGGGTCCTTGGTTGGTTTTCAAGTTCGTCTTGAAAGTTCAAGGTAGTTGATTTGTGTAACCAAAACTTGTTCATTGCATTATGCTTCTTTTGTTACATGGTTGGAATGGCATAGATTTTGGATTTAACACATCCTTTTGTGAAGGGTGAGCTAATCTGCTTGGTTAAATTTCATGTGTAAGTGGTGTGTGGTTTCTTTCTCCCTTTAGTCTCCTCTATGTTCTCTGTTAGCCTTGGAATTATTTATTTGTTTATGCTTTTGATTAGTCAGAATTTTGTTGGGTGAGAGAAATGAGAAAGAAGCCCTGTATATACTGAACAAGGCCTTGTACAATGGTTATATGGATATCTTTTTCTCTTTTTTCCCCCAGGGCTTTATGGCTTTTACATACACTGAAAGACATGCTCATAAAATTCTGGAAGAGCTAATGCCATTGAATTCCTTGCATAAGGAGGTCCATAAATAAACTTTCTCTAAGGATTTCCCTGCCACTTACAGGCTGGTTTCACATGGCTCTTGAATACCTGCGATTTCTTTCGTTTACAAAAGGAACGTCACCCGGTTGTGTGCTGTGGCGTGTACCTGCGCCCAGACACAGCCGAGCGCGAAATGACCACCCCACCCCCATGGAAAGGCAGGGGTGTGCTGGTCATTTCGCATCCGGCTGTGTCTGGGCACAGGTACACGCCACAGCACACGACCGGATGGCATTCTTTCTCCCTATTTAGTGTTGGTCTATTTCTTAAAAGAACAATTACATAAGATAAAAATAAAATATAGGGAAAAAGATCTCTGTCCGGGAGTGTGGCCTGTGCCAGTACTCCCATGAGTCTATCTCTTTCTTCCCCATGTGAAAAGACACCTCTACCCCTTATTTTAAGGAGGAAATAGATAGACACATGAGAGTGCTGGCATAGGCCACACTCCCGTACAGAAAACCGCTTCCCTAAAATATATTGTTGAAAAAAACGGAAGGAAAATGATTAAAATATGTATCCAGTGCAACAAAAAGGAAAACACATTTAGAATTGTTAATTTATAAATTTAAATATTTAAGTTGGTAATGTTAATGTGGATATTATGTATATGTAATGTCAATTGTTTGATTTATTTAGTTACCAGATTGTCCTTAATCAGATTGGATCATGGTTGGGTTGGATCAATGCCTCATCGGTAATTTTGGAATCGGATTCACATTGGATCTGGATCAAACCCAATCCACTGGAACCATACTTGGTAGTTTTTGATATTTTGATACACATGCTCATTCGTTTATAATGGGGTTTGTTTTCCTTTTTGCCAATTTGAGTTGCTTGCTTGTTCAGTAAGAGTCGGAACATTATTGCGTACTACTTCATTATGAATTTGTATATCTAAAATTGTTCTCTGATCTCTATTCTAGTGACAGTATTTTGTGTGACAGCCTGTTAGACTCCTATTTGTAATTGTGCATTTTCTGTACCTTCTAATTGTATTTTTTGTTGATATCTCTGGATATTAGGAATGAGAAGACAAAGCTTCTGTTTTGTACAACGGGCATTCTTTTACGGAAACTTGTGGTATGACCTGCCTGTTTATAAAAATGGTTTCTTGTATCAATGGTTCTTACTGTTTCTTTTGAGGGGGCTTGTAGTTTGGTTTTATAACAGGGGGAATGGAGGGAACGAATATGCTTCTTCTAATCTTAACGCAGGGGACGTGATGGGATGTTTAAGGAGATCTAACTATGCTGATCACTGAATATAACTTGTAAACCAGAAAACTGGAGGAATAATGGCTGCAATAGCTCCTGAAAAATATATTAAACCAATAGAAGAAGAAGACTGCTCCACAGTGTAGAACAATACATCGATTTATAGACTCAAACCCTACTAAACAATGACCAGAAATAACCCTACTAACTACTACTAATCAATGGCAACATGGACAATTAATAAAAGGAAGTATTAATGAGTAAAATACTCATACAAAAACTCTTAGACTACCTAAACAACCGAAAATAGAAAATTCGTAATTGAAGACACTCCTTCAATAAATTGGTCATTACTTTCCCTATACATCTCAGAATCAAGATACCTTGGTCTTGTTGGATTAGATAACTTAATAAAGTACCAAATGATACCGAATCATTCAATACATAGAAGTTTTGACCTTCCAAATATAAACCTAAAGAAAAGTGACGAAACTTATTTTGTGTTTGACATGATATCAGATCTGAAACCAGATCTGCAATTTAATGCACCTACTATTGTTTCTTCTACTCTTTTATTTTAAGATCTTCTTCTTCTTACTTTCTTCCTCTCCTACACCATAATCACTTGTTATGCCCAGTCAAAATTTTCCATTTATGTGATATTTCTTGCATTAAAATCTTGTCTATAGTGTAGTCTTGGGATCAAAAGTTGGTGATATTATGTCCTTTGGTGTAGTCTTCAAGTTATCCTATAACTCTTTTTTTTTTTGGGTGGAAAAATCCAGAAATATCATAGAGCTCCATTTAGTAAGCATTTTGTACAATTTGGCTTCTGATATGTTTTTAGATCTCCGATTTCTGCTATTATTTCTCTATTCTGTCTGTCAGTGATGAATTGGGTATTCCTTTGTCAAGTATTAATTTTCAGTTCCAGCTACATCCGTGGCAATATCTTCCTAGAGTACGTTTTATCTTTTTAAATTGATGGAGAGTTCCTCCAGTTTGAAATCCCACTTGCCCAAATTCGTTTTGAATTTAGTATTCAACAGCTTATAATTGATTGTATATGTGATGTAGCGGAATCGTGTTGGGTTTAAACACTGTCAGAAAGAGTATTAAACTGCATCGGTGCATCCCCCAAACAGAAAAAAATATACCCCCTAAAGGGGTGAGATGATGACAATGACCCAAAGAATATCAATTACTCTCATAAAGAGCAAAATACAATCTCTAAAATGACATATTTATAGACTACTAAACCCTAATCAACCCTGCTAACATAAAGGACCAAAATAACTTTACTAAATTAAACTTACAAAAGTAGAAACCCCGTCATATAATAGCATCAATTTAGTAATTTGGTTATAATCTCCCGTTACAACTTGGAACTACAAGATCTTGGTCTCATTAGATAGGTAACTTAAAAACCTTTCTGAAGACACTAAATGCGCAAAACAGGCAAGTATTGACCTACAAAAAGTAAATCTAGAGAGAAGTGATGAAATCGAAAGAAATGTAAAAGGCATCTTAGCTGCAACTTCTATAGCTTTTGGTGCTATATCAGTATGCTATACAGCAAAAAGCCTTTTGCCTTTTGGTTTATCCAATAGGATTCAGTTGTGTAGCATTGCGTAGTTTGCCTAGTTGCTTAGAAGTTTGATTGCTTGGTGGATACCGTTCTTATAAATTACTCTGCTTATACAACCATGTTACCAACCTGGATGTATAAATTTTACTTATTTGCTGACTACTTAACCATGAAGTAAAATATCCATGTGTATCCTAAATATGTCTTTCTTATGAAACTTTGATGTTCCAGGGAGACAAAAACTTAACAGGCATCACACATGTCATAGTTGATGAAGTACATGAGCGGTCTCTCTTGGTGAGTTTGGTGATATACTGTGTTGCTTCTATCTATAATATTATGTTCTATGGGCTTCATAGTGTGTACTTACTTTTAGCTCAATTTACATACCAACCGGATAGATGTAAATCAATGATAGGCACACCAACCCTTAGATACATTCAGGCCCATAGGGGTGCTATCATAACCTTTAGTGCCATCCCATCTGCAAAACATTTGTAGAGCCATTGTGGCACTATTTAACTTTCCAGGCCCATTTCCAAGTGATTGCCCTCGTGGCAGGTCATAAACTCTTGAGAACTTGTTATTTAAAATTCTTGTGAATCATTGGGATTTACAGCTTCCTTTGGGAATTAGTGACTATCTCCAGCATAACATATCCAAGCTTTGTCCCTAATCTATCTATCAACTACTTACATGGTCAAAGTGCTGTTTTTCTCCAGCAATAACAAACGTGGACAATATGAAATTGTGAAAAACAGCCTTGTTCTTAACTGGATATGAAATGCTGTATAATTACCTGAATGCAGCAACAGAGGTTCCATGTGCTTGAAATGCTATTCCATAACTTTTTTTATTTTAAAACTGGTGGATGTAGCAGAGATGTAACCGCCAGAGAAGGACGATAATTATGATACAGCTGATTTTTTTCCTTTAGAGGATGATTGTCCTGATGATGACAAAGTTGAAGCTCACTCCTGAGTCCTGACTCCGTTAGTCTTACTTCATTCTCAAACAGGCTAGTTGATAAAGCTCCCCTTTTCAGACATAACGGTATTTGTTGATATATACATTGAGGCTGCCCTTCGCTAACAGTTCAAGCTCTTAGATAAAACGGTAACAAACATGGTATCAGAGTAGTGAGGTCAAGTGTCAACTCCTAGGAAGTGCATAGGAAGTGCTGCGTAAGCTCCACGTGCAAGGACCATGGGATCTTGGTCTGTATGTGCGGAGGAGTGTTGATGTATACATTGATGCCTGCCCTTTCCTAACAGTTCGATCTTTTTAGGTGAAACGGTAGCAAACATTATTCTTCTGCACGATCCTTGTTCTACAGATGTTAATACAGTTGTTGATACCGGGGCCGAAACAAATTTATCTTTGCTGGATTTTCTCGGGCACTCAACCTTTCACAAAAGCAGCTATTCAAAAGAATTCATGTGCGGGGTTTTGGACTATAGCTCTAGAAGTGGTCAGTGCAGTAGCTCGAGTACACCTACAGTTTGGGTCATTATAGTACCATGTGCGCTGCTTAGTCACCCTGTTGATGCATTGTAATATTCTTCTAGGACGACCTTGTCAACTACATACTGGTTTTCTCTACGATGGTGCATGGAACACTATCAAAGTTAATCAAGGAGGCTGTACATACTTCATGGAACCACATGGGTTATCTGACATGCCTTGTCTGCGACAGCCCCCTCCACTAGTTGTACATCCCTCTCTCCTCCCCACTCATGGAGTTGTAGTTCGACTGCCTTTTCCGAGATACTTGCAACCCCAGCGTCAAGATAATTTACAAGGGCACCTTGGGTTCACGACCTAACTTGACGGATTCAAGTTCTTGTAAGACTGGGAGATCTGATGTAGTTACACGCTGGATTTAGTTTTAGGTTTTCTTTTATTTTTATTTATTAGTTGTTTGTACAGGTGGGAAACTCTAGTAACAGTTCCATACCTTTTTAAATTCTGTTAAGAGAGTTTTAGTCTAGGATGAACTTCCCTATCTTATAGTAGGAGTTCCTTTCTGTTTAGAATTTCATATTTCAGTTTTAAGCATTTTGATTTGTTGAGTTATGGAGCCCACAGGGGCATTATGGTGTTTTTCCCCCCATAGCCGACTCATTAGTTAGAGTCGGTTATGAGGGAGGTATTTCTGTAATCTTTTGTTCTCCTATTTTATTATAAATAAGGAGGCTTGGTGATCCTATTGATCATTCAAGCATTCATTCCTAAAGGCTGCTAACATGGTATTAGAGCAGGAATTCTGATCTAGGTTGCAGTCTTCTGGTTTTTCTTTTTTTTTCTTTTCCCTTCCCCTTCCCTGCTTTCCACGACTCTACCCTAGACCTTTTTCCTCTTACCGCAAACCTCTTACAACCTTCGCTCTCTCACGCTCGGCTCTTCTCAACCATTAAGGGCAGCACTATGAGGTGATATTGAAGACTACAAGTGCTGACAAGATTCTGCCAGCAGGTCCCCTCCTCCTTTGAAGATCGATTTCTCCAATTTTTGAAGATCAATTTTTGCCCCCTTTTTTGGAGCTTTTTTCCTGCTGATTATTGGTCAACATCCATTCCTGTTTGAAGACTGCAGATTTGAATCAAGTAAAACTCAGATTCAGCTCTGCGATTTTTCCAAATCAGGGTTTTTACCTAATTTTTGACACAAAATTAGGTTTTTTTTTATTGGCTCATCAGAAGGTGCTGATTTTTGAAAGACATATTGGCCACTACCAGAGGGAGACTCGATCCTTTTACCCTCTTCTGACGGCTAAATTTATGGAAATCCTAAAACCCGTCTGCCCCACTCTCTTGCTACTATGGATGATCTCACTACAGCCTCATCTCCATCAGATGGATCTGTTCATACTGAGTACCTTCCTTTCGCTGCCACTACTATCAAGTTAGATGGGACTAATTACCTGATGTGGTCTCGATCTACTTACCTTACCATTGCTGGTCGCGGCTTTACATGACATCTTACAGGTAACCTTGTCAAACCTGATGAAGAAGGTCCTGCCCAAGATTGGTGGCTCTCCCACGATTCCATGGTAATGTCTTATCTTCTTAGTTCTATGCATCCTACTATGGCACTGGGTTACCTTCTCTTGGACACTGCTGCTCAAATATGGAAAGCTGCAAAAGGCACTTACTCCTAAGTTGGGAATGATGCTCAAGTATATGAACTACGGAAGAAGATTCAGGATACAAAGCAAAACGAATTATCTGTCTCCCAATATTATACAGAGCTTCGTAAGTGCTGGCAGGAACTTGATCATTACTCAGATTATCAGCCCACTACTGCCACCGATATTATTGCCTACCGCAAACATGTTGATAAAATTCGAGTTTATGATTTTTTGGCTGGTCTCAACGTTGACTATGATCAGATTCGAGTCCAGATTCTTAGCAGGGAACTTTTTCCTACCCTGGAGCAGTCTTATGCATTGGTTCATATTGAGGATCGCCGCTGTTCAGCTATGCTGCACCCTGCACCCACAGACCAATCAGCCTTACATACTGGGTCTGGTTCGAATAATACTACTACTGGCACCTCCAAAATTGTTAAGGAGACTGTCAAATGTGAACATTATGGTAAGTTGTGGCATAAAAAGGCCACTTGTTGGAAGTTACATGGGAAGCCTGTTGATTTTGAAGCCAATCGCAAAGAAGGTGGCAGCATGGGTCGGGGTCAGTCTACAGCTAAGGCAAACCAGACTGAAACCATTGCAACACCTCCTGCAGACACTGGTCTATCTCTGGAAGAATTTCAAGCTATCTATCGGATGTTAAAGGCCTCTTCTGCCTTTTTTTCCTAGTCTTCTACACTTGCTGCCACTTCTGGTTCTATTTCTGACTTTGCCTCAGGTATTTCTATTGGTGGTCATTGTGCATCGGCAGTCTCCAGTCCATGGATCATCGGCTCCGATGCCAACCACTGACCATATGATAGGTTCTTCTACCCTTTTTCATGAGTACACTCCATCCGAGAAAGATACTATTCGAGTGGCAAATGGGTCTTTTTCATCTAAATCGGGAAAGGGGTCTATTTGTTGCTCTTCTAGTCATACTCTACAATTTGTTTTACATGTCCCTTCTTTCTCTACTAATTTATTGTCGATTAGTACTTTTACTAAGGACCTAAACTGCAAAGTAACTTTTCATATTGTTCATTCTGATGTATGGGGCCCTTCCTGGAAAGCTTCACGTTTATTGATTGTCATAGTCGTACAACTTGTGTGTACATGATGCAACACAAGAGTGAAGTATTTTGGTGTTTTCAGCTTTTCCACAAGTTAATTCAGACCATAGTTATTAAGGCGGGAAGGTGGCCATGGCGTTGGAGAGGGTTTAAAATCAAGTCGACACCAACAAGGCGCCAAGGCGACCAAGGCAACCAAGGAGCCTGGACGGTTGCCTAGGCGACACCTTGATAACTATGATTTAGACTCAATTCAATGCCACCTTGAAAATTCTCCGCAGTGACAATGGTAGAGAATACCTGGAAGGGCAATTTAAAAAATATATGGCTGATCATGGGATCCTTCATCAAACCAGCTGTGTCGACACCTCCTCAAAATGGTGTGGCTGAATGAAAAAACTGCCACCTTCTTGAAATGGCCTGTGCCTTGATGTTTGACCAGAATGTCCCTTCCCAATACTAGAGTGACGCTGTTCTTACTGCTGCCTACTTGATCAATTGTTTGCCTACTCGCTTTTTGGGCTCTTCGGTTGATGTCCTTCAGGGATCCTCCTTTCTTATTCCCCCAAAAGTTTTCGGTTGGGTTTGCTATGCTCGCAATCATCACTCTCATGAGAAGCTGGATCCTCATGGTGTCGTGTATTTTTTTTTGTGTTATTCTGCAGCTCAAAAAGGGTACAAATGCTACCATCCTCCAATTAGCCGTGCGTTGGTTTCCATGGACATCATATTATTCATCATCACATCTTCAGGAGGAGTTTGGCTTAGCTTGTGAAGATGTGCCAGCATTACCTGCTGCTACACCACCTACTGTACCTGCTGCTCCTTCCCATGTTCCTCTTCAGGGGAAGCAACTGCCGGATCAAGGGCCTTCTTTGGATACAATCCAGGGAGAGCAGCCTACTCCTGGTTCTGTTAGACGGCATGTTGAAAAAATTCGGGGGAAGACTTGATCGCCCAAATCTACATGTCTTCACTCGAACCCCTAAAAAGCAAGTTGAAACCACCACCATTGCGTCGCCTTTACTCATCCCATCACCATCCTTTGAGCTAGAGCCTACTACTCTATTTGGTAAGAATTCTTCTTCTCTTGAATTACCTATTGTTGTCCGTAAAGGTATTTGGGCATGTACCCAACATCCTATATCTCATTTTGTTTCCTATGATTCGCTTTCTTCCTCCTATAATGTTTTTGTGTCTTCTCTTTTTTCTATTTCTATTCCACAGAAGTGGTAGGAAGGCTATGCAGATACAAAATGGAAAGCAACTACGGTGGAAGAGATGAAAGCCTTAGGAAAATAATTCTTGGCATCTTGTTGTTCTTCCTCCAAGGAAAAAGCCAATTGGATGTAAGTGGGTGTTTGTAGTCAAGCAGCAGATGGATGGCACAACTGACAGATACAAGGCAAGACTTGTGGCCAAGGGTTTCACCCAAACTTATGGCATTGACTACCAGGAGACATTTGCTCCCGTTGCGAAACTGACTACTGTTCGTATTCTATTATCATGTGCTGTGAATTTTGGGTGGGATTTGCAGCAGCTTGATGTTAAGAATGCTTTCCTTCATGGAGAGCTTGAGGAGGAAGTCTATATGGAGATTCCTCCAGAATTTTCATATAAAAAACTCATGGGAAAGTTTGCAAATTGAAGCGTGTTCTCTATGGGCTGAAGCAGTCTCCACGGGTTTGGTTTGGTAGATTTCATAAAGCCATGATTTCAGTGGGATACAAACGGAATAATGCTGATCATACTCTGCTCATCAAACGGACTGGTGACATGGTCACTATTCTCATAGTTTATGTCGATGACATAGTGGTGACAGGGAATGTTGGTGCTGAAATATCTCGTTCTAAGAGCTTCCTAGGATGTGAGTTTGAAATAAAAGATTTAGGAAAATTAAGGTACTTTCTTGGGATTGAAGTTGCTCGTTCCTCAAAAGGCATCTTTCTCGCTCAAAGGAAGTATGTCTTGGATCTTTTATTTGAGACTGGTTTGTTGGGTTGCCATCCCTGTGATACTCCTATGGAAGCTGATACTAGATTGAAGGATAAAGATGGTGAACCTGTTGACAAAGGCCGTTATCGAAGACTAGTGGGGAAATTAATTTATCTCTCACATACTAGACCAGACATTGCGTTTGCGGTGAGTTTGGTTAGTCGGTTCATTCATGATCTCTATTCTACACATATGGCTGTTGTTCTTCTCATTTTTCATTACTTGAAATCAGCTTCAGGAAAAGGGGATCTGTTGTGTTCGCATGATCACTTCAGTATTGAGGCATATACCGATGTTGATTGGGGTGGATCTCCTTACCGGAAGTCTACTTCAGGTTATTGTTCTTTTGTGGGAGGAACCTTGTCTTGGCGCAGCAAGAAACAAAATGTTGTGGCAAGGTTCAGTGCTGAAGCAGAATTCCGTGCTATGGCGCAAGGAATCTGTGAGTCAGATTTGAACCTCCCTATTTAGCATTTTAGAGTCAAGAGTTTTAATCTGCAGATTTTTTTGGATTTTTGAAGTAGATGATGAATCACTCCTTTGTTTCTTGGAGTTGTTAGAGCTTTGAGCTGGGAACATCATCCCCAAATCCCAGGCCCATTAGAGCTCCATTGATGGAGTTCTCCTAATCGAAAAGATGTTGGTTCTACCGTCCCTGTTTTTGTCCAAAGGTTGAAGACAATTCAACTTTCTCTCCCTCCCCTGCTTCTAGATTTTCTATCTATCTACTATTTTTTTCTTGATTTCCAAATATACCCCTTCCTTTTGTCTCTAACCCCATATATCCCTTCAATTGATTTCCATCCAAGTCTATCCTTCGTCTATAATTCAAATTCCCTTTTATGTCCTCCTTTGTACTACCAAATAGCCTTTTAAGTCATGGTTATTAACCAGATTGCCATTGCCCCTTTGTAACTTCAGTTTAATTACAGAATTGCCGTCATTCTTAAAATTTTGGCTATTGTACACTTGGGTGGGCCCATTAAGTGAACCCAAACAATGTTATTGAACCCGGGATCGCATCATTAAAATAGGCTTTCCTTGAAGTATCGGAGCTTAATATGGGCATTTGCCCCTTGAAACGGCCAACTGAAACATGCTGGCAATAAATGTACTGTTTCGGCAAAATTTTGCTCATTTTGTTATATTTCGGTCTGACCATAACGAGACTGAAATACGAGTTTTCGAACTATACTTGCAATTAGGGACCATGTGCTGTAGCTTGGAAAGAGAAAGATGTCCCAGACGGTTGTGCTAATGTAGAGGAGAAGCACCAGTAGAGGTAACAGACTCTGTCATAGATGAGGAAGCAACGTCAAAGTAGCATAAGCCATCCCTCTCATGCCTTCCACCAATTGTCGTCTTCGTCTTGAGATCCCGAAATACACAATGGGAAGGTTAAAAGGTGATGGAGCAGTTAAGATGTTTTGTAAACTGACTAACAGACAAAAGATTGACAGGTAACTTAGGAATGCAAAGTACATTAAATAACAAAAGAGATGAAGCCAGTGGAATGGTACCATGACCAGTAACATTAGTAAATAATCCATCTGCCAGAATAACTTGAGACTCTCCCTGTGTATCATAATTTTTCTGGTGTTGTGTCGTTTAGAAGTGGCTTCCTGTTACCAATGCAATGAATACCTCTCTTTGTGACTCTTGTTTTACCAAAGTCTTACAAGAGGGAATTTTGCCTTTTCTAGGTTGTTGATTTGTGAATGGAATGGCAGACTTTGGTTATGGTTTATAGGCTATTTTTTTTTCTTGTCACAATAGCTAAGGTTGTTAACCCAATTGGAGGACTCATTCAATGCGAAATTTGTGGGTTCTTTTTCATGACAGGGTGATTTTCTGCTTATTGTTTTGAAGAATCTGATTGAGAATCGATCAACTCTTGGCTCACCAAAATTAAAAGTTATTCTTATGTATGGTCTCACTTACAATTTTTTTTCTCCTCTTTAAGTGTCATGTATTCTGACATCTCATTTCTTGGATTCTTCGAATCTAATTCATGTTTATGATGTTTAGGTCTGCAACAGTTGATTCAGATTTGTTCGCAAGATATTTTGGAAACTGCCCAGTAATCACAGCACAAGGGCGTACTCATCCTGTGTCAACGTACTTCCTTGAGGATCTTTATGAAAATCTGAATTATGCTCTTGCATCAGATTCTCCAGCTTCTGTAAAATTCATTACATCCAATAAAGAGAAGGTTGTTTACAGTATCCTCATATTTCTTGTGCAGTTATGCTGTTAGATGTGTTCGCTACTTTTGATTGGTTTCATCTTTGTATATTTGGTGCCATTCTTAATAATTTTATGTGCAAGTTTTGGGGACCATTCAGGTTTCAAGCAGCAATTAGATGAGGTTATAAATTCCCTTTTGATAAATCAGTTGATGTCTCGATGATTGTATTGTATTCACCAAAAAAATAAATATTGTATCAACATTTTTTGGATTCTTCAGACGTACTAATCCAGAGCTAGACTTGTTTGATATACCCATGGTACAAAATTTCGCGATATATCGGTTTGATACACCCATGGTACAAAATTTCGCGATATATCGCCGATATATCACGAAATTTCGATAATTTCGGTAGGGCCGAGACGAGATGGGCTTCTGAAATGAAAAAAGTTCAAATTTCGGCGAAATTTCGGTATATTTCGTAGAAATACTGTGTATTTCGGTATATTTCGGTAAATTTCGTAGAAATACTTTGTTTATTGAGTATTGAACTATTGACTATTATGAAGTTTATGAGTAATGACTTATGCACTTATGACTTTATGAGTTTAAGCTTTAAACTAAAGGCTACATTTGACTTTATTTTTGTTTCAGTACTTTGTTTAAATTTCTTATTATGTCTTTTAGTACTTAAACAATATGTATTTAACAATTTTATACAACAGGGTCCGACCGTATACAGTCAATCAAGGGTGCAAACCCAAAACACCACTTTGAGTTCATTTTTTTGGCAATATGAAGGTTTAAATGTGTTTATTTAGCTTAAATAAGGATGTCCATGAAGTGTCAGGCCTAGATATGGCCAAATACCCACCGGGATGGACTCCCGAAATATTGTAGAAAAAATGCAATATTTCGGCAAAATTTCACCAAATTTCGGATATTTCGGATATCTCGGTAGGCCCGAGATACCGATATATCGCGAGATATAGTACTATGGATATACCTCAGCAGAGAATGCCAGTGATACAGTGTTTCTAAGATACCATGACAAAGAGTGCTTCTGCAGTTTTGCACTTAAAAAACTGAGTTTATATTGTATTAGTCATTGCATTGTCCAGTTTTACTTGCAATTGAAGACTTGAAGTGCAGCAACTTAGTGGTAGTTAGGATAACCTGGGTTAACTGGTAAAGAGATACCATTGCCAGCCCTAGTATTGTGCTTCTCTTAGCCTAATTAGATCCTTATTCATCATAGTTATAAAATTATCTCATATTTGATGGCTGTCCTTAGTGATACTGCAACTAGTGGATTGTGGCACTTGACCACTTGACCCTACACCTTTGATTAAGAAGATTATCTTGAAAAAATGTATAATCTTGACAGCATTGCAATTGTTCGAGTATGGAATGCTTCTTAGTTATCATATTTTGTTTTCATGGAATTTTTTTTCATACTCATCACTTTGAGATTGGTTGCCTTGAGGCTCTTGAGCAAGCCCATTAGTTATACAAGTGAATTAAATGGTAATATTGAAACTGTGTGGACTGATATATCTTAATTATCCTTCGAAATCATTTTTCGCTTTACAAGAAATGGGAATATTCAATTTCTATTTAATAACATAATAAGTATGTGTAGTGGGCGAGCCTTGATGCAGCGGGTAAGTTGCGCTATTGCAACCCATTGTTTGCAGGTTCAAAACTTGGAAACAACCTCTCCTGTGAAGCAGGGGGGAAGGCTGCGTACAGTTGCCCCTCCCAGGCCCTGCAATAGCGGGACCTTGTGCAGTGGGACACTCTTTTTTTTTTTTTTTTTAACATAATAAGTATGTGTGAAGTTGCATATCATTCTCTGGAGCAATGGCAGTATTGAGTGTTATATCCATGTTGGATATTTACCTTTTCATTGTAGTTTTATATCCATCCAAAATTAATGCAATGTCCTGCCATTCTGGGTACAACATTTCGGGTTTCATTTTTATGATGTGTTATCTTCTCTTAGCAGACACTGTTGTTCTTGTGTAATTTGTTTTTTCCCTTTCTATTTGAAGTATGTGTATCATACGTGATTATGCTTTCTCTGCTAAAGCATGGGATATCAGATTATCTTCTTTTGCTACTTTGTTGATTTTTTTTTTTTTTGGGTGAATCAATTAATCTTTGTGATATTGCTATTCTCTAAATCATGCACTTTTGTTTGGTGATAGTTTAGAAGCAGTGCTGTGGACAACCACAGAGGGAAGAAAAACCTTGTGTTATCTGCTTGGGGAGATGATTCTTTACTCTCTGAAGATAATGTTAACCCATATTATGACCCAAGTTCATATCAATCATATAGTGAACGAACTCGCAAGAATCTGGTAAATGATATTTGGATGCAACTTATCTTGTTGCTTTGGTGTCATTTCACATATGATAGTGTCTATAACATTTTTTCCTGCAGAAAAATGTGAACGAAGATGTAATTGATTATGACCTTCTAGAAGACTTGGTATGCCATATTGATGAAAATTATCCTGCTGGTGCAATACTTGTATTTTTGCCTGTAAGACTAAGACCCTTGCCAGTGTCTTATGTTGAATGTCTTTATTCTGTTCTCAGTCAGAATAAAGTTAACTTTGTTTTATTAGATACTGAAGGTTTAGTTACTATAAATGTCTTGCATGCAGGGAGTTTCAGAAATTTACAGGTTACTTGATAAACTCAGTGTTTCATACCGTTTTAGTGGTCTGACTTCTGATTGGCTCCTTCCTCTACACTCTTCCCTGGCATCAACTGATCAAAGAAAGGTGTTTCTATCCCCACCTGAAAATATACGGAAGGTAACTCGTTCAGCTGGATTGGTTATTTCAGCTTTCACTGGGAAGTGGCTAATCTTATGCTATCCCTTAGTAGAACAATGAATGATTAACTGGCTGCCAACATATTACTCAACTATCACATTTATTAACCTCTTATGTCAATTACTATGATTTTTTCTCCTTTGTATGGCTTTATATTCCAGGTTATTGTAGCCACAGACATTGCAGAGACCAGTATAACAATAGATGATGTAGTATATGTGGTTGACTGTGGAAAACATAAGGAGAATCGTTATAATCCACAAAAGGTTTGTACTGTTTCCTTTCTGAATTTGAAATGTTGCTTATGGGAGGGTAGATTCTGAAAAGTAATTTGAAGTTACAACCAAGACTTTTGTTACCATTTATATTTAATGATCCAAGGGGACTGTTGCATGTTCGGGAATGCTTTTTTACATTTGCAATAGTTCATTATATATATATATATAGAGAGAGAGAGGGTTCCCCACGACCCTAGTATGGTAGGAAATCTCCCACGCGGCCACACCAATACAAGGGCGCTGTGGGGAATGACATAATCATCATGGGGCCTACATGCTCAAGGTAGGAGAGAGAAAGCAATAAAATCATATTAATTGACAGTTGACACTCCCCCTCACGGTACACTTTTAACATAAATCATTTATATAATGTTTTTATTGCTAGGATCTGACTGCTTTTACTTCTTCCATTAGAAATTGTCTAGCATGGTTGAAGATTGGATATCTCGGGCAAATGGGAGACAACGACGAGGAAGAGCTGGACGTGTAAAACCTGGAATTTGCTTTTGTTTGTACACCCGTAACAGGTTTGAAAAGCTCTTGCGCCCATATCAGGTATTTTCTGCACCATATAAGCTTTGTAGTTAAGGTGTCTTTAAGGTTTAGTCCTGTCTCCTTCTAATCTGGCATTTTACCTCTTAGTTGTATCATTCACATGTCACTTAATTCCTGTTCTTCAATGTAAAGGTGCCTGAGATGCTGCGAATGCCATTGGTAGAATTGTGTTTACAAATTAAGTCACTTTCTCTTGGTCACATAAAGCCATTTTTACTTAAGGTAAGTAAAAGCACTAATAGAATTTAGACATCCCCATTGACTTAAGAGTCGCCATTTTTGGTTTATTTTATCGTTAATGTGTATATTCCAAATGTAAAATCAAGGTTCTATACTATCAACACATTTTATTAGTTTCGTTCTGAATCCAGGCTATCGAACCTCCACGAGAAGAAGCAATGTCTTCAGCAATTGCAACATTGTATGAGGTACTAATTTAATATTATCATTTAAGTTCTGGTGAGGTTTATAAGGCAGAAAATGATTTATGTTGTGGATCCAAAATAGTTGGGATTAAAGAAAATGATCATGATTATTAATTTATTTTGGTACATTTAAGTACTAAATGATGAATGTCTGAAATAGTGGCAGCAGTTACCGATTTGGCTGATCAATTTTTTACATAAATAGGTACGATCAATAGACTAGGTTCCGAGGCTGATTGGTGTTCCATTGAAATGCACTGTAGATAGCAGTATAGCACAAGGAGTCTTATCCTCTGTTGCAGGTGTATCAGATGGCCATTAGTTTTTTTTTTTTTGGGGGGGGGGGGGGGAGGTGTGGGGAGGGGATGTAAAAACAGCAAAGAATTTATGTTAGGTAGAAGAAAAAGGAGACATAAATATAATAAATCATAAAGGCCAAAAGAACAGGGAAAATATCTGCCTCAAAAAAATAAAAAGCTAACCATAACGCAACAGATGTCCATCTCGCTGCTTATCCTTAAGCATTCTCAGATCTCAGATCTCCTGAAAAACCTATCCAAAACTCTACCCCTCGTGATATCAAGCAATTCTTGGACTTACTCCAAGGGCATTTGAAACTGAACTATTGAAAAAAAAAAGATACTCTTCCAACTTAAGTTTTTTTGGGGTTCTTCCACTCCAGACCCTGAAGATTCTAGTCTCTTGTGCCAGGTAGAAGAGATGTATTACATCAACTTTTCTTACTAGGATTCCCTATCCTTTTTGGTCATTGTACTTAACTTTAAAGTACTTTCTTAAGTGTACATAAGGAAACCATAACTCTAAGCCTTTCTCTGCCCTTTCGCCAGAGTTTTGCTTATGAACTTTGTTTATTGTAGCAAAACCATGACTGAGTTCAATGAGCCATATGGCGCTAAGTGCTATTATTTTTAGCTCTTAGTGACTTTCTTTATGGTATAATAGTGCAATCAAATCATTGGAATTCTGAGTTAATATTTAGTTTTCATCCGTTTTTTGTGCTAACCTAATGTATCAACTAATTGAACAAACTGATATAGGTATGGTAAATTATGAGGTGAAATGGGAAGTCTAGAATTTAGGAATTTGAACCCCAACCTTAAAATCAAAGAATAAAGGAATTTGGACTTTCTAAACCCAAGACATTAGAAACTAGATATAGAATTTGATAATTTTAAAAAGAGGTAAGCTAAGAATAATTTGTGACTCAAGAGGCAGCATCAAACCAGTTCTTGATGCTGGAATTGATGGAGGACCCCTAGGCCCTAGCAAAAAGTATGTAGAGTGCCTGGAGCTGTACTTTTGAGAAAATTGTATTAAATTCCCTTTATTGTCAATTATGGGAGAGCGGTCTCTGTTTGTAGACCAATATCGGAAATGTTTAGGCCTGTTCTCTCCATAGAATGGAACTCCAATTGTTTATTAAATCCTTCTTTCAATGCTTGTCTTCCTTCTGTTATGGATTTTGCATGCTGCCTTGGTATTTTGGAGCTCTGTTGTTTGACTGTAAGGTAGGCTTCTTATTGCTTGACTCAAGATGGATAACCATAGGAGGCAGAATTGACAAAGGGAACCAAGCAAACTAGCAATACCTTGGAATCAAATCAACAAGTATCACCCACTTCTCATTTCTCAAACCAATTTGATAGGGAGGAAAGAAGAGAAAAAAATCTCTAAAATATCATTAAAAACAAGCAAGAACCTTCCAGGCTTTTTGGCCTTATAAGAAAATCCCTACAAAGAAGTAAGAACTAGTCTTGAACCCCTATTCTAATTTAATCTAATGGCTAACATTAGTCCCTACAATAAATAATATAACCTTGCTAAAACCAAGGTTTGAGATTTCTTTTTCGACCGAAACTCTGCATGTTTCGGCTGTTCAGTTTGTTTGAATCTTATATTATATAAAAACACCCAATATTGTTGTTTGGTTTCGTAATCTAGGTTGGTAGTGTATGCTGTACCCTACACTATACTTTCTCAAATATAGCCTATTCTACATATAATTTAGTGTAAGAACACAAAATTCAATGAAAATAACTAAAATATGCATCAGGAACGAAGAAAAACCATTTAATATTACACAATGTCAGAGTGTTACAAAAATAGAGGCGACCAAAACCTGACGGAAATCCTGCAGGTTTCGGTGCATGGTTTCGTTTGACTATTTCAGCGGTCAAATTACCATAATTTGGGCTGAAACTTGGCAGAAACCCTAATTAAGCATCCCTGAATACAATGGAACCTTTAGATTGTTGGAATACACACTCAAAATATTACTTTTTTTTTCGTACCCTAAGTTGGCAGTGTACGCCATACCCTGCTTGTATATTTCTCAAGATAGCCTATGTTACACATGATTTAGTACTATAACATACAAAATATAATGAAAACCAATTAAAATATGCAATTGCAATTGTCCAATGAAGGAAAATCATTTACTATTATTAAATTTCAAAATATTAAATGCATAGGTTAAGTCATTGACTTCATAGCAAAGGTGCAAATAAGCAAAACACCCTACCCTTGCTCCAAGTCTCCTACCTTATATCAATGACACAGAGAGTTCTGGGCAGGCTTGAAAGCTGGGAATGATTGCTGCCGCCGACGAAACTGTTCCTCCAACTTGATCACAAAAGATGGCCATGTCATGGTATGTCAGACGAAACACTCAAAGTCCATCACAACAGCCTGATATGTTTCATTGTCCACATACTCTAGGAACCAATCTTGAATATAGATCACTGGGTCGAAAAGATGATGCAAACGTGCCTCCACTGTAGTTTCTCAGTGGATCGGGCTGATAGGGCTGCTAGGGGTCTGGGAAGGAGAAGAGGCTATCCACAAAAATGCCATACCCTATAACTGATCATTTTAGTAGTGTGGAATGAAGATGAAGAACCATGCTGATCTAGTGATGCCCGGCTTGACAAATCCCCACCACACTTGGTCCTTAGTAGCTGTAGGGCATATTCATGGTTGTACACAATTGTGGTCACTTGTGTTGCCCTCTCAACAACACTCCATACTAATGTTAATGCAGGCGGCAGAAGTGTGAGACCAGGAGAGAGAGAGAATAAGGAACGGAGAAAACAAAATTCGGACAGAAAATTTCAGAAATGCGTGACCTCAGTAAAATGAGGATAACTTTCTCAATATAGGTTGTATTGACCTGATTCCAAATCCTACGTATCAAGGACTCATGGGGTTAAAACTTTCATAATAAAGTTTTCTCTGATTCTGAGTGTAGATTGGTCAAAACAAGCTGAGAATACAGACCTTCTGCAAATCCGAATTCTGAAATGAAAAAAAACAAACTATTTTTTGTAGGTTTTTGTAAAGGGATAAATATGGGGCTGAAACACCTCTCTTCTAGGATGTGTAGCAGTACCAATAGTGTTGTTGCAACTCTTCTAGGATGCAAAGAACACAATGGAAAGCACCAACTCTTCAAGGATGGTGAGAAACTCTTCAAGGTTTCAAAAGGGATGAACTCTTTAAGGTTCAAGAAGAACACATCTTGGTTCAAGGGAAATGCTTATAGCAATTCTTTCATTCACAAATCTCTATTTTAAAAATTTTTTTTTTTCAAGGGAAATGCTTATAGCAATTTTTTCATTCACAAATCTCTATTTTCCATTACAAATAAGATAGGTAGGCATTTTATAGGCAAAACTAAAGTAAACTTAAAAGCTCCTACAACATCTCAACCCTTGATTCAAATGAGGTTCCAATGATTGAGACTACATCTTGATTTATGAATACTCTAGAGCTTCTTCTCCACTTTCTTGTTGGTTGCTCCAAACAATAAGTACAATGTCTTGGTTCTTGTATCAAGGTGCCTTGGTTATTGTTTTGAAGAGCCTTGATGCTATCTTCAAGAGAGGACTAAGAGGAGAGAACTTAGAAATTTTGATAGTGGGTGCCTCATCATCATCCACTAAGGTACCTCAAGAGGCATTGTAGAGATTCTCCACTAGCAAGGCTAATCTTAGAATGGTTCTTTTTTGGTCTGGTGGTTTTAGACTTATTTAGGCCCTGGGCCTTATGGACTTGCTGGGCTTGGGCCTGTATCAAATGTATTCTTCCCCATGTCCTTCAGCATATGGTCACTGCAGTGGGCTTCATAAGGGGTACAAAACAAGCAATATCTATTATTGTTTATCATTCTCTCCCTCGGCTTCTTGAAGTTACTACCGTTGTCCGTCACCACTTGGACAACGTTCTCTATTCCCACCTCTTGGACCATCTCGTTCAACAAGTTGTAAATATATTTTGCACCCTTCTTTTCCTTGGATGCACCAACAAACTTGAGGAACAGTCCTCCCATCACAATGTACCATGAAGTTGATGATGGACTATCTAGTAGGACCAAGACAACCATCACACATCTTAGTAATTTTATACTCTTCTTATGGACCCTTGAGGGTCCTATTGTACTCCTCTAACTCCTTCCTCTGTTGGGGTAGATACACATTGATGCGGATAAGTCACATAATGGGCGTATTTTATTGAAAATAAGCCTTGGGTGGGGTTATGTATGCATTGGGCCTTTGATTCCATGTGTTTTCTTTGTAATGGGCCACTTTAATGGGCTTAAAATGTGGGTACAAGGAAGGCATACGGGATTAGGCTTAGTAGTAGCTTATTTTCATGTATTTAGGTAGTTAAGTGTCTATTCATATTCCTAGGCAGATTTATTATTTTCCTTGTTTGTAGTTCCAAAGTCTTGGAACAAGTCTCTACTTTTCTTAGGTGTGGGGTTCAATGTATTGGGTTTATATTCATAGTTGTCATGGCGACAATTCATAGTTGTCATGGCATCCTGGCGCCGGAGGTCTGTGCATATCGACCTACGCCATGACATCCTGTCTCTCTTTCCCTCTTCGATTTCTTCTTCTTTAATATTTTGTTTCTTCCCCAACCTTAGATCCACTCCCTGCTTCCCTAAATCTCCTATTTTAGCCTTGGTTTAGTAACCTGCCACTAAGACATCCGCCAGATCTGATTTTAGATCTCACCATTTGCCAGTAGAATTTTGGGGCTATTTCTCGTTGGGATCGGCAGACCTTGGTGCTGCGATTTTGTTCCAGAAATTGCAGGGAGAATCGTCTTCATAAGAAGGAGTTTCCTCTGCCGGAACTAGTCCAGTTCACTGCCTCTCTGCCTCTCTGCCTCTCTTTCTATCATGCTATTGCAAGGTTGAAGAAGACATTAAGTCTTTAAAATTGCAAGCAAGGACAACTTGTATTATTTATATAGAACCCCTTATATTCTCTGTTGCTATTCTGTTTAACCCATTCAGTTTTCTCTTTAACTCCATTAAATTACAGTTCTGCCACTCCTTTACAACTTCAGATTAATTACAATTCTGCCATTGCTCTTATAAATCTTGATTTATCTACTAGTTTGCCATTCAACTTTGGATTTAACTACAATTCTGCCATTGCTCTTATAAATCTTGATTTATCTACTAGTTTGCCATTCAACTTTGGATTTAATTACAATTTTGCCATGGTCGACATGGTCGCCATGGCGGGCGACGTGTTGATATATCGATCAGGCACCCCTCCACCGACTTGGATTGCCATGACGCCGTGACAACTATGTTTATATTATCTATGTATGGGTTTTAGTTTCTAGGTGTGGGAATTCTAATTAATCTTGGAATTCCAACAGTCTTTTTGATATAATCCAAGAGGCTATTAAGCCTCCTAAGCTATATACTGAAATGGTGGGTTGCTGTTTCAGAACCCAGAATTTTTTTAAAAAAAATCCTCTTGTGAGAACTGTTGCTTGTGAGACTCAAGTGGCATCAAGGTGGGACTCCTTCGATCATGACCTCAGTGGGACTCCGACGGTTGAGCAACTAGTGGGACTCTAGGCTGCCAAAGCTATCTTTTATTTTCTGTTTATCTTCTTTCTTAATTTCAACTTCATCTATCACCATCATCTCCATCAGTCCATCATCTTCAACCTTCCATCAAACCACCTTAAACTTAAACTGTGGCTAGGTGTAATGTAGTCCTAGATAGGTAGGAAACCTACTAGGAGCCAGGTTGATCAAACCCTCACAAAGGTGCTGGCCGATTGGGGCAGATTGGGGTATTTTAGGTCAAATCTAGGGTTAGGTTTATGAGAATAGGGTTAAATCTTATATGGTTTTAATGGGCAGGTCTAGGAGAAGCTAATAGGGTAGGTTTGAACAAGGTTTAAACAAAATTTAAAAATTACAGAAATTAGGGTTAGGGTTAGGGTTTTGGGTTTTGGGTTTTGGGTTTTAGAATTTAGGTTGAAACTAGGGTTTAAACTTGGAATTAGGGCAAGGGGCTAAGGTCGAGTGCTAGAGGGGCTAGGGGGAAGGTTCGGTTATAATATGATGCAATTCTGATGGCTGAATTGGGCTATACAGAACTTAGGGTTTTTTTTGGGTTTTATAGAGACAAGGCAAATTAGGGTTTTTAGGTCGAGTGGAGGAGGAGATGAGAGGGGGCTGTAGTTGAAATTTGGTTGAGGAACAAGGCTGGACAGAATTTAAAACAGTTAGGGTTCATGGGGATCGATGGGTTTTTAATGGAGACAATGTGGATTGATAAGGGCAGGTGGGGCTTGGGTTGGAGGATTAAGAAGAAGAGCGGAATGCTGAAACAGTAAATAACTTACTGGTTTAAGGAGATCTTCAATGGCAGCAACCTTGAAGACAACTTTGAAGATGAACCTCCCAATCTACAAGATGCAAGGAGTCACTGGAGATCCACCAGCCTTCAACCTTGATATGACTCACAATAGGGGGGGGGGTCTTGATATGACTCACAAGACAATCTCAAAAGAGAGAAACAGCAGCAGCGATAGCCAGCAGCACAAAAACGAATTTTGTTAAAACTTTAATTGGTGGGGGAGCCTCTCCCACGATTTCTATTAATAAGGGCCTAAGGGCCAATATCCTAATACAACTTAAAATCCTCTCTCTTCCAAAATCGTGGACGGAGTGTGACTTAATGAAATAACTCAAAGTTAAAAGTCCTAACTGCCCCTATTAACTTAAAACACTTAAAAATCTTAAACTAAAAAGATTCCTCATCAACCAATAAGATATAAGATCCTAATAGCCACTAGGAATACTTCACTTAACTTAGACCAACTTAAATTGAACCAATTGGATGCAACCAATTTGAACCTGTTCAATTAATAACTTCAAATTAAAATAAGTATAGAACTGAAATAAACTAAGTATAAGACTATACTACGGCTCCTACTATGACCCTATGCTTAGGGTGGCTTCTTCAACTCGAGGAGGCTTGGATCTACATCAAGGTGACTCTTCATCTTCCCTAGCTTGCAACCCTTCTATCCCTCTTTGGTCCTACACAACCTGATCTTAATTTGGTTGTCCTCCAGAATCGATCCTGCAAGAACCCCTAATCTGGTCATTACAGAACCAGGATTAATTTGTTAGTCACTGATATTCCATTAGAACCAGCAGCCAGCCACCCTAATCAACCCTAGCCTAATCAAACCAAGTTCAGATCAAAACCCTATTCTCTACCAGTTATTGATCTTGGCGTGCTAGCCTTTTAGGTCTGCATCATTTTAGTATCAGAGCATGGCTGGAAAAGAGAATAACCTTGATTCAAATCCGGCTCTGTGAAGTCGTAGATCGGCAAATGCTATCTATCATATAAAAATTTACATATTTCCCTTGAGAGAAAAAAGATATTAACTTAAACTGTGAATCTTCAAGCAATCTCTCTCAAATCCGCCAAATGTTAGATGTAGATGACTTGTACTAGCTTCCAACAAGTTGTTACACCAAGTAATGGCCAATATCAACCAAAAATCAAGTTTGAAGTCCAAATACAGCTTTCGGTCGAAACCTGATGAGTTGAGTTCTAAATGGGTCAAAACAGTACCCATTTTGAATGGTTTATGGTGTTTAAGTGAAGTGAAATGTAACGTTTTGGCGAAACGAATTGAAATCAACAAAACATTAAGTTTCATTCAAAATTTGGTATACTTAGTGAGTCGCATAGCATTTCATTTCGAGCCAGGGTCGAAACCTATTTTTTTTGACATATTTCGACTGACTCCAGCGAAATTTCGAACCATGCCAGTAGTCCCCAACTTTGTTCCATAAAACCATTTAATATACATATTGAAACATTTAGAAAAATTTATTTATGGAACATGGTTGTCAAGACGGGTACATATGCCCCTCTGCACAAAAGTGGAGGCAAGGCTGGATACATATGCCCCTACCCACTGCAGTAGCGGGAGCCTCGTTCACTGGGTATGCCTTTTAGTTGTCAAGGCGACTAGGAGACCCAAGGTGTTGGACGGGTGCCTAGGCTATGAGGCGCCCGCCTAAGCATTGTCTAGGCACCCTAGGCGTGCAGTACATGACTATATGTAATATAGCAATGATAATTTTATGTAATTATGCTTATATGCAACATAGAAGCCATATCAATGTTTTATGATATAACTATGTTAGTAATGATCTAATATGAGAAAATCAACATATAATAAACAAAGTATAGGATACAATATAGGGGGAGGTTTTCATGCATGGACAGATGAGAGGGGACGGGTTACGAAGTCTCAAATGGGGGGGGTTTATGTCATTTCAACCCTCTATTGTGTGAGGGGGACAGTACCGTGCACGGTGCACAAAACCTTTTGCCTATAATATAAGCATATTCATCCAAAAACAAAGCAATAAACATATATCAATGTAAGCTCGTGAAATGCCAACAATTGTCGTTGTCTTGGAACCAAGAAAGAGCCTGGACTCCACCGCTTAGGCTACTCCTTGACAACTATAAAAAAAGAGCGTCCCAGTGCATGAGGCTCCAGCTACTGTAGGGTCTGGGAGGGGCAAATGTACGCAGCCTTGACAACTATGTTATGGAATAAAAATGCTAGTAGATTGGCCAATAATAGAATAACCACCCCTTAGCATACCAACCCTATGGTATGACAACTCTAAGATCTTAGTCAATGACATCCATATGATCCCTTCTCATATAATAACAAATAGAAAATGCAAAATAGCATCTTAGTCAATGACATCCAAATATGATCCCTTCTCATATAATAACAAATAGAAAATGAAAAATAGCGGAAGAAAGTTTTCCTTCACCATTGGAACAGTGCTTTTATGTGTACTGTTTGTATCATTTTTATCAAAACAATGCCGAAATTGCAAAATTTCTGTCAAAATTCTGCATACCTAATGAGTTGACCTGTGTTTCATTTTGACTTTTATCAAAACCAAATATTTTCACAAAATCTTGTTTGTTTTGACCAAAATTTTGAACCATGACTAAAATGAAGTCAACAGCCAAAAATAAATATCCTGTCACAGGGTGGGCACTGTTTGTAAATCTACCATAACTCAGAATTGCCAAATCTTTCTTATTAGATAAATAACTGAATAATCTTTCAAATAAATGGCAAAATCATACACAAAGGACAAGTTTTGACCACCCAAAATTTACCGACAAGAAAATGACGGACTTCTTTGTCCCTACTTCCTAAACTTTTATTTCTTGCAAGGCATCTGTATTCCTTTTGGCTTTAATCTTCCATCAATATCAAAGAATCTCTAACCTTGCTGATTTCTGTTTCAATCGACTTTTACTTTGTTTTCTTTTGAGGCAAGCAAATTGGTTTAGATGTTTTAACAATCTGGTTGACATCATTGTGGGTTGTCGATTTTGATTACAGGTTATCAGTTTTTCACTTTTTTTGTTTGTCCAATCGCTTGATGTTGATTTTCCTAGGGAAAATTACACTGCTAGCCCCTGAGGTTTGTCCTAAATACAGTTATACAGAGCGACCCGCTGTGTTTCTAAATTATACAGCCGCACCCCCTGAGTTCCCACTCCGTTAGTTAGGTGTTACAGTGTTGGTTAAGTTTGCCTTCAAATGACTAATATTCCCCTTCCAGGGTGTGTGCTTACCATTTTGCCCATAGGGCATTCCTAACTTCACACCCCCCTTCCCCTGTTACTCGAATCAGAACGAGGGTTTAGGGTTCGAAGGATGAGAATCATTGCAGAGATACTAACGAAATAAGCCGTGTTTTTTCGCCTTTTTTTTTTTCCCCCCCTTCAGTGTTTTCGGAATCTGCAATCTGTGGTGGTCTTGGCTGGAAATCCGGTGAATTATGGCTGAAATCCGGTTGGGAGACCTCTTCACAGGGGAAAGTTGTGAGATGGTGAGATTGATGAGTTCTTGTGATTAATTTAATGGGGGGGGGGATAAGAAGAGATGGACAGGAACAGAGAAATGCCACCACCAACAGTGGATTTGGGGTCAAGCTCTGTATGTTCGTGTTGTGTGGCCATGGCTGAATCCCTCCACTTCCATTTAAAGTTTCAAACACGCGCGGCCACCGAGGCTTGGCCACAAAATTGAGTAGTTTTTGTATTTCTTTGATGGGAATATAAAGCAAAAAGTGGTACTAATGAATTGATGAAGCATGTTTGTTTAGTGGCGTTGATGGTGTGTTGTGTTGGTTCCTGCTTTTGTTGTTCTTGGATGCTGTTAGGACTGGCAAAGGCCTGGCGGCTTTCGCCTTTTCATAAAAAACTTGGAACGAATTTCTGTAAAGAACTAATACACCTTCTTTTTTGCTCTCTCTTTCCTATTCTTTTACAACCCAACTCCTTGACGGTTAATGGAACTATCCCTCCTCCTCCTTCTCCTTCCTTAACGAGGCATCTCATAGTGAAGTGTCCTAGCTCTGGGTTGTTTAGCCTGTTTATGGCTCCTGCTGGGAAGATTTCTTCATTATCGTGAGGGAAACAATTGGTACGTTCTTCTTTCTTTCCGTTTCCGTTTTGGGAAGGGAGTGGCGGGGACGAAGGGTTCAACTTTGCTCTTGTTTTCTGCTTGTTTTCCAGTACTTTGAAATGCTCACCAACGGAAGAGCTTTGCTCTTGCTTTCTGATTCGAGTAACAGGGGAAAGGGGGTGTGAAGTTAGGGATGACCTGTGGGCAAAATGGTAAGCTCACACCCTGAAAGGGAGTATATTAGTCATTTGAAGGCAAACTTAACCAACACTGTAACACCTAACTAATGGAGTGGGAACTTAGGGGGTGCAGCTGTATAATTTAGAAACATAGGGGGTCGCTCTGTATTTAGGACAAACCTCAGGGGATCGCAGTGTAATTTTCCCATCTTCCTATGGGTGCAGCTTTGTCTTGTCTAATTATTACATGTTTTGGTTCCAGGCAATTGCTTGTCCAAGTGTCTAATTATTCACATTTTTGGGTTTCAGGCAATTGCTTGTCTAATTAATTTTTTCATTTTATAGATTTTGATTTATTTCTTACACTAATATTTTCCATTCAGATTCTGCTTCGTTTCCAGGTAAAAAACCTTGTAAAAAGAAATCTCAGGTCAAATGAGTATCAAAATGTAGAATTTTACTTGAAAGTTGTCCTTTTACATGGCTTTTACCTGGAAAAGGATGGAACCTGAGTGAAGTTTTTCCTGTCTGTAACTGTTTTGAACTCCTCATTGGTGTATGTCGTAAGAGTGTTTCATTGTAATAATTAGTTATACATGTGAGAGTTCTTCTCCATACTTTTCTATGTTCGTTTATGTTGATTTTACCAAACTAACTATTGATCATATTTCACAAACTGTTATTGTGCATCAAAGAAATTGCAGTTCTATTGGCCATGTTGTTCAATTTGTGGAATGGATATTTTGTAAATATAACATGATAGTTTTCCTAAATTTATTTTCTTGAAATATTTGTTAGATATCCTTGATTGCATTGGTTTCTACTTCTCTTGATATTAGAGGTTTTATAATATAATGTTTATAGTTAAATTTCTTCAGTTACAACTTTCATTTCTACTGTCAGTTACTTGGATTCATGTAATGTCCTGTTGGGATGTGATTCAGGTTGGTGCACTCGAAGGGGACGAAGAATTGACGCCTCTTGGATACCATTTGGCAAAACTTCCAGTTGATGTTTTAATCGGAAAGGTCTACACCATTACATTTACTTCATTTGGAGTTTATATTTTTGGTGGTTGTGCCCATGGTTAAGCTTTATAATTTTTCTTATCTAAAAGAGTTAATTAAGATCTGCTTGAGACTTGCATTATTAGCATTTCTTTTCTTCCTGCCAAATGGCTTGGCATTTTGGATCATGAATTCTTCTTTAATATGAAATATGATTACATCTTGCTTTCTCTGACCTGGATCTATAAAACTTATTCTCTTCTTCTGCACTGCAGATGATGTTATATGCTTGTATTTTTGGCTGCTTATCTCCGATTCTCTCCATTTCTACATGTTTGAGTTACAAGTCACCCTTCGTATTTCCAAAAGATGAGGTCCATTTTTAAAGTTAAATTTGATTGTACTATTCTTATATTTTACGAAATTGTGGTGTAGATTAACATTCAATTGTTCATATTCTAGAAACAAAATGTAGAAAGGGCAAAACTTTCCCTATTGTCTGAAAAGCTAGATGGAGAAAGTGATTCAAGTGAGGGTGACAGGCATTCTGACCACCTTGTAATGACTGTTGCATACAAGAAATGGGCTAAGATTCTGCGTGAGGTCACAATTCTCTACCATATGCAATAGTGCTTTCTTTTTTTTAATCAGATTGCACTCCAATGTATATATTTATTCTTGCAGAAAGGATCAAAAGCTGCACAGAACTTTTGCAGTTCTTTTTTCCTAAGCAGTTCAGTTTTGTACATGATAAGGTTTGTTTTTTGTTCCAAAGACATATTTGCAGAACATTCTGCTAGATTCTGTTTGTGCTCCTAGTTCCTCCCTCCTCCTCCTGTTTAATACCGGTGATTTCTTTGTTGACAAACTATTGCTTTGTTGGATTCCTCCTTTCATGAGTATTGGGCTTACGAATCTTACGGGTAACATTGGGATGTTGTCCGGTGGAACTTTGACCTGCTCCACGATACTGTGATAAACCATGGATCAGACCAGCAATTTATATTGGTCCAGGCCAAAATCCATATGACCAATCTACAAATGCCAAGCGCAACATAGGCATAGGCCCATGTATTGGGTTTTGAAAAGCAAATGACCCATTGATGCAGATTCATCAGGTAAATACGCTTGTTTTATTAGGAATAAGTCTAGGGTTGGGTTCTATACGTGTTGGGTCTTTGATCCCAAGGGTTTTCTATGTAATAGGCCACTTTAATGAGCCTAAATTAGGGGTACATAGGTTGCATACGGGATTAGCCCAATACTTAGTTTATTTTATGTTTTTTAATTGAACCGGTTCAAATTGATTGCATCCAATTGGTTCAATTTAAGTGATCATGTGACTTGGTTAAGTGGTCATGTGACAACTTAAGTGGTCAAGTGATCTAAGTTGGGCTGGACTAAGACTCTATAAGTCCAGCCATGTTTTGAGTCTATTTCCTTTAGCATTCAAGTTTCCTAGTCAGTTTAAGTTACCTAATAGGTTAGTGATAGGGTTAGGCCATTCCTTGTTAGTGTCTAAGTCTATTTTTGAGTCTTCTATATAAGTTTGTAAGGGAGGATAACATTGAAGACGAATTTGATTAATAAAAATTAGCTTTATGCTTGCTGCTGCTGCTCTTTGTGAGTGTATATCCTTGTGGATCTCAAGGTGGATAGGGTGGGTGGACTCCTGCGACTCCTTACATTGTGAAGATCGGGAGGCTCCTTCAAATCATCAAGCTGCTGCCATTGTGTCTGCAATTCAGTAAGTTTGAACCTGCACTTTGTTTTTAAACCTTCTTCTTTTAATCTGCCCAACCATTCCCCTTCCATTAGACCTAATTCACCCCCCGTCCATCCATCAAAACCTTACTCTCCATTAAACCTGCAACTCCTATCTCAACTAGGACTCCCTTATAACTACAGATCTGGCCATCAATTTCGAACCATACTTCCAGCCTATATCCCCCACACCTCTCCCTACACTTGACCTTAAACCCAGTCCATAATCCCCACTATATCCCCTCCATTCCTCCACTCCATTAAACCCAAAACTTGCAACTCAATTCTGTCCAGAATTGCAGAATTTTAAAACCTTCCCAAATCCAATTATTTTTATCCCATAATAACCCCCTAGACCTGCATATTAAAGCCATATAAGACCCATTCCCAAATTCCCATCCTAAACCCTAGAATTAACCTAAATCCTAGTGCTGTCCATTTGAACCAGCAACCCCTTTTGCGATTGATCCTGTTGTCTGGCTCCTAGTAGGTCTCCTACCTACCTAGGACTACATTACCCATTTTATCCGAGGTTGGGGACAGGGCTTGTGATGTTATCTAGGGTTCAAGAGCTCTAGGCCTGGGAGAGAGAGCTATTTCGAAAATCCAATTGGAACTTTCCACTTACCATCTTCGATGGTAAAGGAATGCCACTAGCATAGTTATCAAGGCGGCAAGGCGACCATGGTGTTGGAGAGGGTCTAAAAGCAAGGCGACACCAACAAGACGGCAAGGTGCCTGCCTAGGTGCCTAGGTGCCTAAGGAGCCTGGATGCCTAGACAAAGCCTTGATTACTATGGTCACTAGAGTATTTATTGGAAGATGATTGAGAGAAAGCCAATCCAGAACACACTCTTATCAGTCTTATGTCTTCCCTCTTTTTGCAGCTGAAAGTGGCTGTCACAATCATAGTTGTCAAGGTGTTGCATAGGCCAAGCCTAGGCACCTTTTTTTTTTTTTTCCCCTCTGTTTACCGCCTTGGATCGCCTTGTCGCCATGACAACTATGGCCACTATTGGAGCCCGTTGTTTTTTCACGTTGAAGTTGATTTTGTAGAATCGACAGTGTTAAATTGTAAAGAATGTGCCGTGGAGGCATATTTTGGTTTTTCCCCCTCCACTGACTCTAACTAGTAGAGTCGGTTAGTGAGGGGGCAGATATGTAATTTTTCCTCTGAGATTTTTTTATAAATAAAGTTCTTGGGCTGGTCACATTGATCACTCAAGCATTACAGCATTAGATCTATTCTACTAACATGGTATCAGAGCCATAAATCTGATCTAGGTTACAGAACAGCCTCCCCATCCATCATCTCATTGGTAGTAGGTCTTTTAATAGTGCAAATGATCACAAAATATGGTGTCTTCTTTCCAAGAAAGGACGACCACCCATATATGATGTAGATCGAAATATGAAGAAAAAAAGACCAAAACACTGTTTATGTGAACAGTTTCACTGCTCATATTTACCTTGTGTCGGGATGCTTTTTAGAAGATCTTGTGGGCCCATCAAGTGGAGAAAGATTCTATCATAATGCGGCCATAGTTTAGTTTCTATTTTCAGTTTTGAAGGTATATTTTATTTCATTGCAATAGAACCTTACGTAGTTTCTAATTTCAGTTTGTTACTATTTTTACAAGTTTCTATTTTGATGTATGGCAGCTAGATTTTATAGGAAGTTTCTATTTTGGTTGTAAACTACTTGTTAGCAAACACTTTCTATTTTGTAATCCATTCTTCTAAATAAATAAGGAGCACGGCTGAATACAAGGCACGATTGAAGATTGAAGAAAATAGAGAGCTTGGCTTGAAGCTGTGAGAGGCAGTGGCTGTGGGTTGTGGCAACGGTGAAAGGCCGTGGGTGAGAGACCCTAGACTGAGAGAGTTCCCTATTTCCCTTCCATATCCCCTTCTTCCTCCATACCTTTTTTTTTCTGAATAAAAGATTCATTATCAAAACCCTAGAAAGGGGAGAAGAGAGAGGGGAGGGGGAGAATACACAAGGAAAAAGAGTTGGGGGGGTGGGAAGCTATACAAAACTCCAGCCCAAGAAGCCGGCCATCAAAGCAAAGAAGAGAAACATCAAGACCGGATACAACATAGTACTATATTCGCGATATATCGGTATCTCGGCCTACGAGATATCCGAAATATCCGATATCGCTGAATATGACCGAAATATTGCATTTTTCGCAATATTCGATCTCGGGGTTTTGGCCATATCTAGGCTCAAACTTCAGGACAGCCTTATTTAGCTTAATAAACACATTTAAACCATAAAATTGTAAAATGTGAATTCAAATTGGTGTTTGGTTGCACTGATGACATACTCACACTAATGTATAAATAGTTAAATACACATAGATTAGGCATTAATATTTAATAATAGTATTTAACTTCATCACATATCAAGTTAAAGCCAATACACATTGATGAGTGCCATGATTCTCATAACTCCATAATATTCAATAACTCGCTTAAAGCCTTAAAGGCAATACACTAAGTGTCAAAGTTAGTAAGTCACAAGACTCGCAACTCGCAAGTCACAACTCACAAGTTCATAGATCAATGAAATCACAACTTAAGTTACAAATTACAAGTGCTAAACCGCTAATAGTAGTTGTGCCTCCTCGGATCAATCCCACTCATGCCTCGCCGGAGTCGACGCCCATTGCTCTCTCTTTCAAGGACATATGTGGACCACGATATAGAATCGAGAAGAAACGAGTGTAGTCATCCACAAGTGTCACGTAAATGGAATCATCAACATACCGTAGGGTAACCTATCCTAGGATATAAACTAGGTTACCAATCGATCCACCGTGAAGAAGATGATCCACCGTGATATGATGTTGGCGCCGGCCAAAGAGGCGATGGCATTGGTGCATGTATGGCGGTGAGGTTGGTAGTTAGGTCCGCTAGGTATGCAAAGATGTTATTTACAAAAGATGATCCAAGATGTCCCTGGGACTGGGACCGTAGTCATAGTCCCCTACCCCACTAAACTCGCCCATATGATGATGATCCATATCTATATCCATCGTAAGGTTGTGATGCACCATAATCCGATGCCAATGGAGTGGTATGTGCGAAAATTAAAATAATTATTTAAGAGCAGAAAAATAAATCCGACACCGTAAAGCCGTAGATCGCCATTGGTGTCTAACATATATTTAATTCATTACCATCTAAGTCATATTACCCCTAATTATTTCCTATTTTAATTGTAGGAAAATGAATTTTTAAAACCAGAAAAAAAAAAAAATTTCGACACTCGTGAGGCTATAGATCGGCCTCCTGTCTAACATATATTAATATCATCACCATCCAACAAAATTTGTACATAGTCTTTTCAAAAAATAGTTTTAGAGGAATAGAATTTACCTTAAATAGTGGAAAAAGCTTGGATGATGAGCTTAGATGACCCTCCGATGAGTTTACCGCGAAAATCCGACAACAATGTGCTTGAACAATGGCTAGAGTGTTGGATGAGAGCTTGGAAGAGTGGAAGAATAGGCAAAAGACTGAAATTCCTTAGCAAATGCAGCTCTCGGCAAATATGGACCGAAATTTGCGAAATATTGTATTAAAGCCCCCTTCACGTGACACTTTAAGCCAAAATACCATATTTCGTCGATATCTCACGAGATATCGAGATATTGTCGATATCTCACGAGATATCGTCGATATCTCACGATATCTCACGAGATATCGACGAAATATGGTATTTTTTCATTTCGACCTGATTTCGCATCTCGGTAAGCTCGAGATATACGAAATTAAGCGATATTTCGGCGAAATATCGCGAGATTTTGAACCATGGATACAACAATACGCCTATACCTTGGGGTATCAACAAGAGGTCTATGGGGAAACATGTGGAGTTTAGAGCTAAAATTGAAGAAGATGGCTTTCCAAATCATGTCAATAGAGCGAGAGTTGGAGGTCCATCTTCGGAGATTTCACGTCATCCAAATGTGAGAAATAGCAGCCCCAAACACAAGCTTGCTGGCGGTATCACAGATTGTACTACCCGAAAAAACCCTACCCAACCAAAGCCACTCCCTTGTGAATGGATGGGGTCTCCTGCTACAATGCCAAGCAGAGGCCAAGGCTTTCTTCCAGATAGAGAGGTCTAACTGGCTAAGGGGCAAGAGAAAAAGATGTGGTCGATGTCCTCATTACTATTCCAACAGAGAACACAAAAGGGGGATACACGTATGTGATGGTGGAGTAGAAATGATTTGGTGGGGAGGCAAAGGTTAAGGGTTCTCCAAATGTTAAAGCTATGGTGGGGGATGTGGCTTTGAATCAGACAATATTGGACCAAGGGACCGGGGGGGGGGGGGGGCATGGTGTCTGACAAAGTCCCAAGCTGAGTCTGTACCCTTATATGTTCTTCTTTCATATGTAAACAGATAAAGAGAAATAGAAAAAAATTCAGTTATTCAATTTTGTTCTCCCTTATTTTATTGATTGTGCTGCAATTCATCTTCCACTGGTTTTTCCCTGGTTCAAGTTCGAGTTTGCATTAATATAAAGTTTTGAAACAAACAATGTTCTTAGTGAGATAACTGAAGGTGAGGGAATGCCACCATTGGAGTTTGGCAGCTGTAGTTCATTGATGCTACTTCTCTGGGACCAAAATGTTCCCTATGAGGCTGAATGATGACTAGTAATGATAAGCCTAATAAGAGAGGCCTCCATTGAGTTTCTTTCCAATCCTGCTATTCTTTCGGGGCAGGTGTTCGTCTTGTTCGTTTTTGGTCTTTTTTGTTGGTTGATGTAGCTTTGTGAATTTTTGTGGATATGGTTAGGAGTTGGATTTTGATTTAACTTTTTCTTTTATTCCTAGTTATTGTTTCTTTCTTCTCTTATGCGTCTTCCTTCAATTGATTATTATTCTATTAAATTATCATTGCTACTCAAAGATTTTAAAATTCTTTTATTTCTAGGAAAGCTCTCCTCTGTGTTTTTTTTTTTTTTTTTTTTTGGGTGAATATTGTGTTTTTCTTTTTGACTTGAAAAGCAAGCTATTTGGCACTCAATTTGGTTAAGAATGAAGCAGAGAATTAATGTGAAATTGTGGATTAATTTGATAATTTATTATGCACTTTGTCATCATTCAATTTTACTGATTTATCTGCTGATGTGCTAGGGACATGCGCATTCAGTTTGGAAACTTGTTGGCAGACATTGGCTTAATCAATCTTCCGAAGTGTTCTCAGGTTCTATCTTTTTCTATGAAATGAATCTTGATACCTCATACCTCCATATTATGTGGCATCCTTTGCCTTTGAAAATTGTTTTTGTCAGAGTCCTGGGAAGGAATGCATTGATTCTGTTTTATTATGGAAGATTCGATAGTTCATTGCATACCATTGAGTAATTTATAGTTTTCAATCAGGATTGGTATTATGTTAACCTGTAGGAAGATGGCTTGGCAATCTGTCCCAAGGTCATTTGTGGATGTAATTGAAGGCCTCTAGTTTGTTAACCCAGTGGGATTTCTTGATTGTGGTTATGCCTAGTAGTGGAATCGTTGAATAATTTGGAACACATCTCCTTCCAATTAGCCTATAATGTGTCAAAGATCCTTTTGTCAGTGTCATCTTGCTTCTCTTTCCAAACGGAGAAAGATAATGGCTTAACCACTTCAGATGCCTGACATATTAGCAAGAGCAGCCCACTGTGATGCAGATTCATCACCAAAATGGGCTTGTTTTCCAGAGAGGAAGAACCACCATCGTCTTGAGGTTATCCGCTCCTTGATGTTTACCACCCATGTTCCTAAATTCTATTTTCCGGAGATGCTTACTGCAGCGTTCCTCATTAACTGGGTCCCTTTTAGTGTCCTTGATTTTAAAACTCCTATCAGTCTCTTTCTTGGGTACTCCGCTTCTCAGGTGTACAAATGCGATCACCCTCCTTCCCGTCGGCTACTTCTTACCATGGATGTGACATTTCATGAGTCTGAGTCTTATTTTCAGCCATCTCTTCACGGGGAGAGTATTGAGGTAGAGATTCCTCCAAGCCCTTTTGTTATTGACACTGTTCAAATTCGAGGGGAGGGGGAGAATAGATACTGTTTCTATTAAGGCCTCTGATGTGAATCAATCTAGAGGGGGGTGAATAGGTTGTATCTAGTGGATCGTGTCGTTTTTATAAAATAAATTGCACAATTAAAAAGTAATGAAACAATCACCACAAGAGAAGCAATTTATAGTGGTTCGACTCTAAGTGTCTACGTCTACTCCTCTCAACACTTGAGAGAATTCCACTAGATGTTTCCTTTCAGTATAGTAGGTGGGAAACATTACCTTTTACACAATCTTGTTACAGGACAAGAGGATCCTTTACAAAAGCTCTTTTGAGGATAAGAGGATCCGTGCACTTCCTAAGTACGGTCTAGGCTAATGCACACTTAGTTTGATCAAGAGTTCTACCAACTCTAGATCAACACTAAGTACTACTTTAATACTAATAAATAGAAGAGGAAAGACAATACCTATTAATGTTTTCCTAGATAGGTAAGAGACCTACTAGGAGCCACATAACCAGGACCTGTAGAACTGCTGGTTTGATGGGGGCAAAATTGAGGTTTTTAGGTCAAATTTAGGGTTAGGGTTAGGGTAATGAATAGGTATCTTATATGGTAAAGCTAGACAGGTTTAGAGGAGTCTAATGAACTAGGTTTTGTAAGTTTTAGATGGTTAAAATAGGTTAGATGGATTTGGGCAGCAACTAGGGTTAGGGTTTTGAAAGGTAGAAGATGTTGGAATCTAGGATTTATAATAACAGGAAATCAGGTGGTTGAATGAGATTAATGGGTAGGGTGGAAGGGAATATATGCTGAAAGTTACAGTTAAATTAGATGGTTAAATCTGGAGTTATATAGGTTTCCTAATAGAGATAGGAGGGAGGCGTAGTGTAATTTCAGACAATTGGCTGGGTGGATGGTCCCGAAATTAGGATCAAGTCTCTGTTAGAGTTAGAGGAAGATTCAATCAAAATTTTAGCAGGTTCTAACGGTTAGATTTGGCTGGGTAGAATTCTCGCGAAAATCACCTTGCATGTGACCTTCTAGAAGGGAAGAAGAATAGTTGCAGGTTTTTGGGTTCTAATGGATCTATGGTTTTAATGGTGTGGATGAGGAAGGTAGTAATGATTGAGTATTGGCAATGGGGATCGATGGGGCTAGGTTTAGATGATTAGGAGAAGAAGGGTGTGGGCTAAAACTGTAAACTACTTACCTGAATTTGCAGGTCTTCAACGGCAGCATCTTGAAGAATAGAAGCATGTCCTCCCGATCTACAAGATGCAAGGAGTCGATTAGAGATCCACCAATCCCTTATAACAGATCTTCCCGGTCTACAAGACGCAAGGAGTCAACTAGAGATCCACCAGTCCCTTCACCTTGATGTGACTCACAAGGCAACACTCAACAAAGCAAAAGCTATTTTTATTAATCAAATTCGTGTTCCATACTTGGCCCTCTTACAACCTTATATAAAAGACTCAAAATTAGACTCCTCCACTAAAAAGGAAAGGCGTAACCCAATCCTTAACCTATTAGCTAACTTAAACTGACTAGGAAACTGAAATAGACTCAAAATAGAGTCCTAATCCAGCCCAACTAAACAACTAAAAGAAAACTAATAAAATCACTTAAATTGAACCACTGGTTCAAACCAGTTTTGGACCGGTTCAATTTAAAACGTAAAAAACATGAGAATAAACTAAGTATAGGGCTAATCCCGTATGCAACTCATGTACCCATATTTTAGGCCTATAAAGTGGCCTACTACGTAGAAAACCCATGGGATCAAAGGTCCAACATGTATATAACCAAACCCTAGACTTATTCTTAATAAAAGAAGCCCATTTCGGTGATGAATCTACATCACCTATTTAGAGAATTACTCGTGCAAAATGATATGAATGTGAGTATATGTACACTAAGTGAGACTGCATTATTGCTCCTTGATGAGATGTCTAATGGCAATGATGTAAGCCTTTGTTAAAAAATTATTTATCCACTCGTGTGCCCCTTTGGATAGTCCGCCGTGTTTGTGTTCCTGTTTGATATACATATTGTTTCCTCTCTTTCCTACAAGGTCAGCCTTTTAGAGGAAGTAGTTCCAACATGGTATCAGAGCAGGCAAGGGTCACGGTATCGAGTCCCCTTGGGAGCGGGCAGGTGTTGAATTATTTATCCACCCGTGTCCCCCTTTGGATAGTCCGCCTTGTTAGAGCTCCTGTATGATATACATATTGTTTATTCCCTTTCCTACAAGGTCGGCCTTTTAGAGGAAGCGGTTCCAACACAGGCATGTGTTGAATTATTTATCCACTCGTGTCCTCCTTTGGATAGTCCACCGTGTTAGAGCTCCTGTATGATATACATATTGTTTCCTCCCTTTCCTACAAGGTCGGCCTTTTAGAGGAAGCGGTTCCAACATGGTATTAGAGCAGGCAGGGGTCACGGTATCGAGTCCCCGTAGGAGCTGGCAGGTGTTAAAAAATTATTTATCCACCCATGTCCCCCTTTGGATAGTCCGCCATGTTAGAGCTCCTGTTTGATATACATATTGTTTCCTCCCTCTCCTATAAGGTTGGCCTTTTGGAGGAAGTGGTTCCAACAGCCTTCAATGCTTGAGTTGACTTGAACTAGATCTCTTGACTGTCTCCAACTCAAGACAATGGATTAAAAGGGAACAAAAAGCTCTTAATTATTGTTCTCAATTGAATAGTATTAATTGCCTAAAAAGCTGTGTCTGTGTAGCCTTTGTTTTTTAGTGGCCTATTTATAGCCAAAATGATTGAGCAAAGAGAATATCCAACGATCAAATAACGGTCATATTTTTCCTCTAACGGTGGTCGACCTTCAGCCTTACCAGTCGATCGACAAATATGGCTGTTAGAGGTGAAAACTAGGCGTTGGGAATGATTGGGTCTGACAGTCGTTGTTTGGTTAACTGACAGTCAATGGACAAGATCCAGTCGATCGTCACATTCTGACGGTGTCACCCGCCAAGCTTCTGTTATTGATGGTTGCACGTCTGTTTTTCATGTTCGACCGTCAGGTTTGACCGTCAGACAAATAAGTCTCTTTTTTCTAACTTTGGGGATTTCTTCACCAACTTATTTCCATAATGTTTGGGCCATTAAAAAGGTTGTTGGCTATCACCTAAGGTCTAACTAAGTCATGAAATAAATGCATATGAGATGCGATTAAAAAGGGTTGTTGGCTAAGTGCACATGAACATCTTCATGGCTCTTCATGCCTTCAATCTTGAACTTCTTTTCTCTACTTGAATGCCTCACTTCTTCCAGTTCGTGAGTTGCTTCTTGTCATATCTTGATGTCTTCTTGACTTGAAATCTGTTCAAGGCTTAGGTTGCTTGTCTTGCACTATCTCTTCAGTAAGTGGGTTCTACACTTTAATTCTTCATATTTGGATGCTACATATCGATAATACTTGAAACATGATTGAAAAATATCTTCAGTTGTTTGTTATCATCAGAACTTAGCTGTTATCAGCTTAGGAGAGTGGAATACCCATGAGGGCATTTTCCCAACATCTGACACTAACAATAGTGAGTGGGAGAGGCCTGACATTCCTCCTGTTTATTTGGCTAAAAAGGGCCCACTCACTCTTGACAGAATGAAAAGCCCATCTCCAACCCACCATGTCCATCTATGCTCACTGATTCAGCTCCTTCATCGCAGACGTCAAGTAGTGATATTTTTTTTCCACTTGATAATGATAATGTTCCTATTGCTATTAGAAAGGGAGTGAGAACTTGCACCCAATACCCTATCGTGCCTTTGTTTCTTTGTTGTCCTCTGTATCTATCTCACAGGGCTGGAAAGAAGCTATCACAGATCCTAAGTTGAAGGATTATATGGTAGAGGAGAATAGGAGATGCTAGCCTTGAAGAAAAATGGTACTTGGGAGCTTGTACCCTGTCCTGAAAGGAAGAACCAATAGGATGTAAATGGATATTCACTGTGAAGCAAAAGGCAGATGGAACCATTGAGAGATATAACGCAAGGCTGGTTGCCAAGAGCTTTACTCAACCTATGGCATCGTCTTTCATGATACTTTTGCCCCTGTTGCAATAATGAATTTTGTTTGAGTGTTGCTGTCTTGTGTTGGAAAATTTTGGGTAGTGTCTCCACCAGCTGGATGTAAAAAATTCTTTCCTCAATGGAGATCTTGAAGAAGAGGTATACATGGATATCCCTTCAGGCTTTGCCTCATCATCTACAGTTGGTAGGGTGTGCTGGATACAGAAATCCCTCTATGGTCTTAAGCAATCACCGCAGGCTTGGTTTGGCCGGTTCTTGAAGGCAATGCAAAAATTTGATTACAAGCAAAGTCACGTTGATCACACCTTGTTTGTCAAACATAAGGAAAGTATGGTTATTGCTCTTATGTTTTATGTTGACGATATAGTAATAATAGGCAATGAAGATGTGGAAATCTCCAAATTGAGAGATCAATTAGCTACGGAGTTCGAGACCAAGGATTTAGGACCTCTCAAATTCTTCCTTGGGATTGAAGTAGCCTGATCCAACAAGGGTATTTTCATCTCTCAAAGGAGCTCAAATGTAAACCTGCAGATTCTCCTGTTGAGGTCAATCATCAACTCAGCAACAACGGGGGTGATTCGGTAGATAAAGGTATCAATGACTTGTAGCAAGATTGATATACCTCTTCCATACCCAGCCAGATATTGCCTAAGATGTAGGGGCTGTTAGCCGGTTTCTATATGATCAGCAAACTGCACATCTTGAGGCAGTATACCGGATTCTGAGGTATTTGAAATCAACACCAGGAAAGGCATTTTATTTTCCAACAATGGCAATCTGAAGTTGGAATCCTTTACTAATGTTGATTGGGCTGGCTCCATTGATAATCAGCGCAAGAAACAACCAATGGTATCTAGATCTAGTGCAGAAGCAGAATACTGAGCAATGGCACAAGGTGTCTGTGAGCGAATATGGCTCAAAGTGTTACTTGGTGATCTAGGGGTGACATCTGAAGAGTCTAGGTGGCTCTACTGTGATAATAAGGCAACAATCAGTAAAGCCAATAACCCAGTCCAGCACGACAAGACCAAGCATGTTTAGATTGATAGACACTTTATCAAGGAGAAGATTGAACAAGGCTCAATTTGCATTCCGTTTGTCACTTCCGAGAATCAATTAGTTGATGTATTCACAAAGGGTTTGACTTCTAAGTTATTTCATCCTATTGTATTCAAGTTGGGCATGAGGGATATCTATGCACCAGCTTGAGGGGGAATAGGATATTTAGATTCATTGTATGTATGCTAGGATAAAGACTATGACTCATCCTTACCTAACATACCGTAATTGTAATCCCAAATCCTCTCTATAAATAAAAAAGGCCTCTGTCATTCTAGACAAGCCAAATCATTCTCTCGTTCTCAACTTATGCCCCTACACATAGAAGACATAAGAAACAGAATTTCTAAACTACCTACCGGTAGTATATAATCATAACATTCTTAAAAAAGGGCATACTCAGTGCAAGAGGTTCCTGCCACTGTGGGGTCTAGGGAGGGTCATAAGCATAACATTCTTAACAACTTTAAATAGAGATGAATGGCAAAAGAGGATTCCTTAGCCAACTTCGTTTAGTTGGGATAAGACTCTGTTAAGTTTAGTAGCATCGAGAATGAAGTCCAATAAATCTCATCATTTGCACTTTCGGCTGAAATCTTCCATCAAATTGGTCATAAGCTGGTTTCCAATTTAAAACATTGGCTCTCAAGAACCTTCTAAAATGTGGGGCGCCTATTGGCTGTTAGCACTTAAATAATCTTCTTTAGAAGTGGACTAGTCAATATAAGTATCATACCTTGGTACTAGAAATTTTGACTGTTCCAGAGGAATGTTGGCTTGGTTCCTTGATAAGCACTTTCACATTTACTATTGCCATTAACACTGCAATCTAAGGTAAAGTTGTCCTCTGGTTCACTCTTGACCTCTAACTGTGCTGATAATATGGATATGCTCAGTGTATAGCTATGCTGAATTAGTAATATTTTTCTTTGTATATTTACACTCGAATATTTGAAGACTTATATTTGTTAGTAAAGGACTTGTGTTTAGAATCCTTAGACCCTTCCAATTGTTTTGAAACTGGGAACTTGTATTTTCATTTGATGACTCTATTCTGCAACAATCATTTGTAAATTTTCTGAACTTTGCATCTCTCTCTCTCTCTCTCTCGTATGTTCAACTCTTTCCTAATGTTTCTTTGGTGTTCTAATGAGGCACATTTCCATGGATCAGACTGATGGAAAAATGAAAGACAAACTTGACAGTTGGCTTGCTGATATGTCACAGCCGTTTAACATGTATTCACATCATTCTTCAATTGTGAAGGTAAACCATGTATTCACTCAAGTATGTTAAACTTTTATGCTTCTATATGTGTATGTACATCTAAAGATTTATAATGTCAAATTCAGGGTTCCATGGATAGTGAAACGTGAGCAAAATTTCCTAGCTGGTTACACCATTATAAACAATCATTTTGAAGAAAAAATACAACTTAAATGGGAAAAGCTACTTGATTGTGCATAGTTTTGTTGTGACTTGCAGATTTGCAGATACACCCTGCAACTGTTTAGTACAAACTAGCTTGAGCAAATAGTGAAGAGTTGTAGGAGTTGTAATTTTGCCTTCAGGTCATATCCAGTTGGAGCTACAGGGTGGGCTGAATACTCATGTGGCTGTGTTTCCGACGACGGTGGTGCCTGGTTCGAGTTCTTCCTCTGCTAGGTGAGAGATTCCCACGAGGAAGGCTATTACAGGCAGCTTCTACAGATTCTGGGATCTTTTCTAGAGCTACTGATGCATCCTTTGGAGAGCAGAGATGACAATCGCAGCCAAACTTCTTGCAAACTAGGCAATGGGGAGGGCGCCAGTCATAGTTGATGTCTTGTTCGAAGGGAAAATCACCATCATTCACCTTGTTGAAGGAAGGCATAGGATCACTTGCAGAGACACCGACACAAATTCTGGAGTATGCAAGGCGATCTTTTCTCATGGTTCTGGCATCAGAGAAGGGGGGTTACCAACAACGGATCCAACAGTGCTGAGACTTTCTATGAACCAGAAGTGGAGGGTAAGCCCAGGGAGAGAAATCCAAATGGGGATGTAGGACAAATCAACATGTCGATGTTGGAGTTGTCGATGCCACTGCTTGAAGAATATAGGTTTCTTCCCTACTTGCCAGGGGCCTTCTTCAAGGGTGTGGATCTTGTTGAGTTCATTTAAAAATTTGAATACAAAGAAGTCGTTATCCAATAGGAAGATCTCGAGGTTCCCTTGAACTCTCCAATGTTTCAAGAATGAAAGCTTGACGATGTGGTATGGACGTATGGTAGACTGGAACCCAGGAAGTGGCCAGCCGGACAGTTGCCCCAGAGCTTGACTTCATCATCGAGTATATCAGGAGGGCAAAGTGCAAAATTTTTTTTTTTTGGATGAATAGATAATTCAATACCAAAGGAAGAAAAAGGGGGGGGGGGGAGGGAACATACAAGCACGAGCCAACACTAAGCCCTACCAAAAGGTAAGGACAAGACAAGGGGGGCAAAGGCCCATACAAAAACAGCGCACTAAAAGGGAAAAAAATGCCTGGCTTTCCAAAGACAAGCAAGCCAGGCTCAACAAAGACCCTCTATCCTGGGTCTCTAGTCTCGCGACAGAGTGTGTGATCTCTGATATCCAAGTTAAGAGGCGAATTCTTCTCCGGGCTGGGTAAGGAGTAGGTAATGTAGGGACGTTTCTTAGGGAAAGGAGGGGAGCTGGGATTACGATGTTGAAAAACATGAAGAGATGGGGCGAGGGCAGTAGATTGATGCGCAGGGTGGTTCAACCCAAAATTGGAGTTAAGACCCAAACCAAGGTGGGTAAGGCGGGAAGAGTTAGAGCAATGGGCCAAGAGGCAAGAGGGAACTAGCCCATTAGACCCACCTGGGTCAGCTAGAGGGTAGTAGGGTGGAGGGCCGAGTCAGAGAGGGAATGGACAAAGGAGGAGACATAGGGGGGCCCACAGCGGGGGTAGGTAAAATCGGGGTGAGTGAGGGTTGAGGGGACAAAAACAACTTAGCCTACCTTTTGAGAAAGGAGGTGATCCCCAGGTTTGAGGGGAAAGGCCTTCGTGAAGTCGGCACAAGGGAAGAGGGTGATAGATCGACAGGTAGAGGATCATAAGAGTCTGGAGGTTTAGAGTTCAGCTCCTCGGGGGAAGGGAAAGCTTCATCGTCACAAAGGTCGGCGGACTGGAGGATTGCGAATCAATTTGGACCAGCGGTAGCTGGAAGGGGGGCCAACGGTTCAGAGGGAGAATGACGACGCAGAGAGCCTGATGCTGGGAGCTCCTTGCGACAAGATCGAGATCTACGTTGACGGCTTCTTCTCCAGCCATGGCTAGGGTCACGGCCAATAGAGGCTACCGGAAAAAAAGGAGGCGGAGGGCGGATAGAGGAGCTAGGGCCATTCACTGTAGGGGAAATTCTTCACACCCAACTAGGGTTGACTTCACACATAGCAGCATCAGGGGACTTGTGAGAAGACTCTACATCACACCCAACAGTAGTAGGGGTCTTGGGATTGCAAGCTTGGGTGGGATGTCTGAAAGCCTTGCAAACAACACACTGGGGCGGAAGTCTTTCAAAGAGGATCTTCTGCTGGCAAGAGAAGCCTCAATCATCTAAGATTGTGACTGAGGATGGAGGGAGAGCATCAGCAGAGACAAGAACATAGATCCGATCGAACGACAACCTATCCATCTTGTTGGTTCTTTTATCGGAGTAAAGGGGTTTGCTGACGACAGATCTGATGATGTTGAGACCCTTTTTGCAGCATGATCTATAGAGGGATGGAGTGGAAATCAACCTTGTTTAGTTGCAGATGATGATCTCAGTGGTGAAGAAAGATGGGATTTCTCCCCACATGCCAAGGTCCACCCTCAAGGGCTTTCAGTTTATCATCTTCTTCAGAGAAATTGAAAATAAATACACCATGTTCAAGAAGGTAAGTTATCCATGGGCCGTAGGGATAACATTGCTTAGATAGAGATGACTTGACAATATTAAAGTGCAATTTTAGTGTTGCCCTCAATGGAAGGAGCAATGTAATGAAGGGAAAGACCTCTCGAAGGTTCAGGGGCAGGGTCAAACAAGGAGCTCCACGGAAGGGGAGGGGAGGCGGATGGTGGGGACGAAGGCAGTTGAGAGGGAGGAGGTGGGGGGGGGGCAGGTCCAGGGGAAGAAGGAGGGGAGGAAGAGGGAGATGGGAGGTATCTCACTCAAGCCAGCTAGGAGAGCTGATGGACAGGAGAGGGAGTGGCCCTCAGGCCAGCCAGGAGGGCCGGTGATCAGGAAGACAAGAGAGCTTCATCCAAGACGAATGAGTGCTTGATACTTCCTGTTTTACTCTCAATAAGGAAAATCTTATTGTAACCAAAGTAGTGAACTAAGAAGTTGTAGGGTAAATCCTGTCATTTCACATAAATACTGCATTAAATACTGTAGTAAACAACTTTCAACTATTTCAAAATCCTTTTTACACCTTCATTAAATAACTTTTGGGTATAGGACAAGGGGCATTAAAGTAAGGTCACAACTTCTTAGTTCACCACTTTGGCAACAAATACTTGCACCCTATAAATAAACATGCTGCCCTAATGGTTAAACTAAACCAGTCTAGCTGTACGGACGGCCTTTCTTCTCTTCTATATTCGCAGGTACTGGTTTCATTTCTTGGATTTGTTACAAATCCAGCATGGCTCATTTACTAGATTCAAATATAATCATTATTTCATAGTCTTATCGTATTTAGTTGCAAGTTACTAAATGTTACCATTACCATGATGGAATGTTTCTTGCATAGATCTGAAGATTTAAACTCATTGAATATTTGTGAACTTGTCTGAAAATAATGCTGAAGGGATTGTTGCAGTCGATATTATGTGCAGGTCTTTATCCCAATGTGGCTGCAATGGAAGAAGGCATTATTTTTGCTGCCCTTGGTAGCAACTTGAAGCCCTCTGGTAGTCTTGCAAAACCTCGTCCACCCTGGTATGATGGAAGGAGAGAAGTTCAGATACACCCTTCTTCTATCAATTCTAATGCCAAAACTTTTCAATACCCGTTTCTCGTCTTCCTTGAAAAGGTTTGTAAAAGCACATCCTCAACAGAATTTAATCATTATACCATTTCATACATTTACTGTTTGAATAAGTGCAAGTGTGCAACATCCTATAGTGACACTTGCACTTTAAAAATATTTATGTATGTATGATGTAAAAGTGTATTTCTATGTCCATATCCCCCAAAAAAGAAAAAGAAAAAGAAAAAGAGAAAGAGAAAGAAAATTGAATTTCTTTATGTTCACTGGCTTGAATAGTTTTTGTTTTCTTAAGGAAAAGATATATATAAGCATAAAAGGCTGGGTATCCCAGTCCCAAAATGAACAGTAGAAAATGATTGGAAAATTAACTCTTACTATGTGAATTGATTCAAACAAATAGTAACACAAAACTCACACCTCGAGTACTGTAGGGAAGAAACTGCAAATCTGCTTATGTATGTTAAATCGATAAGAGAGTGCTGTACTCTGTTTTCTTAAAAGTCTTATATATGCCACAGTATCAGCCAAAACTCTACTAATTGACTGCTTACAATGATTTGGAAAAACAAAAACCTTTTTAACACTTATCAATTAGGGGTAAAACAGTAATTGAAAATAACTAAACTGGACACAAATGAATGATAAAAGTATAACTAAAAATTGTGTGTGGTGAAACACATAGGCCACCATGGCTTGATCTGCGCAACTCTTAGGCTCTCTCCTTGCTATGAACTGACCCCCAAGTGTTTCTCCTATCAAAAACTGTCCAACCAGCTAATTAAAGCCTATTGATTTGTCATTGTCAGGTGCTCTGTTGAATCAAAACTGAGCAAAAATCTGATTTGCTTCACTGGGTAAGGTACTCCGCACTACTGTATAGTAAAGATTAGATCATAATGAGAAATAAATAAAAAGGACCACATGAGAGATTAGCAGCAGCCATTAAAAGATCATCAAGTGTTAATGATTGAGATGGACATTTTACATTGGTGCATTGCCTTCCCCAAGTATCCATTCTTGATCTAATCAACAGAGTATAGTTCTGGATGAGCTACCATTGGCAGTCCAAGCTTCTCTACCACTACCTTTGCCACAAAATTAACTTCACAACCACTACCATTAGCCCTGATTGTGTGTCTGGGGCAGATGTGGGTGGATCGGAGTATGACCAATTTGATCAGGAGGTGCAAGGTGGGTGGACTCAGGTGTTGGGTCGAACAAGTCGTAATGGCCGTAGGCATGCCCCTCGAGGTGGTCGAATGAATAGCCGTAGGGCAACTCCAGTTATGGGTAGAACTCGTCGTCAAAAGAAGGCAAGGCTTGGTGTTAAAGCGGTGGACGCGACAGTAGAAAAGGAGAATTCATCTCCCTTTTCACCAGAGGAGGAGGCTTTTTTGGCTCGTGTGGCTTTTGATGGGCCTGGTGTATATACTGGGATCCCCTGAAGATCAAATAGGACAAGGTTCCCCTCAGTACGCCTCGCAGAGCCTCCGTAGGCTTGTTTTATTAGTTTTCTCGGGTTAGCCCTCGCTAGTATGTCTGAGGTTTGAGTCCCCTGTTAAGTTGTAGCTCTCTTTGCCAGTTCTCTGTCATAGGCTTGATTGCCCATATTCAATAAAATTGCTGTTTAAAAAAAAAAAAAAAAAAAACCACTACCATTAGCAGTATCACAAACCACTCCTTTCACCGTACATTTGGTGTGGAATGTTTTGTGCTCCTGAGAGATAACAACCTTCTTGGTAGATTGTAGTAGCCTCTGAAGTTTGAACTACCTTGAAAGGCCCTTCATCTGCAAAGGTCCATAGTGCATCTTCACATTGATCGAGTCGTTATAAAAATTAAACCCGAAATTACTTCTAGGACAGTGGTAAGAAGGGATCGAATCCACGGGGAACTGGAAGGCTAAATCTACTAAGATGATGTGAAAGTGGTTTTGAAAAGCAATTTGCAAAATTTAAAACTAAATTAATGAATAATTAACAAAAGTGAGAATTGATGAGAAAAACAGCCTCTAGGTTTCAAATCCCCATTGACAAGATTATTTAACTCTGGCAAATACCCGGTTCATTATAGCTACAAGCCTAATGCAACCACATAATGATAATTTTAGTTCATCCTAGTTATAACCTATCTTGTTGATCACTATCGTCTTACGCATACGCTTAGCACGCTTAGTTCAGTCAGTTATAAGCTATCATCGGTGCAACCAAAATTTCGATAAAAGCTTTTGTTTGAATAGAAAATATGAATCACAAAAGCACATTCTCTAAACTAAATAATTCAATTAGAATCATCCACAAAGGGATGGAGTCTCAACATCAAACAATTAAGTATGCTTAAACGAGAAATTAAATAACAATTGTCAATGGTTCATCTACACCTAAAGGCAAAGGGAACTTAGCCACTCATGATGCTAATTGACAGGGGGCAGCAACGGTGATCTTCCATGGAACACAACGAGGCAATGAGGTGATGCAACGAGGCTGCTGAAACCTTAATGGCAAGGCTGCTCCGCGCACTGGTTCCCTAGATAAAACCTGAAGAAGAAGAAAGGGATTGAGAGGAGAAGCTTTGGTGGAAGATGGAAGGGGCTGCTATATACATCGTGGATGCTGGAGAGAGATTAAAAAAAAGATAAAAAAAAAAAATATAATCCCCAAAGAGATTTTAGAGGAGTTGGGATTTTAGGAATATGGAAAACCGTGGAGAGATTTGAGAGATTTCGGGAGAGGGATTTTAGGGGAGAGTTTTTGGAGATTTAGGGAGAGATGATAGGAGATATGGGAGAAAGAGAAAATGTGGAGGGATTTTAGAGGAGAGTTAGGTGATATTAGGCAAGAGGGAGGATTTTAGGAAGTGAAACCGTGGGTGGCATGTGGAGGGAGTTAGATATGGGAGAGAGAAAAAAATAGGGAAGAGAGAGAGAGATGGAGAGATGAAATAGGATTTTAGGAGAGATGGGAGAGCTAAATCATAAAGAGATTTTAGGGAAAAGAGAGGAAATTTAGGAGAAATGGGAGAGAGAAATGGGCAACACATGGGAGAGAGATGATGTGGAAGTTGGGATTTTAGAAGAAAATAGAGTTTTTGGAAAATTGGGAGAGAGAAAACGTGGACAGCAGTCTCCCCTCTTCTTTTCTAAACTAAATTCCCTTCTTCAAATCCCTGTTTTGCCCTTGCACATGAGTTAGGCAGTCCATGGGAGTTCATATGGCGCAGGTTTCTAGATTGAATCATCTCTGTCTGTTTAGCATCAAATACGCGCACATGCCTTGAAACCCTGCAATCATAAGAAATAGCAAAGTGAAATCAATTTAATCATGAATATTCAGTAAAAATCATAAATTAAATAACACTTTCATGAATAATTATGGCCCGATCACACATCATTCTTCTCAACCACCTTGACAACTTCCTATAGTTGGTCTTCATGTTTGTCTTCATGCTTTTGATAGATAACGGAACATTTAATTGGAAAACATAAAAGTAGATGAAGGATGCAACAACAACTAGGGCCAAGAGGCCATCCATATAAAATACAACAAGAAGGGCCAAGTGGAAAATTTGGAAGGACTACTCAATGGGATAGGGGCCCAAATATAATGACTGTCTAGATACCCCACCCCTGGCCAACTTATCTGCGGTTTAATTTGCATGCCTCATGTTTCTTTTCATGTTGAACAATAGTCATCCCTTTGGAATGATTGGACACCAAGTAGAGCTATGTCCCTTTTATTGTAATGTGTGCAAGTGTCACTCACGGGATAAGCATAGGGGTTGCCTTGTTGTTTGGCATTTGAAATTTTCTATTCCATGGCTGTTCCTGTCAATTTCAGTGCTGCCCTTGCTTTATATTTCACCTACGGTGCATATTTTTTATTGGCCGGGCATTATTATTCCTTTGGTAATTCATGGAGGCTTGCTGTCCAGCTATTACAACTTTCTTTGCTTTGCTATTTGAAGCCTCTGCCTAGAGAATTCCCCGCCAAAGCACCTATTACCCTAGTGGGTTCAAGGGTTAGGCCTTTCTAGCTGACTCTCCACACGAATTGCTAGCCTCTCTGCTAACTTCGTACTCCCTTTTTCCTTCCTATGAAAGCATACCATCTCACTCCTATCAAGGTCTGATTCAGTGGCACTATTGCCTCTGTGGGCTCTGCATTCCTGATTATGTTGCTCCAATTGATTGGGTAGTGGAGGAAAGGTTATCGGTGAAGGTTTGGGTATACCACTTTGGTCAATCTAAATTTGCATTTCAACTAGAATAATAAGTTAGATTTCATTTGGAAATAAAAGCCTCATCGTTCTAAATTTTTTTTTTATATTGGCAAACACACCCAAAAATATATATATATATATATATATATATATATATATATATATATAGAAAAGAAGAGATGACAACTGTCGAATATGACAGTCTCCCTCACCTTGTTTATATTTATACTAAAAGATTACATTAAGAGAGGGAATTCCTAACCATATTAGGACTCCACATTACAATAGGAAAATAGAAAAGAAATTAGAATAGGAACTAGGACTAGGAAACATAAACATAAAATAGAAGAGACACATGAGGAGGAGAGGAATCTCGACTAGAATTATGAAATGCTCTAATCGAGATAACCTCTTCTCCTTATGATCTCAATATACTTCAACAAGACTAATGAGATAAAGTGATGACAATATATTTGTACAGATATTCCTCTTTAATTGTTGTGAAGTTTCATACTAAAACAGTTTTAGTTTTTATATGTAGCTGTGAACTTTCCATATTAATTAGTGATGAAGAAAATGATAACCTTATTTACAATCTTCAGGTTGAAACAAGCAAAGTATTTCTACGAGATACCAGCATCGTCTCTCCCTACTCTATTTTGCTATTTGGTGGTTCTATTAATATTCAACATCAGGTACCATATTCCTAGATTCTTCGCATGTCAAGTAATACATATTTGCTGGAGTTGCTAAAAATAATTGTTGCATGACTATGTATGTTGCCAACATGTTGTTCACTAATACACTTGGAAAAAAGAATATCACCCATAATTAGAAAGCAGTAGATTAGAAGAATTGTCACTGAAACAAATGTTGGATCAGTAATGTTGAATGCTACTTCTCTTCCCACTTTATTGTATTAAATTTATCTATTTATGCAATGGAAACATTCTGAGTAGGTGCTGTCAAATTTCATCCATTACAGTTTAAACTTTTGAGATGCTTAAATCACAGTGGTAACTGTGCACATGATATATTATAACAATATATATGGTTGTGCAGCTTCATCATGCAACATTGTGTCCATAATTGCATGGGCTTATTTTTCTCTTAGATGCCAAGTAAAAATGAAAACTTTGGAATCTAATTTAAACCCTGGTCTTATTGAATTCATTTTATGGAAAGGAAACATTCTAGGACATACATAAATGCCATAACAAACCTGCTACTATGTTTTATGTCATTGATATTTGCTAATTCTTTCAAATAAATATGCTTCAAAATTACCTTGCCTTTATTGTAAACTAAAAGGAAAAAGTATAAATACACAGAAATTAGAATTAAATTTGATGTTGACTATGAAAAATGTCCACTATAATACTGTCCAAAATATCTGTATAATAGATTGTGGGGATGAAAAAGGTTGGCGTAAGAAACTTATTTTAAAAAAAATCCTGGCTATGAAGTTCGTGCAAGGTTTAGTTTGGTTAAAGTTTGTTGAGGTTTGCTTGCTGTAATCATTTTGTTGTTATTAATCACTAGTTGTAGTAGGTATGCCATTGTGCAGAACTTGCAAGGAAGTTTGCCCAGATATCAGCCTTGTGTCTCTTTCTATTTGGTGTTTTTGAGTCTAATTAGTTGGTCCTTATTTTAGTAGTCGAGTCCTATGAGTCAATGTTCGAAAAACTTTACTGGCTGTCGGACTGTTCTGTTCTAGTAATCTGCTATCCAACCATATAAAATATTAGTTGCAATTGCATTTAATAGTATGTATTTGACAGAGTTTCATACTGGATATTGGTGATTCAGCTGAATCTCACTTTACTATCTTTCACAGTTAGTCTTACATTTTCTAGTAAAAATGTATTTTAAAATGGTACACACATATATAGATGTAACTCTTAGTAAAAACTCATCTATCTTCTATTTGATGGTAACGTGTGTTGATGATTATTGCAGAGTGGACTGGTTGTTATTGATGGTTGGCTAAAATTGACAGCACCAGCCCAAACTGCTGTGCTGTTCAAGGAACTACGGTCAACACTTCATTCTGTTCTAAAAGAGCTGATCAGAAAGCCAGAGGTGTGTGACATTTTCTTTTGTTCTCAACATTTTTTAGATGGTTGGATGATTCCATAATTGGTACTTGGAAGTATTGCACTTGATCAGGAGGGATGAGATTGTTAAGTTAGCAAGTTTACTTTACGCTCTCTTGGAGGTTGTGTCCTGCCAATTCTCTGGCCAATGAGGTGGCTAGAGAGGGAGCTTCTAGAAGTTTTATATATATATAGGTCCTTTCCCAATCACATATAATTCCTTCCTTCTTGGTTGTATAAGCTTCAGCTGCTGCTGTTGTTCATACACTACTGAATGGTATTTGTTGTTTCCTTTTCATTAAAATCGTCCAATTATCTATTTTAAAAAAATCATCACCATGAAACTTGTGATGATGGAAATTTGACTGCAAAAGCATAACATTTATTTGATTAATGGCGATTGGAATCATCACTTCTCATATATATATATATTTTAACTTTATTTTCTAATTTCCTCTTGACCACAACTTGAATTGATGATAGGTCATTTTACAGAATGGACATATATATATATGTCCAGGTATTCATTAAATCATGTGTTTGTTCCTCAACGTATCTTCTTGATCATACAAATGCTGCAACTTACTTGTTCAGTAATGTTTACATGGTTTGAGGTCTTTACCTACTTTAGCATAACAGCCATAGTTCAAAAATTCACCGAAATTTTGGTTACTTCAATGAGAGACGAAATAAATGGCGAATTAAGGAATCAAAATTGTTTCGGTCGGAATTTCGGTCATGTCTACATTGTAGACAAAAATGCATTATTTTGGAAAATTTTCGGTCATTTCAGCTGTTTGCCCCCTGTAATGGCCAATCGATATTCACAGCAAAAAATGCACCATTTTGGCGAAATTTCGGTCAGGCTGAATCGATACTAAAACTCGAGTTTTCGAACTATAATAACAACCTAGGTAAGAATATTGCTGGCTCCCCTACCCCTTTTTTTAAGATTTTATTTGCTGGTTATGGTCATGTTAGCTATCTTGGTGTTTACGGCTACCTGGTCTTTGTATGGCACTTTTATTTTGCCTTGTACGATAATTTATAGATACTAATTTTTCTGTTTCTTTTTCTTTCCATCAATGCAAACGTGATTTAACCCTTTCTCTCTCTCTTCAGACAGCAACTGTTGTTGATAATGAAGTTGTCAGATCTATAATTCATTTGTTGTTGGAAGAAAACAAACCCTCAAATAACTCTTTCTAAGCAGCAAGGTATGGATTCATTTCTTCGTTCCATTGAAAAACAAAATTGAGTTCCGTTTGCAACTTCAACCACATATAAAATTTGTTTCATTCCATTTGCATGTTTTTGTTGAACAAGTTCATGTCTATTCTGCATTATTTTATGTTGCTATTGGTTGGTTACATCAAGCTTGGCCACCCCAATGAGAATATTTTATTTGGAAACAATATTAAGGAAGCAAAGTATATCATAATAATTTAAAATAGAGACAATTTAAAGAAACTATAATCAATGATATGGACTTTTTCTGAAAATAGTGAGGCTCTTAAGTTGCATGTCTCACACTTTTCAGACTCTCCATTCTCTACTCTCCAGAACTGTATAGTGCAGTTGCTTGTACATATAAAGTCGAACAATTGAGCATTTTTTCATCGTTTAATACTATTGAAAAAGTAAGGTTCTACATATTATACTAGACTGTGTGAAGACTTAACATAGTTGGGGAGTTTTTAGTAATGAAAGGCTTCTAAAAGATCAAAAAAACAAAAGGGATAGGTAAGACATTAGTTGACCAAAGAAATTGTACCCAGTATGTGGTGGTATCCATTTTTCCTTTCAAACATCTAGATTTGATTTAGAAAAAGAAAGGGGGGGGGGGGGGGAGGGAAAGGTGAATAGAGATCAGCTTGTTTATATATTATTCACATTTTAAGAAATATTTTGCATATATTTTAACTTATACATAGGAAAAATTTTCGATCACACTTTTACTCTATAGACCCTTTTGATTATGTTGACCACTTTCTGCCATATGTAGACTGATGCTTTCTTAGGCTGACCATTGGATAGAGTTGGGACCCTTATCTGTCAAATTTGGTGGTCTATTTCAACTGCATGTTCTACCAAGTATGGGCCTTTGCCCTTCATTTTCAGTGGTTCTTGTTAAGTTCGCTACGTATACTTTTCAAACTCTTTTTAAAATCTATAATGCCAAATTGGTCTGAGATTTTGACAATGGATGGATGAGGATATAGACAACATATCCACTAAATTAAGGCCCTAGGCAAACTGCCATGTAGTAGTTATAAGGGCATGATGGAATGTGTTCCAAGTACATGTATGCTATTGCTATTTGCTAGGACCCAGCTTCCATTATATATTTGATACTGTGAAGATAGACTATTCTTGCACACTACCTATATTAGATGCATAAAAGGAAGATTGAGAGAATGTTTTCATGGAGTTATGGAGGGCTGAAGGAATTTAGTTGGCTTTGAGTTTGTTCTATGCCTAAAATGATGCTACTCATTTCTGACCAAAGCAGGGATTAACACCAAAGTGGAACTATGGAGATCAACCTTGGAATCAAAAGGTCTGAAAATAAGTAAAACTTAGACCAAATACATGATGTGTAACTTAAGTAGCTCTGGGTCGGATAATAAAGTGGTGAATATTGAGGAGAAGGAGATCCCGCAAAGTGACCACTTTAAATATCTAGGATCAATCGTAAACATGAAAGGGGACATAGATGACGATGTTGCCTAAAGGATTAAAATAGGGTGGATGAAGTGGAGAGGAGTGACCAGAATACTGTGTGATCGGCGTATCTCTTTATAGCTTAAAGGAAAATTTATAGAACTGTCATTAGACCAGCTATGATGTACGGGTTGGAATGTTGGGCTGTGAAGAAGTGCCATATGAATAAACCAAGGTTCAAGATCTCGGGTTTCAACCAACCAAAAATCGAGATATGGTCGAAACTGGTCAAAACCAGTGTTTTTTTCCTAGCCAACTCGAGTTGGTGGTTTCGAGGCTCAGAAATGCTTTTTTTTTAATCTGATTTTTTGTATACTGCTTTTTTTTTACATTCATCTAAACACAATGCATGAACTATTTTCACAAAAATAAAATAAAATAAACACTCAAAATGGTACTAGTGGTTTTTTACCCTAGTTTACTAGTGTACGCACAGTGTACTGAGAACATTGTTGTCACGGCGTGTAGGCGACCCAAGGCGGTGGAGAGGGTCAAAAAACAAGGCGACACCAATTAGGCAACCAAGGCGTCCAAGGCGCCTGGACTCCTAGGCGGCGCGTAGGCGACGCCTGGACTCCTAGGCGGCTCGTAGGCGACGCCTGGACTCCTATGACTGAGAATCATAGTTGTCAGGCTAGGCACTTATTTATGACAAATATCATTGAAGTAAATGTTTTTATATTTGTATTTCATTTACTTAAGATAGTATTCATAAATAAGCAAATACCCCCCCCCATTTGAATCCAATAAAAATAGTTAAAAAATAAAATTCCAAAAGGATAAAAAGTCAAACCCCCCAGTTCAAGAACAAAAATTGGATTTTTGGCGATAGGTGAAATTTCAACTTTCTAATGCTGGGGTTTTTCTCAAATCTATAAATTCCATAAATCTTAATATGGTAATACATTTCTAAAAACCAAAAGTGGGGTAAAATATTCATTTCTTTTGATGTTTAAAAAATTATTTTCATTCAGACTATTTTGACAGTATTTGCGTATACCATATTAACTTTGACCGGAACATAACTCCTTCAATATAAATCAGATTTAAGCAATCTTGGATTTTTTAGAAAGCTTTGTTTTAATATCTTAAGTAAATGAAATACAAATAAAAAAATATTTACTTAAATGATGTTAGGCATAAATAAGTGCCTGACCTGGTTTCTGGCATAAATAAGTGTCTGTCTTGGTTTCCAGCCAAATTTTCTCAAGTTTCGATGGGGATAAGTGACACTTATATAGGTATTCAGATCGTAACTAGCGAAATATGGTTGAAACCCACCGAAACCATGAACTTTTAAAGCTCTCTGCTTAACTCGTCTCGATTTCTTGCGAAACCGAGATATCTCGGTGGCTTCGGTCGGTTTCGACTGAGTTCTTTAGAAACCCCCTCTTAACAAATCATGATCCAATCATTTGTATAGAACCCTATTTATTTGGTAAAATAGATGGAATAGAAAGAATGAAAAAATGGGGGAAGACATTTGAGCTTTTTGTACCCTAATGGGCAAGATATATTATAACATTATCAAATTGCTTCTCTTTCCTTCTAATTTGAACCACTCATCATTGGAACTATTTTTCTTTTCATTTACCTTATTTCCCCCCCCCCCCAAAAAAAAAAAAAAAGAAGTTATTTTCTTGGGTGGGTATCCAAAATTAAGGTTGAGAAAAGATAAAAACAGTAAAGAACAGAAACTGGATGGGTTGATTCTCTAATGTCCCAATGTTTTTCTCTGGCAATGGATTATCAAACCTCCCATGTTCTTTCATGCAGTTAATCTTCTTCACTACTTCAGCATTAATGGTTGGATAATCTGGGTATGCTCTGGCAGCCCTCCAATCCATTACGTCCTGAGAACAAGGATTCAAAAAATGGTACTAGAGGTTGGATTGGGGCAGCTGATCCTGATTTTGAAACCTGGCATTAGAGTGCAAAACCCATGTTACAGTGGCACAAAATCTAACTTTTTGAAAAAAAGCTCGCCAAATTTCGGTGACTTCAATGAGGCCAAGGCAAAATAACAGGCAAATTAAGGAATTAACACTGTTTCGGTCATGTCTACATTGTAGACAAAAGTGCACTGTTTCGGAAAAAAAAATGTCATTTTGGTCATTTTGGCCATTTCTCCCCCCTCCCCCTCAAAAAAAAGACAAAAAGACAAAAAGTGGCCAATCAAAATTCACCTACAAAAAATGCACTATTTTGGCGAAATATTGGTCAGGTCAAAACGAAACAGAAGCCAAGTTTTCGAACTATAATAACAACTTAGGTAAGTTTATTGCTGGCTCCCAACCTCGTTTTTAGATTTTATTTTCTGGTTATGTTCATTTTAGCTATCTTGGTGTTTACGGCTAGCTGGTCTTTGTGTGGCACTTTTATTTTGCCTTGTATGATAATTTACAGACAATAGTGTTTTACGTGATTTAACCTCTCTCTCCAGACAGTAACTGTTGTTGATAATGAAGTTGTCAAATCTATAATTCATTTGTTGATGGAAGAAAACAAACCCTCAAATAACTTTTTCTGAGCAACAAGGTATGATTCATTTCTTCATTCCAATGATAAACAAAATTGAGTTCTGTTTGCAACTTCAGCCACTTATAAGATTTGTTTTATTCCACTTATTTTGTTGAACAAGTTCTTGTCTATTCTGCATTATTTTATGTTTCTGTTGGTTTTTTACATTAAGCTTGGCCACCTCGATGAAAATATTTTATTTGGAAACAATGTTAAGAAAAGAAAAGTGTATCATAATAACTTGAAATAGAGACAATTTAAAGAAACTATAATCAATGATATGAACTGATCCTGAAAATAGTGAGGCTCTTAAGTTGCATATGTCACACACTTCTCACTCTCTAGAACTGTATAGTGCCGTTGCTTGTACACTTAAAGTCGAACAATTGAACATTTTTTGTCCTTTAATACTATTGAAAAAGTAACTTTCTACATATTATACTAGACTATGTGAAGTCTTTGACATAGTTGGGGAACTGTTAGTAATGACTAATGAAAGGTTTTTGAAAGATCCGAAAAACAAAAGGGATAGTAAGACAGTAGTTGACCAAAAGAAATTGTACCCAATATGTAGAGGGATCTATTTTTCTTTTCAAGCATCTAGATTTGATTTAGGAAAAGGAAGGAGGGAGGGAAAGAAAAGAGAACAGCTTGTTTTATTTATTATTCACATCTTAAAAAATATTTTTGCATATATTTTAACTTCTATATAGGAAAAAGTTTCCCTCACACTTGTACTCTAGACCCTTTCAAATATGCTTTCCACTTTCGGCCATATGTAGACTGATGCTTTCTTTGACTGACCATTGGATAGAGTTGGTGCCCCCTAACTGTCAAATTTGGTGGCCTATCTCAATTGTATGTCCTACCAAATATGGGTCTTCACCTTTCATTTCATTGGTTCTTGTTAAGTTCGCTACCTTTGCAAACTCTTTTTAAACTTTTGTAATGCCAGATTGGTCTGAGATTTTGACAATGGATGGATGATGATATGGACAACATATCCATTAAATTAAGGCCCTAGGCAATCTGCCATATAGTAGGACCCAGCTCCCATTATATATTTGTGTTAACAAAACAGAATTTTATGAATGGCTTGAATGATCATTGTGATCACTAAGCCCCTTTATTTATAACTTTTAATGAGAGATGCAGAATTACAAGTAAGTCCCTACATAGCCGACTATGCTAGGTATGGGGAAAAAAAACAGAGAAAATTCCCAAAATACCTTTATCGGGTTACATAACTCAACATTCCCCCTCAAGTTGGTGCATAGATATCGCACATGCCCAACTTAACTAAACTAGGATGAAACAACTTTCTACTATCCCTTAGCCCTTTGGTGAAGACATCAGCTAGTTGATCACCAGACTTCACAAAAGGTATACAAATCTGCCCACTCTCTAACTTCTCCTTGATGAAGTGTCTGTCAATCTCCACATGCTTGGTATAGTCATGCTGCACTGGATTGTGGTCAATGCTGATTGCTACTTTGTTATCACTAATACAACATCATTGGAAGATAAATAGAACCACTAATTTCTTGGAGTAAACTCTGAAGCCACAATAGCTCACATATGCCCTGGGCCATAGCACGGAACTTAGCTTCAGCACTGGATCTTGCCACCACATTTTGCTTTTTACTACGCCACGTGACAAGATTACCTCCTACAGATGTACAATAACCTAAAGTGGATTTCCTGTCAGGATTACCACCCCAGTCAGCATCGATGTAAGCCTCAATACGAAGATGATCATGCGGAGACAGCATAATCCTTTTTCCTGGAGCTGACTTCAAGTAATGTAAAATATGAAGGACAGCAACCATATGTGTGGAGTAGGGATCATGCATGAACTGAATGACCAAATTTATTGCAAATGCAATGTCTGGTCTAGTGTGGGAGAGATAAATTAATTTTCCCACTAACCGTTTGATGCAGATTCGTCACCGAAATGGGCTTATTTCTTTAGAAATAAGTCTAGGGTTGGGTTATATGTATGTTGGGCCTTTGATCCCATGGGTTTTCTATGTAATAGGCCATTTTTATGGGCCTAAAAGAGGGGTACATTGGTTGCATACGGGATTAGCCCAATATTTAGTCTATTTTTATGTTTTTAATTGAACCGGTTTAAATTGGTTGCATCCAATTGGTTCAATTGGTCTAATTTAAGTGAAGTGATCCTATTGGCTAAGAGGTTCTTATATCCTATTGGCTAGTAGGGAATCTTCTTTATTTTAAGTAGTTTAAGTTGTTTTTAAGTCATTAGGACTCTATTTTGAGTCTATTTTAGTTTCCTAGTCAGTTTAAGTTACCTAATACGTTAGGAATTGGGTTAGGGCTTTCCTTTTTAGAATAAAAGTCTATTTTTGAGTCTTTTATATAAGGTTGTAAGGGGGCAAAGCCTTGAAGACGAATTTGATTAATGAAAAGCTTTTTGTTTGCTGCCATAGTTGCTGCCCTGCTCTTTTGAGTGTTGCTCTGTTGAGTGTGCATCCTTGTGGTTCTATCAAGGTGGAAAGGGACTGGTGGAATCCGGTTGACTCCTTACGCCGTGGCGGCTGGGAGGATCTTCTTTCTTCGAAGGTGGCTTCATCCTTCAACCATTCAAACTGCTGTTAGAGGATTCGAGAGTGAGTTTGAATTTATTATTTTCTGTTTATCCTTTCTTCCCTTCCCCAATCAATTCCTTTTCTCTTCTGTCCTATTTTTATAAACCCTAGAAGACTCTAAACTCTGATTCAGATCTGCTCCTCCATTGGAATCTGATCAGATTTGGACCATAACTTCCCCTCATCACCATCTCCACTCGACCCTAGCTGCTGCCCATTCTGTCCATCCAAACCCTAAGATCCCTCTTCTCCATTGACCCTAAAAACCCTAATTTTCTGCTGGGACACATTCAGCCATTAGAAACCTTCCATATTGCAACCGAATCTTCCCCCTAGCCCGTCTAACAGTCGACCTTAACCCCTGCCCCTAAATCCTACTTTAAACCATAATTTTAGTTGTTTACCTTATTTACAAAACCCGAAACCTAACCCTAATTTCTGCAGGAAATTAAAACTTATTCAAATCCAGATATTTTTATACCATAATGAGCCTCTAAACCTGCAGGTTAAAACCCTATAAACCCCATTCCCAAATTCCCATCCTAAACCCTAATTTTGCCCTAAAACAGCCCCTAATCAGCCCTAAACAGCAGGCTTATCCTAGGCTTGGTTCTACTTGGTTCCTAGTGGGATTAATTCCTATTCTAGGACTACATTACCGTTGATATTGACCCTTATCAACCGGATCATAATCCTTCTCTTGCAGACGAGTAGTAGCTTCCAAAGGGGTAACCTAACAAACCAGTCTCGGAGAGTAGGTCTAGAACATACTTCCTTTGGGAAAGAAAAATGCCTTTGGGACAACGGGCAACTTCAATCCCAAGAAATTACCTCAACTGTCCTAGATCTTTTATTTCAAATTCTCGTCCCAAGAAAGTCTTCAAGTGAGAAACTTCATCTGCATCATTACCTGTCACAACTATGTCATCGACATAGACTATAAGAAGAGTGATCTGATCTCCATTTCGCTTGATGAACAAGGTGTGATCAGCATTGCTTTGTTTGTATCCTACAGAGATCATTGTTTTATGGAACCTACTAAACCAAGCCCGAGGAAATTGCTTCAGCCCATATAATGCCCGCTTCAGCCTACAAACCTTACCATGAGTCTTGTCACAAAATAAACCTAGAGGAACCTCCATATAAACCTCTTCTTCCAACTCTCCATGAATGAATACATTTTTTACGTCTAATTGCTGCAAATCCCAGCCTAGATTGAAAGCATATGATAGAAAAATCCGAACAGTATTCAGCTTTGCAACTAGGGCAAACGTCTCCTGATAGTCAATCCCATAGGTCTGAGTAAACCCCTTGGCCACAAGTCTAGCCTTATATCTGTCTACTGTTCCTTCCAACTTCTGCTTGAGAATAAACACCCATTTACAGCTGACTGGTTTCTTGCCCGGAGGAAGAACCACTAGCTCCCACGTCTCAATTTGGATAAGGCCGTTATCTATTTCCATCATGGCTGCTTTCCACTTTGGATCTGCAGTCGAAACAAACGAAAGAGAGGATACAAATGCACGATAAGAAGGAGACAAAGAATCATAGGAAACAACATTGGAGATGGGATGTTGGGTACAAGACCTAATGCCTTTACAAACATCAATAGGTAAGTCCAGAGAAGGATCTTTACCAGATGATGTAGCAGGGTCTGGATCTAGATCAAGTTCTAACAATTGGAGAAGTGGCACAATGGTGGTAGTCTCAACTTGCTCTTTGTGCTTCCGGGTACAGACTTTATCAACAGGAATCTGACTCACAAGTCTACGCTCCCCCTGAATAGGAATCATGGTAGGAACTGAAGTTTGAAGGCTTTGGAGAAGAAGGCTCCCCTGAATGGGATCCGGAAGGATAGTAGACACATCTTCAAAACATGGATCGTGCTCCCCCTGAAGAGGTGGCTAAGAATAATATGCCAGAGATTCATGGAAGACAATATCCATAGTAACCAGAGTATGCCGAGTGGGTGGGTGATAGTATTTGTAACCTTTCTGGGTGGCAGTGTAGCCCAAAAAAATACACCGGATGCTCCGAGGATCAAGCTTGCCATGAGGATGATGGTTATGAGCATAACAAACACAACCAGAACTTTTTGGGGGAACCACAAAAGAAGAGGAACCTTGGAGAATGTCAACAGGGGCACGGCCATCAAGTACACAGGTAGGCATTCGGTTGATCAGGTAGGCAGCGGTAAGTATAGCATCACTCCAATATTGAGAAGGAACCTGCCGTGCAAACATAATGGCCCGAGCTACTTCCAGGAGGTGTTGATTTTTCCTTTTAGCCACTCCATTCTAGGCTGGAGTGTCAACACAATTGGTCTGATGTAGAATGCCATTTTCAGCCAAATAATGTTGGAACTGACCCTCCATGTATTCTCTACCATTATCAATCCACAGAATTTTTAAGGTGGCATTGAATTGGGTCTGAACTATACGATGAAAGAGTCGAAAACAGTGAAAAACGTCCCGCTGCATCATGTACACCCAGGTAGTACGAGTGTCACAATTGATGAAGGAGACAAACCATCTATGACCAGAAATAGAAGCACGACGAGTAGGACCCCACACATCAGTATGAACTAAAGCAAAGGGAGAGGCACTTCTTTGATTTAATAGAGAATAACTGGAACGAGTCTGTTTGGCCAAAACACAGGCCTCACATAAAAACTCATCCGTTTTACAATCTTTAACCAAGTGGGGAAATAAAAAGGCTAAAGTTCTAAGTGGAGGGTGACCAAGCCGGCAATGCCATAGATGGAGATCTGGAGACGTGGCCGAATGTAATTGATGAGCTGAAGAGGAAGCTGGTGGAAGAGGAGGCTGACCTGTGTCGAGTAAGTAGAGACCACCATGTTCTTTACCACCCCCCAATCGTGTGCCCTTTCACCAGATCTTGTATGACACAATGAGAGGGAAAGAAAGTTATTTTGTAGTTTAAATCTTTGGTCAGACTATTAATTGAAAGAAGATTAGTAGAAAAGGAGGGAACATGCAAAACAGAATTTAAAGTAAGGGTATGCGAGCAGCGAATGGACCCCTTTCCATAGATAGGAGAAAGGGAGTCATTTGCCACCCGAACACTATCTTTTCCAGAAGAGGGAGAATATTGGTGAAACACATGGGGGGAACCAGTCATGTGGTTAGTAGCACCGGAATCCATAATCCAAGGATTGGAGACAGCCGATGCACAATGACTACCGACTGGAATACCTGAAGCAAAGTGAGAACCAGAAGGGGCACCAGGTGCAAAGGCTGTAGTAGGTGCAGTGGAAGAGGCCTGTAGCATACGACGTAAAGCCATAAGCTCATCCGGAGAGAGACCAATGTCTGTAGAAGGGGCAGCAGTAGTAGAATCAGCCTGATTAGCCTTGGGTTTGGGCTTCCCATGGCCATGTTTCGCCTCAAAGTCAGCAGGCTTCCCATGTAATTTCCAGCATTGAGCCTTAGTGTGATAGGGCTTATTGCAGTGTTCACACTTCACAGGCTCTTTGGAGGTAGCATTACCACCATCAATAATGGTAATAGAAGAGGGGCTGGAAGCAGCCTGTAAAGCAGACCGATCAACAGTAGTAGAGTGCAACATAGCAGCCCGACGAGTCTTCTCTGTATGAACCAATGCAAAGGACTGCTCTAGTGTAGGAAAGGGAGACCGGCTAAGAACTTGCCCGTGAATAGGATCATACTCAATATTCAGACCTGCCAAGAAGTCATACACACGGATTTTGTCGATGTGTTTGCGATAGGCAGCAATATCAGCAACAGTAGAGAGCTGAAAGTCAGAGTAATGGTCCAATTGCTGCCATAAACTTTTGAGGGCAGCATAGTATTTAGAGACGGACAGCTCCTTCTGAGTGGTGTCATGAAACCTTCTTGCGAATCTCATACACCGGAGCATCGTTCCCCACCTGTCCATAAGTCTCCTTGGCAGCACTCCATATTTGATGGGCTGTTTCTAGGAGCAAGTAGTTGCTGGAGAGGTCCGGTTGCATAGAGTGGAGCAAATAGGACATCATCATAGCATCATGCGATATCCACTTGTCTTGCAGAGAACCAGGGTCAGCTGGCATGGGGTTACTCCCAAGAATATGGCCAGTAACCCCCTGACCAGCAATGGTCAAATAAGTAGACCGAGACCACATGAGATAATTAGTGCCATTGTGCTTAATAGGATCAGCAAGGAGAAGAAAATCTGTCCGGGTCTGTCCATCAATCCCAGAAGTTGCAGAAGAGGAATCTGAGCCTGTCATTGTGGCAGCAAAACAATAAAGTGAACAAGCAAGGATCCGATGCAGCCAGCCAGGAAGACCCAAAAACCCTGAGATCGATATAGGGAGAAATCGATGTCAAGAGAAGGAAATCTGGAATCTCCAAAAAAGGGCAGAATCTGTGGCTGAAAGTGATGTCTAGGGATCCTCTTGATGGTAGTAAACACCTCCAAAATAGGCAGCAAAAGCAAGCAGCCCTAACCTAAAAATCGATAGGTGTCAGGGTTTTAGAAAACCCTGAAAGTGAGATCGATTTTAGGTTAGGGGTCTTCAAAAAAATTGTAAAGGTCGATAGAAGCTGGTCAAGGTTGCAGAAGAAGCTCCAACATGGGAAGATCAACCTACAACAGGAATAGAGGCTTGATCTTCAAAAACTTGGAGAGCTCCAATATCGCAAGGGAAGGGGCAGCAACTATCGAGTAGAAGCAAGGTTAGGTCAAGAAAAAAAGAGGTAAGGTTGAGGGCAGCAACTAGATCATATGATCACCTTATTAGTGCTGCCCTAAGGTGAAGGATGAGAACCAAGAAGAAAAGGAGAGAAAAGATCAAGGGAAAGAGAGAGGGAAGAAAAATCGATGGGAGGGTGGTGGGTTTTGAAAACCTAGATTAGAGAAGAATTTGGCTCTCATACCATGTTAACAAAATAGAATTTTATGAATGGCTTGAATGATCAATGTGATCACTAAGCCCCTTTATTTATAACTTTTAATGAGAGAGGCAGAATTACAAGTAAGTCCCTACATAGCCGACTATGCTAGCTATGGGCAAAAAACAGAGAAATTCCCAAAATACCCTTATCGGGTTACATAACTCAACAATTTGATATTGTGAAGATAGACTATTCTTTCATGCTAACTATATTAGATGCATGAAAGGAATATTGAGAGTATGTTTTCATAGAGATATAGAGGGCTGAAGGAATTGAGTTGGCTTCAAGTTTGTTCTATGACTAAAATTATACTACTCATTTCAGGTAAATTTACAATTCTAATGAGGACCAGTCATGGTTTAGTTAACCAATTGTTCAGCTATCAAGAAACGATAATGTCCATGAATCTTGGTACTTGAGGTGATGGTGAAGTTGACTAAAATTATACTAATTTCAGGTAAATTTACAATTCTAATGAGGACCAGTCATGGTTTAGTTAACCAATTGTTCAGCTATCAAGAAACGATAATGTCCATGAATCTTTGTACTTGAGGTGATGGTGAAGTTGAATATATGATCGACAAAACTAGTGAGGGAAAGTTTCAAGGATGGATTCATTCATGGGAGCTGATTGGTAATCCTAGTTGTGGCTCTCAACGTTCAATAACTAGGAACAAGTGATATTAGTATCTGATTTCAAAAAATTGTGGTTTAGATATTTATGGATCAATGGGGGTAATGGGTCCATATGCAAAAAGACAATAAAAATCTCAGTTTAGAATACAGAGTAGCAGGTATTTGTGTCAAATTCACAATGAGTGCTCCCATTAAAAATTAACATTAATGCATACGGATCAAAACCTAATGATCTTCTTGAGAGCGTAGAAGCAATAGGTAAATTGACATCTACTAATGCCATGATTCTCAGCCCACATACAATTCATCCGTCTTCTCTGGGTTTGGAACATTGGCAACTGGTATTACAAAGCAATATGTCCAGTAAATGCTGGGCTGCGTGGTTAAAACTGATAGGGAATTGATAAAAAGGTCTGCTATTTGGTGTGTCAGCATGGGTTATGTCATCGCTGCAGGCAGACAATTGAATAGGGAGGTCGCTCTTTATTGGTCATGTGTCAATTATGCGTCCCATCTCAACCATCTGACCTACCATATGCTTTAATTTCCACCTTTGTAACGTTAGAATGCAGTTTGGTTAGGTAGATAATTTCCTTACTCTATTGGATTAAATCCATGGTTCTTTACTTTTCATTTTTTTGTAACCAAGAAAACCATATATATGGTTTCAGTTTCTTTTTCTTGTTCTCCTTTTTTAAAGTTATTCATAGATAATCTGTATCAGAGAGATCCTTCAAATAGCTAGTATTCTTACAAACAAGTGAGTCAGCATCATAATGGTTATCCATCTTGCACACAATGATAAATGAGCTTTTAGATATATAGTGATAAAAATTTGCTGGTGAATGCAGACAAAGATGATCGTAGAAGAATACCATGACGAGGACTATATCTTGAAGTAACAATAAAGTTCAAATGTTTCAACAGGATAATAAGCTGTGGCTGAAAGTCTTCAAATTGCAGAATGCTGCAGAAGAGAAAAACTAATATTCAAGAGCAAGATGGTGCCTGGTGCCTAGCTGATTGAATTAACAACAGAGAAGTTGGATCACACAGCAATGCATTAAGAAAACCCCCTCTTAACAAATCATGATCCAAGCATTTGTATAGAACCCTATTTGTTTGACAAAACAGATGGAATAGAAAAAATGAAAAAAATGGGGAAAGACAATTGATCTATTCATCATTGGAACTGTTTTTCTTTTCACTTACCTTATTTCCCCACCCATCCCCTACCCTAAAAAAATCTATTTTCTTAGGCGGGTATGGAAAATTAAGTTGAGAAAAGATAAAAACAGTAAAGAACAGAAACTGGATGGGTTGATTCTCTAATGGCCCAATGTTTTCCTCTGGCAATGGATTATCAAACCTCCCATGTTCTTTCATGCAGTTAATCTTCTTCACTACTTCAGCATTAATGGTCGGATAATCTGGGTATGCTATGGCAGCCCTCCAATCCATTACGTCCTGAGAACAAGGATTCAAAAAATGGTACTGGAGGTTGGATTGGGGCAGCTGATCCCAGTTTTGAAACCTTGCATTGAGTGCAAAACCTACGGTGTAGTGGCATAAAATCCAACCTTTTGAATTCCAACCCCCACCCCCTTCCCCTCCCCCTCCCCCTCCCCCCTCCCCTCCCCTCTCTTTGGGTCAGATTTTCTCGACAGACATGTCTACATAAAGAGACGCAAAAGCTCTCACAAAAAAAAAAAGCTCCTAAATTTTTTCGAGTGACAGATCGAATAGAGCTGAAATTTTTGTGGGGCAGATAGCCCTTCAAGCACCCCGCCCCCCTCAGATGTCAATTTTCAGCTCAAAAGGAATTAGTTACCTGGTAAACTAAATCATTGACCATTCAAGGACCAACAAAGTATGTTCACACATGGTTTCTTTATGCTCCAGTTTTTCTAAGCGAAAACCATGTTGGGTTTTTTTATTTGTTTTTAAAATAAAATATTCAAAATATCTTTAGAGGATTATGTCTTTTCCTAATAAACACTAATAAGTACCTAAATGATTAATAGGTGTGACTTTTAGAGATTTGTTTGAATGGTCAAGAAACAAGTATTTTGGGAAAATGCATGATGTTAGGGCATATCTCTTGGAGATACCCCTTGGTGGTGTCTCTTCCTCTCCTATATAGAGAGAGAGAGATGATGTTGCTCATTTACTCTAACATTCTTTTTAGAGACAATCTCACTTTATATTATGCTCTTAGATTTTTCTATTATTTCTGGTTTTCTAGTTGCATTAAATTTATTTTCAAACAAATGTTTGGTGGGCCTAGCCTCACTATCCCATACAGTCGAAGTCTTTGTGTAAAATACATTCGATTAATGGTTGAGTTATCTTGGAGGTAAAGCGCAAGAAACCCTTGTTGCATTCATATAGGGGACGTTGCAACCAGTTTTTGCTGTTTGTGTGCTATTACAACTTGACAGCATTGTCTGTATCAACACTTTGACTTGATCGCTTGGGTTTATTACGTGACAGCATCTCAATGTGAATACGTATACTTACTGTTCATTATATTATATTATATTTTGAGTCTTATATTTTTTGTCCATCTTATTATATTCCAACAATTAAGAAGCACTGAAGTCAATTTCATGGGGGAGGAGAGAGAACGAAAGAGGATGCAAGTGGGGGTTATGCCACCGGGCAGGAAACATTTTCCCTAAAAATGAAATATTTTAGGGAATGTCCACAGTGGGCCTAAAGCCCAGACGAAATTGGGGGAAGTCCACAATGAGAACATTAAACTTTTTGTAATCTGACCAAAACACAAGTTGGATTACAATTGGTAAAGATTGGATGGGGTTGGGCTAATTCTGGCATGTCTGGTAGTTTTAACTTTTCATGCTAATCTAAGAACTATGGACTAAATTTGTTTAAACTTCTCCGGGTTCCAAGTTCCAAATGCTCTGAACCCCACCAATGCCCACAACTTCACTTTGGGCCTAAAACATTGGAGATGGCAGCTTCCAATTGGCCAAGGTCAACCTCAGTACTAAAGCCTGAACTTCATTTTGGGCCTGAAGAAAACATAGGCTAACCTGGCTGGTGGGTTGAGCTTAGTGTTTTACAGCCTAATGTGCTAATACCATAAATCTACAGCAAAGACAGGTTATATGAGTACATCCCTGGCCCTTGAAGTGAAGTTTCTGTTTAGTTTTTATTCTTAGTTCAGATCCAGAAACCAAGCCTACCTGGTCCTCAACACAATTTCAGGGACTGGTTCTAATTGTATCAAATAGATGACCCGAATCCAGCCCAATTCACTTAGCTGGTCAATAGTATAGATCTTACAGAACAGTCATTATCCTCTTAGGTTCCTTGCCCAGTACAGTTGTCCGGTTCCTCTCATAGGGGGGCCGGAAATGAAGACCTAACCCCCTGCCCGAACACACTGCCCGAGTGAGGTTAAGTCATTATTTCTGCCCCCCAATGAGAGGAGCCGGACAATGCAAATTATTGTTTCTGTTTTTCTTAAATTGTGTAATTCGACAAGCTTAACTCTTCTTCTTATGGTTATAACTGTTAGCGCAGACACGAAGAAACAAAGTAGATTCAAGCAAGAATGATGGAGATTTAACATGGTTCATACACTAATGTGATGTGCAATATCCATGGGCAAAGTTGAAGATGATTCAGTTTGTGATGAAAGAAAAATACAATGGAGATCTCTCAAGAACACCAAAAGTCGCAGCAAGAACTCTCCCCAAAAAACCCCAACACGAAAAAAAAATGCCCAAAACACACATTCCAGTCTTGCTTACACAACAAGACAATAAAACAAGGTAATAGTCTAGGGGTGCAAGTTTGGCCCTGTCTGCCGGAACCCGGCTTGGACCACCCTGAGCCTGAACGGGGCTTGGGCTGAGATACCCTTGCTCTGAGGGCAGGTCAAGGCTGAAAATTTTTGGCCCTAAGTCAGGGTTGAACAAATTTGAATTCAATTTGTATCCATATCCTTAATAAAGCCTCGGACTGATCGCAGCCCGCCTTTATTTTAAGTTATACTATAAAATATAGAAAAAAGATACTAGGTGGTGTTTTCTACGCCTTCTCACAGGGCACCATGAGATGATGCCTGTACCCCCTGGGTAGGTGCCCGGGTATGGTCACCCATTGACCTAGACACTTGTGTAGAGATCTCTTACCCATAAAATATATATGAGTGATAGAAGAGTCATCCTCTGATTTTTTAACAACATGGGGGGATAAGGCCCCAAAGGATGGGTCATCAATGGACAAAAATCTTGATAGGTTAAAATCAATTTGGTTAAGTTTAAAACGTTTTTCCTACTTTGTATCTAAATTATATAATTGAATATTTTGCTATATTTAATTTGAGTTGTAATTAGTATTACACTAGTGCTGCTTTAAGAGATCCAAGGCCTTTAGCTAATGTAAGTGTATTTTATGCACCCTTTTGTTAAAGAAAAAGGGAAGTGGAAGTGAAATAAAATCCTCTTTGATAAAGAGAAACTGAAGTAAAATGAAAAAGAGTAAGGAAACTTTTGAATAGAGGGTGTCTGGTTAGAGATAATTGAAGTAAAGAACACCTTAATTACCTCACTTCCAACCAGCAAGTCATAGCAGTAATTTAGGATTAGACTGGAAACACTTTCATTTTGATGCAGTGGAAACACTCTGAATTTGCTTTTCCTTGCCAACCAAACAGTGAGAAAGGAAGCAACTTTATCTAGACTTGGTCCAACCCAAAAAATCAAAAAAAAGAATTCAAGCCAGGCCAACTTGACCAGATGGGTAGAACAGCATTAACCATGGTTTTCCATTTGAATAATCTAAAGAAAATTTTTTATACACAGTATGTTTTGTTTGAACCCAACAAGAAAATTATAAAATAAAATGGATAAGAAATTTTTTGGGTGAAATTTTTGTTTAAATTCTGATTTGTATAATTAATGGGTTGAAAATTGGAAGGTAACAACCCAGCAAGAAGCTCCTCTATTAACTGAGAATGATCATCATTGTGAGCAACACTAACAAAGAAGCCATCATCAAAAGATGTTTTTTACTTTGAGGGGAAATTTGTAAATTTGAAGCAGCATTGGGAAGTCTAGGGAATTGATCAGGTGGAGGGATTACGCATTCATCACCATTAAAAGAGATTTTCCTAGGGAAAGCCCATCCATCCCTGAATGTGAAATTCCCTGCTTCTTTGCTTAGTATCATCTCACTCTGAACGTTTCCTGAATCTCCTGCTTGCAGTAACATATCATTATAGTATTGGATACCCCAAAATATTCCTGTATCATCTGCAAACATTATAAACCACAAGAGGAAAATTAAAAATTAAAAAACAAAATAAATAGGGGGAAAAAATTAAAGGAGAGGTATAGGCACACCACACGTGTGCTGTAAATTAGTGAACTTCACCAATGGGGGTGCGGGATGGGGTATTATCATCATACAAGAGAGGGAAGGGGGTCATTTCAAAGGGGAAAGAGAGAGAGAGAGAGAGACTGTGTGGGGACGCTAATTTACGGATCACCTGTGGTGTGTCCAGCCTTTTCCAAACAAATAACAAGTGTTGGATCTTTATCCCCTCCAGTTCCCTGCCTGGTCCAGTTCCCCAGTGCCCCTAACAAGGTAGGTGCAATGACTACCCTACCCCTTCCCAAACACTCTGCCCGGACAAGGGAACTGGGCCGGACAGAGAACTGGAGGAGATAATTTTCCCCTATAGTATTGAACCCTAAAAGCAGAAGGCAAAATTATGGATCTGGACCACATGAAAAGACTTTTTTGGAACTTGATTAATGACTTGCTCCAAAAACTACAACTTTTTCATTATCCTTTGAACATGGAACCATGAAGGGTTATGATTATTTGGGCCAGATGCCTAAACCCTAGATAGTAAACAATCCCAAAAGAAAATGTAAAATTTAAAGCAAAAGAATGAATGAACCCTAATAGAAAGCAAAGGTAGCATCGTTAATAATGAACTTACTGACTGGGTACTGATCCAAAGAATGGTAATTAAAGCTGAAAATCTGATCTATGCTTCTCATGTTGGGGTGTTGGATCACCAAGCTCCACATGCTGTAGTTTTTAAGAAAGTTCAAGTTCTCCACTGTAACCTTAACCCTCCAATACTTTGTGTAACTTGTTTTCACATGCCAGTGAACCCTAATTGGACACAAATGTTTTGAACATCTCACAATTGGTGCATTAGTCTGCTTATTTGATGGAAGTTGCAACAATGACTCTGTATTCCTGTAGTTTACCATGGAAAAAAGAAAAATGAAAGAAAATGCATTTTTTCTATGTTAGTACAAGAAGAAGAAGAAAGAATGCACTTGAAGGTAGATGAGATAAGTGTTATTACTCAATGCATTTTATTTTTGGGTCTCCCATGCAACCACAGCTACACTGAGGACAGGTAGTAATGGCTTCATTGTAGAAGGCAGACAAAGAAACACAACATGTTGGCCTAAGTGATGCCCGGAACTGAGAGTAGGTACATGTTATATTCCATGTTGCTGCAGTAAACACATTCATTCCCAAATGATCATCAACACCAAAATCAATAACCAAAGACAAGAGGGAAGGTTTTTTCAAGGTTACACTAACCTATGCACAAATGAAAATTCAAAATTTCTTCTAAAATTAAGTAGTTTATTAATATAACCCAAGTGAAGGAATTAATTGAAATCAATGTCTTCAAGATTCTAAAATGAAAAGGAAAACTGTTGGAGTATATTGAATTGATCATAGAAACTATTTACAACACTTTTAAGAGTTGGAGAAATGAAATGAGTGAATAAAGCAATAATGAAAAAATTAAACCTACTGTGGAAGTCATTTCAAGTATAAACCTACTTAAACTCTAAAATTAAATGATCAAATCAATAAAAAAAAAGTTACAGCTACTGTATTAGGGTAACTTGTTTAAGGAAAAATCAAGCCTCAGCAAGTGGTATCACAGCCAGGACGTGAGTACTCCGATGTGCCTTCAAGGATGGAGAAAAATTCCTTGGGACAGATCTTAATTAATTTTTTATGTGTACTCCCACGAAGGGACAGATTGTTAGGGGTTTCACACGAAAGTAATGATCATACATCGGATGTGAATAGTCTGATGCTGCAAGAGCATATAAGTTAAGTGTGAAACAGGGTCGGGTTGGGCGAGGTTGGCCCTGATTGACCATGGCTGGCCCTGCTTTTTTTGACATTTGTGTCCTACTATGCATTAAAAAAATGACACAAATGTGATTGGCTTGGCATCTTGAACACATAGAGTCTCACGTCACAATTCTACAGAAAATGAAAGCCCCCCGGTGAGATGTTATCTTGCAATTTTACCCAGTGCAAGCAGTTCTCCAACAGGGTTGAAAAATCCAGCCCAAGCCCCGTTCAGGCTTAGGGCGAGGGCAGGCTTAGGACAATACGGCCAAACTTACACATCTATTGTAAGTATTTGAGCACCCTCTCCTTGTTGACTAGCTTTTAAGGATGAGTTCTACCTAGTCCCAACACCAATATTTAAAAAAAAAAAATTTAATTTCTCCTTTATAATAAGACTTTCAATGGAACATTAGATGCAATTTTACTATGATCTAATAATCATTATTCAGTAATTGTATAAAAAGTAAAACATGATAATCATGTAATCAGTATTGAGTTCATCACTTACAGAGAGCCCGTGTATAGCGACGGCCATCTTGAGTGAATCTGCTTGCAGGGACATCAGTAGCATTAGAACAGGTATAACCAGGAAGTCCAATGCTGAAATTCTCAGGCTTTGCTTCATTTAAATTATTGTAAGTGGCCAAACCAACAGTCATTCGAAAAGTAGCTCCATAGTTAACAGGGTCCATTACCCTAGAAGATAAAACACCTCCCTTACAGCAATTAGAAGTCTGCATATTGTAAGGTGTCCCAGGAAGAAGGTCTATAATTATAGGTGTCTTCTCACATGAGTGGGGTAGGGTAGTTGCACCTTGGACCCTGGAACAGTTCCCTTGTTCAGTAGCTTCAGCACCAGTCATGTGCCATATGACTTCGTCCCCTACCCATGACCAACTCAACCTCCAACCTGGCGTTTCTATGTGTCTGAACAATTGGTAATTGAATATGGACAGCAATGCCTGCATAAAAATTTCATAGCAAAATTAGAAAGACTATATTTTTTTGCATTTTCTCAATGCTGGACGGGTGGGGCCCGTAGAGGGTGAGCCTCAGTGCAACGATAAAGGTTGCTCCATTATGACCAAGTGGTCACGTGTTCGAGTCTGGAAACAGCATCTCTGCCAAAGCAGGGATAAGGATACGTCCCCATAGTGGCAGGAGCCTTGTGCACTGGGTACGCCCTTTTTGGATGGATAAGTTTGGTCGAGATGAGCATGACAGTCTAACTGGTAAAGTATATTCCAATCTAACGGTTGAAGTGTTGATCGTGAGTGTAGGAAACCTCTCACCCAAAATTATTCTGGGTTTGATCAATTCAAAGGATGTATTAGGTTTGGCCTCATGTATTGGTATGTTGGGAGGTTAGAAGCTGTAAGAGAGAAAAGCTTTATAATTAAAAAAAAAATAAAAATTAAGGATTCGTTCTTAACTCTTTAAGCTATACAGAAACTCAGAAAATTTGTGGGTTTTGCATGTTAATTTTGCAGAATGATCTGAGCAAGATTAAAACCTCAAGAGATCTGAAAATTTCTCTTTGGATCGATAAAAAAAAAAATAGTTATTTTCGGAAATATAATTCTAAAGAATACTCGATCTTATTCATATTAGTCTCATCTCAACCTGAATTCTATTTTATATTTTGAACAAAAATATTAAAAAAATAATTAAAACTAAAATAATTGAAAATGAAGAAGAATAAAAAATTACCTCGTACTTGTCTTGATTCCATTCTAGGATGTCCCATTTGATTGTGATGTTCCCTTTTGGGTCCAATGGATCATACCCATCTGCTCATTAATCAAGATTATTTGATTAAAATATCAGTTAAACTATTCTCACAGAGAGAGAGAGAGAGAGAGAGCTAACCTGTAGGGGATAAAGAGCTCAAGAAAAACAACAAAAAGAAGGAAATGGGAATCAAACACATGAATCTTAAATGAAGAAAAATGGGTTTTTCATGATTATCAGACATCCTTCTCTCCATTTTAGCTATCTGTATTTCTTAATCTCTCCCCCCACCGCCCACGCCCTCTTGTGGTATGCGTGGGTTATGTGCTACACTGTTTGTGTCAGAAGAATCCGAGGGAAAGGAGGAAGAAGAAGAAGAAGAAGAAGAAGAAAGCCGATAATACAAGAAATATCTTTCTCTTTCTCTTTCTCTTTCTCTCAAACAAAGAAAGAAAGGAAAGTGATATTAAATTGGGAATATTAATAGGGAATGAATAAGAGTGAGCTGTTGGTGTATCCAAAACAGGAAAATATTGAATTCTCTCTCTCTCTCTCTCTCTCTCTCTCTCTCTCTCTCTCTCGCTCTCTCTTCCCAGAATTGAAGCTGGCGCTGGTCATCACTTCCTCCTCCTAGTCTTCCTCTTCACGCGTTTCTTTCCCCGCGCCCCATTGTGTTGCCGTTTCATCTTTGAATAAGATTATTTGGGTCGGTTCATGGACTCGCTTACCCGGTATCTCCATTACATGATTCGACCCATCAAGGCTCCTTGCATGCTCTAACAAAATTGATGAACCAATCAGGGTTTGTTACCGTGAATCCAGTTAACTATATATCCTCCTAACATATTTTCATGGACCCATTATTCTCTCTCTCTCTCTCTCTCTCTCTCTCTCTCTCTCTCTCTCTCCCCAGTTTGACTGAGTTTGAGACAACCCGGTCCAACCAATTTCCAAGTGGTGGGCATCTTTAAAATGGATGTCACAATTGAATATAAAACTAAAGATGTTTTTCTGAACCGTTGGATTGTGAGATCTTGGAACTGTGATTTGGTTATCTTGATTATATTGGTGATCTTGACCGTTCATGTAGTATTTAACTAATCTGAAGTTCTGAACCCTAGTTTTGAAAGGCATGCATGGGTGCATGCATTACATGATCAGCGCCAAATCAGAAATGGATTTTGAGTAACGATTCTGTTTGGCGGGTCCCACTGAATTAATTTCGTGAAAATAAAGGCAAACAGTGAAAATTGACCATGTCCTTATTGTTAGACATGCGATGGAAACTGTGAAGGGAAACAAACTAGGTTTCTTCATTTTGGTACGGAGGAGGGGAGGGCTGGTTTGCCTAAAAGAGATATGGTGCGATCACCACCCCCCCTCCCCCCCCCCCGCCTCCCCGGAGTTGAGTTCCTCTGCATGTCAACATCTGTCTCTTGAATTTGCTTTCATAAGTATTTTTCGGGGGAGAGTTTTGTCTAGGCTCGTGGTTCTTGTGCCAGGCAGTCAGCACACATAAAAGCAATAACACGGGTGAATTTTTGCTTTTCATGAGGGTGGCAACGTCATTTCATAGGAACTTGTCTTTAAACTCAGTAGTCACACTATTGGATGTTATATAGATTGTAATAAGATAAGAGATTAAATAAATATTATATTCATTGGATAAAGTGATTTAGTCCCACATCGAAAAACTACAAGAATTATAAATGGTATTTATTATATTACCTTCTTTATCTCTTGATTCAATCGAAAAAAGGAGATATTCTACAGTGTATATGCTAAATGACATAGCTATCGAACTTAGCACTTCAAGCAATCTGATCTAGTACGTTGATTTTTTGATGTGATCAGAACTGTCTGATTAGAAGATCCTACGGTCACATTTGATATGGTATGACTGTTGTGATCAAACAGCTACATCTCTAGTTTAAACGTTGATTTTTTGATGTGATCAGAACTGTCTGATTAGAAGATCCTACGGTCACATTTGATATGGTATGACTGTTGTGATCAAACAGCTACATCTCTAGTTTAATCTGGACAGTTAGATCGGATGGCAATCGATCTAATGGTTTAAATATAAAATACAAAATGAACACATATGTCAAATTCTCTATTTTGTCTTTATTTCTTTGTTGAGTCTTGAAGGTGTAATTTATCGTGTGAGGGCAACTATCTCCTTTAAGATAGCGAGTATGCGTTCAAAGCAGATTACAATTTGCTTCTTGATTTAATTTTTTCCATTACCGAATAGGCTCCTTTTCTATAATTTTTTTCATCTTTTAAAAGGTAGTACATCTGTACATGGGATGGGTGTTGTAATCTAGCTCGTACATGCATGTGAACGTATGTACAAAGAAATTGAACTTCCCCTTGAGATGAGTTCCTCTAAAAAAAGTTTCCTACATGATGGTGCAAATAAAAATTTGGGAAAATAAACTTTGTCTAGAGTGTGCGTCCACCCAGACATAGAGGGGAGCGAAATGATAATCTCTCCTTCCATGAAAGGCAAAAATGACACCCAGACAGATGCTTCCACGTGCACTCTCCCAGTGTAAGGGCCATGCTCCCGAATAGAGAATGTTTCCCCCTAAATTTATTTTGCATGAGCATTTATTTTTACGATGTGAGACAAGATTTTGTAAAGATCTTGACTTCAAGATTTCTTGCTCACATCTCAAATCTTAATCCAATCGAAATTAATCAAGTAGAAAAACAAAACTAAAAGTACACGATTACAAAAAGGGTGCACAAACTATCCATAGCATGTCTGGATATACGTACATGAGAGGGTATGTGATAGAATTTTGAAAAATCTTTATGATAGATCAGGTAAGGGGATTCCAAATCAAGACATCTTAATTCCACCACGTGGAATGATCTAATAATAAATCTGACCTCATTGGTTACTAAAGAGATGACATGGATAAAAACATGTGAAATTTAAGACCTAAATTCAATCATATTTATCCCATGTAATGTCATATATTCCACATATATACATGCATTACCTCGAATATATAGTTTCATGCACCATGTCAAATTTCTAGGTTTTTCAGTGATTTGTATTCACATGGCCAATTTTATTTGGATTGAAACTTGACATGTGAGTGGAACTTGGGGCCTACCTATTCACAAAATTTCAGCTCATTTTTATTTGTCAAATGGTATATGGACTACTATACTAAAATTGGAACCAAATGTTTAAACTTATAAACATTTTTTCATTGATAACTTAAATTCTAATTTTGCTTGTCCTCACAAGTTCTTTTACAACTAGATGATCAAGTCATCTAAACTAAATTAATGTAGAATATAATAGGGATAAGAGTTTCCTACATAGCCGCAACTTGTTTTTACCAAGTGGGAAATACATATTTTGGTCAACCTAATCATTGGATAGATGAAGAGTTCACTAATAATCTATATTTACGTTTTCTCCTCTTGTATTTTTCAACATATAATTTCCTATTCTTCAAATATATTTTTTAAGTAATTTTTCAATAGCATTATATTAAGGCATAGAGAAATCATATTGCTCTGAATATCAATCCATAATTAGATAATCGCATGGACAACATGTCAACAAAGTTTGAATAATTTTATCAAATATTTTCGCATAACAAAAGAGAATTTTAATTGATGTGAAAATGGCTTCTCACACCATTGGTTTTAGGAAAACCTCAATAAGATCCTAATTCAGGTATACTCTATACTCTTAAATGGTTAAATCTGATCAAATTAAACCATAATGAGCAAAATTGATTACTTCAAAGTCAGCCGGATTCTGATTAATGGTTCTACAACCATATCATATTTTTTGCTAAAAATCAGCAGATATTATATTAAGCCATATTATGATATTAAGCCACATCCTAGATTCACTACATACGCGTGCGTGCATCCTCATTCATTTTTTTAGTAAAACATTATTCTTACTCCTGAGGTTACTATCAATAATTATGAAGGGAAAACGTTCTCAGCACCAGGGGCACATAATGCGTCCAGACACATGATGGTGGGTGAAATGATTGCCTCACCCCCCTTGAATGGTAGAAATGACCATTGAGTCCCGCCCCATGTGACTCTGGGCACAGCCTGCGCCTCCATGCACTCCCAGACAAATAACATCGCCCCTTATTTCATTCTTGAAAGAGGTAAGTCTATTTTTACCCCCAAAAAAAATGAGATAAGACTATACTCTAGTGTCTAGACCCATAAATAAATATAAAAAAAAACACACATTTATTAACATTAATCTGCAACTAATTATCCATCAAAGATGTCTTTGTTAACAGTAGATCAAAACCCACATTTGAAAATGGCGCCCTCCATTGTATAAGAAGACCAAAATCAATTACGTATGATGATTCAGAGACAACCAGGGTGCATGGATCATTAGCATCAAACCTGACAAGAGATTGTTTAGTTTGAGTCATTTTTGTTAATTAATACCAAAATAATCATGGTCAAAAGTCTCTAGCTAGGGATCGAAGACCTTCATAACCGCAAGGAGGCAGCAAGGAGGACTTTGGATATTATTGAAGGCGGCTAAGTCAGATTTGAGCTTACCGAGCTAATAATTAAACAAAACAATATGTCAAATTCAGTGTCATTCATGGTTTTGGTGCACGGTATCAGATCGGGTAACAGTCATCTTTAAAACTGATACAATATTGATATGATATTGGCATAGATCGTTCATATCGGATAAGTTCACCTCTGATTTTTTTTTTTTTTCAAAAAAGAAAAACAGGATTTTTGACTATTTTACCCTTTGTCTGTATAGATTCATCGATATGATATCGATCAGGTATCGATATTGGCCACTTTCAAATACCAATACCCCAAAGCATGGTGTCATTGTCTATCTAACGCATTGATAGCTTTTGAATATAGGTAAAGGTTGTGTTTGAATGCGACCATTATAGGTGTATTTAGAACTAGACACCTTCTAATTGCTGTTTGTCTTATTTTCAGAAGTTGAGAATAAAAAATGATTTTCAAAACTAATTTGAAAGTGATATATCATTCTGTCGAGTATGCATGTGAAATGACAATATTTACCTTCATTGTGAAAAAAATATGTATTATTTAAAAATAAAATAAAATTACAACTATAAACAACACAATTAAATCAATTCCTTTATTCATACTTCCTCAGTCAAGTAAAAACCTTTCAATAAAATTAAAAATCCTGCTAAAAAAAGAAAAAGGAAAAAAAATTCATGTTATAACATCCTATTTTGTGTAATCATGATGAAACTTATTTTTCAATAAAACAATGTATAAAGCAGTTCCACAAAGAGAAAAAATCAACAATTTATATTTTTATACAAGGTTAATTTATAGTTGCATGATAGAGACAAATAGAAAATTAAATATATTAGCATTGATTGTACTGAGAAAAATATTTAATGAGAGTTCCCACTACCACCCAATAGAAGAGACCAATTCAAAAAAGCCATTATGATTTTAAACTAATAAAGAAACACAGTTTTCCATGTGAGTTAATTACAGGTGAAGAAAGTGGGAGAGAGGATCAGAGAGTAGAGAGATACATATGGGCTGAAAGTCATTGGAGAGAAAGGGGTGAAGTGGGGGACAGGGGAACAAAAGTGATTGGAGGGATTAATTTTTAAGCATTGTCAGATCTCTATGGGAGATGAGGTCAGGCTAAAGATTCTTAGGTAGGAAGGAAGGAAGGAGAATTAATGAAAGCATTAGAGAATATAATTTCAGTTAATAAGGCTGTGTTTGGTATGCATTTTTGGAATGCGTTTTAGATCGATTTCATAAGGTGCTCTAGGCGTGAAAAAACCGCTTCACCCCAGCTCGGGCAAGGGTGAGACGGTCTTTTCACACCTCATTGTGTCTGACGCTGCACATGTAGCTCGAGCAGGATGTTGGACAGGAGCCGAGTCCCTAAATACCACACTGGTTTCTTTTAGGCTATATTTGTTTCCATGTTAAAAGATGAGGAAAAAAAGTAAAATTTCTCATAAAATAGGATATTCCACTGTTTCGTTTTAATTTAAAATATAGAAAGAATGGTGAAAAAAAGGAAAATTTTACATATATTTATATAGGGAGAAAAAATTCCATGTAAAATATTATTTTCATGATGATTTTTATAATGAAACAAATAGGGCTTTAAGGGGAAAAAAATCCCCACACCATCAATGTAAGGATGTTTTCCTATGCCCTCTCACATCTTTGACACTTTTTTTCTCCCCTGTCATGTGGACCTCTAATTGACAAAATTGATTTTCCGAGCCCTGAGTGGTGTAGCATGAGATATTACCCCACATTGGCGGCATTAGAATCCTCTTACTTATTTTAATTAATAGATAATGGAAAATGTGTGATGAGCAAGTCACAAAGGATAATGCACCAATGAGGTGTGATAAAATGGTGTCGTACATAGGAGAGTAGTAAAGTCATTCCATGTGAGGAAGAGAGATAAAGATACACAGGTGCGAGTGTTCCTTGCCCGAGTGACTCAAGTAACATGTTCCCAATCAATAAATAGATTTTGAAACAGTGTAGTTTATAGGTAGTACATAGATGAGAATATTTCATTGTAACATTTTTGGGAAAAAGAGCATTAACCGATCATGTGATCAACGTGATTCTTTTGTTTAAATACAAACCAATGCCTTTGTTGTGTGAAAAGACCTTTCAATCTCCAATAAAATTGAAAATCACATATAATCCCCAGCCCAAGAAACCGATTTGGATTCCAAGGCCCAACCAAGAGTTTCATTCACAACTCACAAGTAATTGTACAATAACAATTAATGGATCTTCTTTAGAGTGATTAATAGGGTGGGATTAGAAGATTAAAACTAAACCCTTTTTTCCATCTACTTTCCAAAAAGATGATAAAGAATACAAACATCAAAGTACGCTAAAAAAGCACATTAAAAAAATAAAAGGGGTGACACATTGCCACTAGCCGTAGCCGCCTACTTGAAACAAATTTTCTAACCTTCTCTACGTTTTTTTGGAGAAAGTTCCTCAGGAAGTTCTTTTAAAGGAGGAGAAGATTCTTCAAATCACAAATTTACAATCCAAATCTCGTCACCTCTTTCGTCATAGAAGCTGTCATCACGTGGATGAGTTGGGTATGGGCTCTGGGCTTCATTTTGTGGCCCACTACTGATATTGGCCTTATTTTGCATTGTGCAAATTGATGAAGAGACTTTGCCAATTAATAAAACAAAAGGAGAAAAAACGCTAATCGGTCGTGTTATGTGGTGTGTACCTATGTTCAGTTACAGCCGCGCACGAAATGATCGGCATGTCCCAAGGTGGAAAAGATAGGAGTGTATCGATCATTTCACACACAGTTGTGTCTGGTCGCAAATACACACCCCACTACGTGACCAAATGGCATTCTTTTAAAACAAAACTTTGAAAAGTTTTGGGGTATCAAAAAGGTGCATGAACATAGATGAAAGGTATGCACTTATGGGGGGTTACATGATTGAATTTGCTTCTAAAATCTTTTATGTCTATTCAAATCATCTCCTAGACGAATGGTCATGCTTACTTTGTGGCATAAATAATTGGGCAAGTGCAAAAAAAACTTCTTGTTCCTACAAGACTAAGAAATCTTTTGCCTCACAAAAATTAATATTTTGTGAATTTGAATATTGTTTATAAATCCTCCCCCCTCCCCCTTTCTCTTTCGCAGATAACACATTTTATCTGAGAGAAAGTTTTGCTATACTGTGGGTATAGAAAAAGTACACTCATCTAGGGTCTTTAAGGTTTACACCTTATAGTACAAATTTGATAATAGCCCCTTATGGTTCTCGATATCCTCTCAACACCATCCAAACACCTAACCATAATTGAAGGAAAATCGTCCCTTTTATCCAAGTAATAATTTTTTCATATTATAATTAAATACCACCCAAAAAAAAAAAATTATGGTTCACCTTTCACCTTATTTTAATGTCATTTTTCACTTTTTATTAAAAGCAAAAGTAAGGTGAAGAGAGAATCTCTTCTTCAATTATTGAACTCCTATAAAGTGAGTCTCTTCATTAACTCTCGCCCCAACCAACGAAGATCCAATTATTCATCCAATCATAGGCTTAAATCCCCATGGTTGAAGAGATTCTCTCTTCACCATAAAGGAAAACTCAATCCTTATTAAGCTATGTATGAGTAATTTTGTCAGGATTTTGTCGATGTTGAAAAGTTGTTAACACCTGGTACTCCTTGAGAATTGGTTGAAAATTTTTTAACTTGAACATCTTTGTGCAATGATTGAAAATAATAAGGTAGGCGATGAATATATGACGGTCGGATTTTCATCCTCTCAAGTGTTGTGCACTATCCAGTGCACCACACTTGAGAATCCAATCATCCACCTAACACTTGAGCATCTTTGTGCAATGATTGAAAATAATAAGGTAGGCAATGAACACATGGCGGTTGGATTTTCATCCTATCAAGTGTTGTGTACTACCCAGTGTACCACACTTGAGAATTCAACCATCAGCCCAACACTTGAGAGATTAAAAAGAAGTCACTGCCCATATTTTTACAGTTGGATTCTGAAAAATGCACTTCACATGACAGGATAAATTTCCATGACTGCTATCCCCCAAACTTAATCAATATGACTATTTCAAAGGAAGACAAGATGTAACAAACCAACAGGTTTGTTTGTTGGTCACTTTTAAAAGTTTTACTCCACAAATTCCCTAAAGAGAAGAGAAGACTTTAAGTTGATTGAATCTTATTGATCCATCCACTGCACATAAGTTGACTAAAAATTCAAACTCTCATAGAAGCTAATCGTTTCAAGTGAAAGGCAAGTATTGGGTCAACCGGTGGATCAACTATGGTGCAGGTTTTTTTTTTGGCTGGAGATCTCTACTTGATCGCATGGTCTCTATCACATAGTCTCTACACCAGCATTTGGATTGATGGAGGAGCATACCTGAGTATCTACTTAGGGGGTAGAGGAGTCATTTCATGGTGTCCTGTGAAAGGGCATAAGGGCGCCACCAAACAGGGAATTTTTTTTTTTGGCAAACAATATAATGCAGGTTAACTCCATAAATTTGAACAAAAATGCTCGAAATTTTAGCTCAAGCTAATTGACCAATTTGGTTCAATCATTCTATTTCTTCCACCGAAACTAATAAACCCGGTTGAAGTATATACTGTTTCAACTGGTGGATCAGCAAGGGTTCGGATTTAAAAAGTGATGTTTCAAGAAGGAATCACTGCACAATCAGACACCACATGTTGCAGAGTTTTGAGGTAGGAATAATTAGATGAAGAAAAACTATCTTTTCTATTTTTTTTCCATGTTTGGTTTGCTTTTGAAGACGGTGGGGTGGAAATTTTGCAATTTCCCCTCAATTTAGAAATACAAGGTGGGATTTTGTTGGGAAAAAAAAAACCCTTTCTCATCCTATGCATCCATATTTAAAAAGAGTTAACGCTAACTGGTGGAATGGTTCTTGCACCCAAACACAAGATTGCACAAAATTACCATTGAATCGCGAACTACAAAATCTCATTCAATTAAATGTTAATGCCTGCATTCTTATTGGCCCCATGTTAGTACAGACGCTACACGATCGGATAGTGTTCTCTTCCTAAAAAAGGAGGAAGAATGCCACCCGATTCATATAATGTGACGTGTTTCTACGCCCAGATATAATCGGATGCGAAATGACCAGCACACCCCTGCACTACAGTACGCATCATTACCGGTTGAACCATGCAGCCCAAGTGGCGGTGCGTCCCTTCCTGGTAACTCAGGCCAGCTTTGCTCTCTCTGATTGTGTTAAACAAATCCGATTAAAAAAAAAAGATTTTAAGAAAGAAGATAGGAAAACAGGTCAAACGAAGTATCATAGAAACCGAGATGGAGAGAGAAAGTGGAGGTCGAGGACCGCACACACATGATACATGTATACTGTGGATCATCTGTGCTTGTTAATCCCTATATTCTTCTCAATCAAAGCCATTGGATTAGTGGGTCATCTCTTTAATCAGAAATCTTCAGACCCACCAGCTGAAAATCTACCCATTTCTCATTGGATGATCAGCCCATGAAGGGATGAAAGTGGGTGTGGCCTATTGAAGACGATGCATCTGAGTTTCAATCTGTTCATGTATTGTGTTCTGTGATGCTGATGCTTTGTGGTATATATTTATTGATGTGCTTGTGCCGAGCTCTCGTTTTCCATGCTTCCCTTCCTACGTGTAAGAGACAATAGGAGGACCGACCAAGAGCATCTGCAGTTTTGAATCTGGTGAGCTTTTTTCTCCTCTTCTCAAAATCTTTCTATGGATTGATTCGTCTGGTAGTGTTTCTAGGAATCAAAACTTGCCCTGATAAAATTAGACCCGTATATGTTGGAAATGTTGTGCTTTTAATTTTTGGGTAAGTCATGAGTGAATAGTGGTAGGATCTTGTGATGCTACCTGAGTTATTGATTTTGGGTTTTTTTTTTGGTTTTTTTTGCTTTGGAATGAGTGTTGGTTTTTGAACTGATCTTAAGATTGATGGGGCAGATTAGATTTTCTGAGCTAGAGATGGGTTTCTCTGATGATTCTTAGGGTGGGAAAAGGAGAAAAAAGAGGGATTTTGGGAAGTTTTATGGAGTAGTTCATGCGATATTGAGGATACTTTTTAGGGAAAGATTAACCCTTTTTTTTTAACTTTTAGTCTTCAAGAGAAGTCTTATCAGTACTTTCATTCTTGTGGTCCTGGGTTCTGTATTTTGAAGTGACTAATTAGTGATTTTGTAAAAGAAATTAATGGTTGGTTTTGAGAAAATAATTGAATTCTTTAGTTTTCTTGTTTTCTTTCTCTGGAAAAAACGATTGTGGGCTTTTTTCTGGATGAGAAATGGATAATGGGTGAATTTAGGGTTTTGGGATGACTTTGTTTGAGAAATTCTGACTTTTGTGGAAGGGTTACTGTTCTATCTTGATATTGAATTTCATGGGTATTTTGTTGACAAAAAATGTGTAGAGTTTTCTGATGATGGGTTACTTCTCTGCTTTTCTATTTCAGTTTCTGATTTGCAATGGATCTTAAAGAAAGGCTTTGTTCAGAAGCCTGGACAAAGTCTGCTTTGGAGGATAAATCATCCAAAACTCTCCCCTCAGATCCACACCCCTTCACTGCCTTCAGTTCGCAGCAACGACACCGGAAGTGGAATGATCCTTCCAGTCTTGATTATGGAATTGGGATGCAGCAGCCATTCTCTCAATTCGATCTGCCTTCAGAGCCCTCGTCGAGTAACCCTGGTAATCAAATCAAAATCCTGGATCAAGTGAATGGACAGACGGCAGAGATGGCCATCGATGCTGATAAACTTCAAGGTTGGGATCCCCGAGCCATGTTAACCAATCTTTCCTTCCTTGAGCAAAAGATCCACCAGCTCCAGGATTTGGTACATTTGATTGTTGGCCGAGGAGGTCGAGTGTTGGCTCGCCCAGATGAAATTATGGCTCAGCAGAAGCAGCTCATAACTGCTGATCTGACTTCCATCATAGTTCAGTTGATCTCAACTGCAGGTAGTCTTCTCCCATCTGCAAAAAATAACATATTGGCTGCAAATCCTTTTGTTGGGCAGCTAGGAAGTAACTCTGGTATTGGATGCCCTCGTAGTTTGGGCATGAATGATGATGCTATACCACAGTCTAATGGTGGAACTCAGGTGTTTGATCATTCTGAGCATAATGACTCAATGGGACATGACAGCCCTGAACAAAACCATGCAGGTCAATCTCACCACTCTGTTTCCCCTATTGAAGAGCATGACTCAAAGGATGATGAAGATGGTGGGGAAGGGGAGAACCTCCCCCCTGGATCCTATGAAGTTTTACAACTAGAAAAGGAGGAAATTCTTGCACCGCATACTCACTTCTGCATGATATGCGGGAAAGGATTCAAGAGAGATGCAAACCTACGGATGCACATGAGAGGTCATGGGGATGAATACAAGACCCCAGCTGCTCTTGCCAAGCCTAATAAAGAATTGAGTTCAGAGGCCACACTGATCAGGAGGTACTCCTGCCCCTTTGCTGGATGCAAGCGGAATAAGGACCATAAGAAATTCCAGCCACTGAAGACCATATTGTGCGTGAAGAACCATTATAAACGTACCCATTGTGACAAAAGCTATACTTGCAGCAGATGCAACAACAAGAGGTTCTCTGTTATTGCTGATCTCAAGACTCATGAGAAGCATTGCGGGCGGGACAAATGGGTATGTTCCTGTGGCACAACATTCTCAAGGAAGGACAAGTTGTTTGGACATGTTGCACTCTTCCAAGGTCATACTCCTGTCCTTCCCTTTGATGAAAACAAAGGAATATCTGGGCCAATGGAACAAGGGGAAAGCAATGAAGCAATCACAGAAACTCCCACGGAAGGGAATACGGGATTCAGTTTCAGCTCCAGTGCCTCCAGTGGAAGTGGTGCCCAGAATGTTGTGGATGTGAAACGCAGTATTCATGACCCTACTGGTTATTTCTCATCAATGAACTTTGACACGTGTAACTTTGGTGGGTTTCATGAGTTCCCCCGACCGCCATTTGATGTTCCAGATAGTTCTTTCTCATTCCTTCTTTCTGGGTCTTGTAATTATATTCAAAAATCTGAAGGGACATCAGGTTCTGATGTCCTAAACTGATGTTTATGGTATTCAATTTTCTTTTGTTGCAGTTCTTCCATGCTTCTACTTTGAGTTGATATCTGTACCATAACATCTTGTAACCTTTAAATTCTGGAGTTAATATTGATGCTTTTCTTTATGGCTCATGTCATGTACACAAATTGGATCTTCTTCTCTCAGGATGGTTTTCTAGTTCATAATTAATGCCGAAGACATGTAGAGCTTATTGGAATCTTTAGCCTTTTTCTTCCAAGAAAAACATAAGCAAGCAGTAAAGTGAGATATAACCATCTGCAATAGATGGTTGATTCAGCACCAGAAGACTTAGATTGAATCAGAAGTCACGGATGATCTTTGCATATTAATACATGCCCATGACGGAATTGTTATGGAGAGGGAAGTAGCTAGGTAATGGGTTAACTATATAGTAAGTTTTATGAGTGTGTTAGAAGTGTGTGATTTCCTTCCTCTACGGCTTATATGTTCATTCACTAACAATTCTTAGTAGGATTACTGAATGCTAATGATTGGTTCATCACGGCCAGCTAATGCTTACTGAAAGCATGGATTTCTGTTCCCACCCAGTATTTCAGTGAGCATTAAATGGTCAAAGGCTCAATCCAATTAGTTTGGACCTGCAAACCCAACTCCATAGCTTTAGTGCTAAATTTTTTAGTTTTGTCATTCCTTTCAGTTGAAATCCAGGTCTCTTCATGTGCTATTCATGTCTAGTTTGTCACTCAGTTTAATGGAAAGTACTGTAACAGTAAGTTTAACAGCAGAATTAGCTCTGCTCAGACCTACTTATTCAACTTAGGAAAGAATTCTTAATTTCCAACACCTCATCCTTCCCTCACCAACCCTAGGCTTTTGGAATCATGATTTGGGTTTGCAGAGTAACACAGTTCTGATCAACCATTGCACCCACAGACGAAACACCAGTCGTTTAGCTGAACCAATTAAAATTCTATTATGAATCAGTTAGTGAGTGATATGAAGAACCACTAAAGTGTTTGGTTTTTTATTTGATTTGCTAAATTGGTAGGACTAGTTAAGTTTATTTATTTGATTGATGGATGCTGAACTCAATACAATTTAGAACTCTATTATTATTCATGTCATCAAACATAATTGAGGGATCAGAAGTGTGTTCTCAGTATCAAATTCTGGTCAAGATATCAACTTTTAACTGAAAACGTGATGCTTCTTGCATGGGGGTGGGGGTGGGGGTGGGAGCAACCATTCAATTCACGTAGAGGCACTTGCAAATGTGTTTACACTTACAGTGAGCCCCACACTAAATTAGTTATGTTGTGTATTAGTTGCGGATCAAATTAGCATTCCTCTTCATGAAATAATTTAACTTATTGTACTAAGAATACGACAAGAAAGCCAGCTAATCTTTGTCTTAATTAGGACAAAGTACAAACTAATGACAATCTTTTGTTTGTGACAAAGCACTAGTTGTCCGATAGAGAAGGCAAGAAGCCTGCTGCTAAGGATCGGTCCGGGCTAGGGCTAAGGCTAGGGCCTAGGGTTGATTAGTCCTGATCAATCCGATTCTCGCACAAAAGTCTCCTAATTGATAAGACAAAAAGGTAGATCAACCTATTAATCGTTCAAAATATGACATTTTTTTAAAATTGCAAATAACAACTACTCAGCCTAACAAAGAACAAGATTAATAATAAGAATAAAGGATTAATACTAAAAATAGGATTAATAATAGGAAGAGAAAAAGAAAAGGAACTCAACAACCACAATTACGAATCAGTTTAAAACAAACTAACTAGGATTGATTACACGGATCTTTGCCTTTCAATTAGCTCTATTCGACGTCATACTAAGAACAAGACCAAAAGTATGTATGTCTTTACTCACCACTTCACTTAGGGTAATTTTTGGCGTACCCATAACTCTTTAGAGTCTTCAATCCAAATCAAGTCACTTCTCCAGACTGGAGCATCCGACAGCCTCCATTGAACATGATCATACCACCAACTTATCTTGAATTGGAGTTACTCCCAAACCAGCTATAATATGGTCATTCTTTATTTAACAAATATACTAAAGATGGTAAGTAGGCTTGATCAGATCTTCATTGATATTAACAAATTCGTTCCTTATTAACTATATAATCTAGAAGATTTGGGTGAAATAAAATTTAGAAAGGAGATATTCAGTTAATATCAAATCAAGATTTAATTCAGTTGTTATTATGCAATTTTTAGATTCTCCATGTCCCCTTCTTTCAAACTCTGAAGTTTCCATTTGGGTTCGACACGGGAATAGACGGGTGAACTTACCCCCGGGCTTACTTCCCTAGGTAGGAAAGGTAGTTTAGATTCCAATCTAGTAGAAACACTAACCTTTTGTTTGGTTGCAGTCTTGGGAGGATGTGAAGGAAAGGGGAAATGAGAGAAGAAGTCTCCCACCTCTTTTGCTTGCTTGCATTAACATAGACAATGGAAAAGTAAAAGGGTTTCTCTTACAATGTTTGCCACTTTGTTTTTTTTTTTTGAAACTATGGGGGAATTTTTGGATTTGGGGTAAATGTGAAAATATGGAGGATGAGGGGTGGGAGGGAACAAGGAGACACAATGGGGGAATTTTTGGATTTCTCCAAGTTCTTTAGGGAGGGATAGAAGTGTCAAAAGAGAAATCTACTTGGGCTGAGTAATAAATACTCAACTGAATTCATAAATAGTTTTTAAAAACAAAGGGAATCAAAAAATAGTGAAGTTCCTTTGAAATCATAAAAAAGTTTTGAAAAGTGGGAGTTACCCTAATTTTTCAAAATAATAATTTGAACCCGAGAGGCAGTGTGGCCTTTGTGCCCAGACACAGCGGGGAGTGAAATGACCATCTCACTCCCTATGAAAGGCAAAAATTCCATCCTTGTTGATGCTTTTGTGCATGATCCCATAACGTAGGGGCCACACTGCCTTTCAGGGAACCATGCCTCATAAATTTTATACTACTAAAAGGGTTTCAATGCTTCTAGTGTGTGGGGAATCAGATCTTTATCGTCTCCATTTATCTGCCCCTTCATTTCCTCCATTATATCTCATAGGGGAGGCAGAAATGACCACCCTACCCCCTGCTAGAACACACTGCCCAGGTGGGGTCCACTCCCCCCCCCCCCCCCCCTTCTCTCCTATTAGATGTAATGGAGGAAATGAAGGGGAAGATAAATGGAGATGATAATTTTCCTCCTCACACTACCCTTATAATTTCTTACAAATCTGAGGGTCCTCAAAGTTTCAAGACAGTGCTCGAGTTAATGATTTAATTCAAGAATATAGAGGCAGTCAAAAGAGCCAAATCCTACTCTTTTGGGAGTAGGCCATTAAAAGGTATAACGAACATCTAGTAAATCATTTGAGGGCATCCAAGAACTTGAATGGTAAACTCAGCTTATGAAACCAGAAAATCTAGTAAAAGAGCAGATGTGTGTGTAAGTGAGAGAGAGAGAGGGATTTGACATTACTGCTGATTATACTATTTATGATAGAAAGATCCTCCTATTGCAGTTGCCAGCATGTCAGAAGAAGCAGGGAAATTTTCCAAAAAAAAAAAAATAGGAATGCTAAGAACTAACATGGAGGTTAACACAGTTGAACTGAATGCCAAAAAGTAAGAACTCCAGCATCTGATGATTTACAGAAAGAACTATCCCTTTTGATTGACAATGTTATAGTCGAAAGAACTAACAAGACTGTTAGGTAGAAAATAAAGATTCATTCACAGACAAACTAGACAAAAGAGGAATTCAATCCTCACATATCACCCATTTATAAGACTTTTTACAAGATGAAGAAAACAGATAACAGTTCTTCAATTGTCTGAATTGGTAATGCCCATATTGAGAATTATGGAGCAAAATAAGCTTCAAGCCCCCTTGGAGTGACAGTTCTTCAATTGACCGAATTGGTCTGCCCATATTGAGAATTATGGAGCAAAATAAGCTTCAAGCCCCTTGGAGTACTCTTCCTGACAGGACGCTTGTAGTAATTCTCCCTAAGAACTATGTCATCCACACAAGACCAAGTAGGCCCTCTTGGGGTGCTCTCTGCCCACAAGAACCTCTTTGAATATGGGTTCACAAGACTTTCACGGAATTCCTTAGCGGTTTCACAGAGCAATCCCTAAAAACGAACAAAATAAAAGCCATCATTAATAAGGAACAAAATGTAATGCATAATAATGATAAAAGAAAAAAGGAATAAAATAAACAAAAAGAACAACTTCAAGATTTGTAGTGAATAAAGTTACTTCTGCCATTGCTTTGATCTTCGTAGTAACATCATTTGAGAGAAGAATGATCTGCTCATCAATCTTAATTCTCTTGAATAGGAGAGCACATTCAAGGATATGGTCTTCTGCTGTCGGAGAAACAATCTCTGACAAACTTCCAAAGGAAGAAAATGGAACTGAACAAGTAGAACCTCCAGCAAATCCGCCGTTGCTCGCCTCACTAAAGCCTGGAGAAGCAGGAGGGGTTGGTGCAATTGGCCTGGTCTCCTCCACTGAACTCTGAACATGAATCCACCACTTCGTTTTCACCATACACTCTTCTATCCATTTCAGTACAGAAGAAACATCTGATTCCCTTCCAAAGAGGCATCCACGTCGTTTCAGACAATCCAGTTCCCTTATGACTAGAGATAAAATAAGACAAGGGTCATAAATTCTGTTTGGAGAAGAAAGATAGTTTGATATGTTCATTTTTTTGAAGAACACAGACAAATACAGATTTTGACTGAGAAAGAACTAATTGATTATTGAATTTCACCCAAATTACCCATTCTTGGAATGATGAGTTGTGTTCCCTTGAGGCCTTGTAGGAGCTTCAATGACCTTCTAGACTCCTTGTTTAGAAGACAAGTTGTGTCAACCACCATGTTCCACTTCTTCTTGGCATCTTTATGATGCTGATTCTGCAGCATACACTAGAAAATTACATTCTTATATAGAAGGAACATATCTTCAATAAAATCTATTCAAGAAATTTTTAAACAAAGAGAAATAAAGATAGACTTACAGAAGATGACGGGTTACTGTTTTTCTGTATGGCTTGGGCACAGTTGACAGAATTGCTGCTCCTTGTAGTAGCATTACTGACTGAAACTTTTGACCTGCTTTTACTGATAGATTTTGATAGTAAGGACTGAAATGGCACTCTCTCAAGTCCTTTCTCTGTATCCGTGATCCCAGTTTCCAGCCTTGCTCGAGTTTGTGATTCAATTCCCTTGACTTTTCTTTCTTTGAAAATCACAGATGTTTGATTCTCCTTATCTGAAGAGAAAAGCTCTTCTTCTGGATCCACACTGGAGTCAGCAGTAATCTTAGATGATGATGATTTGCATAACTTCAAATGCATGTTTTCGTCCACCTTAACCTTCTTCATGGATTTGAGAAGCAAAGTAATTGGGCTGAAATTCTCCTTGTCTGGAGTGAAAATTTCTTCTTCTCCATTCAAGTGAGGGAAAAGAACCCTAGAAATTGGGTTCTCTTTTCCGCATTTCTGATTTTCTGTTTCTGTTCGAACACTGATACTATCTCCCACACTCTTCCCTTTGCTCTTTCCTGTTTGAATTTGAAGAACACTTACCGGTTTGCCTCTTCGTGACCAAAGATTTGGTGTTTTGTTCTTTTTCTCTGAGCTTTTCAAAGGCGTTTCCTGATTTTCTCTTTCAGATAGGACTTCTGTGGAACAAAGGACTTGTGGGCTCTGGTTCTCTTTGTCAAGTTGTAGAGCTGTGATCTCCGAGAGTACTTCGTCCATAGGCAATGATGAATTCACAGATTCTGTCACAACAGTTTCTGACCAGAGGGTCGACATGTCCGGCTTGTCAAGAATTCTCCCTAGTGGACTCTGGTTTTCTCCAACTTCAACCCTTTCACCAGCAGACATGACCTCCTCTTCTTCCACTCCTTTCCCTTCATCAGGAGAGGATGAATTCATGGACTCTGGCATGGGAGGTGCAGAAGGGATCTGTTTATGTTCAAATGCCATCGAATTCGCAACAGGGAAGAAAGAATTCATGGTTTCTTGAGGCGGAGATGCCGATGGGGACATTCCCACTACAACTGGTGCTGAATTCTCATCCTGAAATATCAAATCCAGAAAATTATAAACATAGGCTTTCTGATTACATTTCTGCATTCTTAACTAAAGAGTGCAAGACCAGTCTTACCTGATACGTATCTTCTTCTTCTTGTCTTAATGCATCAGACGCAGAAACAAATGAGTTCTTGATTAAATTTTCTTCAGGGAATGAAAAATTCAAGGTTTCTGGAGGTGGAGGTGGAGGTGCCGATGGGGACATTCCCTCTACAACTGGCGTTGAGTTCTCATCCTGAAGAAACAAATCAAGAAAATTAGAAACACAGGTTTTCCAATTACATTTCTGCACTGTAAACTCAAAGGTACAAACCAGCCTAACTTGATTCGTTTTTTCCTCCTCTTCCTCCTCCTCTTCTTCTTCTTCATAAGGTAACGCATCTGATGGAGAAATAAATGGGGTTTCAACATTAAATGCTTGGCTCAGAAGCATCCAATGCAGTCTGTAAATCCTCGTTGAAGCACCCAACCTCAGAGTATCACCCTCATTCAATTCAACCAGAACTTGTGGTTCAATCTTTTCCCCCGAAATCCATGTCCCATGGGCTGAACAGAACCAAGAACAGGAAAAAAAACAGAAACCCAGAAAGAAGAAGCTTTTAATCTTGTCAAAGAACCCAGAAGAGAAAATTTGAGAGCGCAAGAAGGGCAAAAAGAACAAGAAAAGTAAGAGGTAAAGGATGATGAACACTACCAGATGATAAGTCCATCACTGAAAGCTTCTGCAACGACGGTTTCGAGCAGATTTTAAGATGAAATCGACTAATGCTCGGGTGCTCCAGCATGATGTTGCAATCTGGGTGCCTTCCCACGATCAAGATCTCTTCGTTACATCTATCACTATTCCCACTGGACTCGATCGACTTGGGTTCTTCAGAGATTGAAGGAGGGCTGTCGATGAGAAAGATGTTCTTGAAAATATAACCATTTTTAAGCACTGTGAAGACAGGGATCTTCTTCTCTTCTTTCACTGGCTCGTTCTTCTTCTTCTTATCTGCCATGATTGAAGTGGCTGGGGACTGGGCTTTACTTCTCTTTTTCCCTTTTTGTGGGGGTTTTATGTGGGGTTTGATTAGGAACAAATATGAAGAATGAATAAATGTGGGTCTTCGGTTTTGTTCTTCAATTTCGATGGGATAAAAGTTGAATATTATGTCGGATTTTGAATTAACAGTGAAATTTATCGCTGTGGATTTTGAATTGATAGATGAGATACGGCTTTTGATTTTCAATTTGCAGAAAAAGTGACCGTTTGTTTGTTTACAACGGCTAGTTTTCTTTCCTGGTATGGTTTGCACAATGGACTGAGATAATTAATAGCGGTAGACGTTTCAAGTTGAAAACGTACGAAGGGTCGGCAGGGAGAACAATTGAGCCGGGAATGAATGAGGTCGTTCTCATGTTGAGATCCCATCGGATACCGTTGGATTTGAACAAGTGCTTGGCCGGTCCCAACATTGATTTCAATGAGAAGATCATCCTTAATTGCAAAAAGGCAAGGGATCGATGTTTGATCATGTAGCCTCTGCCCCAGTATAGGGGTCAATGAGAGTGCACCCAGGGGTATTAACAGTTTAACACCGACATTATTTTTTATTTAAAAGTTTGGGTGGTAATTTTGTGCCAATTTGGATCCTCTACGGTTGGGGGTGGTCGAGCGGCCATTGTGCTGTCTCACACATGCAGGGCATGGACCCATCTAAGCAAGGTGCTCGCCCAGTGGGTGGGGTGGTAATTTCACCCCTGCCTGTGTGAGGCCACACAATGGCCACTCAGCTTCCCAGCCGTAGAGGATCCAAATTGATTTCTTGCAATCCTGCGTCTAGGATTTTAATCCTCTCCAATTCGTAAACGTAAACATGTGCAGTGTGGCAGTGCAAGGTGGAGATGTCTACACCTAGCAGCTCGTACATCCAACGGTCTAAGCACAATAGTAGTCAATGAACTCAGATCATTGGATGTCCGAGTTGCCAAGTGTCGGCATCTCCATCTAGTACTGCCGCACTGCACACTACTAGGGAATTGGAGAGGATTATTTTTTCCAGTGTCTAAGCACGAGATCCACACGACCAAGCAATTTTTTTTTCCCAAAAGAAAATTAGAACTTCTCTACTTCTATTTTTGGGTAGTTGGTAGCTGCACGAAAATGTGGAAAAGCTTCACTTCACAATCCACTTGTGTTGACATATGATATATTTATTATGGGAAGCAGTTTTCTGTACGAGAGTGTGGCCTACGTTAACACTCACATGTGTCTATCTCTCTCCTCCTTAAAACAAGGGGGCAGAGGTTTCTTTTCACATGAGGAAGAAAGAGATAGACTCATGGGAGTGCTGGCGTAGACCACACTGTCGGACAAAACTTTTTCCCATTTATTATTGTTTTTAAAGATTCTTCGTGTTAATCTGTGAAATGATTTTATTCTTATTGGTATATCTAATATCCCTCCTCCTCACATTTATTTAGTATCTAATTTTTAATTTACAATCATATTCTGCCATACCACCAATTACTCCCCCCCCCCCCCCCTCCCCTCCCCTCCCCTCCCCTCCTCTCTTCTTTCTTGGGTTGCCTACCGATCCGACTACTTGGCCATAAAATTTGGCTCATGAGTAGTTCTATCATTCCGTATCTCTACCTTTAAAAAAATTTTGAATTTTTTTTTTTGATAAAGAGAAATTTTACTAAGAAGAGAAAAATGATGATTGTTAGACATACAAGTTTTTTACTCAGACACACTTAGCTATATTATGAGCTATACCTATCTGATCCCTACTTTGTTTAACTACAAACACCTAAAAAAATAGCTTAAAAGTATAGATTTAATGTCTAAGAGAATAGTAAAAAGCTCTCACGGCCAGGTTCTCGTACATTCATCCATCTATTTTATCAAAAGTTGGCAATCAGTCCAAAAGACAATTCTTGCTCCCAATTCTCCATCTTTTTGAAGCCCTTGGAGGATTCCCTTAGCTTCGGCTTCCTGATCGGTCCATGTATAACCAAAGTCCATAGAAAATAGTGACAAAAAATTTTCACACGGGCAATAACCAAAGTTCATCATGCGTCCAATGTTTCTTTAACAAAGCGTCCATCACATATAACTGTTTAAATACTAGTAAGGCCATAGGAGGAGTGAAGTTAAACGAAGACTAAAACAAATTCAGGTAACACATTTATCATCAATATTAAGAAAATGATATAACTTGTTTTTATTAGTTGGACTTCCCTTTTAATTTCTGCAAAAATAGTTTAAATTTTAGGTGCATTTTGAATTTTTATCATCTTAACGAGACACTTGAAAGACATCTAAAAGAGGACGACACCAATAAATACTCAGAATTATTATTACAAGATTACATAGAGAGAAAACTAGCATAAGACTCCAATCTTGATAAAGGGGCAAAACAGAAAATCATCAATGAAGATTCAACACTAATGGAATAATATCAATGAGAAAGGAGATAACAGTTTGGGAAAATAGAATTAATTAGAAGAAGATTCCAGCTCCTCCCCACAATAAAGCCCGCTACCTTCTCCAAAGAAGAAATGTTGTTTTTTTTTTTTAAAAGAATTAACTCCTTTGTTTAAAATATAATTGCCAACTATGGAGGACACCAACCACATCATATGGATGGATTTCCCCCCCCCCTCAAATCATCCATATTGATACTTCTTAATCATGCTAAAAGAATAAATGACAAAGAACTAAATATTTTTTTTTAATGAAATTACGAAAAATTTTCAATGAAATAAACAGCCTGTGAACAAACTACATCTAAATACAGAGGAGCACCAAGTCACCAACAACTGCCTTGTAAGCCCTCTAGAGGTATTCAACTTTGAACCTTGAAGATTCTATATAATCCAAATGCCAGTGTAGCTCAATAAAGCAAGATAATCACAAAAGCTTAAACACCAAAACAACCTTCCTCCAACTCCCATACAAAAACTGAAGAAGATACACCTATGTGATTTTTTGTTGACCGATGGTACATAATGATGCCTGAACTTCAAACCAGTAAGAATGGTGTTTTTTCGTAAACAGCCAGCAATATAGAGGAAATCAATCCTGCTTGTTTCGAGCTAGCCTTGCGCGGTGTCTAAGCTCAGCCTTTTTCCACTTGACGATAAGTACACATAAATTAAAAAGGGTGCTTACCTGCAAAAGAAAGAAAGGCTTAAGCTCAATGAACAAGGCCATGACCTGCGAAAACAAAACATGAAACAGATAAAGGCGTGATTGTGGCCACTAACCAATATTAAAATTGATATGAAAAGAAGAGGACCGGACCAAAGCACTGAGATGAAAACCCCATGTGGATCAAAATAATTCTGGCCTGCAAAGCTTCTCCAGTTTTGAGCCAGTAAACTATTAATTTTCTCAGCAAAATATACACCACCCACTGCAAAACATAAATGCACAATTAAATTGGATACAACCCATAGATGAGAAGTTAACACACACGGGTGGAATGCCTCTTGAAATGGCCTTTGAACAACTTCTGTAAATAACAAACTGTAAAGCTAACTCAAGGCTGAGATTAATAACCCATTTAGTCTGTAGCTAACTCCAGTAAATACCCCAATTCCTAATCATGTCACTGACTTACTACTCAGGCCCCCAATATTAGGACTTGATATTGTTTCAAGTCCTAAAATGATAGAATTTGCAAAAGAAACTAACAAATATCTGTTGTCTAACCTCGAAAGGAACTTCCTATACCAACTTCAGATTACACCATAGCAAAACCAATATGAATAATTGCAGAATGCAGATAAACATGCATCAGACCTCATAAGAATAAAAGCCATCTGACAAATAGGCAGGCAGACATTCTATTAATTTGGATACACGAAGGGGAGGGGGGAAGGGAATAGGGTGATAGAATAGAAACTTACATGCCATAAGGAACAGGAACATTTGGAAGTTGACATTTTTCCTTGAGATGAAGACTACCAACAGCAAGACAACATGGAATGATAATAAGGTTATCAACCAAGGCTCCTGTAAATTTGGGGAAAACAAAAATATCAGCAATAACACAAACAGTATGATGTTCTGATGAGTTGTGACCATGGTTTTAAACGTCTGTTCATATCAAGGATCGTATGAAGACGCCCAATATGGGAACTTATCATCAATATGCCACAATTGTATTGCAATTAAATGTATTCCAAACTCAATTAAACTAATCAATTTATTACCGTAAGAAGGGAGGTGGGGGCAGAGAAGACATCAAGTAAAAAAAATCTATGATTATGATATGAATGCCTTCAACAAAGAAAGATATTCTATGTTACTAACAGTGTCACCAAAGGGTAATGTTAATACTAAATTTTCTTTTAGATATAACTACTTGAAAAAAAAAAGACACATCTACTCAAGGAACCATTGCAAGGACTCAATTTGGAGGAAATCCACTGCTGGAGAAAAAAAAAGGATCTAAATATTAAATAATGGAAAAAATCTAGCATCAACTAAGCTTTTTATAGCACAGAAATTCAAAGCATATATCTCTGTATTGGATCACTCATCATCATATCTAGCTCCAGATTGCAATAGCTCCAGATTTATCGCTCTGCAGGAAAGAATGACAAACAAGCTCCCATAATAACTAATAATCCTCATATATTTGATATTCGTCTCAGATTGAAATAATTGAATATTTCTTTATCATAGACTGAGTTGAGAAAAAGTGATGCTAAAAGGAACCTTTACAAACAATTCATAGAAACATATGCCATAATGGATTCTACTTACTGTATAGACTGATATGCCAATAAACAATACACCATAACTGTTCAAAATGCTACCAAGACCCATTAGTAACATATTTACTGACGATACAACTCAACTCAGCCTTATCCCAACTAAATGGGGTCAGCTATATGGATCCTTTTTCTCCAATCAGCTCTATTCAAAACCATACTTGTGATTAGACCTAAGCTATGCACGTCTTTTAATGCAATCCCGGGTCACAAAACCCTGATTGGGGGTTGCTATGGGCTCACCTAGATGATAAACGGATCAAAAATTAAAGATAAATGCCAATTCTGTATTTATATGCTTCCACCTTTTGGGCAAGATAATGACAAAAACCCTGTTTTGGGATCGCTATGGAGCAATGGTAAGGTTACACCATTGCGACCTAGTGGTAGCAGGACCGAGTCAGGACACAGCCTCTACGCGAAGCGGGGGTAGGCTCCATACATTACGAACCTCCCCAGATCCCGCAGGCGGGAGCCTCGTGCACTGGGTACACCCTTTTTACCTTTTGGGCTAGATAACAAAATGAAGGACTCGATGGCAATTAGATCTAGAAAGGGAGTGTTTTTCTGGAATTCAAATAGGAAAGGGAATGGAATAAATCAAGCTGAGAAACTAAGGGGCTTTTGAGTGATTTTAGAAGAAACAGTCCTTACGTATAAACAACAAAAGAACAACTTCTTCTACCTCTCTATAGAAGAAAAGGGAGGTGGTAACCCAGCTTGCTATCAGTTGATAGAGCTCCCTCTGTAGGTCTGGGTTTAACCGGAGAATTTAGGCATGGATATGTGACACATAGGCCCCTCAGGAGTGGGCAACAGTAGTTCCAGAGATCAAGTTTTATTGATGGGATTTTCTTATTGACACCCTTTAAGGTGTCAAATAATTTGTAACCTTACTTTTTTGCGCTTTTAATATAACACATTTTTTTTTCAGTGAGGGTAAATCCTGTCATTTCACATTTATACTTGAAAAATGTGCAAGATGATGAGTTGATGACAGCTTTTGATAATTACATAGTGACAAGTCACTTTCAAATTATTGAAAACCCTTTTATAATTCCTAGCTTAAAGAACTTTTGGGAATAAACAAGGGGCAATCAAAAGAAGGTTACAAGTTCTAAAGACACCTATAGAGGTGTCATTTAGACAGTCCCTTACTCCCTTTATTTAAATAAAATGACTGAAATTGCTTCTGGCAATACGCTTAGAACCAGCCCGTTTGCAGGCTTTGGTTCTCACTATAGAGGAACTAGTGGGGGGCAGGAACCTAGGGTCTGAGTCGTCCTAGGGAGGCGATCCAATCCTAGAAGTACTAGGTCGAACTGGCCTGTATAGAGGGAACTCCAGCGAACTCAACCAGTTCCAAAGGTACCGCCAATACAAAATCAAGAGAGGGTAACATCAATAATATTAAGTGAGGAAGAGGACCCAGGAAGAGAAAAGGAGGAAGGAGGAAGATGGGAACTGAATCTGGAAAGAAAGAAATTGTACTAGAGGGGAAAGAGCTGATTCAAAAGAGAAGAAGAGAGGAAATAGGAAGAAACACAACCCAATTTTTGTTCATCCAATCAAATCATGTGTGAGATCTTCTTACATGTATTTAAATGAAGTGTAAAAAATAAAAATAAATTCGGCTTCCTTCCATACGCAAGCTAAAGAAGATTCCTAATCAGACTCATTTGCTAAATAAATAAAGACAAATCCCAAGACTAAAAAGGGAACTTCCTACATGTGTGCGCTATGTGGGAAGCTTACTAATCTGACCCAACAACCTACTTAAATAAGGAAACTGTTTACACAAATAAATAAAATAAAAATAAAAACATAATATCCTAATTATCTTTAGGCTATATATGATCATCCCCCTACATTATCTTTCCTCTCGACTCTCCTAGAGTCATTTTAGGCCTAACCCTGGCTCTTTTAGCTCCTTCAATCGGAATCAAACAACCCCCTCCATACTGATAGGTTATAACAGGGGGATCTTAGCCATGGATCCACATGGGGAAGTATTCCCCATGAAGCCAATGTAGGGGGAATCTTCCACGCCACCTCAATGGTATAATCCACATGGGGCCTACATGGTCGAGATGGAAGAGAGAAAATAAAATAAACCCATGTGAGAGGATGATAATACAGTCATGGTGAACTTTTTCCCTTGTTCTATACACATAAGGGTGTATTCTATAGTGCCTTACATGGTTATCTTTAAATAATAACCGTCACCAACAATTAGGTCAAGATGTAACTTGAGCAGAGCCCCATATTTACAACGCATACAAATTAAAATTCCATCAGGTCTAGCTTACATACCACTGGCCCATCTACATTAACAGCACATGAAAGAGCCATTAGACCAAGGGCAATTGGGTGTTGGTAGAACATTGGCTAACAGGAAATAGGGATTTTAGAATCTGGGTATAGCTGACTTAACGATCAGGAATCATGACAGCTTGTTGACTGTTGTAGACCTGTAGCTCCAAAATTAGACAATGATTCAAGGCTTGGGCTGCCAAGACAAATGCCTAGGCTCGAGTCTTGAGGACAGCCATTTTGTGCAAAAATGCCAAAGGTTAAGACCGACTCCAAACTCACCCCTCCCAGGACGAGTACTGGGTAATGGCCCTCAAGCCTTTCCTTCAAGGAAAATCAAGAACCAGATCTAAGATTCAAGAGTCCATAAAAAAGGCAAGAAGAACAATGTTCACGTGGTCAAGATAAGTTAAAAATCAAGACAAAAATACATTTTAGTCTTCTAAAAAAAATTATTTACCAACAAGAGATTATTAAAATTGGATGGATGAAATGGAGATTATTAAAGCTTCAAGAGAAATTTTATAGGACTGCCATAAGACCGGCTATTATGTATGGAGTGGAATGTTGGGCAATGAAGAAGCGGCATATAGATAAACCACGTGTAGCGGAGATGAGGATGTTGAGGTGGATGTGTGGCAAAAACTAGGAAGTATAAAGTAAGGAATGACCATATTAGAGCTGAGTTGGGAGTACCTCCGATTCATGATAAGCTAAGAGAGAGTCGCTTGAGATGGCATGGCCATGTTCAATGGAGGCCTTGGAATGCTCCAGTTCGGAGGAATGATTTGATTAAAATCGAAGGAACTAAAAGAGCCAGGGGCAGGCCTAAATTAACTTTAAGTGAAGTGGTGAGGAAAGACACGCATAGCTTTGGTCTCGTACCTTGTATGACTTCGAATAGAACCGAGTAGAGAGGAAGGATCATGTAGCTGACTGCTGACCCCATTTAGTGGGGATAAGGTTATGCTGTTGTCGTCATTGTGTTATTTTTTTTTAATATTTTGTCTTTGTTTGGATCCATGTAGCCGACCCCATTTAGTTGGGATAAGGCTGAGTTGTTGTTTGTTGTTGTTGTAATTATTAAATGTATATCAGCAATATGCTACATGGGAACAAAGATATGCAACATGAGAACGAAGTACAAGGACAAAGAGAAGAAAGATGGAAAAGCAAAAAATAAGTAAAAACCATTCAGAACAATTCCCTCTGCAGAAACTCAGAAACACAAGATATCTTAAGCCCCCAAACCCAACACTTTAACTCAGTGGTGCCCAATGAAATACCAAAACCCTCTCTGCAGCCATGCAATGACTCAAACCCAATAAATCAACAAAACCAACCTCAATTACAATACTTTGAGAAGCCCATAAAATGTATATGTAGATTGCAAGAAAAATATTCCTAATCTAAGCTATTCTTGATAATTAAGAAATGTCAAAAGGTTGGGCACACCGCCGGGGTGCCCACGCTAGCTCTCTATCTCTCTATCTACCAGCCCCCATGGAAAGGACTGCCCTGCCCCCCTCCCATCCCACTCCATCCCATCCATTGGACAAGGCGCCTGCTTACCGGAAGCGGGCGGCGTGCCCACCCTCTGCCCTTAAGAAATTCCCTGAATGACTTTAAAACTCTAGAAAACTTTTTCTATCTTCCTTATCTTTTTCTAAAAACAAAAAGTGGTAAGAAATTATTCTTCTCCTACATAATAAGGAACTACCTTTCCGAACTTGAGACTCTTAGTTTAAATCTCATAAAGAATAACTAATCTACTATGAGCATTCGAATCCACATGGATAGCCAAAGTCATTCATTAGCCATTGGAGGGTCCTAAAACACCAATACAGCTCAACACTAGACAGAAAAAAACTGAAAACAAGGCTGTTCGTTTCCGGAGCTACACACTTGCATCAATAAGTCATAACAATTAAAAGGAAAACAACTACAACTACTACTCAGCCTTAACCCAAACGGGGTCGCTACATGGATCCTTACCATCCAATCATCTCTATTCAACGCCATAAATGACACAAGGCCTAGGCTATGCATGTCTTTTCCTCACCACTTCTCCCAGAGTCATTTTAGGTCTGCCCTGGGCTCTTTTAGCTCCTTCAATCTGAATTAAATCACCCGTCCGTACTGGAACATCTAAAGGCCTCTGTTGTACATGACCATGCCACCTCAAACAACTTTCTCACATCTTATCAAGTATCGAAGCTACTCCAAAAAATAAGCTCTAATTTAATCATTCTTGACTTTGTCCTTCCTAGTTTAACCACAAATCCATCTCAATATCCTCATCTCAGCTGAGTTTATCTATATGATGTTTCTTAACTGCCCAACATTCTGCGTCATACATCATAGCCGGTCGCATGAGTGTCCTAAAAAATATCCTTTTAAGTTTTAAAGGAATACGTCGATTACATATCCCTCCAGACACACCTCTCCACTTCATCCATCCTATTTTAATTCTCTATATAACATCATCCTCTATTTCTCCTAATTTATTTATGATTGAGCCTAGATACCTAAACTAATCACTTTGCGGGATCTCCCTCTCATCAATTTTCACCACCTAATTATCCGTCCTACTGTAACTAAAGTTACACACCATATATTTCGTTTTCTTTCTACTTATCTTAAAACCTTTTGATTCCAAGGTTGATCCCCATAGTTCCAACTTGGAGTTAATCCCTACTTTTTTTTTCATCCACCAAAATAATATCATATGCAAAAAGCATACTCCAAGGGACCTAATCTTGAATGTCTCTAGTTAGATCATCCACGATAAATGCAAACAAATAAGAGCTTAAAGCTGATCCTTGATGTAACCCAGTTGTAATTGGGAATTCACTACCTTAACCCCCCCCACCATTCGTACACTAGTCACAACACCATTATACATATCTTTAACTATGTCCACATATTTACTTGAAAGTTGAAACACGTCTCTTCTCTAGCACATGCCAAATAAACTCTCAAAGGGACTCTGTCATAAGCTTTTCAAGGTCAATAAAGACCATATGGAGATCCATCTTGCAATCTCTATATCTTTCCACGAGTCTCCTAGGTAAATAGCTTCTGTCGTGGATCTTCCTGGCATAAAACCAAATTGGTTTTCTCTAATAGTAGTTTCCTGTCTCAGGCAAGTTTCAAAACTCTCTCCTATCACTTCATAGTATGACATTAGTTCTATGCTTCTATAGTTATTACAGCTCTGAAAGGGCATGCCTAGAGCACGAGGCTCCTGCCACTACGGGATTTGGGGAGGGTCATTATGTACGCAGCCTTACCCCCGCTTTCGCAGAAAGGCTATTTCCAGATTCAAACCCATGACCTCTTAGTCACAATGGAGCAACCTTATTGTTGCAACAAGGCCAACCTCAATTATTACACCTCTTAGTTATTACAGCTCTGGATATCATCTTTATTTTTTATAAATCGAAACTATAATAATGCTTCTCATCTATTCATTTGGCATTTTCCTTATGCTCATAATCTTATTAAACAGCTTGGTTAGCCAAGATAAACCACATAATCCTAAGCTCTTCCAGATTTCCACACTTCTATTGGAACCCCATATGGACCAAGTGTTTTGCTTATTTTCATCCTCCTTAAAGCTTCTATTAAGCGTATTAATTTAGTAAGCTGTAAAAATAATTTTTACCTCTCCTTAATGTTCTCATCGCTTAATAATACTTTATGATCCTCACTTTTAATACATCTAACATGGTCAAAATCTCTACAATGCCTTCCACTTATTTTAGTTATCTTATAGATTGATTTTATCCTCTACATCATTAGTCCTTTGTCATGTCTTAAAACTAGCTTTCTTACCCTTAATGGCTGCTTGAACATCGTCATCCCACCACCAAGTCTCCCTAGAAAAATGACGTTTTCCTTTCGATTCACCTAAGATATCATTAGCAACCTTCTTAATACAAGTAATTATCTCATTTCACATCGTGTTAGTGTCTCCATCAAAGTCCCACTTCCTTGTTTGACCAATTACAAAACAAGATATCTAAGATATTAATGCAAACCAATTACAACTTAGTTATAGGCGAGGAAAATAAAGTAGAAAGTGATGCATACCTGATCTTGTGGAGGTGTTTGGAGTAAACCTTGGCAGTATGGTATGATGAATAGGAGAGGATTAGGGAAGAGGACAGGAAAAAGATAAGGAAGAGATAAGAAATAGATAGGAGAGAAAGTTAGGAAATGATTTGGCTTAACTGAGGAAGCCGGGCCTCATCTCAAAAGAAAAATTAAAGGAGTTATCAAATATTTTCCTCCCTTCTCATTAGTTGTCTGGTATTTAAATAAAAAATTACAATAGGAGTTACAAAACTACCTGCATAACCAATTCACACTACTCCCATATTCCCACTAGAATAACTACCCCCTACATAACTTCCCACCATAATAAACTACTCCCTAACTAATTCCATTACAATAACTACACAATAACTATCCATTAACAAACAACCTCCCATGGAACCACTTTCCTACTTTCCCTACTCGTAACATTCCCTTCCCTTTGGAAGTGTTCTTGTCCTCAAGGACAATGAAATTGAGGGAAATAAGGGTCTGCCAGGACCCCATTCCTTAATAGGGAAAACCCCAATAAATGAAGCAGAAAAAGAAAGATTTTCTTGAGCAATGGTCATCTCAAGACGTACCAACCTTGCTGTAAGGAAATGGCATCATCTTTTCTCCTATTACCTTCTTCATAGACTTTGCAAGTCCTTTCTAGGTTGTAACTTTATTTACAGCTTTTGTGGTTTTAGAGATGCATTTAAAGGAACCGGTCCATGATCTACATTGCTTGGGCTTTCTTTTCTTCTCCTTCTTCTTCTTCGTTGGCTGCTCTGGATGCACCGTTGTTGTGAGTTCAATTGGCAGCAACTAAATTGCATTGGTTGCTATCTCTTCCTTTGGTCTCTTCATCTCTCCCGAGGGGTCGAATTTCTTGTACAATGCTAGCATCTTTTTCATGATTTCAGCAAATAAAGTTAAATTTCTAGCTTGAATATCATGAATCTTATTGAAGTTTTGCTCCATAGTCTATGGAACATAACCTGGCTCTGATACCAAATGATACATGCCGATCTTGTAGAGGTGTTAGGAGCAAACCTTGTCCGTATGGTATGATGAATAGGAGAGGATTAGGGAAGAAGAAAGGAAAGAGATAACGAAGAGATAGGAGAAAAAAAATTTAAGAAATGATTTGGCTTAATTGAGGAAGTCGGGCATCATCTCAGAAATTATAGGAGTTATCAAATATTTTCCCTCCCTTCTCATTAGTTGCCTCGTCTTTAATTAAGAAATTACAATAGGAGTTACAAAACTACCTGCATAACCAACTCACACTAATCCCATAGTTCCACTAGAATAACTACCACCTATATAACTTCCTACCATAATAAACTACTTCCTAATTAATTCTATTATAATAACTACACAATAACTACCCATCACACACAACTTCCCATGGAACCACTTTCCTACTTTCCTTACACAAACAGAAAGAGAAATTTCAGGTATTTATTTATGTTACGAGTGGGCTCAGGTCAAATTTTGGCCAACCAACCTCGCATAGATGTTGGTATTTAACAAGTCTACAGAAATGCTCTAATTTTTCTTATTCACAAAAAAATGCTCTCATTCTCTTCAATGAATATCATATGGTGGCAATAACAACCATTATAAATCCCACTCAATCCAAGGGTCTTGGGATCTTTGATAAGAAAATCTCTATTAATCTTTTGAAGCAACCTTCACCATGGTTGTACGGTTGCACCCTTCAGAATAGACAGTTCTTAAATTCAACCATTTCTGCCATAATATCCTCCTTCGGATAAGTGATAATATAACAGAAAAGTCAGAGGAAGCACACTAGCCATTGCACAAGAGATATTATGACTCCACTGACAAATCAAATAGCATGATCCACTTTGGGAATAACACTTATACAAAGAATAACATGTGAAGTAATATGAAGTATCACTTCCCAACCTGAACGAAAAGTAGAAGACCTACATTGGATATTGATAACCAATGAAACAGCAAAGATTTCATTTCGATTTTCATAAAACCAACAACATTATACTAATTTCCAAATATAACTTATTTCTCCTCTACACATTACTGCTAATGGCGGAAGAGAATCAATCTCCACCTTTCCATCCCTGAACTTATTTAATAAAGCTATGTAGTCAAAAAAAAAAAAAAAAACAAAGATGAGGCAAATAATTATGTTTGAAATTTCCAAAAGAAATTACTTATAACTACTTCCACTTCATAATACATGTTCTGACCCAAGTTTGTTCTTCAATTTTCTTCCTCCTATTTCCTCTATATATTTTTTCTGCTTAGCTATTGTGACAATGAAAATTCTAATTTATATACTGGGGAACCCATCCCCAACCCTCCCATCCCAAAATATGTGAAATGCTGAAAAGAAGCCAAGCTGCCAAAATGGGCATGGGAGGAGGAAAATTGCAGCTCTATAACTCCTATCAAGAACAAACAAAGGTACGATGCCTAGATACAGAGACAAATGTGAGGAACATGGATGCCATTTCCATTTTTCAAATCAAGGGCACAAATGCAGACAAACACATTTAATTCAGTCGCCTCCCCCCCCCCCCCCCCCGGGTGAAATCTATAAGACCAATTAATATAGTAGTAGCATAAAATACGACATTGATAAGATACACCATTGATTAAATACAGAGCATAACAAAAATGGGACAAAAGAAAACTTCAGGCACTGCTAAAGCTAAATTGAAATTATTAACTCATCGTGATTGCATGGTTTCCTAGTTCAACATGAAATTTTATGTTTCACCCAACAGATATAGTATTTGGTAGTTGATACAAAAGACTGAGACAACACAGAAATACAATACACAGTTTTGTCCTAATCTCAGCTACTAGATCATAACATACGACTCTATAGGCCATAAAGTTGGAGCCATATCCCATACTGATAGCATGGCCAAATGTAGAGGTATCCAGGTATCATAGACCGTGAAAAGAACCTCGAATGACACAATAGATGTATCCTTTATGGGGAACTGCAGGGCAGCCCAAGGATCTGCACAAAGGCAGGGACTTGTCCTTTGTTGTAAAAGCATTAAGAAAAATAACTTGCCCAATGGAGCTATCCATGACCAACTGACAAGAGCATGACTTAAGGTCCCCCCCCCCCCCACCCCAATAAAAAAAAAGAAGCAAAAGTATGGTTCTTCTCTTTGACATGGAACAATATAAAGCCAAAATAATCATGTTTATACCATCCAACCTCTACTGAATGTGCCAACTATGAATAAGAGAAGGCCAGGTTAGCTTCCAGGAGAGAACCACGAAACAAGGACATAAGAATTGCTTTGAAATAATCAACAAGTGACATCATAACCAAACAATGCTTTGTCTAAAGATATTATGGAACAAATTAAGAATATCAACTGCCTATAAATAGAGTGATCATCAGTCAAGAATCATTGAGAGGATATTGTTCGCACAAAGAAAGAAACTTTGTCTAGAATGGAGGACCCTGTACTAGCTGAACGTTATCATTCAAATAACATAAAAGCAGTGAGAGTTAATCTAAAACTGCAACTTCAAAACACTTACGCAGAAAATGCTTAATTCTGTTGCAATTCTAATCTTTAATGAACATGCAATGAATTTCTTTCTTCCTCAAATGATTATCGTACTTTGCAACTCTATTGTATAGCTATAAGCAACTAAGAAAGATTACAGAATCAATGAACTGAAGTAAAGTAAGGACAACATTTATATGGGGAACCCATACACCATCTAATCGGATGCTAAAAAAGAAAGTGAAAAATAAGCAAGTCCGATTCTGATTCTCTAAAACGTAACATTCAAGTATTTAGAACACCCATCAAATAACCATAGATCCAACTACAATAAGCGAAAAGTCAGATCAGAGGAAACCAAACAAAATTAGGGAGGTTTGAGTACAAATAGAAGTGTAAGGGGAAGAAAAGGAAACAAATATACCTTCCAATCGATTGAATGGAAAAAACCCATGAAATTCTCATAAGCAGGCTGAAATCCAGTTTTGAGTTCGGCAGTGAATTTCTCGAGGAGTACTTGCATCTGATCTAAATGTTCATTCATTGCAGATTTAAGGTCTTCCATGTCTGTATAAGATGGAATCAGAGAGAATGAGTTTACCGACGAACAACAATCTCCGAACGATTTCTTGTAATAAGCATTCGACTTAGAAAATTCTTTTTTTGTTTGGGAAGGGCAACGCAGAAGCAGAGTCGAAGAGATCTAAGTGGCTTTCGCTCGAGTGTTCGGGGGGGTTTCGGAGAGAATGCCCAGCACCCAAGGAAGTAATATGAAATTGACACGTGTGAAAAATATACGTGACTTGTGCTAGACAGTAGCGATTAGTGGCGCAAGTTTGGCCCGGCTAGACCATTCCCTAGCCTGCTTATGGTTCGATTTGGCGATCTAATTCGGTTTCGATATTTTGGTCAAATACGGTATGGCATGCCAATGAGGGGTTTTCAATGTTTCGGTTGTTTCACAAAAATACACCATATTTAGGTCATTTTGATGGTATATTTCGTTTTTGAGCAAGGTCGAGATTCCAATCGAAACAAAATCTTGAACCTTGAGCCTGTCCAAGCCCGTCAGAGCCTAGGTTGGACTGTTCAGTTTGTGGGTTGGGGCAGGGTTGAGATTTCCATGCGTATGTCAGGTTGGATCGGGTTGGGTCGGTCTAGTCTTGGGTTGAAGCCTAACGCTGTATATATGGATAAAAAAACAACACTAATCCTTCGCGTGGTTAACGGGATCTTTGTCGCCCCAAGTATTGGGGGTGTTTTGTACGCATCGTGCGGTTGTGCACCACCCATGTGTGCACGGTGGGGCCCACTGTGCACACATGGGCTGTGCCCAGCCGCTCGATGTGCACAGGACCGCCCCTAGTACTGGGGGCAATAATGTTCCTGGTTAACATGATTTCTATGCTAAAAGACACAAACCAATGTCTTTGTATGCGAAAAGACCGTTCAATCCCTAGTGAAATTGAAACTAGCATCCTAACCTATGCCTATGTGCACACTTTCATTGGTTACTACATTGGTGTAGGGGCTACATGAACAGTTAATATTCTCTTGCCCTTAATAAATATAGCAAAAAGGTTTTAGATGTTGGACTTTAGAGTTTAGACTACAATTAAATGGGATTTTCTTACTGACACCCTTGAGGTGTCAATAGATTTGTAACCTTTTTTTACTCCATTCTTTTTAGTTACATACAGTATCATTCATTCGAATGAGTGTAAGGCTTTTATTGTTCCAATTCACATCCTCTTGGATTGCATATTTGGATCAACAAATTCCTTTAAGTCACCTTTAAGTTGTTGCCTAAACATTTTCCTATAAAAAATTGTAAAATATGGGGGGAAAGAGAGCAAATATTTACTCTAGACACAACTGGACACAAAATGACTTGCACACCCTTGCCTTTCCATGGGGGTGGGGCATTCATTTTGTGCCCGGCTGTGTCTGGGCGCAACTATGTGCCACAGCGTCCGATCGGGTGGCATTCCTTTTCCTTATTATTATTAATCCTTTTGAAAACAATTTGCAAAGCATGCTACTAGTACCAGAATTTCATTCAATCATAAAACACCATTCCACCATTCTCTCTCTCTCTCTCTCCTAATATTCACCCTATATGGGAAGTGCACTCCTTGTCGAACGTCTCTTCGTTCACAGGTAAACACTATATTTAGCGCATCAATATACAATCAGAGAAAAATCAACAGCTGGTACACCAAAAACGCACAATATCCATCTGTAAATGATAACAATCTCTTAGGTTTGGAAACAAATCATAATCTATCAATGAAAATCTTGTTACTTATATAATTGACAACAATCTATTCAAGATTCTCATGGGATCGAGTTAAATATATAGACATATGTACACTTAATATTTTGTCTATATTTTAGATTAATGGGTAAATTACATGACACCCACTGAAAATCGAACGATGCTCAACTCACCTCCTCTTACTTGCTGACATCATAACTTGATCGCACTAAACTAACGGTGGAGACTAAGTAATAATATAAGGCTCTAATACAGGGGGACGGGTGAGTATTTTCAAATAAGAGAGGGTGAGTAGAGTATTTTTTGATTTTCAAGGGGTGTCATGTAATTTACCCTACATTAAAATATAAGGACAATAACCGCCCATTATAATCATGTAAATTAATTAGATCAAAATCATTTAAATATAGATTTTGATGGATATAATTCCAGACATTCTTGAGTAAACTAAGATGTACCAAAATAAGCCCTCACCATCCTTCAAAGTTTGAAACCATTTACCTATCACTTTCATAATTAGTGGTTAATATTTTTGTCAATTTAGAGTTAATTTGATCCATTCTTTGTTTATTTTTTCCTTTCTTAAAAACATTTGTCATACCATGCCTGAGTCTAGGGTCCCAATTATTATACAATGTGAGTGTTGGTTTAAGGGTCAGGACCTTGAAAGGGATGAGTTCCATTGATTATTTCAATACTTCCTTGATAATAAGACTTCTGACCATATGCTTCATGCATCATTTGAACTTTTTGAGCAATTTTTGGTTCTCCAAATAAGGATAAATTATATGATTGGTTTATTGTTCAAGCTGATACTTGGTAAGTTAATCTCTAGAGCAGGATCTATCCAATTGTATGTCCCAGACATTCTCATTTATCATTACTCAACCTATGGTAAATTTGAGTGTTGTGGTGAGTTTCATACCTTAAACGTGGAAAAAACAAAAATATATATATTTTTAGGGATAAAGATCGGTAACCGATCATACAATGTGGCATGTACCTGTGCCCAAACACAATCATGCGTGAAATGATCCACACATTCACTGGAAAAGCAAAAGGACCAGGGTTGCGCTAATCATTTCAAGCGCGCTATGTCTGAGCCAGGTAGATGATGTGAAAATGTGGGGATTGAGACTACACTTCCAAGTCTTTTCCTATATTTCCTCTTTCTAAAATATAACAATTCCCGCATCCAAACAGCTCTCTATTTCGTTGGAATCTATTTCATTTGGTAATAAATCCCAACTTCCCTTCTGCAACTCCTTTCGTCTTCTTCTTCCTCACTCACTCACTTTCTGAGACCAGTCGAGCCATGGCGAAGCCAATCCCTCCGACCTGGTTTGGAACCATATCCACATTCTTAGCCCCACGAGGTGAGACCCTCTGGTACTTCCTCGCCGTCCTCTCCATCCTCTCCGTCCTCGGTCAAGAACTCACCCGCTGCTCCGCCCTAGCTGCTGCAGCTGAATTCGAAGGTTTCGGCGACGAAGCAGAAGAAGAACCTCTTGATTCCCCACAAATTACCGATCTACCTTTTCGGTCACCCGTCCCTCCTCCTCCCGTCACCCAATCTGACTTCGAAACTCATCACGGCCCTCCAGAGCCCGCCACCTCAGCTTCGTCGCTGCCCTCTGATCCCTCTCCCAAAGCCTCAGCTTTTGACTACTGGGACGAGGATGAATTCGAAGGTATTCCGATCACCGAATCCCCACAAACGCCGCCGGAAACTGCCACTCAGTCTTCCCCGGCGGAAGATTCCGAACCCACTAAACCGCCGGCAAAGCCCAGGTCTTACTATATTGAGATCGGCTGTATCAGTTTCTTAATCTGTTTCGTGATCAATTACTTCGCTGGGAAAAAAGAGAATGAGAAGATTGCTTTGGCTTGGGCTTCCAAGTTTGCCACTAAGGATTCGATCTTTGACAAGAATTTTAGTTTATTGGGTACGGGTGATGGGAAGGATACGCCATTGTTGTTGAAAGAGGGGCAGAATATGTTTAAGTTCTATGCTAGTGGGAGGAGGTATTGTCAGGGTTTGGTGGCTACCATGGAGCTTCAGAGTCGGCATGATTTGATATCGAGAGTTTATAATTTGATTGTGCCTTCTAAGGATGAGATTTCTTTTGAGGTTTTTATGAATGATGATGCCATGGATCATGTGATTTTTGCGCTTGCGAAGAAGAAGGCTGCCAAGGTGATGCAGAAGGAGTATAGGGATCTTCAGGGGTATGCAAATTTGGTTTCGCCGCCGAGTAGTCGGAAATGGGTTGTTGAGGATTTGGCTGCTTTATCGGAATCACGGGAGGTAGCTGGTGATCTGATCAACGATACCGTTCTCGATCAGGTGAGATTTGTTAAAACCTTGTAGTTTCGATTTCTTTCTTTATTCCCATTTTTGTGATGTTCTAGACTCCACTGTGAAAAAAATTGATATAAATGAACTCATTAATTGGAGATGGGACTCAGTTCCTCCATGCCTTAATTATATTGTCACCTTTACCTCTCTTTTTTCCCCCTTTAAGTTCATGAACAAACTTCATGATAATCCAAGAAATAAAAAATTGAAGAGGCTAATTGCTTTTGTCCATATTCCTCTCTGCACCGTACTTCCCTTTTCCCTACTTATTTTTGCTAGATTCAATGCTCCCATTACTTTTCTGTGTTCAAATATGGGCTTTATGGGGCTCAGAAGCCTGAGGGTTGAGGTCAGCTTTCTGATACCTTAAGTAGCTTGGAGTTGTCCAGTCCCATTTTAGATGAATCTTGCTGTAATGGATTTTAGTCCTCTTTCTTTCCTTTCACACTCCACTTGTCTGTAGTTTCTATCTGTGCCCTAGTCTGGGTTTTTGACTGTGTGGACATTTGTGAAGTCATGAGCAGGAAGGGGAAAACAGGGTCAGTACTGTTCTATTAGTGGACAGTTGGGCATGTGAAACATCTAAAGTTGCTCATTACATTCTTGATATCTGGAAAAATGTTTGTGGACAGAATGAAGAGTTGTTTTTCTTTGCTGTACCCTTTCATGTGATGTACCGTTGGGGATACATAGAGAAGGTACTGGATCTCCTGTCTAAGTGTCCTTCCTGTGATAGGTTCCAACTGTTGACCCCTGAAGGAATGCATGTTTTCATCCTGGATTGTATTACACTTCTAGATCACCTAAAAGAACATCTAGAGATGAATAGCATTAAGAGAATAAAATGAGAAATTGTGAAGGAATTAAGGTGCTGTTTGAATCCTTGAGGGTCCACGATGATAGGATTTCTCTAATTTTATGTTGGATGACTTGGATCAGGTTAAGCAATTAGCATCATAGAATTAGCTTGTTTAATATCTCGGACCCATCTCCAATGACAAATGGAAGTTCTAACATCAACCTAAACTGTGAAGTTTCAATTCTAATGAAGTGTGGGAATTTCATATCTTTGAAGGAATCTAATATGACAGCTGGAGCTTAATTTTATCTTAAATTATTGGGCATCCTGCCTAAAATGGCATGAGTTTCGATCCAACTATTTGGAAAGAACGGAATAATGTCAAAATGTTTGATGGAAACTTCAACTACTATAAGGCAGAAGTATCAAATTATGAGATGGTCCTTATGCATATTAAATTTTATTTTTTGGGTGCGCTTGGATGTTTCAACAATTAAAAAAATGTTGGCAAAATAAGCTCCCCAAAAAAATTGATGTTTACAATGTCTTAAAGTCTTAACGGTGCAAATGAAAATTTGATCTGCTATATGAACTTCAAAGTGTTTTCCATTAACTAATAGAATTTGTTTGTCAAAAGTACACACTAATATATTGTCAAAAGAGTGATCCCTGATACAGATAGGGATTGGATAAATTAGGAATTATTTTATTTTCTTTATTTCAGCCGTAGTTAGGAGCAGAGTTTGAGTCGAAGTTTGTTCAGTCAAGTCCATAATAGAGTCTAACTCTATTCCAGTTTCAATTAGGATTTCTTTCAGTTTTAGAGTTCAAAGTAGGGTTGAAGTCAATTTTAGAGTTTCTGTAGGAGTTATTAAGTCTTTATATACTTCTGTGTAACCATCGTACAAACAGATTTGAGAGTTTTGGAATAAAATTTTGTTTAGGTTAACCAATGGTTGTCATGAGCTATGTGTACCTTCCCACCATAGTTGTCACGGCGTCATGGCGATCCAAGTTGGTGGAAGGGTGTCACGTCGATATATCGACATGTCGCTCGCCATGGCGAGCGAGCATGTCGACCATGTTTAATTTTTTATTTTCTCTATTTTTAATGTCATTTAGTATGCTATAATATATGTCCTATAACATCAAAAATCAACATGAAAGTGTACTACACTACTACTAATATACTATGCCACTATGGTTTAATTCATGAAAGTGTAACTAAAGTCACAAAACAAAAATAACAATTAAACTGGTTTTTAGGCTGAACTAAAACACAAAATCAAACTATCAAAGTACTGGTTTTTCTGCTATAACATTAAGTTGAAGGGGGCAAAAAAAACTGAATTATGGACTAATGGAGTTGAATATGTGCTGCTGTTGTGTGTGGCTGTGTGCAGGGTAATATGTTTATTGTTTTTAAACTTTATGATAAATTGATAATGTGTATTGCAGGTGTATACTTTTAAGTTACACCTCCAATAGACATTAATAAAAAAGCATCTAAGCTATTAAATGGTTTAAAAAAAATAAAATTTAAATCTAACTTTTATATGTACAAATATCGACCGATATGCCAACATATCGTGGTATGTCGTCCATGGCGACGCCATGGAAGCCATATCGAACGATATATTTACATCCACCATGGCGTAGCTCAATATGCCACCTCTCCCAGCGCTAGGACGCCATGGCGGGGCCATGGCGACGCCATGACAACTATGCTTCCCACCCACCTGAGTTGTTCTTCTTTTCCTTCTTGACATAGATCCCACGACTGACCAGAAGAAGAAGAAGAACCAAGGCCCATCGAACCAGCTCCAGATGGACCAGATTGAACCAGTCCAACAGGTCTTCTAGAAGTGCTAAGAAAAAGAGGCCAAAACACTGTTCATGTTACTGTTCGCGTGAACAGTGTCATAGCCCATATTTGTCTTGTGTGGGGATGCTTTTTAGAAGATCTTGTGGGCCCATCAAGTGGAGAAAGCATCTATCCTAATGCTGCCATAGTTTAGTTTCTATTTTCATATTTAGAAAGTAGGCATAAGTTTCTCTATTGCATTTAGTTTCTAATTTGGTTGTCTTTGCATGTTTAGAAGGCTGAGTTATAAAGCCTTTAGTAGTCTCTATTTCCATTAGTTTCTATTTTCCAAGCCCAGTTGCTAAGTTTAACTTTCTATTTTTGTAGCCTAGCCTCAGTCTATAAAAAGGCAGCTATTGTAATTGATTGAAAAATAATTAATGAATGAAGTTTTGAGGCATTCTTGCACTCGATTATGGGAGTAAAACCCCTGTTCAACAGCTGGGATTGCTGTGGGTGAGAGACCCAGGGCTGAGAAAGCACATCCCCTACCCCCTTCTTCTATCTTCTATTCTCCTCTCATCCCTGTTCGATATACACTGCCGTGCTGTTTCTGTGACTGCAGTAAACTATTGTGAAGATACCCTTTAAGACTTGGGTCAACCTACCATCAATTGAAATGCTGCTGCTGATCAACATAAGGAGGTTATTCACATAGTTCGAGAACTCGCGAGATCTCGCCGAGTTTCTCGGTTTTTGAAAAAACCGAGACGATACTACCTGTGAGTCTCAAAAGTGCAATATCTCGAGATCTCGGATCGGGTCTCAGTTTCTACCCATTTTTTAACCCATCTGTCACTAAAATACCTCACCTAACTCGACAGAACTCGACATATCTCGGCGAGATCTCGGATCTCGGGTTGACCCATGGAAATGACCCATCTACTATGTATTTACCTAACTAGACGGAAAAAAAAAATGCACCAACTCGGCGAGATCTCGACTCGACTTGGTTTTTCCAAGAGTCGAGTTGGTACCGAGACCCGAGTTTTAGTACCTTGGTTATTCACACCTTACGGATTCAGTTCTGCCCCCAGTTCCTGCTGCAACTTCAAGACTGCATATCTCCATATTCCTCCATTGAAATCTGCTGGGTTTTGGAGCATAGTTCCACACCACCAACCACCCCACTCGATCCCAGTTCTCTCCTATTCTATTGGTTGGATTGTTCTGCAGCACCAACTTTCTATTTTCATCCCCAACTCACTCCACTTCAGCCATTAGAACTGTCTGATTTCGGAGCTCAAAGCCCTTTCAATATCTTCTCAGCTCGATCCAACTTGGGTGGCATTCCTGCTGTCAGTTAGGTTCTTATTCATTAAGTTACTAATTCTGAATTTGTTGCCATTTTGATGTTGTGCTGCAACCTACCTTCGATCCTACTGTAGAGAAGTTCTTACTTGAACCCCTTCTGCATTACTACTTCATTTTCTTCTTCTTATTTCTATTCTCATCTGCTTCTTTTCCTGTTTGCGGTTTAGCACTGGTTACTGGGTTTTTTTTCTTTTCTCTCTGCTAGGCGGTGCTACCAGTTTCAGGAAAAGGGTTTTGTTGGATCATTAACACAGGTCGACTGGTCTTGAGATTTGAGGCACAGGCTCTTTTCCCTAGGGCGATTTATCTCCTGGATTCCTGCTTCCAATCGGTTCATATATTGTGAATAACAACTCGAGTTCAGTTCTGGTTTGCTCTCCATCGCCAGGTTCTGGTTGCAGAAACTTTCCTGAGCTTATTGCTTGCTATTCTGGTTGGATGCTGGTTGAAATCAAGAGGGGTTTGAGTAACGATCTCTCTCCCAAAGTTGCACTTCGATTGGACAATTAGAGAGGGAGTTCGATGGAATAGAAGAGCCCTGGTTTTACGTTTTCGAATTCTGGGTTTTCTATTCTTTGTTGAAGCTTGAAGAAGATATAAGTCTCTGAAATTGCAAGTAAGGACACTATTGTTATTTACACAAAACCCCTATGGTCATTGATGCTATTCTGTTTATCCCCACTTTAAGTGTTTCAGTTCAAAATATACACTTTCTACCCACATGTTGAATCCTTTTTCATTTTTCCCCCCTTCATATGGCTTGTGCCCTAACGTGGGGATCAAATGACTGGAAAGGGTTTTAAGCTTTCTTCATGTCAATAGCATTGAAGGAATGATGGGAGAAGCATAAATTTGTAGGCAGAGCCTCAGTACATTAACTGGCTTTTGCTAACAACATACATTATCGATTATGGCTCTGCAGTCTGCATAGATCAGGTTGACCTGCCACGAATCAGAGCTGTCCCAGATCAAGTTGTGCCTTGTGTATTAGGGCAATTTGCAATTTAATCTGTTGTGTTGGGCATCTAGTTCCTTCTAGAAACTGGGTAAGCTCTGGTCTATGTTATCATATACTACATGAAGAAATTTTTTCTTAGTTTTTTTTTTTTTTCTGGCTTTTTTTGGGGGTGGGGGGTAGGGTGATTCTGTGAAGATCTGGTAGTTTGTTTATGAATCAGCATGGGAGAAACCACTCTGATAGGAAGCAAATACAGCAAGGAGAGACTTTTGGTGGATCCTCCACTCTGATGGGAGCATAAACTTCAATTGATTGTTCTACTAAACATCTGATAATTGGGAATGGGTTCATTTCTATTTGAGCCGTTAAGCTTAGATCAGAGCTCCTCAACCAAGTCTTGCTACCCAGTTATCAATGTGGTCAACTCAAATCTGACTCCTTGCCTTCTTATATTTTTTAGCTGTATCCTTCACTTTCCAGTGTTAATTTCTAAGTGAATTGCTAAAAGGGAATATGTGATAAAATATTGGTACATTCACTTCTATGCCAAGAGGCATGCTTTTTATGCTGCCTTTTATCCATCATTTTACTGCCTCATTAAACTGGATGTATAGCCAGGATAGCACATGTAGCTTTTTTATTTTCCCCATGATATAAAGCAACTTCTGTAACTTTCAGAAGTGATGGCTCCGTATTATGGATCAAACTTAACTGACCAGTATTTGCAGTCTGCATTTTGAATACATTTTGGTGATCCGACTGTTATGTTGAATGATCTGAAAGTTTGAGTTGTAGTTTGTTTCAAATCAAGATTGTAAAGGAGTACATAGACCAGGAATTATGCAAGTACTTGAAAAATGATAATTGGCTTGTGTCTTGGGTATGACAAATCACTTCCCCGTCCTCCATGCTAGTGTCCATGTACTCATCTGCATTCTCATGTTATCATTTTAGTGGTTACGCCATGCTACTTATGGAATCTCCCTACAATTCATTGCGTTGATTTATTTATGGGTGGATGGCGGCCTAAATGTGGAACATTTGGACTGAACCCTAGTTCTATCACATGACAGCTCAGATGGGGCTGGAATTTTGTGGACAGGTCAACCCTAAATTCCCCTGCTCACATGCCAAGTTTCAGCTCTATTAGAGTTGGCCAAGTGGCAAAATATACAGCATTGAAATGCATGACTGCCAAGAGGTGCATGAACATACATGGGATGGTATTGCTTATATAAGTGAGGTATATGATTGAAATTTGGCCAGTCCGCACCATTCCCTAGATATCCAACAGACAGAATTGCCACATCACTCTTTGACATGGCAGAATGAGGCGTGCCATCGAGAAACACATTTTCCATTTATAGGTTGATTTTTTTAACTATTTTCTGGAGCTTGATTTTGCCATTTAGTGAACCTTGTCTTCATTGAAATTACCACATGAATGAACAGTAACTTGGATATGTCCATAAAATTTGAGCGTCTACTAAGCCTGCCAAATAGCAACAAGAAAGCCACAGAGCCAAGCTTGGCTAGGTGGCCCATTCAATTAATTGGTCCCCTTTATTTTGTGTATTTTGGTTTACATTGTAACACTGATAATATTTAGTTCATGATTAGTTTCAGATAAATGTGTTGTCTGCATTGAATGTTTCATTTTAGGGTCTGGTCAGTGTCTAACTGTCTAATAGAACTTGTTACCTTGCTTTCTCATTGGTTTTCCAGAATAACAGTAGTTTTAGTGACTAGATCATTTCATTATATAACCCTATTGGGTTGTCTCAAAATACAGGGACTTCTTTATCTATGGTGGTTTCTTTTCTGTTTTTTTTTTTTCCCCATTCTGACCAGCACACAATTTAGTTTTTTATTAGAATATGGACTTTTACATGCATTAATCTTTAACTACAGGTCTTTGGTGAAAAAACGTTCGAGAAATTTGGAAAAGGGTTCATCTCAATGCATTTTTCTGATCAACATTCGGGCACGCACAGGAAAATTCTATTGTTCAAGTTTGCTCTTCCAGATGCCAACCACATTGCTGACATGACCCGATTGGTGGCTCTTGTACCATACTACATTGACTTGATAGGGCGTTATAAAGTCAGTTCACAGGTGTGTTTTTTTTACCATTCTATTCCGAATGCTATTAGTCTGATCACTTTTTTGGTTCTATTCATGATTTTTACTTAATTTTTTTGTGACTGCAGGTTCGCTCTAAAACGGAAGCAGCCAGGTCCAAGGCTGCTCAAGAGGCATACAAAGAACTTCTAAATGCTAGGCAGGAAGCTTTGCAGAAGAGGAAGGCAGAGAAGAGAAAGATGATGGAGGAGGCTGAGGCGAAGCTCAGTGCAGAAGCACTTCGCAAGAAAGAAGCGAAAGACCGTGCACGGAAGGCAATGCCAAAAGTGAAGCGTGTTCACTAGAGCTTAGATCTCGTCAATTGCTTGCCACATTGCAACTCTGTAGTTCTCTCACTCACTCTCAACCCCCGGGGATATGGATTAATTTTTCTCATATTAATGATAAGTTGGTTCATTGTCATCTGGTGGTGTACTTTAGTCTTTGTTCACATATTTAGGTCAAATTATAAGCATTGAAAGATTTTGGGTGATTAACCGTGATTGCCTTGATGAAGAGCCTAAATCTGACTTCTCCAATGTTTTTAGTTGAAATGTTAGAGCAATCCAATTTGAAGATCCAAGTGCATTCTAATTTGAAGACTGCTGAAAAACTTTTGAAAACATTCTGGATATTCTTTTTTTCAATTTGAATCTTGTTGGATTTTATTTCAGGGGCTTTGATGATTATTTTGAGGAGGAAAGTAAGTTGGTTTAACAGATTAAACGAGCAGAAGAGATCCAAACCTCAGTTTTAGGCTCAGGTTCCTTGACTCATGTGTCCAATTTGAGTCGGAACAGATCTTCTTGTTTGTCAAATTGAGAAAAAAATTGTTTGATTTCGCCAACTCGATTTGCCTGGTAGTGTAAACTGTTGTTACAACTGCTTTCCCCATCTACGTCTGTGGAGTGTGGACTAATGCTAGGTTCATTGTCTCTGAAGGTTCTTTCACAAAACGTGAGCTGTGATCAGCTGCTGAACAGCATTTTGCTGGGCTTGAATGCCACCTGATTTGAGTCTCAAACGTTTCTAAAGGACAGTCTGATCTTATGAATATGAGATGGTCAGACGTAGTTCAAGATAAAGGGTGTCAAAACTGGATCCGGACCAAATAATCGGAACCGAATCAAATCGAATAGAATTTAGCTACAATCCGGAACTGGATAACAGAACCTAGGCGGCCACGGGACTTCGTTACTTTTTAGATCCAGCATTGGAGTTGACGGTTAGAACTGAAACCAATCGAATTTGGCTACCAATGTATTATAGCATATTAATATAGTATGATATTAATATATTACTATATTACTAATATATTATAGGGTAATAGATCTCTACTTGGTCGTATGCTCTTTAAACAGGCGTCTGGGTCAATGGGGAAGCACGTCTGGGTATCTATCTAGCGGTAGAGATGTCATTTCACGATGTCTTGGGAGAGGACATAGGAAACAACACCAAGTAGAGATCTTTTTCCCTATATTACATTATATATTACTAATATTAGTATTAGATTTTATAATAGGGAAACAGTTTTCTGTACGGGAGTGTGGCCTACGCCAGCACTCCCATGAGTCTATCTCTCTCCTCCCCATGTGAAAAGACACATCTGCCCCCTTATTTTAAGGAGGAGAGAGATAGATACATGGGAGTGTTGGCATAGGCCACACTCCCGTACAGAAAACTGTTTCCCTTTATAATATTACTATATTATAGTATAAAACGAGCACAAGAACCAAAACCAAACCGCATAGGAACCGAATTGGAACCGAACACATTTGGTACAAGTACCGATTTTCAGAATCAAGGTGGGAATTGGTTCGGTTCTAAATCATGCCAACACTCAGGAACCGAACCGCATACCTAGTTCCGGACCGATTTACACAATTAGTTCAAGAGTACAAAATCAGGGATGGGTTCAGTTCTCGCCGTGATCGGATTGGGGTTGGATAGAACCAATTGAATTTTTTTTTTAAGAAAATTGAATCAGGGAGAAGCAACGAAGATTTTCAAAAAAACCTGTGATGCATATGCTGAAAAGGATTTCTTGAGCTACAAAGTGATGCATCTATTAAAAAGGATCTCTAAAACAATGACTCCCAATTCCAAGTCAACATGCATCACTCTAGGAGTGTATTAACTATGTTGACAACATGAATTACACCACACCCAAGCCACATTGCTCAACATAACTTTGGACATGTTTTTCTGTTATGGTGTATGAATTTGGAATTGATGTTAGATGATATTTGATGATGTCTTGGCAGTTATAGTGGGTTGAGGAATACATATTCATTAACGTTGGCTGTTAGAATTGTTTTGCACATTAGATGCATGTAATTAGGTAATAAGTTCTCAATTTATATGTATATAATGTTGATTTTTTTATCCCATTTTTAAAAAATCTACACGTTTAAAATCTATACCATCCGTTTCTATTTTTTTTTTACCGTACCGCTTAGAGTCTTGCACCGTTTAAAATCCGTATCATCCATTTTCATTTTTGTTTTTATCATTCTATTTTTTGCTAACTATGGTTTCTAAAGTTAAAAGAGGCAAACCCAATAAGAATATTTCATTTGAAATCTTCGCCACTACAAGATAGAGAAACTTATAAGCTTTTAAATCAAGAAACTATTTGTAAATCAGACATGCACCAAATGGATCATAGCAGGCTTTCAAGAATTTAAATCCATCAATAGGAAGGAATAGTTATCCCCTCCAATTAGTAGTCCTCTCCAATTCCTCCAATTCCTCATATGGGGGCGAAAATGACCATCCTACCTCCTGCCTAAAAACACTGTCCAAGATGGGGTCCACTCCCTCCTATTAGAGGAATTGGAGGTGCCCGCGAATTAGAGGTGATAATTATTGCAATAAGGAAGTACCTTGGAGAAGACTTCTTTGAAATGTGATATCCCATCACCTTAAGTGTGAATATGGATGCTTAGGTAGTCATCTCCAAGAGCTAATGTAATTGAAAATAGTATCACTTACAAGGGGAAAAAAACTGAAAACCCTATTATATACATTGCTATTGCAATAGATCAGTTTGATCAATTAGCAAAAGCAATGTATAGACTCCCCAAAGAGACAATATACCCAAATTACCATTGCAAAGGAGAAATAGTTGAACACTTAGACAAATATATATTGTTCACATCTATACTCAAATCCATCCATGGAGTGTCAATACATTTCTAGGGCATTAAACAACAACTTAAAACAAAATAAACGTAACTTAAACAACAATCTCTGGTTTAGAACCCTACACTCTTTGGCTCTCTTTACAATCACTAATAGAACCACATCTCCCCTTTTTTGTATGATGTACAAACTTTTTGATCTTTTTAAGAAATATATTTTCTTCTGTTCCATGGAAAAAAAATTAAATAAATAAATAAACTTAACTTTGAAGAATCATCTTCAAGACTAAGAGAGCACGGCCTTACATTGTGCACACTGACAATGTTAAGCCCCCTGTTTTTACAACCTAATCTGACTGGTATTCTTCACTTTTGGAATCACGGGAACCCCTCAAAGGCTCAAAATCAACTTCTCTGATAGAGTCTTGTACTCTTGAGAGGTGGTGATTAATGGGTTTGCAGCGAAGCTCACATCCGAGGAAGCTGAGAAACTCTCTAGTTCCATGAATTATCTCTGTTAATGAAGATACAGACAACGAATTTTAGCTTCAGACCACCCGCTCTCCTGGGTTTCTCGACCTCGATTTCAGTTATGGCATCTGGCCAGAGACAGGCTATGGAGAAGATATTGTGATAGGATTCGTTGATACCGGCATTTGGCCAGAAAGTAGAAGATTCAGTGATAGAAAAGCCAACCCGTGGGGCTCTCTCTCTCCTCACTACTGTTGGATCCTTGGTTGAGAACCTACCCAGTTGGATTACTAATGGTTTTTAGGTAGGAGATTACCCTCTCTGATTCTCTATATTCCAATGACAAACTGGGCAAATTAAGTAGAGTGAAAGGAATTTCATTTACTTTACTTTTAATCAATTGAAGTATACCATGAATTGCCTCCATGCCACCATGGGGGAAGATTCTTTCACCGATCAATTTCTTGTTGTGACAGCTACGGTTCCTTCTTCGCATTCTCCCAGCTTCCAATGCAGTGGAAATGGGTCCAAGTCCGTCTGTTACTGAAGCTTCAACTTTCTGGCCGGCCAAATGCTGGTATCAACGAATCCTATCACAATATCTTCCCCCATAGCCCGTCTCTGGCCATATGCCATGACTGAAATCTAGATCGAAAAACCAGGAGAACGGGTGGAATGTCAGAGAGATTCTCAGCTTCCTTAGCCTTGACCCTTGAGCTTCGCTGCAAACCCATTAATCACCGCCTCATAACAGTACAAGACTCAATGAGAGAAGTCCATTTTGGGGGGGTTCCAGTGTGATTGAAGAAGTGAAAGAATACCAGTGAGCTTGGGTTGGAAAAAACAGAGGGCCTAACATTGGCCGTGCTCTGTTAATCTTGGAGGTTTCAGGGGGCAAGGGTGGAGTACGAAACTGCAATTTGAGCTTGAAGAAGGAAAAGGGAATGAGCGATGGGAGACTTGATCTTACTTTTTTAATAGAACCGCCCACCCCAAAAACAGGGAAAAGGGGAAAAGTTCCTCTGTCCGAGAGTAAACTGCTTCCCAAAAAACAAAAAAATAGTATACTTTGTTTCACATCATTATCATCCTAAAGTGATAGTTTGTTTCAGGGTTAAATCCGTGCACTCTTGTAATGCATCCAATATTCTTCGGAACCCTGATATGTCCACGTATCATCTCTCAATATCCCACGTACCAGTCCTACTTTAACCCCTAAAGATATTTAAGGCTACACTAAGTATTAAATGCTAGGGAATTACCAAATTACCTTTTCTTCTATTTGTTAAATTTTGACAGACCTAAATGCCCTCATCTCTCTCAAATCATCATCTTCTTTTACATACCTAACACTATCATCACCGGATGGTGCAAGCATGGGGTTGACTCCATTACGGAGACATACTCCGTTAAGTCCGGCCGGAATACGACTGGTTACCCGGAAATCGTGCTGAACCGGACTTTTTGGGACATGAGCGAAATTGCCAGAGATTTGGATTGCAGGGTCGACTGTCTTGGGGAGAGGGTTTTTTTTTCTCGGATTCTGAGATAAGGGAGGTATCCACGATGTCTAATAGGGAAGCTGCTAGTCTCTAAAATGGGTTTAGGGTGGGTGGCGGTGGTGGTGTTAGTGAGGGTTTTGGTTCACGCAGCGGCGCTGGAATAACCGGCCTTGTGATTTGTCTAGAGGATGTCTTCTTGGGTGGTGGGGTTATGAGGAGGGCGAAGAAATCCCTAATTCGTTTAGTTTGAGATTCACAGTTGGGGGCTAAGGGGTTAGCAGAGAAGCTCAGAGAGGCATGTATGGCTGCTGGTATTGGTGAGTTGGTCTTTGGGTATCCCTACTATTTTTTGGGAATCCACCAAACCGATCAACAGGAAAACACTTGGAAAAGGAGATCAATGGCTTGAAATTTCCTGCAACTTTTTCTTCCGCCCGGTTAAATTCAAGGCTTGATATCTCAGCTGATTTGAGTCCAAATCACGTGAAATTGTGACACTCACCATTGTTGGAGAACACATCTATCGGAGCCAATCAACTTCAAAACACACAAAGGAGGATATCTAAACCACCCAAATTTGAGTTTTTTGAAGAACACGCAATCTGAGATAAAATTTCTGTGATTTCTCAATGGCGGTGTTGGTGAAGGAATAGGCAAGGAAGGGGGACTCGGTGGTGGTATTGGTAAGGTTGGAGGAGTTGAAGGTGGTATTGGAGGTGGGGCTTCCCGATGGTAATGGTGTTAATGGTGGGTGGCGGCGGAGGTGGTGGTGGTGGTAGGTATTTACATTGTAGAAGAAGATGATTTAAGGAAGATGAGGGCATTTTGGTCTTTTTAAAATTTAACAACGAGGTCACGACAATTAGGTCTTTTCAAAATTTAGAAAAGATAGAAGAAACAGTAATTTGGTAATTTTTTAGCATTTAATACTTGGTGTGGACTTAAATGGCATTAGGGGGTAAAACAGGGTTGGTACGCGGACTTATAAGAAGCTTAGGGGGTATGAGGAATATTGGGTGCATTACAGGGTACGTGTATTTAACCCTTTGTTTCATGTCACAGTCGTCCTAAAACTGAAACCTCAAGATTTAATAAATAAACAGCCGATTTGGGCCTAGAAAGGACACCCTTACGCCCTTACACCATCACCCAGGCCATGTTCTCCCCTTCTACCTCAAGAAGGATTAATGGATCAAATGGATATATTAGACGGTGAGGACTTTGAAGGTATGATCTAATTCCTTTGTGTGATTATATTATCGAGCAGTACTTGTATATAGTTTGAAGAGGATTCTATGTTTACTTTTATATTGTTTTAGGTTGCTATTTAATTAATGCCCTAGAAATGTATTCGCACCTCAACTGACCACACCCCCATGCATGGATTTAAGTATAGAAGTGGGCAGTATATATTTGTCAAAGTGTTCAACAATTTCTCTTTTTCAATGGTAATTTGGGTAAATTGTCTCTTTGGGGACTCTATCAATTGCTTTTGTTTATTGATCAAACTAGTAAGGGTGTTAATTTTGGGCCGGAACCGACCTGATAGAAACCGGAATCGATCCATCCAATAACTTATTATACCTTTTGTTTTTTGTTCTCGTTTTATGTGGGAGAGTGAATTTGTGGCTAAGGTGTATAAATGATCATATGAAAAATGTTGCGCTTAGTGGGCATGTGTGGGTTTAGTTCATATAGAATATGTGAGTGTGGTGTGTATTGTGTATATCCACCATTTCGTAACCCTAAAAATCGGTTAACCTTTTGGGTGCTAGCATGTGAGTTGTATATTTATCAATACATAAAAGTAAAAAAAAAGAATATGACTTTTGGGCTTCACAGGCTTTGAGAACCTGTAAAAGAAGATGGCTCTTTTATCATTGGGATAAAATCGAACATTACATGGGCAATAACATGTCAATATTGAAGTAACAGAACATAGCCCCACCCCACCTGCACGACAATCACTCTCCAACCCCAACCACCACTGTAACCCCCGTCTCCACCCCTGTTTCTGCACCTCTCCTCTGCCCTACGCCACCACCAACCCCTCTTCCCTCCCCACCCCCAAAACCCTGCTAGTGACACCACTGCTGCCATTCCTCCCCCGCACTTGCTCCCACCCACAGCTCTCCTTGCCATCAAGCTAGCTTCTGCAACTTAGAGAAAATGGAAGAATATTATGGTCACTCCAATTTCACCGGTAACAAAGCCCATTATCTTAAAGGATTCTTGAGTCAATGGTTGATTGTTGGATATAATTCATCCAAAACATACATAATAACACATGTATTAAGGGGGATAGATTATTTATCTTAATTGTAGACAAACCAAAGTTGATGACAACAATCTCAAGCACTATATAACACGACTCAAATCTAAAAATCATGAAGAAACTTATGGAATCGATGAGGCTGATTCGTGACAAAAGGCGCTCGCTTTAAGACTGTAGACTACTAAGGGCAAATCGAGTCCTTGCAAATTAGCCTCCAAAATTAAACGACACTCCAAACATGAAACTATCTAGTATGATGCACTTAATTTACTAGGCTACTAAGGGTACGGAGAGTTGCATTCAATTGGATATAAACTAAGAAAAGAAAACAAAAATGAGATTTGTCTCAAATTGCTGAGAAATGGACAAAACATCTTCTCTTTATATAGGAGAAGAAGAGGCACTCCAAGGGATGTCTCTAAAAGATATGTCCACAAATCATGTGTTTTCCTACAAGACTTGTTTGTTGACCATTCAAACAAGTCTTCCAAAATACACATCCATTGGTCATTTAGGTGTCTATTAGGAAACCAAAAATCATATATTTTAGTTTATACAAAATTCCAATATTGATAACTCAAAGAACCCTCTCTCATCTTAAAATTTTAAAAAGTAAGAGGGGGTCATTTAGTTGATTGAGGATCCAAAGCTGTTATTGAAGGGGGGAAATACACCTTTAGTTCCCACCTAAATGTATTGGGGAGGGTACCTGAGAGGAAAAAGATTCAGTGTCTTACATGCCAATGACAAGGTCTTCTTGACTAGGGAATGGACAAAACCAATGGATTCCCTAGAGATAAAGTTATAGACACAGCTTACAAGACAAAAGGATAAATTAAATATATCCTTGGGTGGACAAGAAACCACCAATGGAGGTGTGATACACGAAGCCCTATACATGCCCACTTTGATGTCTGACATCTTGCCTGGTTCCAGAGTTCTCAACTGCATGCATACGTGTCACTTCTTTCGAACTACCAAGTGGGTATGGCTAAGAGATTCTCTGCCTTTCATTCTGACTCCGTTTTGACATTGGGAACTTGGCTTGTGTTCGCTCCATCCTCCAACCCATGATAATGGGGAGAATTGAGGATAGAAGATCCAACGGTTGGTTATGCTTTCAGCGTAGACTCTTCATTGTCATGCAAAGTTACAGAAAAAATAGAGTTGTAATTGTTGACCATAATGAGAGAGTGACAAGCATTACCAATAGCCACCAATAGCCTCTTGATGAGGACTATTAGTAGACATTTGAGTAGCTTTAAAATCCATAACCGACAAAAATAAGGAGAAGATGTAGCTGCAAATGAGAAGAAGAACTGATGAGCGTTGAATTATGTAACCGCTTGGCAAGTAAATGAAATTAATGATCATTGAACTGATAGACGTTGAATTGTGTAACCGCTTGACAAGTAAATGAAATTAATGATCGTTGAATTGATGGACGGTTACTCGAAACAGTCAGTTGGGTTGCTTGAAATGCAATGTTCTCTGATTGACACTATATATAGCGTTACTCTTAAACCTGCTTCAAATGAAAATAACATTGTTGAAGTAGGAAGCAATGGACTATAGCTCCTTACCTCACTGTAAATCTTGCAAGTGTGCTGGAGGTCAATGTGCCAATCATTTTCCACCAGGTAAGCTTGCTTTGCTTTTATGTCCCCTCATGTTTTTTCTCTTGGAGAGAGAGAAATTAGGAGCAGGGTTTTAGTAATCGATTACCTTTGAATTCTATTTTGTAGGATTCAAAGTTATATGGCCGGAGCTGAAAGGTGTGAAAGGAAAAGAAGCGGTGGAGGTAATCAAGAAGGAAAACAACTGGGTGACACCTTGGATTATCGGCCAAGACTCGATATTTCCTGATGATGTTGCTTGCTGCAACCGTGTCGTTGTGATTGTTGATTCTGAAGGCCCCGATCCAGAAGGCCATGTTAATAACATTCCCATGGTTGGATAAGGAGAAGACATTGTAGACTTTGATATCCATTCCATCGTGCTTTATCACAATCATAAATATATGTATGGAATGTTGAAATAAAGATTTCTTTTCAAATTTAACCGACTTTATCCAGCCTAGTCGTCTTCTTTTTCTTTTGGGCAATTTACTTATACCACCCCTGAGGTTTAACGAAAGTATGATTTTGCTCCCCGATTTTGAAAAATTCTGTGTACTCCTTGAGGTTTACAAACGTTTACAAATAAACCCATTCCGTCAGTTCATGACTAACAGTGTTAAAACCAAGGGGTACGTAAAGTTACAGAAATACACCTTCAAGAAAAAACAAAAAACGAAAAAAAAAGCAACTAATCTTCCCCAAATCGATTGGGGAAGATGAGTTGCAGGTATCCTTGTAAGGAACACAATGGAAATCTGCACCGATTTCATGGGAACCCATTCCTAACGATATTCAAGCATGATAAGCATGTATCCTCTGCTTTTACACCACCACCACCCGCTATTGCCGTAGCCACCACCACCACCCACTGATTGCATTAAACGACTTGATGGACAGACCTTCTTTGCTGTTTTGGCAGCTTTTGCTGGATTTATGTGTTCATCAAACCCAGTTCGATCCGATTCAATCCGGTTTCACTTTGTATTGAACTTTTATACATTTTGGTTTAATATTATCACATGCGATATAAACTTTTTGAGCATTATGTGTCCGTAAGTTTTACTTAAAATGGTAGTCACGACCAGGGTTTGGGTTGGGTACCCTTATCATATGGTTGTCGCATTGGGTATGCCTAGACAAGTGATGTCAGGGTACAAATACGAGTACTCACATGATCGATGTGTGTGTTAGAGAAGAATCTACTTTGTCGATTCCCTCATGTATTACTGCCAGATGTAGGATGGGATAGACATGTGTCACCGACACCCTTTACCTGAGGGAACCCTGTCGCTGCAAAGTGTGACCGTATTCTTTAGTTCATCAATAACTAAGACTCAAGTGAGCCAAAGCCGGTGTTCTGGGAATGCGTGAACACTTTGTGAGTGAATGAGTTACTCAACATGGTCAACACTGCCCGATTGGGGAATACCAAGATTGGGATTGTCTGGCCTTCTATTCTGAGTTCGCTTTTGACAATGGGAGCTTGGCTTGTGTTCACTCCAGCCTCCGATCCATCACAATGAGGATAATTGAGGGTAAAAGATCCAACAGTTAATTGCGCTTCCAACATTGTCTCTTCATTGTCATGCATAGATACAAAAAGAGTAGAGTAGTTACTACTTTCCATTATGGAGTGTGGACTAACGCTAGTGTTCACTGTCTCTGAAGGTTCTTTCACAAAACGTGAACTATGATGGTCAGCTGCTGAACAGTATTCTGATGGGCTTGAATGCCACCTGATTTTAGCCTCAAACGTTTCTAAAGAACATTCAGACCTTATGAATATGAGAGGGCCAGTTGTAGTTCAAGATAAGGGTGTCAAAAGTGGACCCAGACCAAATAACTGGAACCTTGTTAATAGTTTTTTTGAACTTGCTGAAGTTTCTGACAATTTCATTGGGGCAGCGTTTAGATGATGTAAAATAGGAGATCTCCATCATACCTTATCTATTTCATAACTATGTATATTTTAAGCTTTCTAATATATTTCTTGTACTCATCAACAAAAAAAAAAAAAAAAAAACCTGAATCGAATCAAATCGAATAGAATTTAGTTACAATCTGGAACTGAGTAACAGAACCGAGATGGGCACAGGACTTAGTTTTCGGTTTAGCATTGGAGTTTGACGGTTAGAACTGAAACCAATCGAATTTGGATACCAATATATTATAGCATATTAATATATTAGTATATTACTAGTCACGCCCCCATCCCAGACAAGGGATACAATACATTATAAGGGGTGACTAGGACGACGCGTGTCATCCTACTAAGCTGCCAGGAACACTGACACAATGTCCCAACGCACAGTCATAACCAATATTAAAATAATATAATATCAGAGTGCAAAAAAGAAAATATTACATTCCAAAATATCAATAGTTTTGCGGAAGCGTATAAAATCAAATAGTTACAAGATGATCAAAGCCTAGATGATAAATACTGTAATTAATCTATTTTTCATTACCATCTAATAATGATCAAGAAGGGTATAACAGTAAATGTTTATACATGGGCCTACGTCCTAAAATAAATAAAAGGGGAACAAGTCCCTAGAATTCTCACGGCTCGTAGGCACAATTGTCACAAGGACACCCGTTGCCATGTTCCTCTAACACAGCTTCAGGCTCCTCCGTACTTGCATCATAATCTAAAAAAATGTGTACACAAGGGGGTTAGCTCCACTGAGCCAGTGAGGGGATGGGGATGCACAAACACACAATTCACATAGTCCAATGATGCATGCATATGTTAAATAAATTTTCCACCTAACATCACAACTAAGTCAGAGGTATATGCTACTGTGACAACTCGGGAGACACTGTGGGTCACTTAGCTTATCACCACAATGAAACCTCAATTGTCACCTGGGACCTTCGCCGATCGAAGCCTCCAAGACCACTCAGTGGCAGACCCCTGATAACCAATACTACCATGATTGGCCTCTCCCACCTCCACAGAATCCGGTGTACTGATTACCCAACACCTAAATCCCTATTGGTAAGGGTCATAGCATAAGGGTGTAAAATCCTAGCCGCAGATATACTACATGCAAGTCCTATCGTCCCGAGAGGTAATCCGGGCGCATAAACTTTTCATCTGGTTTAGTGCCCGGTAACCAGCATGGCACGAAGCATACAGTTCAACATGACATTCAACATAATTACTTCATAAATGTATATAGTATCCGGGGTTCCGGCACTGGCACCGAGACCCATCAAAGTAACACATCTCCAATCAACATCATAACAATCATATATAAAAGTATGCAATATGCGCAAGCATGCTTAATAATTTATAATGATAACATAATATACATTGCAATAATAATATCAAGCCCAAACAACCAAACCCACTCACATATAAGTTATGTTCCGATGTTATGAGTTGTCGCCGCAATTAAGTAACACGTTGCAAGACGAAAACTTTAAACCTAAATAAAGAGTGAAAACAGGGTTAATTAAGTCAAGGGACGGATCCTTAAAAGGTCTCCCATAAATCATTTAAGTATAAGGTTTCAGAGGCAGGGTGGTTTTATGGGTGGTCTCATGCCCAATTCCTGCAACCACATGTAAATCCTAACTAACCAGGGGCTTAGGAAGGTCTCTGCCAAGGGTGGTTTTACAGGTGGTTTGTCTCAGAACATGAAACCGCATCTAAAACCGACTTTAACAGGGGCTTATTCAGGGGGTGGTTGCAAGGGTGGTTTCTCGTAGGTCTTGAAACCGCATGTAAAACCACATACCTGCAGAATCAAAATTTGAAAGGTTTCTCACCAGGGGTTCCTTTCCCAAGGGGTTTAAAGGTAAGGAGGCTTCAAGGAAGCTTCCTCCTAGGTCCATTAGGGTTCTAAGACCTCATTAGGTCCATGAAATCCCAAGGATTTAAGAGGGAAAGCAAAGAGAACATAATTTAGAACATAATAGGGTAGAAACCTTAAATTTCTCAAATGGAAAGAGATTGCTTAGGCTTTGAGCTTGTAATGGAGTGAAATAACTCCACCATAGTCTAGGTTTAGAGGTTCCATCAATTCCTTGGGTTCCAAGAGAATCCTAGGTCGAACCTCTCCCATTTTCCAAATCCCAAAACCCAAAATAGAAGAAAAGAGGTGAGATCTAATGGCTTACCTACCCCCAATATAGAAAAGCTCCACGTAGAGGGCTCCACAAGGTGAGGTTCTAAGCCTTCAGCCAAGCTTTTCCATTCTTCTTCCTCCTTTTCTCCTTCCTTCTTTCTTCTTTCCTTCTTTCTTCTTTCTTCTTTCTCCTTTCTCTCCTCCACGATTTTGGTTAGCTGGGAGAAGTAAAGAGAAAGAATGCTTCTCCCCCCCCTTTTGTCTTATTTATAGAAAATGGGCCTTGGGTCCTTTAAGTTAAATGGGTCAATAGCTAAATGGGTTGATCCAAGTTAGATGGGTCATTAAGCCAAATGGGTACTTTAAGTTAAATGGGTCAAGAGGGCTTAATGGGTTGACCCATTAGTTCTATTTGGGTAAGAGAAAGGAATACCCAACCTTGGCTCAAAAAGAGTTAGATGGACCCTTAGGTTAAATTGCCACTTAAGCCCAATGGGCCTCTTAAGCTAATGGGCCTGCCCACTAGTTATAATTAGGAAATAACCTAATTAAAAGATGAGCTCACATGATTTGGGTATAATTGCTCTTCACATGTTTCCCTAAGGCAAGCGGGGCCCATAAGTGAATTATTTTCAACTCAACTAAAATAGTCCGGGCGGTCCAAACCTTGACCCGTACTTCGAGGGCATTGAGGAAAAGGATAAATAAATAAAATTAAGGGCTAGCACTTACTATTTCCTTGTCATAGTTTATCCCCCATAACCCCGAATAGTTTTCTCACAGGCAAACCCGTACTGTGGTCAATAATTTTGTAGCTGGGTTTGACCACCAGTGAGAACAGCTCACCAGCATACATGGCAGTGATAACTACATGTCACGGGAAAGAAATAATAATTAATTATACTCCCGGGGTGCGGGTATAACATCCTCCCCGCCTTACAAGAAATTTCGTCCCCAAAATTTGAGGCAGCTAGGCTCTCAAGTGATAAGGGCTGTTGGATAACAACATCCCAAGTCACCCATATCTTGAACTAAGTCAAAGGTCTGGTCAAGATGAGGTAGTGCCTACATGGCACAGCAAGTCAGGTTCCACAATTCTCTTTTCCTTACAAGGTCATATTACCACAGGGGTGTGGTTCACAATAACCCTAGGAAAACATAGTTCCAACTACTAAGTTGAGTCTCAAGGAACAGAGGTTGCCTAGATCTTCCAGATCAGGTGATACCACTCTAGCCTTCACTACTTTGGTCATTCTTGGGTTACAGGATTTAACCTGTCCATGACCCAACATAGGGTTCACATTCTGAAGGCTTTCACATCTGGTTGTCTCATTACCTAACCCAACTTTAGAATGATTTGAAATATTGATGGAATCTCCTATTGTTCACTCCCAATACGGAGGGAACGCATTTGGTGATCCATTACCCCATTCATATCTGTTGTTGGAGAAGGTCTTGTTACATCCTTCAGTTTCAGCTTTCACAACCTTTAAACCTATAACACAGTTATCCCACAGGAAAGAGTCCACATCAGTCCTCTTTCGAGAACCAACAGCCTTTACTAGCTTTTGTCCAAGTCAACTCTTCGAGCAAGTCTCCATAATTTAACCTATCCGGTCATTAAATTCATTATTCATTACCCTAAGGTTTGGTCAACCAAGGTCAGGGCTCTAACTAGTTTCACAGCAAGGTCGAGGTAAGTCATACTTATAGTACCAGAGAATCACTCTAGTCACACAAGCCCAAGGTTCTAAGGGATATCTATATATGTATTTATCACACCAATATGTAGGCATAGATTCAATAATTACATTCAAATCCCTATGGACATATCTGTCATCTAGGTCAATCCACAAGAATAAGAAGTTCTCAGGTACGGTTCGCTAAGTCCTTTTTGGAAAGTCAAATCACGGTATATGACTATTTCTATGAGTCTAAACAAGGTTTGGATGGACCAAGTAAAGTTCAAATAGAGTCGTCACTAGCTCAAGGTGTTATGACTGACTTCCAAATACACGAGACCTTTATGGCTTTCTCAAATAAACAGCCCAAACCAGCCTATTACTTTCCTTCCTAGTACCTACCCACAGGTTTAGATTCTACGCACCCCATTAAAGGTCTCTACCCATATAAGTTTAGGTTTCCCTATCCATAAGGTTCGGGTCTTTAAATTTACAGGGTCTAAGGTCTTCATCCTCAAATGTAACTCTTCTCCTTTTATGTAAGAGAGGAGTCATAGCGGTTACCAATGTCTGCTAGTTCTTATTAGCTGACCCAGTCGGGTACAAGTCCTAACCTCTTTCAATTTCAAGGTATTAACTAGATTTAAGTGGTCCCCACAAATGGGTCACACAACAGGGGTGTCCGATCTAGGGTATAGGCACATAATCATTACATATAAGTGTGGTCAAAGGTCTCCAAAATAAGCTCAAAATCTTAAAAGAATTCGGGTGGACTCACGAGCGGTGTCAGTACTCTGGGTCCGTTCGTGGCTCCTTCGCGAAAATAGGGAGAGCGGATTAACGGGCGGATGTGGAATGCAAATCCGTTCGTTCATTCGATCTCAAAAGTCTCAAAGGTCGAGAGAGTTGAAGTCAAACGGATCTATGAACGGACGCATGAGTGTGGATCCGTTCATTCGTCTGTTCGTAGAAATTTAATAAAATAGAGCCACGAGTTTTAAAACTCACTTTTGGCTCCAAAGAAAGGGACATAACTACAGGGGAAAAAAGCTCTACAGGGACTTCCGTTCAAGCTTCCCTTGGGTGGTTTTCTGGTAATCTTAAGCCTCAAGGTTCAACTCTCACTTGTTCAAGTCATTGTTGATAATTGTTGTTGGTTATGATTGATTCATTATTGTTTCTGAATTATAACATATAATTGTCCATCTATGACCTACTTAAGACTCAACCAGGCAATTATATAGTTGTAGTTTAACAACCTATCGTTCAAGTCCTAAGTTCTATATTGCCTATTATCTTCTAAGTTCTTGTTTCACCACAATCAGTCTTCTCTTATGTCTGCACACAATCATTTATGTTCTTGAAGATTTTTAGTTTAGAACCTAATTGTGGAGAATAAATCAAGAGTCCGCGAGACGTGGTCGATGCTGAGCATCATTGCTCGATACCACTCTGTCACGCCCCCATCCCAGACAAGGGATACAATACATTATAAGGGGTGACTAGGACGACGTGTGTCATCCTACTAAGCTGCCAGGATCACTGACACAGTGTCCCAACGCACAATCATAACCAATATTCAAATAATATAATATCAGAGTGCAAAAAGAAAAATATTACATTCCAAAAGATCAATAGTTTTGCAGAAGCGTATAAAATCAAATAGTTACAAGATGATCAAAGCCTAGATGATAAATACTGTAATTAATCCATTTTTCATTACCATCTAATAATGATCAACAAGGGTATAACAGTAAATATTTATACATGGGCCTACGTCCTAAAATAAACAAAAGGGGAACAAGTCCCTAGAATTCTCACGGTCCGTAGGCACAATTGTCACAAGGACACCTGTTGCCATGTTCCTCTAACACAGCTTCCGACTCCTCCCTACCTGCATCATAATCTAAAAAAATGTGTACACGAGGGGGTTAGCTCCACTGAGCCAGTGAGGGGATGGGGATGCACAAACACACAATTTACATAGTCCAATGATGCATGCATATGTTAAATAAATTTTTCACCTAACATCACAACTAAGTCAGAGGTATATGCTACTGTGATAACTCGGGAGACACTGTGGGTCACTTAACTTATCACCATAATGAAACCTCAATTGTCACCTGGGACCTATGCCGATCGAAGCCTCCAAGACTACTCAGTGGCAGACCCCTGATAACCAATACTACCATGACTAGCATCTCCCACCTCCACAGAATTTGGTGTACTGATTACCCAACACCTAAACCCCTGTTGATAAGGGTCGTAGCATAAGGGTGTAAAATCCTAGCTGCAGATATACTACATGCAAGTCCTATCGTCCCGAGAGGTAATCCGGGCGCATCAACTTTTCATCTGCTTTAGTGCCCGGTTACCAGCATGGCACGGCGCATACAGTTCAACATGACATTCAATATAATTACTTCATAAATGTATATAGTATCCAAAGTTCTGGCATCGGCACCCACCGGCACCGAGACCCATCAAAGTAGCACATCTCCAATCAACATCATAACAATCATATATAAAAGTATGCAATATGCGCAAGCATGCTTAATAATTTATAATGATAACATAATATACAATGCAATAATAATATCAAGCCCAAACAACCAAACCCACTCACATATAAGTTATGTTTCGATGTTATGAGTTATCGCCGCAATTAAGTAACACGTCGCAAGATGAAAACTTTAAACCTAAATAAAGAGTGAAAACAGGGTTAATTAAGTAAAGGAACGGATCCCCAAAAGGTCTCACATAAATCATTTAAGTATAAGGTTTCAGAGGCAGGGTGGTTTTGTGGGTGGTCTCATGCCCATTTCCTGCAACCACATGTAAATCCTAGCTAACCAGGGGCTTAGAAAGGTCTCTGCCAAGGGTGGTTTGTCTCAGAACATGAAACCGCACCTAAAACCAACTTTAACAGGGGCTTATTCAAGGGGTGGTTGCAAGGGTGGTTTCTCGTAGGTCTTGAAACCGTATGTAAAACCACATACCTGCAGAATCAAAATTTGAAAGGTTTCTCACTAGGGGTTCCTTTTCCAAGGGGTTTAAAGGTAAGGAGACTTCAAGGAAGCTTCCTCCTAGGTCCATTAGGGTTCTAAGACCTCATTAGGTCCATTAGGGTTCTAAGACCTCATTAGGTCCATGAAATCCCAAGGATTTAAGAGGGAAAGCAAAGAGAACATAATTTAGAACATAATAGGGTAGAAACCTTAAATTTCTCAAATGGAAAGAGATTGCTTAGGCTTTGAGCTTGTAATGAAGTGAAATAACTCCACCATAGTCTAGGTTTAAAGGTTCTATCGATTCCTTGGGTTCCAAGAGAACCCTAGGTCGAATCTCTCCCATTTTCCAAACCCCAAAACCCAAAATAGAAGAAAAGAGGTGAGATTTAATGGCTTACCTACCCCCAATATAGAAAAGCTCCACGTAGAGGGCTCCACAAGGTGAGGTCTCCACAAGGTGAGGTTCTAAGCCTTCAGCCAAGCTTTTCCATTCTTCTTCCTCCTTTTCTCCTTCCTTCTTTCTTCTTTCCTTCTTTCTTCTTTCTTCTTTCTCCTTTCTCTCTTCCACGATTTAGGTTAGATGGAAGAAGTAAAGAGAAAGAATGCTTCTCCCCCCCCTTTTGTCTTATTTATAGAAAATGGGCCTTGGGTCCTTTAAGTTAAATGGGTCAATAGCTAAATGGGTTGATCCAAGTTAAATGGGTCATTAAGTCAAATGGGTACTTTAAGTTAAATGGGTCAAGAGGGCTTAATGGGTTGACCCATTAGTTCTATTTGGGTAAGAGAAAGGAATACCCAACCTTGGGTCAAATAGAGTTAGATGGACCCTTAGGTTAAATTGTCACTTAAGCCCAATGAGCCTCTTAAGTTAATGGGCCTGCCCACTAGTTATAATTAGGAAAGAACCTAATTAAAAGATGAGCTCACATGATATGGGTATAATTGCTCTTCACATGTTTCCCTAAGGCAAGTGAAGCCCATAAGTGAATTATTCTCAACTCAACTAAAATAGCCCGGGCGGTCCAAACCTTGACCCGTACTTCGAGGGCATCGAGAAAAAGGATAAATAAATAAAATTAAGGGCTAGCACTTACTATTTCCTTATCATAGTTTATCATCCCCCATGACCCCGAATAGTTTTCTCACAGGCAAACCCGTACTGTGATCAATAATTTTGTAGCTGGGTTTGACCACCAGTGAGAACAGCTCATCAGCATACGTGGCAGTGATAACTACACGTCACGGGAAAGAAATAATACTTAATTATACTCCCAGGGTGCGAGTATAACATTACTAATCTAGTATAATATTGGGCCGGTTCTGAATCATGCCAACACTCATTGGAACCGAATCGAATACCCAGTTACAAACCGATTTACACAATTAGTTCAAGAGTAAAAATTCAGGGATGGATTCAGTTCTCGCCGTGATCGGATTGGGGTTGGATAGAACCAATTGAATTATTTTTTTTTTAGAAATTTGAATCAGGAAGAAGCAACAAAGATTTTCAAAAAAACCTATGATGCATGTGCTGAAAAGGATTACTTGAGCTACAAAGTGATGCATTTACTGAAAAGGATCTCTAAAACACTGACTCCCAATTCTAACTCAACATGCATCACTCCTGGAGTGTGTTAACTACGTTGACAACAATGAATAACACCACAACCAAGCCACATTGCTCAATAGGATTTTGGACATTTTCTTTTGTTATGGTGTATGAATTTGGAATTGATGGTAGATGATATTGGATGATGTCTTGGAATATATATTCATTAATGTTAGATGTTAGAATTGTTTTGAACATTAGATGCATGTAATTAGGTAATAAGTTCTCAATTTCTATGTATATAATGTCGATTTTTATCCCATTTCTTAAAAATCTACACGTTTAAAGTCTGTACATCTGTTTCTATTTTTTTGCCGTACCGTTTAGAGTTTTGCTCTATTTAAAACCCGTATCGTCTGTTTTCAATTTTTTTTTTAGAGAAATTTATGAAACACCCCCTAAAAATGGATCGAAACTCGGATCACCCCCTGAAATTTGAAAAAACTCAGATCACTCCCTCTACACTAACGGTGTTAGTCTGCTGTTAGTTATTGGTATAAAAAGACTATTTTACCCTTGTACTAAATCATTGTAATCAAATTAAGAATACTACCCTTTCCTTCATCTTCAACCTAAAATACCCCATTGCCTCTGCTTCGCTCAGGCAGCACTACCGCTGCCGCCTCTGCTTCCTCACACCTGCAACTCAATCCCTACAGCCACTGGTCTGAATTAAGAAATTTAAGAGTTTCTTATTGAAATTGTCAAGAAGTTGTGAGGTTTTGTATAAAGCTCGTATTTTGGGGGTGTTGTTTTGTTGTATTGGATTTGAGATTCTGGTTTAGGTTAATTGAAGAGTAGATGGCTATCGAAGGTGAGGAAGAAGTTGATTATGAGAGCGATCCAGAGGAGGCGATGCGGAGAAGGGAAGCGAGTGATGATGAGGAAGGAGAAGGAGAGGATAGTGAGAAGCAGCTGAGGAAGGATACAAGACCTGGGATCGGTTCGGATGTCGAATCGGAGGGTGAAGGTGGAGCACATGCGTATGATGCTGAAGAATCTGAGGAAGTGGGAGAGGAGAAGAAGCAATCGAACAAGTAGAGGAGGGAGGAGGGAGAAGGGGAATTTCCAGCGTGGCTGCAGGGTTCTTTCCAGCGGAAACCCTCTTTCGATTCAATTTATAAAACTCATTACAAATCAGAAATCAAGTTTTATTTCAACTGAAACCTGAAACCTAAGATATCTGTGTTACGAATCTACCTAAAAGCTTCGATTGAGTTTTATAAATTTAATTGAAAACCTGAAACCTTTGTAATCGAGTTTTATAAATTTCTCTTAGGGATGGGCAATAACAATATCAGAAATCAAGTTTAGATTCAGATTTGAAAGTGGTTTTGAAACCCACTATTCCACCCAACTTTGGAGCTTAGGTTCAGTAGGATGGGTTGCCCAAAGGTAAGGCCTCAACTCCCTAAATCTGAGTAGAAACGGAGGATCAAGGGAGATTGATCCAACTTTGTGGCTGTCAGTGTTACATGGAAAACAAAGTAACAGTGTAGGGAGAAACAGAAATAAAGAAGAGAAAAGGGAAGAAGAAGAAATAAAGAGACAACAGAAGAGAAACGTTACTTGGGATGGGAGAGAGAAAATCAGAGAGGAGATAGAGAAGAGGAACGGAGAGTATGCTCTTTCCCGCCGGTGCAATCAATCAGGAACGGAGACAGAGAAGACGACAGGAGCAAGGGTAATATTGAGATTTGGCTGTACAGGATTTTCCCTTCAAGCTGGTTCGTTGAATCTTCACCTTTCTCTACGAGGTACGCCGACAGTGGCGGTGGTGGGGTGCTGCAAGCAGAGTTGCAGGAAAAGGGTGGGGTATTTTAGGTTGAAGATGAAGCGAGGGTAGTATTGTAAATTTAATTGTACATGTTAGGTTTTTAGATCTAAGGGTAAGATAGTAATTATACTCTTCTCAAGGGTAGTTTAGGATTTTCAAAAAATTTAACTAGCTGATTTCATTAGTCAACTAACGGTAGGGTCTAATTTGAGTATAGGGCTCTACTTCATGGGGTGATCTGAGTATTTTCAAATTTCAAGGGGTGATCCGAGTTTCGACCCATTTTCAGGGGGTGTTTTGTAAATTTTCTTTTTTTTTTTATCATTTTATTTTTCGATAACTATGGTTTCTAAAGTTAAAAGAGGCAAACCCAATAAGAACATTTCATTTGAAATCTTTGCCACCACAAGTTAGAGAAACTTATAAGCTTTTAAATATGAGAAACTAAGTAAATCAGACATGCACCAAATGGGTCATAGCAAGCTTTCAAGAATTTAAATCCATCAATAGGAAGGAATAGTTATCCCCTCCAATTCGCAGCCCCCTCCAATTCTTCCAATTCTTCACATGGGGGTGGATATGACCACCCTACCCTTTGCCCGAAAACATTGCCCAAGTTGGGGTCCACTCCCCCCTATTAGAGGAATTGGAGGTGCCCACGAATTGGAGGTGATAATTATTGCAATAAGTACCTTGGAGAAGACTTCTTTGAAATGTGATATCCCATCACTTGAAGTGTGAATATCGATGCTTAGGTAGTCATCTCCAAGAATTAGTGTATTGAAATAGTATCACTTAGAGGGGGCATTGAAAAAAAACTGGAAACCCTATTATATATATTGCTATTGCCGATAGATCAGTTTGATCAATTAGCAAAAGCAATGTATAGTCTCCCCAAAGAGACAATATAACCAAATTACCATTGTAAAGGAGAAATAATTGAACACTTGACAAATATATATTGTTCACATCTATACTCAAATCCATCCATGGAGTGTCAATACATTTTCAGGGCATTAAACAACAACTTTAAACAAAATAAACCTAACTTAAACAACAATCTCTGGTTTAAAACTCTACGCTCTTTGGCTTTCTTTACAATCACTAATAGAACCCCATTCCCCTTTTTTTGTATGATTTACAAATTTTTTGAGCTCTTTACCATCAAAAAAAGAAAAAAAGAAAAAAAAAACTGAACTTAGAAGAATATCATATTCAAGACTAAGAGAGCACGGCCTTACATTGTGCACACTGACAATGTTAAGCCGTCTGTTTTTACAACCTAATCTGACTGGTATTCTTCACTTTTGGAATCACGGGAACCCCTCAAAGGCTCAAAATCAACTTCTCTGATAGAGTCTTGTACTCTTGAGAGGTGGTGATTAATGGGTTTGCAGCGAAGCTCACATCCGAGGAAGCTGAGAAACTCTCTAGTTCCATGAATTATCTCTGTTAATGAAGATACAGACAACGAATTTTAGCTTCAGACCACCCGCTCTCCTGGGTTTCTCGACCTCGATTTCAGTTATGGCATCTGGCCAGAGACAGGCTATGAAGAAGATATTGTGATAGGATTCGTTGATACCGGCATTTGGCCAGAAAGTAGAAGCTTCAGTGATAGAAAAGCCAACCCATGGGGCTCCCTCTCTCTCTCTCCTCACTACTGTTGGAGCCTTGGTTGAGAACCTTCCCAGTTGGATTACTAATGGCTTTTAGGTAGGAGATTACCCTCTCTGATTCTCTATATTCCAATGACAAACTGGGCAAATTAAGTAGTGAAAGGAATTTCATTTACCTTACTTTTAACCAATTGAAGTATGAATTGCCTCCATGCCACCACGGGGGAAGATTCTTTCACCGATCAATTTCTTGTTGTGACAGCTACGGTTCCTTCTTCGCATTCTCCCAGCTTCCAATGCAGTGGAAATGGGTCCAAGTCCGTCTGTTACTGAAGCTTCAACTTTCTGGCTGGCCAAATGTTGGTATCAACGAATCCTATCACAATATCTTCCCCCATAGCCCGTCTCTGGCCATATGCCATAACTGAAATCGAGATCGAAAAACCCAGGAGAACGGGTGGAATGTCAGAGAGCTTCTCAGCTTCCTTAGCCTTGACCCTTGAGCTTCGGTGCAAACCCATTAATCACCGCCTCATAAGAGTACAAGACTCAATGAGAGAAGTCGATTTTGGGGGGTTCCAGTGTGATTCAAGAAGTGAAAGAGTACCAGCCAGCTTGGCTTGGAAAAAACAGAGGGCCTAACATTGGCCGTGCTCTGTTAGTCTTGGAGGTTTCAGGGGGCAAGGGTGGAGTAAGAAACTGGAATATGAGCTAGAAGAAGGAAAAGGGAATGAAAGATGGGAGACTTGATCTCATTTTTCTAATAGAACCGCCCACCCCAAAAAAATAAAAATAGTATACTATGTTTCATGTCATTATCATCTTAAACTGAAAGTTTGTTTCACGGTTAAATATGCCTACCCCCTGTAATGCACCCAATATTTCTCGTATCCCGAAGCTTTTGATAAGTCCATGTACCACCTCTCAATGTTCCATGTACCACCTTTGCTTTACCCCTTAATACCATTTAAGTCCACATCAGGTATTAAATGATAAAAACTATCTTTTCTTCTATTTTTTCTAAATTTTGAAAAGACCCGGTAGCTCTGACCAATTTGCTAAATTTTGAAAAGACCAAAATGCCCTCATCTACCCCAAATCATCATCTTCTTTTACATACCTAATACTACCATCACCACCACCACTGGATGGTGCAAGCATGGGGTTGGCTCTATTACGGAAACATACTCCTTCAAGTCCGGCTGGGATACGATCGGTTACCTGCAAATCGTGCTGAACCGGAGTTTTGGGACAGGAGCGAAATTGCCAGAGATTTGGATTGCAGGGTCGACTGTCTTAGGGAGAGGGGTTTTTTTTCTCGGATTCTGAGATGAGGGAGGTATCCACGATGTCTAATAGGGAAGCTGCTAGTCTCTGAAATGGGTTTAGGGTGGGCGGCGGTGGTGGTGTCAGTGAGGGTTTTGGTTCATGCAGCGGCACTGGAATAACCGGCCTTGTGATTTGTCCAGAGGATGTCTTCTTGGGTGGTGGGGTTATGAGGAGGGTGGAGAAATCCCTAATTCGTTTAGTTTGAGATTCACAATTGGGGACTAAGGGGTTAGCAGAGAAGCTCAGAGAGGCATGTATGGCTGTTGGTGTTGGTGAGTTGGTCTTTGGGTATCCCTACTATTTTTTGGGAATCCACCAAACCGATCAACAGGAAAACACTTGGAAAAGGAGATGAATGGCTTGAAATTTCCAGCAACTTTTTCTTCCGCCCCGTTAAATTCAAGGTTTGATGTCTCAGCTGATTTGAGTCCAAATCACGTGAAATTGTGAAACTCACCATTGTTGGAGAACACATCTACTGGAGCCAATCAACTTCAAAACACGCAAAGGAGGATATCTAAACCACCCAAATTTGAGTTTTTTGAAGAACACGCAATCTGAGATAAAATTTCTGTGATTTCTCAATGGCGGTGTTGGTGGAGGAATAGGCAAGGAAGGGGGACTCGGTGGTAGAATTGGTAACGGTGGAGGAGTTGAAGGTGGTACTAGAGGTGGAGTTTCACGATGGTGATAGTGTTAATGGTGGTGGTGGTGGTGGTGATGGTGGTGATGATGGTGGTGGTGGTGGGTATTTACATTGTAAAAGAGGATGATGATTTGGGGAAGATGAGGGCATTTTGGTCTTTTTAGAATTTAGCAAATAGGTTAAGGCAATTAGGTCTTTTCAAAATTTAAAAAAAAAAGAAGAAAGGGTAGTTTGATAATTTTTTAACATTTAATACCTGGTGTAGACTTAAATGGCATTAGAGAAGTAAAGCAGGGGTGATACGTGGACTTATCAGAAGCTTAGGAGGATACGAGGAACATTGGGTGCATTACAAGAGGTATGCGTATTTAACCCTTGGTTTCATGTCATTGTCATCCTAAAACTGAAACCTCAAGGTTTAATAAATAAACAGCCGATTTGGGCCTGGAAAGGACACCCTAACGCCATTACACCATCAGCCATGCCATGTTCTCCTCTTCTACCTCAAGAAGGATTAATGGATCAAATGGATATATTAGACGGTGAGGATTTTGAAGGTTATGATCTAATTCTTGTGTGTGATTATATTATCGAGTAGTACTTGTATATAGTTTGAAGAGGATTCTATGTTTACGTTTATATTGTTTTAGGTTGCTATTTAATTAATGCCTCGGAAATGTATTGGCACCTCAACTGACCACACCCCATGCATGGATTTAAGTATAAAAGTGGGCAGTATATATTTGTCAAGTGTTCAACAATTTATATTTTTCAATGGTAATTTGGGTAAATTGTCTCTTTGGTGACTCTATCCATTGCTTTTGTTTATTGATCAAACTGAGTAAGGGTGTTAATTTTGGGTTGGAACCGACCTGATAGGAACCGGAATCGATCCACCCAATAACTTATTATACCTTTTGTTTTTTAGTTTTCGTTTTATGTGGGAGAGTGAATTTGCGGCTGAGGTGTATAAATGATCATATGAAAAATGCTATGCGCTTAGTTGGCGTGTTTGGGTTTAGCTCATATCGAATGTATGAGTGTGGTGTGTGTTGTGTATATCCGCCATTTCGTAGCCCTAAAAATCGATTAACCTTTTGGGTGTTAGCGTGTGATTTGTGTATTTACCAATACATAAAAAATTAAAAATTAAAAATTAAAAGAAAACAAATGAATATGACTTTTGGGCTTCACAGGCTTTGAGATCTTGTAAAAGAAGGCGTCTCTTTTATCATTGGGATAAAATCGAACATTACATGGGCAATAACATGTCAATATTGAAGTAACAGAACATAGCCCCACTCCACCTGCACGACAACCACTCCCCCGCCCCAACCACCACTGTAACCCCCGTCTCCACCCCTGTTTCTGCACCTCTCCTCTGCCCTACGCCACCACCAACCCCTCTTCCCTCCCCACCCCCAAAACCCTGCTAGTGACACCATTGTTGCCATTCCTCCCCCGCACTTGCTCCCGCCCACAGCTCTACTTGCCATCAACCTAGCTTCTGCAACTTAGAGAAAATGGAAGAATATAATGGTCACTCCAACCTCACCGGTAACAGAGCCCGTTATCTTAAAAGATTCTTAAGTCAATGGTTGATTGTTGGATATAATTCATCCAAAACATACATAATAACACATGTATTAAGGGGGATAGATTACTTATCTTAATTGTAGATAAACCAAAGTTGATGACAACAATCTCAAGCACTATATAACACGTACGACACAAATCTTTATGGATCGATGAGGCTGATTTGTGACCAAAGTTGGTCTCTTTAAGACCGTAGACTACTAAAGGCAAATCGGGTCCTTGCAAAGTAGCTTCCAAAATTAAACAATTAACACTCCAAACATAAAACTATCTAGTAGTGATGCACTTAACTTACTACGCTACAAAGGGCACGGAAAGAGTTGCATTCAATTGGATATAAACAATTTGTCTCAAATTGTTGAGAAATGGACAAAACCTCTTCTCTTTTTATAGGAGAAAAAGAGGCACTCCAAGGGATGTCTCTAAAAGATATGTCCACAAATCATGTCTTTTTCCACAAGACTTATTTGTTGACCATTCAAATAAGTCTTCCAAAATGCACATCCATTGGTCATTAAGTGTCTATTAGAAAACCAAAAATCATATATTTTAGTTTATATAAAATTCCAATATTGATAACTCAGAGAACCCTCTCTCATCTTAAAATTTTAAAAAGTAAGAGGGGGTCATTTAATTGATTGAGGATCCAAAGCTGTTATTGAAGGGGGGAAATACACCTTTAGTTCCCACCAAAATGTATCGGGCAAGGAACTTGAGAGGAAAAAAATTCATTGTCTTACATGCCAATGACAAGGTCTTCTTAACTAGGGAATGGACAAAACCAATGGATTCCCTAAAGATAAAGTTATAGGCACAGTTTATTAGACAAAAAGATAAATTAAATATATCCTTGGGTGGAAAATAAACCACCAATGGAGGTATAATAGACAAAGCCCTACACATGCCCACTTTGATGTTTGACATCTTGCCTGGTCCCAGAGTTCTCAACTTCATATGTGTCACTTCTTCCGAACTAGCAAGTGGGTATGGCTTAGAGAGTCTCTGCCTTCCATTCTGACTCCATTTTGACGTTGGGAACTTAGCTGTTGTTCGTTCCATCCTCCGACCAATGATAATGGGGAGAATTGAGGATAGAAGATCCAACGGTTGGTTGCGCTTCCAGCATAGACTCTTCATTGTCATGCAAAGTTACAGAAAAAGTAGAGTTGTAGTCGTTGACCATAATGAGAGAGTGATAAGCATTACCAATAGCCTATTGATGAGGACTATTAGTACACATATGAGTAGCTTTAAAATCCATAACCGACGAAAATAAGGAGAAGATGTAGCTGCATGAAACTGAATTCCGTCATTCCCAAATTGAATTGCATGAAATGAGGAGAAGAACTGATGGGCATTGACGTATGTAACCCCTTGGCAAGTAAATGAAATTAATGATCGTATAATTGATAGGCGTTGAATTGTGTAACTGCTTGGCAAGTAAATGAAATTAATGATGGTTGAATTGATGGACTGTTACTCGAAATAGTCAATGTCAATTGGGTTGCTTGAAATGAAATGTTCTCTGATTGACACTATATATAGCGTTACTTAAAGCTGCTTCAAATGTAAAATAACATTGTTGCAGTAGGAAGGAATGGACTATAGCTACCCTCCCTGTATATCTTGCAACTGTGTTGGAGAGCAATGTGCCAAGCATTTTCCACCAGGTAAGCTTGCTTTGCTTTTATGTCCCCTCATGTTTTTTCTCTTGGAGAGAGAGAGAAATTAGGAGCAGGGTTTTAGTAATCGATTACCTTGCATTCTATTTTGTAGGATTCAAAGTTATATGGCCGGAGCTGAAAGGTGTGAAAGGAAAAGAAGCGGTGGAGGTAATCAAGAAGGAAAACAAATGGGTGACACCTTTGATTATCGGCCAACGCACGTCAATTACTAATGATGTTTGCTGCAACCGTGTCTTTGTGGTTGTTGATTCTGAAAGCCCCGATCCGGAAAGCCATGTTATGCTCATTCCCATGGTTGGATAAGGAGAAGACATTGTAGACTTTGATATCCATTCCATCGTGCTTTATCACAACCATAAATATATATGTATGGAATGTTGAACTTGAACAGTTGATGTAAATGAAATAAAGATTTCGATCTTTTCAAAGTTAACCGGCCTTACCCAACCTTGTCTTCTTCTCTTTCTTTTGGGTAATTTAGACATACCACCCTGAGGTTTACAAACATTAACAAATAAACCCATTCCGTCAGTCCATGATTAATAGTGTTGAAATCAAGGGGTAAAGTTACACAAATACCCCTTCAAGAAGGAAAAAAAAAAAAAAAAAGCAACTTATCTTCCCCAAATCGATTGGGGAAGATAAGTTGCAGGTATCCTTGTAGGGAACACCATGGAAATCTGCACCGATTTCATGGGAACCCATTCCTAACGATATTCAGGCATGATAAGCATGTATCCTCTTCTTTGTCTTCTTCTTTTACACCACCACCACCCGCCATTGCCACAGCCACCACCACCACCCACTGATTGCATTCTTGAACAGCCTGATCAACAGACCTTCTTTGCTGTTTTGGCAGCTTCTGTTGGATTTATGTGTCCATCAAACCCGGTTTGATCCGGTTCAATCCGGTTTTACTTTGTATTGAACTTTTATACATTTTGATTTAATATTATCACATGCGATATAAATTTTTTTAGCATTATGTGTCAGTAAGTTTTACTTAAAATGGTAGTCACGACTAGGTTTTGGGCTGGGCACCCTTATCATATTGTCGTTGCATTGGATATGCCTAGACATGTGATGTCAGGATACGGATGCGAGTACTCACATGATCGATGTGTGTATTGGCGAAGAATCTACTTTGTCGATTCCCTCATGTATTACTGCTAGATGTAGGAAGCGATAGACATGTGTCACCGACACCTTTTACCTGAGGGAACCCTGTTGCTGTAAAGTGTGATCGCATTCTTTGGTTCATCAATGACTGAGACTCAGCTGAGTCAAAGCCGATGTTCTGGGAATGCATGAACACTTTGTGAATGAAGGAGTTACTCAACCTGGTCACCACTGCCCGATTGGGGAACACCAAGATTGAGATTGTCTGTGTATGGTCGGATCGGAATCTGGATCCAATGCCGTTTTAGAAATGGTTTTTGCAAAGTCTATTTTACATAAAATAATGGATTACATATAATTATTTGAATAAAGTGTTTTATCGAGTTTTGCAGGACTCAATCAGATGCACAAACACTCTTATATGGACATCTACTATGGAATGGGGTTTTGCAGTACAAGTGTACGTACATGCCCTAGATTTCATAACGATGGTGTTGATTAATAGAGGGAGGGGGGGTTGTACATGATAATTTATTATCATGTAGGGAATTATTTTGAATTTGCTAAAATAATTGGTTCTTTATTTAATTGATGGATATGGTGCTAATTGTAATTATTCATAAATTAAATAAAGTGATTAATTATATCATTCCCTATTAGATTCTGCTTCTTCAGTAATTAGAAGCACTTTGAGTTTAAACAGAACTGCCAAACAAAGAGAGAGAGAGAGTCAAACTCTCACTTGGTTTTTTAAAACTAATTTCCCATCCAGGATTTTAAAAAACCCTACTATTATATAAAGGGACCAAAACGCAGAGGGAGTAGACAGTGCTCCACATTTTCTGGCTGCCCCCCCCCCCTTGGATGTGTTTTGGTCCCCCCCTCTCTCTCTTGTGATCTCTTCTGCTTCTTGTTGTTGCTCTCTACTGTGTTTGAGAGTTAGGGTTTTAGAAATCCAGATTTTTGCTTGAAGAATTGTAGAGCATTTGGGATTGACTTGAAGAACCTTGGATGCACCATTAGAGGTTCAGATTTGTTTACTTGGAGTGCTCATTGGAGGAAAAACCATTGTCTATTGGAGGAACAACACTTGAGGCTCATCAGGTTAGCAATTCTTCGTTAATTCCTCCTGTTTTTAAATATTGATTATTCATGGGATGCGAAAGAAACCCGAATCGATTTATTTCCGCTGCGCATTCGTGTATGGGATGGATCCCTCTTTCCACGAGATGGATTAGAGATTATTTTTCCATCTCTTTTGGGTTTCATAATTCCATGGGACACAAAAGTGAAGGACAGGGCATTGGTTTATCAGACCAAACCCTAATTGAGATACACTAGGGTTCCCATGGGCAACCATGGGAAACCCTAAAATTTAATAGGACGCCCATGGGCAACTATGGGCTAACCCAGGGGGTGCAATATCCTAATTGGTTTATGATTGGTTTCCCAGGGGAACCATGACATGATCCCAGCACCGTAGTTTGACCTACAGCTTGTGCTAACGCAAATGTTGTTGAAGAAGGTTCATGATTCTAATTGGAGGTTTGCCATATCGAATAATAGGAAGGGGGGGGGGGGGGGGGGGGGGGGGGGGGGGGGGGGGGGGGGGGGGGGGGGGGGGTTTTTTTTTTTTTTTTTTTTTTTTTTTTTTTTTTTTTTTTTTTTTTTTTTTTTTTTTTTTTTTTTTTTTTTTTTTTTTTTTTTTTTTTTTTTTTTTTTTTTTTTTTTTTTTTTTTTTTTTTTTTTTTTTTTTTTTTGGTGGGGTTTTTTTTTTTTTTTTTTTTTGTTTTTTTTTTTTTTTTTTTTTTTTTTTGGGGGTTTTGTTTTTTTTTTTTTTTTTTTTTTTTTTTTTTTTTTTTTTTTTTTTTTTTTTTTTTTTTTTTTTTTTTTTTTTTTTTTTTTTTTTTTTTTTTTTTTTTTTTTTTTTTTTTTTTTTTTTTTTTTTTTTTTTTTTTTTTTTTTTTTTTTTTTTTTTTTTTTTTTTTTTTTTTTTTTTTTTTTTTTTTTTTTTTTTTTTTTTTTTTTTTTTTTTTTTTTTTTTTTTTTTTTTTTTTTTTTTTTTTTTTTTTTTTTTTTTTTTTTTTTTTTTTTTTTTTTTTTTTTTTTTTTTTTGTTTTTTTTTTTTTTTTTTTTTTTTTTTTTTTTTTTTTTTTTTTTTTTTTTTTTTTTTTTTTTTTTTTGTTTTTGGTTGGGGGGGTTTTTTTTTTTTTTTTTTTTTGTTTTTGGGGTTTTTGGGTGTTGTTTTTTTTTTTTTTGGTTGGTCAATATGGCAGACCGGATCCCAGCTGGTGACCATGTGGGATGCGCTGAGCGAAGCAATGCTGCAACAACAGCAACATGTGGACAAGACATGGAGGTCCCGGATTCAATGCTGAATGTTTCCGTACTTCTATCTTTCGGATCCACTGACTTGTTAGGAATCCAGGCAGCCAAGATATTGTAACCTAGTGCCATAATGTCTGGCTTCAAGATCTCTAGAACCACAGGGTTAGGGCCCCTAGAAGAAAATGCAGTAACCCATGGGGCTCTCTCTCTCTCCCCCACAACTGTTGGATCCTCAGTTGAGAACCTTCCAGTTGGATTATTAGTGGTTTTCAGGTAGGAGAGTATCTTCTCTGATTCTCTACATTCCAATGACAAACCGGGCAAATTAAGTACAGTGAGAGGAATGTCATCTACCTTACTTCTAATCAATTGAAGTATACCAACACCCCCCATTGCTTTCACTTGGAGTCCAACACTACCAAGGTCCAAGTCTTGATAATCTCATATGACTATCTTCCCCTTCACCTTGGCAGTAACAACAGATGAATAACAAAACTGGAGATACACCAATGGGAAATTAAGAACGATTGCTACTAACCTTCAGATCATACACAAAAGAAGTTCCCAGGAGAACCTCACTCTTGCCAAGCATGAATTTACCCATGAAAGTTCGATCGATCGTTCCAACAGCTACAGTGGTCATCCATGGTGTGGTATTGTCAACAGAAAATGTTAGTCCTGAATTTCCAACTGCAGCTGAAACAAAGATTCCTTTCCTCATAGCAGTGAAAGCCCCAAGAGAAATAAAGTTCTTGTGGTAGGACTGATATAGAGAACCAATGGATAAGGACAAGCAATGTACACCATCTTGAATTGCTTTGTCTATAACAGCAAGAATATCAGATGAAGTAGATTTCTGTTCATTTCCTATGAGCCAGGACACCTTGTACATGGCGATCCTGGCCTTTGTTGCCACACCTCGGGCTGTGCCATTTGCAAATCCAAACAGACTTGCATGTGAGACCTCTGTACCAGTAGCAGTTGAAGCAACGTGGGTTTCATGGTCCACTGAATCTCCTAGAGACGAATAATCAAGTTCGCCAATGGCAATGTCAAGCGGACCATGAATTGCCTCCATGCCACGGGGGAACATTCTCACACCGATCAATTTCTTGATGCAACAGCTACGGTTGAATTGCTCTCCTTCTTCGCACTCTCCCTTCCAATGGGGTGGAATGGGTCCAAGCCCGTCGTCACTAAAGCTTGCACTTTCCGGCCAAATGCCAGAATCAATGAATCCAATGACAATATCTTCTCCATAACCTGTCTCTGGCCAGATTCCATTACTAAAATCGAGGCCCAGAAACCCAGGAGAGCGGGTGGTCAGAAGCTGAAATCTGTCTGTGTCTTCATAAACAGAGACAATTCCTGGAACCGCAGAGAGCTTTGCAGCTTCCTCAGCTATGAGCTTTGCAGCGAACCCACTGATCACCGCCTCGTAAGAGTACAAGACTCTATCATGGAAGTTGATTTTAGGTGGTTCGAGTTATTGAAGAAGCGAAGAGTACCATTCAGCCTGAGTTGTAAAAATAGAGGGCCTAACGTTGTCTGTGTGCTCAACGTAAGGACGCGCTCTATTAGTCTTGGAGGTTTCTGTTAGGGTCCTCCTCACATGGAAGAACCCATGAGAGAGACAATTTCTCTTTCTCTTTTCTTCACACTGGTAAAAACAATCATGCAGAACATTCATGGAGATCAATAAGTATACACATAAATTATGAAGGTATGAATGGCGTACTTGGATCCATGGCTGAAGCGGAAAACTATCTTTTTGATTTCTGTCGCACACGAACGTTGGTCTGGTCCCCCCCCTCTTCCACTTGTCTTTAGGTTTTCTCAGAGTTGTCACTTAATGAGCCAGTGACAACTATTTATAGTGGTGAGGGTAGGAACCAACCCTGTAAAGAAACTAGGGTTTCCTTCCTATTAAGGAAATAATGTCTTAGGTCCACACAGAGTAACTGGACTCATACCATTAAGTGACAACTCTGAGAAAACCTTATGGAAATCTTACACACACACACTCCACCGTCCAAAGATGGTGAAAAAATTAAAGTCAAAAGAGTAGGTGTAATAGTCACCATAATTACTATAGACATTACATTAAATGAAGTAATAAATGCAAAGACAAAAAAAAAGGAAAAAGAAACAACAAGAGAAGAAGAAAAATGGGGAGGTAGCTACCAATCCATAAACAATGTCAATATGTTCAGTACAGACCATTGGATGGTGCACACATTTGAAGGGAAAAAAATGAGAAGAAAGAAATGGTTACAGAACCATGTACGTGGGAAACCCTTCTCTCTTATGACCTATAAATAGAGGAGAGGGAGAGAAAGCTAAGTACACCAGACTTCAAGGAATTCAACAAAACTAGAGTGCCTGAAAAGAGTGAGTTCTTTTAGAGAAAGAAAGAGAGTTCTTTAGAGAGAGAGAAAATTCTTGTTGGTGTCTAGTAGTGTGTTTATCCAAGAGGGTGTTTTCTTGGTGTTGTAATCCTCTAGTAGTAACTAGAGAAGCTGTAATACTTATGGAGATTGATGGTGATGATGGATTCATGGTTATGTACTTTATATCTTTGTGTCAAGTTTAAATATTTTTCGTATCATACCATCTTTTTATTTGACCAGATAGCTTCTAGTCAGTATACGCTTACACATGCTAGATGTGAAGTTTACAATTCCATTTGTAGTACAGATATAACAAAGAAAGGTCCCAATACAGGTAGGCGTACATTTTTTCAAATGTCTATAACATAAAGAATTTTTCATGTGGATAAAGGATTTAAGATTATGTCATTGTAGAGAATGACAATGTAAGATACGAACATCAAAAATCACAGCAAACCTCAGTCGAAGATTCTGGTGTTGTCCAAAATCAACAGGGGTATGCCTAATATTCACATAAGTATACATTGATTACATTCCTTTAAGATTATGTGAATGTTAATAAGAATGTTTTTATTTTTAATACAGATTGAAAGCCCGGGTTGTAGGTTTTTCAAATGGATAGATGAAGAAATCATGTGCGGTTATAAACAACCTAACCCAATGTCAAGTGATTGTGTGGATACTTCAACTTCAATCACCTCTTCTTCATCTCCTACATCTGTACGGATTATGGAATATTTGCAGAAAGCTATGCAAGAAGAGGAAGAAAAAAAAAAAAAAGATTTTAATAGGATCAATTCAAGCTTCAGAAAAAAAGTCAAAAATATATAATGATATCCTTCAAGACCTTAAGAATATGAACCTAAACAAAAAATGATGATTGTTCAGGTGATTGTGTACCTTTTCTTTCAATTTACACTTTATGTGGGTTTGTAATAACTAACGTACTAGCGTTATTTACTTTATATAAATTACAGTATTAATGGTTACACATAATTCTCTTTATATGGCTTTCAATATTTTTTTTTTTTTAGTTTTTTTTATTAAAAATTATTTTTAATGTCCTATCATCCATGATTTTATATGTATTTTAGTAAAAATGGTAATTTTGTAATTTACATTAATCAATACAAAACTGTTATAGAAACAGGTTTTATCAAACTCCATTTAGTATTAATAGTGTTTTGGATATATTTCTGGAATAGGTTTATCAAACACTTTTCAGGAAGCCAGTAACGTTATTTTGATAACATTCACAAAAAAAAAATTTGTTATTCTGGTAATAGTAACACCAAAATACGTTTTTAGTCAGAAACGGCACAGAAACACTAGTAACATTATCAAACGGTGCCTTAATCTAAAAAGAAACAGGAATGAGCATAAAGCTCTTGCTTTTCTAATAAGCTAGGTAGTGGTATGTCGTGCATCTATCTATAAATCACCAACTGATTTGGTTTTTAGTGTTTACCCCAAAACAAAAAAGATAGGTTGTTTGTTTAAAGGGAAAATTACTGATGGTTTTAAAAAACAGGTACGTGAATAAAAAGAACTATTTCACGTCATTCTCCTCCTAAAACTGAAACCTCGTCATTTTACTTTTATATTATTTTAGGTTGTTGTTTAATACCCATTTGAGTATAAGTGTTCAACTATTTCTCCTTTTCAATGGTAATTTGGGTATATTGTCTCTTTGGGGAGTCTATACGTTGCTTTTGCTACTTGATCAAACTGATCTATTGCAATAACAATATATATAATAGGTTTTCAGTTTTTTCCCCCTTCTAAGTGATACTATTTTCAATTACAGTAGCTCATGGAGGTGACTACCTAAGCATCCATATTCACACATAAGGTGATGGGATATCACATGTCAAAGAAGTCTTCTCCAAAGTACTTCCTTATTGCAATAATTATCACCTCCAATTCGCGGGCACCTCCAATTCCTCTAATAGGGGAGAGTGGACCCCACCTTGGGCAGTATTTTCAGGTAGGGGGTAGGATGGTTATTTCCACCCCCATATGAGGAATTGGAGGAATTGGAGGGGATAACTATTCCTTCCTATTGATGGATTTAAATTCTTGAAAGCTTGCTATGATCCATTTGGTGCATGTTTGATTTACTTAGTTTCACAAATTTAAAAGCTTGTAAGTTTCTCTGACTTGTGGTGGCGAAGATTTCAAATGAAATGTTCTTATTGGGTTTGCCTCTTTTAACTTTAGAAACCATAGTTAGCAAAAAGTAGAATGATAATAACAAAAATGAAAATGGACGATACGGGTTTTAAACGGCGCAAAACTCTAAACGGTATAGTTAAAACAAATAAAAATGGATGGTACAGATTTTAAACGTGTAGATTTTTAAAAAATGGGATAAAAAACATCGACATTATATACATATAAATTGAGAACTTATTACCTAATTACGTGCATCTAATATTTAAAACAATTCTAACATACAACATTAATGAATATATATTCCTCAACCCACTATAAGTTCCAAGACATCATCCAATATCATCTAACATCAACTGCAAATTCATACACCATAACCTAAAAACATGTCCAAAATCCTGTTGAGCAATGTAGCTTGTCTGTGATGTTATTCATGTTGTTAACATTGTTAATACACTCCTAGAATGATGCATGATTTGGCATTTGGAGTCAATGTTTTAGAGATCCTTTTTAGTAGATGCATCACTTTGTAGCTCAAGAAATCCTTTTCAGCACATGCATCACAGATTTTTTTTGAAAATCTTCGTTGCTTCTTCCTAATTCAGATTTCTAAAAAGAAAATTCAATTGGTTCTATCCAACCCCAATCCGATCACGGTGGGAACTGTCCCTGATTTTGTACTCTTGAACTAATGGTATAAATTGGTCCAAAACCAGGTATTCAGTTCGGTTCCAATGAGTGTTGGCATGATTCAGAATTCAATCCAGTCCCACCTCAATTCTGAAAATCGGTACTTGTACCAAATGTGTTCGGTTCCTATGCGGTTTGGTTTTGGTTCTTGTGCTTGTTTTATAATATAATATAGTAATATTATAAAATCTAATACTAATAAGTCTAATATTAGTAATGTATAATATAATATAGGGAAAAAGATCTCTAGTTGGTGTTGTTCCCTACATTGTCTCACAGGACACCGTGAAATGATGCCTCTGCCCCTGGGAAGATACCTAGACATGCTTGCCATTGGCCCAGACGCCTGTGTAAAGATCATACGACCAAGTAGAGATCTATTGCCCTATAATATATTAGTAATATACTAATATATTAATATTATACTATATTAGTAATATACTAATTTATTAATATTATACTATATTAGTAATATACTAATTTATTAATACTAGACTATATTAATATGCTATAATATATTGATATCCAAATTTGATTGGTCTCAGTTCTAACCGTCAACTCCAATGCTGAACGGGAAAGTAACTAAGTCCTCTGCCCACCTCGGTTTTGTTCCCCTGCCATTTCCAAATTGTAGCCAAATTCTATTCAATTTGATTCGGTTCCTTTTTTTCTATTTTTTTATTTATTATTATTATGAGAAAGAGAAATATATTAAAAAGCTTAAAATATACATAGTTAGGAAATAGATAAGGTCTAATGAAGATCTCCTATTTTACACCATCTAAACGCTGCCCTAGTGAAATTGTCAAAAACTTCAGCAAGTTCAAAAAAACTATTAACAAGGTTCCATTACTTGGTCCGGATCCACTTTTGACACCCTTATCTTGAACTACGTCTGGCACTCTGGCCCTCCCATATTCATGAGGTCAGAATGTTCTTTAGAAACGTTTGAGACTAAAATCAGGTGGCATTCAAGCCCATCAAAATAATGTTCAGTAGCTGACATCACAGTTCACGTTTTGTGAAAGAACCATTAGAGGATCCGGCTCCTCTCCAGGGAGCTCAGCGCGCAGGGCACGCCTAGGGGGCATCCAAGGGTGGGGCTGTGCTGCACACATCTCAGTCCATGCCCAACGACTAGATGCTCCCTGGGGGTGCTGTGTCACGCCCCCATCCCAGACAAGGGATAAAATACATTATAAGGGGTGACTAGGACAACGCTTGTCATCCTATTAAGCTGCCAGGATCACTGACACAGTGTCCCAACGCACAGTCATAACTAATATTAAAACAATATAATATCAGAGTGCGAAAAGGGAAATATTACATTCCAAATGATCAGTAGTTTTGCGGAAGCATATAAAATCAATAATTACAAGATGATCAAAGCCTAGATGATAAATACTGTAGTTAATCCATTTTTCATTACCATCTAATAATGATTAACAAGGGTATAACAAGAAATGTTTTTACATGGGCCTACGCCTAAAATAAACAAAAGGGGAACAAGTCCCAAGAATTCTCACGGCCCGTAGGCGCAATCGTCACAAGGACACCCGTTGCCATGTTCCTCTAACACGCCTTCCGGCTCCTCCGTACTGCATCATAATCTAAAAATTGTGTACACGAGGGGTTAGCTCTCCACCGAGCCGTGAGGGGATGGGGATGCACAAACACACAATTCACATAGTCCAATGATGCATGCATATGTTAAGTAAATTTTCCACCTAACATCACAACTAAGTCAATGGCATATGCTCTGTGACAACTCGGGAGACACTGTGGGTCACTTAACTTATCGCCACAATGAAACCTCAATTGTCACCTGGGACCTACGCCGATCGAAGCCTCCAAGACCACTCGTGGCGGACCCACGATAACCAATACTACCATGATCGGCCTCTCCCACCTCCACGAATCCGATGTTGCGATTACCCAACACCTAAACCCCTGTTGGTAAGGGTCGTAGCATAAGGGTGTAAAATCCTAGCCACGCCTACATGCAAGTCCTATCGTCCCGAGAGGTAATCCGGCGCATCAACTTTTCATCCGGTTTAGTGCCGGTTACGGCAACGACGCGCACGGCGCATCTGATTCAACATGACATTCAACATAATTTCTTCATAAATATATATATTATCCGGGTTTCGCGCACCGCACCCACCGCACCGAGACCCATCAAAGTAAAGCATCTCCAATTAACATCATAACATTCATATATAAAAGTATGCAATATGCGAAGCATGCTTAATAATTTATAATGATGACATAATATACAATGCAATAATAATATCAAGCCCAAACAACCAAACCCACTCACAATATGTGTTATGCCCGATGTTATGAGTTGTCGCCGAAATCAAGTAACACGTCACAAGATGAAAACTTTAAACCTAAATAAAGAGTGAAAATAGGGTTAATTAAGTAAAGGGACGGATCCCCAAAAGGTCTCCCATTAATCATTTAAGTATAAGGTTTCGAAGTGAAGTGGTTGCGGGTGTGGTTTCATGCCCAAATTCGCAACCACATGTAAATCCTAGAAACCGGGGCCCGGGACGTTTTAGTCAAGGTCGGATGCGGATGCGGTTTAAAACTCGAATCCGAGTGTAAATCCTAGGAAACCAGGGCCGGACGTTTTAGTCAAGGTCGGATGCAGATGTGGTTTGAAAACTGAATCCAGTGTAAATCCTAGAAACCAGGGCCGGGTTTAGTCAAGGTCGGATGCGGATGTGGTTTAAAATCGAATCCGAGTGTAAATCCGACCTTCACGGGGCCTTCTCGGAAGGTAATTTCGGGGTGGTTTCTTGCAGTCCGAAACCACATGTAAATCCTAGCTAACCAGGGGCTTAGGATAGTTTTAGTCAAGGTCGGTTGCGGTGTGGTTTTAAAACGAATCCAGTGTAAAACCACATGCTGCGAACCGAAAATTGAAGGGTTTCTCACTAGGGATTCATTTTCCAAGGGGTTTAAAGGTAGGGAGGCTTCAAGAAAGCTTCCTCCTAGGTCCATTAGGGTTCTAAGACCTCATTAGGTCCATGTAATCCCATGGATTTAAGAGAAAACAAAGAGAACCTAAATTAGGACATAATATGGTAGAAACCTTAAATTTCTTAAATGGAAAGAGATTACTTAGGCTTAGGGCTTATAATGGAGTGAAATAACTCCACCATAGTCTAGGTTTAGAGGTTCCATCGATTCCTTGGGTTCCAAGAGAACCCTAGGTTGAATTTCTCCCATTTCCCAAACCTCAAAAATCAAAATAGATGAAGAGATGTGGGTTTGAATGACTTACCTACCCCCAATATAGAAGGCTCCATGTTGAGGCTCCAAGAAGTGCTCTTCCAACCTCCAACCAAGTTTCTCCACCCTTCTTCCTCCTTCTCTCCTTCCTTCTTCCTTCTTTCTTCTTTCTTCTTTCTCCTTTCTCTCCTCTTTCTCTCCTCCACGATTTAGGTTAGATGGGAGAAGAAATGAAATGAATGCTTCTCCCCCCCCCCGTTTGTCTTATTTAAAGAAAATGGACCTTGGATCCTCTAAGTTAAATGGGTCAAATAGCTAAATGGATAGTTTAAGTTAAATGGGTCACCCAAGTTAAATGGGTACTCTAAGTTAGATGGGTCAAATAGAGTCAAATGGGCCTCTTAACTAAATGGGCCTGCCCACAGGTTTCAAATAGAAAAGAACCCACTTGGGGATGGGTCCATCCACCATGGGATTATAAGCCCATCACATGCTCCCTTAAATAAGTGGGACCCACAAATGGAATATTCCCAACTCAACTAAAATAGCCCGGGCTGTCCAAATCTTGACCCGTACTTCGAGGGCATCAAGAGAAAGGGTAAATAAATAACCTTAAGGGCTAGAACTTACTTCTCCATTGCCATGGTGTGTCAATGGTAAGCCCGTATCATGGTCAATAATTTGTAACTGGGTTTGACCACCAGTGAGAACAGCTCACCAACACGTGGCAGTGATAACCACACGTCACGGGGAAGAAATAATAATTAATTATGATCCGGGGTGCGGGTATAACATCCTCCCCACCTTACAAGAAATTTCGTCCCCGAAATTTGAGGCAGCTAGGGTCTCAAGTGAGAAGGGCTGTTGGATAACAACATCCCAAGTCACCCACATCTTGAACTAAGTCAAAGGTCGGGTCAAGATGAGGCAGTGCCTACGTGGCACAACAAGTCAGATTCCACAATTCTCTTTTCCTTACAGGGTCACATTACCACCGGGGTGTGGTTCACAATGACCCTAGAAAAACAGGGTTCCAACTACTAAGTTAAGTCTCAAGGAACAGAGTTCCCTAAATCTTCCGGATCGGGTGATACCATTCTAGCCTTCACTACTCGGTCATTTTTGGGTTACAGATTTAACCTGTCCATGTCCCAACATAGGGTTCACATTCTGAAGGCTTTCACATCCGGTTGTCTCATTACCTAGCCCAACTTTAGAATGATTTGGAATATTGATGGAATCTCCTATTGTTCACTCCCGAACGGAGGGAACGCATTTGGTGATCCATTACCCCATTCATATCTCGTTGGAGAAGGTCTTGTTACATCCTTCGATTTTAGCTCTCACAACCTTTAAACCTACTACACAGCTTATCCCACAGGGAAGAATCCACATCGATCCTCTTTCGAGAACCAACAACCTTTACTAGCTTTTGTCCAAGTCAACTCTTCAAGCAGTCTCCATAATTTAACCTATCCGGTCATTAAATTCATTATTCATTACCCTAAGGTTTGGTCAACCAAGGTCGGGCTCCAACTAGTTTCACAAAAGGTCGAGGTAAGTCATACTTGTAGTACCAGAGAATCACTCTAGTCACACAAGTCCAAGGTTCTAAGGTATATCTATATATATTTATCACACCAATATGTAGGCATAGATTCAATAATTACATTCAAATCCCTATGGACATATCTGTCATCTAGGTCAATCCACAAGAACAAGAAGTTCTCGTGCACGGTTCACTAAGTCTTTTTTTTTTTTTTTTTTTTTTTTGGAAAGTCAAATCACGGTGTAGGACTTTCTCTATGAGTCTAAACAAGGTTTGGATAAACCAAGTAAAGTTCAAATAGAGTCGTCACTAGCTTGAGGTGTTATGAATGACTTCCAAATACACGTGACCTTCATGGCTCAATCACATAGACCAGCCCAAACCAGCCTATTACTTTCCTTTCTTAGTACCTACCCATAAGGTTTGGGTCCTTAAATTCATAGGATCAAAGGTCTTCATCCTCAAAGGTAACTCTTCTCCTCTTATGTAAGAGAGGAGTCACAACGATTACCAATGCCTGCTAGTTCTTATTAGCGGCCCATCGGGTACAAGTCCTAACCTCTTTCAATTCAAGGTATTGACTAGACTTAGGTGGTTCCCACAAATGGGTCACACAACGGGTGTCCGATCTAGGGTATAGGCACATAATCATCACATATAAGTGTAGTCAAAGGTCTCCAAAACAAGCTAAAAATCCTAAAAGAAATTGGGTGGACTCACGAGCGGTGTCGATATTGGTCCTGCTCGTGGCTCCTCCACGAAAATAGGGAGAGCAAACTAACGGGCGGATGTGGAATGCGAATCCGTTCGTTTGTCCGATCTCAAAAGTCTCAATGGTCGAGAGGGTTTAAGTCAAACGGATTTACTGGACGGATGCATGAGTGTGGATCCGTTCGTTGATCCGCATGATTTATAATGAAAATTTCAAGTTTTATGCGGAGCGGATTCACGATAAGTGGATTCGCTCGTTCGCTCATTTGCGAAATTTAACATAACAAAGCCGCGAGTTTTAAAACTCACTTTTGGCTCCAAAGAAAGGAACATAACCACAGGGGAGAAAAAGCTCAACAGGGACTTCCGTTCAAGCTTCCCTCGGGTGGTTTTCTTGTAATCTTAAGCCTCAAGGTTTAACTCTCACTTGTTCAAGATATGGCTTTCTTCCCATTCCTACTTTCTCTTTCTTGGATTTGGGATGAATCATTTCAAGTTGTGATCATGTCTTGACTTTGCTTGTAATACCATGACCATGTACACCAAATCCATGCCAAACCGATTGGAACTAGGGTTTTTGGGTGTAAATCAAGTCCTATTTGATCGATGGCACTAAGTTGTTGGATCCTTGTTTGATTATTGCATCTTTTATAAACTTTCAAGTCTTTGCAAGCATTTTAGAGATTATCACTATGCTGTCATGTCTAGTTGAATTTTACTTGGATTATGCCCAGGTTTTGGTTGTGGTAAAGTCCTCAATTCACAATATTTTGAAGAAACTCTTCAAGTTCAAATCTAATCCTTTTACATGCCATAAAATCTCATAGAAAATTATCACATTGTCTTATCTTCAAGCATATTCTCTTGTATACATGATCGTTGATAAAAATCCTTAGAATCTTTCCTCTCTTCCTCAAATAAATAATTCTTGTCTCTTGTTGAGGTATTTTCATCCAATAACTTGCTTGTTTCATATTCGTTGGGATGTAAAGTAGCCAAAAGTATATGTTGTTCACATTGATCTCATTATTCACGTCCATGCACTAGGGATTTCACACGGATTTTACATGTGCATTGATCTTATTCATTTCTCTTCACTCCAAACATCTTCCTATGGTTATCATGTCTCATTTCCCTTACATGCTCTTGTCACAATACAATTTTCACATCTTGTAGACATTTCACTTCTATACTTTTATTTGCCAAGATAAAGCTTAAGTTACCGGGGTAAGATATGCCACAAGAGGGGCGAGGGAAACATCAAATAGAGGTAATAAAAGCCTAACATAGGTTGGTTCATCAAGACAAGGCAAGAAAACCCTTTCGGCTTGGGCGGTTTTAGGTGTGGTTTCGTAAGTAACAACCACGGGTAAATCCGAGCTTTTTCGAAATCAAATTTTGTTCTCGAGAAATTCATGGATTCTCAGTCGATTTCACAAAATTGAATCCACGGGTGAAACCGCATGGCCCAAAATTAAAATTTTAAAACCCGTGACTTAGAGGTTTATTTTTCTCCTTCAAAACACAACTCTAAAGCTCCGGAGAAACCCCAACTGCGACCATACTTGCTCTCTCCTCACTCCTTGGTGGATTTTAGTGCTCCAAATTACTCCTCAACAACATCCAATCGCATTCGAGTAAGATCTCTCTCTCTCCCATTGATTTCTCTCAAGGAGAAACCCCAAAACATAATTTAGGTTTTGAAAACTTGGGGTTTTGCTTTCTTTTGCTCGAGAGGCTGTTCACAATCTAATCTTAACCATTTTCTCACCATAAGCAACCTATACAAGGGCTTGCATACGATCTTGGCATCTAACTCAAGGATTTAGGTTGGATTTTGGAAAAACCAAAACCTACTCAAATTTTCCTCTTCTCTTTTGCCATATTTGATTTGGTCTTACTTGATAGGGCTTAGTTTACATTCTCAGAGTTGTCACAAATCATATTTACTTGTTCCTTACGATTCAATCTCCCAACCACAAAATCTGAAAATTCTTTTTTGAAGCCCAAGGCATGCTCCATGATCGAACAAGTCTACTTCTTGTTTGAACTTACTACTTTGTATAAAATATCATGTCCTAGGCATAATATGACCATGAATCTTCATTATTTATCATGTCCTTCACATAATGGCCATGCCTTTCCTTTTTTTTTCCCAACTTCTTAGATCACAATTGGATAAAATCAAAATTTTCTAGCCTAAGAATCCTGCTGAAATTTAATTTGCTTTGGAAGGAAAATCAAGGGCTAGGTTTTGAACTTCACAACCTTACATTGATCATCTACTTAGGCCTTAGCATTCAAGGTACAAATTTGCTATCAATCTTGGCTTTTAGTCGAGGTTAAAACAATCAATGGCTCCAAGAACACAGCGTGCATGCGTTGAACAAGTTGCACCAACTGTCCTAGATCCACTATGGTTTCAAAAGATAGAGGACCCGAGCTTTACCCGACTACTTCCGCTTTAAAAAATATAGTGGAAGGGCGGGATGTAGTGTTGGATGATCTCAAAGCTTCCATGGTGGGGCGAGATTCGAGGCATTGGGGTGGACCAACATTCTCAACCTTCCCGAACCATACTACCTACAACTCATTTGCCATTCTATACAAATATGGACACCGAGAACCCAGGCATACGAATTATCGGGTTGTTTCATGTGTCAAGGGGGTTCCTATAGCCTTCATTGCAGCACGGTTGGCGACGTTATCAACGTGTCCATTGGAGGAGCAAGGACCTATTGTTCACTTAGAAGGAATCCCTATACCTTAATCAAGTGGGAGGTATTGACATTCGACGGCATCGGGGACTGAACTGCGAGTGGTGGATGGCTTCGATGAGGTCACGAAGCAACTCTCCAACCGAGACTTGGCGCCTAGAGGGTATCGAGAGAGGGGTAGGTGACATCGACACCTTTCTTGGTTGCGGTGGTGGCGGTGGTGTAAATGACTAGCCCACTTTCTCTCAACAAATTGAAGTTATCTCGGATCAGTTCTTCTAGTTCCTGTCTTAGGATGAACCACAGGGGACTTTTAGAAATGATAGACTTGTATATTTAATCGAGATGAATAGAATCAAATGTTTTGAGTTGGAACAGATGAGATCTTGCATTTCGAGTTGGGGAAAGGCACATTATGCCGAAGCGAGAGAATCGGAACAATTATAGTGTTTAGATAAGTATCTTTTGATTGAAGCAGGATAGAATCATATGTCTTTGTTGGAATAGATGAAATCATGAATGTTGAAATGGGAAGGATATGATCGCCTCCCAAGAAGATTTGGAACGATTGAATATTTGTAATTAATCTTATATGTATCTCTATGTATTTGCTTACTTCTTTCTTGTTTAAATCAGTATTGATAATTATGCTTGGTTATAATTGGTTCATTATTGTTTATGAATTTTAACATATAGTTACTCATTTATGACCTACTTAAGGCTCAACCAAGCAATTTCAAAGTTGTAGCTTAACGACCTATGGTTCAAGTCCTAAGTTCCATGTTACCTATTATCTTCTAAGTTCTTGTTTCACCACAATCAGTCTTCTCCTATGTCCGCACACAATCATTTATGTTCTTGAAGATTTTTAGTTTAGAACCTAATTGTGGAGAGTAAATCAAGAGTCCGCGAGGCTGTGGTCGGTGCGAGCATCATTGCTCGATACCACTGCACGCCCCATCCCAACAAGGGATAAAATACATTATAAGGGGTGACTAGGACAACGCTTGTCATCCTATTAAGTCGCAGGATCACTGACACGGTTGTCCCAACGCATACGATCATAACTAATATTAAAACAATATAATATCGAGTGCGAAAGAGAAATATTACATTCCAAATGATCGTAGTTTTGCGGAAGCGTATAAAATCAATAATTACAAGATGATCAAAGCCTAGATGATAAATACGTAGTTAATCCATTTTTCATTACCATCTAATAATGATTAACAAGGGTATAACAAGAAATGTTTTTACATGGGCCTACGCCTAAAATAAACAAAAGGGGAACAAGTCCCAAGAATTCTCACGGCCCGTAGGCGCAATCGTCACAAGGACACCGTTGCCATGTTCCTCTAACACACTTCGGCTCCTCCGCACTGCATCATAATCTAGAAATTGTGTACACGAGGGGTTAGCTCTCCACCGAGCCGTGAGGGGATGGGGATGCACAAACACACAATTCACATAGTCCAATGATGCATGCATATGTTAAGTAAAATTTTCCACCTAACATCACAACTAAGTCAATGGCATATGCTCGTGACAACTCGGGAGACACTGTGGGTCACTTAACTTATCGCCACAATGAAACCTCAATTGTCACCTGGGACCTACGCCGATCGAAGCCTCCAAGACCACTCGGTGGCACCCGATAACCAATACTACCATGATCGGCCTCTCCCACCTCCACGAATCCGGTGTCGATTACCCAACACCTAAACCCCTGTTGGTAAGGGTCGTAGCATAAGGGTGTAAAATCCTAGCCACGCTACATGCAAGTCCTATCGTCCCGAGAGGTAATCCGGCGCATCAACTTTTCATCCGGTTTAGTGCCCTACCAAGACGGACGGCGCATACGATTCAACATGACATTCAACATAATTTCTTCATAAATATATATATTATCCGGGGTTTGACGCACCCACCGGCACCGAGACCCATCAAAGTAAAGCATCTCCAATTAACATCATAACATTCATATATAAAAGTATGCAATATGCGCAAGCATGCTTAATAATTTATAATGATGACATAATATACAATGCAATAATAATATCAAGCCCAAACAACCAAACCCACTCACAATATGTGTTATGCCCCGATGTTATGAGTTGTCGCCGAAATCAAGTAACACGTCACAAGATGAAAACTTTAAACCTAAATAAAGAGTGAAAATAGGGTTAATTAAGTAAAGGGACGGATCCCCAAAAGGTCTCCCATTAATCATTTAAGTATAAGGTTTCGAAGTGAAGTGGTTGCGGTGTGGTTTCATGCCCAAATTCGCAACCACATGTAAATCCTAGGAAACCGGGCCGAGACGATTTTAGTCAAGGTCGGATGCGGATGCGGTTTGAAAACGAATCCGAGTGTAAATCCTAGAAACCAGGGGCCGGAAGTCAAGGTCGGATGCGATGTGATTTAAAATCAATCCGAGTGTAAATCCTAGGAAACCAGGGGCCAGGCGTTTTAGTCAAGGTCGGATGCGAGATGTGGTTTTAAAACGAATCCGAGTGTAAATCCGACCTTCACAGGGGCCTTCTCGGAAAGGTAATTTCGTGGTGGTTTCTTGCAGTCCGAAACCACATGTAAATCCTAGCTAACCAGGGGCTTAGGATAGTTTTAGTCAAGGTCGGTTGCGGTGTGGTTTCGAAAATCGAATCCGAGTGTAAAACCACATGCCTGCGAACCGAAAATTGAAGGGTTTCTCACTAGGGATTCATTTTCCAAGGGGTTTAAAGGTAGGGAGGCTTCAAGAAAGCTTCCTCCTAGGTCCATTAGGGTTCTAAGACCTCATTAGGTCCATGTAATCCCATGGATTTAAGAGAAAACAAAGAGAACCTAAATTAGGACATAATATGGTAGAAACCTTAAATTTCTTAAATGGAAAGAGATTACTTAGGCTTAGGGCTTATAATGGAGTGAAATAACTCCACCATAGTCTAGGTTTAGAGGTTCCATCGATTCCTTGGGTTCCAAGAGAACCCTAGGTTGAATTTCTCCCATTTCCCAAACCTCAAAAATCAAAATAGATGAAGAGATGTGGGTTTGAATGACTTACCTACCCCCAATATAGAAGGCTCCATGTTGAGGCTCCAAGAAGTGCTCTTCCAACCTCCAACCAAGTTTCTCCACCCTTCTTCCTCCTTCTCTCCTTCCTTCTTCCTTCTTTCTTCTTTCTTCTTTCTCCTTTCTCTCCTCTTTCTCTCCTCCACGATTTAGGTTAGATGGGAGAAGAAATGAAATGAATGCTTCTCCCCCCCCCCCCCTTTGTCTTATTTAAAGAAAATGGACCTTGGATCCTCTAAGTTAAATGGGTCAAATAGCTAAATGGATAGTTTAAGTTAAATGGGTCACCCAAGTTAAATGGGTACTCTAAGTTAGATGGGTCAAATAGAGTCAAATGGGCCTCTTAACTAAATGGGCCTGCCCACAGGTTTCAAATAGAAAAGAACCCACTTGGGGATGGGTCCATCCACCATGGGATTATAAGCCCATCACATGCTCCCTTAAATAAGTGGGACCCACAAATGGAATATTCCCAACTCAACTAAAATAGCTCGGGCTGTCCAAATCTTGACCCGTACTTCGAGGGCATCAAGAGAAAGGGTAAATAAATAACCTTAAGGGCTAGAACTTACTTCTCCATTGCCATGGTGTGTCAATGGTAAGCCCGTATCATGGTCAATAATTTGTAACTGGGTTTGACCACCAGTGAGAACAGCTCACCAGCACGTGGCAGTGATAACCACACGTCACGGGAAAGAAATAATAATTAATTATGATCCGGGGTGCGGGTATAACATGCTGGGCTCCCTGGAGACGAGCTCAACTCGGAACACCTGAGCTTAAAACTAAGGTTTGGATCTCTTCTACTCGTTTAATCTGTTAAAACAACTTACTTTCGTCCTCCAAATAATCATCAAAGCCCTTGAAATAAAATCCAACAAGATTCAAATTGAAAAAAAAATGATCCAAAATGTGTTCAAAAGTTTTTTTTTTTAAGGTTAATAATAATTCCCCTTTTTTTTTTATCAGTCTTCAAATTAAAATGCACTTGGATCTTCAAATTAGATGCACTTGGATCCGAAAAATTATATTTACATGTGAATGGACAAAATATCCGTTCCGTATTCGTTTAGCACTATCCGAATCTGTCCAAAAGCTAGGGGTGTCAACCGTTCGGGCTCAGTCGGGCCTAGCCAGGCCTCGCCAATTTTACAGGCTGTACCGTGTCCGACATTTAGGCATTCGGGCTTGCCTTAGGCGAGCATAGTATGGTTTCATTTCGGTCGATCAGTGTTCAATCTTTAATCGAGGCAACTTTATTTGGGCTAAACGGGCTAATTACCCGTTTAACTTTAAATGATCTCTAAATGGTATGGGTTTACTAATTGACATGCAACCAGAATTTTAAATTCAAACCATCACATCATTGGGAAGTCACGGTACACCTCAACTCAAAGTCAAATAAAGTTTATCCCAACTAAAATAGCAGCACAACATTGAATAGAAGCACATCTAACAAAGTAAGTAGAAGGGAATAAAGAAATAGCAGCACAACACCGAATAGAATCACATCTAACAAAGTAAGATCTAAAAACTAAAAATAAGCCTCCTCTCACCTACGTTAACTGCATCTAACCAATAAATGTCAAAGACCAACAAAGAAACGAAAAAAAAAAAGGAAATTTGGAGGGAAGGGGAGGGAAAGTTTATAAGTTAAAGGGTCAGGCTGTAACCGGGCAGTCTAGGTCTGGCCTGGAATCGATCGGTCCAATCAAACGTCTGACAGGCTAGGACCCCACACAAGGACCGCCCAACACTTTTAGTAACCGGGCGGGCTCAATCGGGCTTGGCGGGCCGGGCCTGGAATTGACACCCCTACCAAAAGCTAATCTGATGCAGATGCGAATATAGCACTATCTGAGCTGAATCCGATCCGTTTACAACCCTAGGTATGTACAATAGTCCCACATTGGCCCCATAAGGGCTTGGGTGTGGGTATATATATTGTGTTCCCTCCCTCTGCAGACCAATTTATGAGGGTGAATTCTTCCAATCGTATTAATTGATGTTTTCATTGACCCGTCCTTTGCGGTTGCCTATTTGGGAGGGGCGACCTGATGGCAGAGTATGAGCTCCTAGGAAAGGGCTACCTACTACCAGGCAGAATCTTGGAGTTTGAGTAGCTTTAGAATCCATAACCGACGAAAATAAGGAAAAGATGTAGCTGCATGAAACTGAATTACTTCATTCCTTAAATGAATTGCATGAAATGAGGAGAAGAACTGATGGGCGTTGAATTGTGTAACCGCTTGGCAAGTAAATGGAATTAATGATCGTTGAATTGACGGAAAGAAACCTTGGTGTCTTGCATCCTGATTGACACTATGTATAGCATTACTTAAAGCTGCTTCTTCAAATAGAAAATAACATTGTTGAATTAGGGAGCAATGGACTACCCTCCCTGTAAACCTTGCAACTGTGTTGGAAAGGGTTGTGCCAATGCTTTTCCACCAGGTAACCTTGCTTTGCTTTTATGTCCCTTCGTGTTTTTTTCTCTTAGAGAGAGAGAGAGAAAGAGAGAGAAATTAGGAGCAAAAATTTTAGTAATGGATTACCTAGCATTCTATTTTGTAGGAACCAGAGTTATATGGCCGGAGCTGCAAGGTGCAAAAGGAAAAAAAGCGATGGAGATAATCAAGAAGGAAAACAAATATGTGACACCTTTGCTTCTCGGGCAAGGCTCAGTACATGTTACTGATGTTTGCTGCAACCGTGTCTTTGTAATTGTTGATTCTGAAGGCCCCAATCCCGAAGCCCATGTTCGTAACATTCCCATGGTTGGATAAGGAGAAGAATGTTGAACTTGAACAGTTGAAGTGAATGAAATAAAGATTTCTTTTCAAATTTAATAATTTTACAATAGATTGTAAAAAATAAAAATAAAAACTGGAGGGGCCATTCTAGACAATGCACTGCACTTCAAGCGATAAACATTCAAGCAAAGTGGCTATAGCTTGCTTTACTTTGCGTGTAAACACTGGAGGGGCCAGTGAACCCACTACAATGGCACCGAAATGGGGGCTATGGGACGAGAATCCTACACCAGTTGAGATCCTTCTATGCACGCACAGAACATTATCTCCTCTAGATATTTCTACCCGGCCAAGTTACCTTCAGTGCCTGTAATAAGGGGGTAGATTCCACCTGGGCAGAGTGTTTGGGTATGTGCTGACATTGGTCCCAAGGGCGGTCCAGTCCGGTTTTAAAAATTATGGTTGTATGACTTACTCAATTGGATCAGTTTGGTGCCTCAGCCTCACCCTTGTCAAACCTATTACCTGAAAGTCTGAAACCAACAATCTCAGAACATTTACCAAATGCCCTTAGAGTTCACTTTTTGGATTTCTAAACCTTATTCCAGGTGGCTACGCATTGAGGAGTAAGGACTTTGAATCTGAAGGATCTGATGGTACGATTGCAGGAATCCTGAAGAATGGTGACTTATCCTAAATTCTCCAAAATAGAAGGATACCTGTTATTTATAACTTTCCTGTATACAGGTAATTGTGCTCGAGCAAGACGCTCAGGCAGGGGTAAGGTGGTCATTATACTGTGCCCTGTTTCTACACCGCTTAAGCCGCTACGGGCAGTATATCGTGGAAGATCTGAATTGATATATGGGCCTTGTCCAGCAATTTCTTATTCGGTGGCATTTTTTAGCATTATTAATTTCTTTTTTTTTTATTTTGGGTAAAAAATTTAGATGTGATAAATACTGTAAAAGAATGACACCACTAACTATTCATAATAAAAATTCAGAGAAAAACCATATGAAAGTATAAACCAATTTATAAATATCAAATGGAATTATAAAAATAGGGGGATTCATCAAAATATACAAAACAAGAAATTGAAATTATGTGAATACAGAGAGAAATATGGATTAAAATATTTTAGAGCCAGCTAATTAAGTTCCTATGTAGAAGATATTTAGGTCTGCGTTGACAATATATATATATATATACTCTTCAATGATTAAGGTGGGTTTGTATTAAAATAGGCTCAAATCTTGTTTGATTTGTAGGGCTTCCTTGATTATAATGTAATAATTTAGATATAAGTCCTAAGAGCTCATAGTACATGGGCTAGTTGTAAAGAAGTGGGTTTTGTCCCGGTTAGTGGACTAGTGATAAAAATAGAGAGTGTTTTTAGGAGTTAGTTATTATTATGTTTAGTATTTATATGAGTTCAAGACTTCATATTGTAATTTAAAAAGGTAGAAAAATCTTAATTTAATTCTTGAGTTTATCTTGAGAGAGGATTGATGGCCTCTTTCATCCGTAAAGCCAAATCTTTTTTCTTTTTCTTTTTTTCGGCTTATTTTTCTATTTGTTTTCTATTTTCTCTCCACCAAGATCCGCACACTTATGAGGAGTCTAGAATTTCATAGACTATCTTTTTGGTTTTTTGGGGGAGGGGGTTCTACATGGCACCATGTGTTAGATTCTGACTTCATAAATTACTTGAAACATATACTATTGTTTAAAATTGAACATACCCTTTAGAAAGGCTTCATAAATTAATTGAAAAATATACTATTGCTTAAAATTGAACAACCCCTTAGAAAATAGGGGAAAGCCTCATTATACAAGTTTGGCTCTTAAATATGGCATGTTGCCTATCTAGGATTGCTTCCCTATCCAAAAGTCAAAGTCATCTAATAATAAGTAATCAAGAGCCCACATCACAAATAAGAGATAATGTGAGAATATACTATTGTTTAAAATTGAACATACCCTTTAGAAAGGCTTCATAAATTAATTGAAAAATATACTATTGCTTAAAATTGAACAACCCCTTAGAAAATAGGGGGAAAGCCTCATTATACAAGTTTGGCTCTTAAATATGGCATGTTGCCTATCTAGGGATTGCTTCCCTATCCAAAAGTCAAAGTCATCTAATAATAAGTAATCAAGAGCCCACATCACAAATAAGAGATAATGTGAGAATATCTCTTTTTAAAGGGGTGTACCCAGTGCGGAGTTGGGGGAGGGTAATAATGTATGCAGTCTTACTCCCACTTCGTGAAAAGATTGTTTCTCAACTTGAACCTGCAACCACTAAGTTGCAATAGAGCAACCTTCCTTCCTCTTCCACCAAGGTCCACCCTTGTTGGTGGGGTCACACCAAAATTAACCCATTAGATTTGGATGACACCTGGTGTCAATATTTTTATTCAAGAAAACCAAATCTCTAAATTGTCTGTGTTATGCTTATCCTCTATTACTAGACAAAAAATTTAAGTCAAACAAGTACTTCTACGTTATAATACGAGGGACACTAGCCGCTCCTTCCCATTGTGAGTTGCTAGCTAGGTCATCATCAATGGGGCTTCTTCTTGTCTTAGTGGTTCTTCTTCTCTCTTCACTACTACTACTACTATGCCTACCTCGTACAGCCAATTCAGCTTCAGATGTAAGTGTAATCGATTTCCATTAATTCTCATTCTTAATTTCTATCACAAATGATGGATGATCAATTAATGAATCTTTTTTTTTTTTTTTTTTTTTTGGGTAATAACAGTGGCTAAACCATGGCAAAGATATATATAACAGCAGATATGCTTCGGAAGAGTTTAAGATAAGCCCAGGAAGTGTTAAGAAAATGGAGTTGAAATGGGAGTTTTTTGCAAAAAGTATAACAGCAACACCTTCTATCTTTAGTGGGACACTCTATTTCCCAAGTTGGAATGGGAGTATATATGCGATTAAGGAGTGTGATGGATCTGTGGTGTGGGAGAGGAACGTGAGTGATCTCACTGGGCTTAACGCAACAGGTTTTGTTGGTGGGGTACTGAACGTGTCGTTAGCAAGAGCTACACCAACAGTCGCCGGAGACCTTCTCATCATCGGAATTTATGGTCCTGCTGTTGTTATTGCGGTTGAACGAGCTACCGGTGATTTGGTCTGGTCAACTATGCTTGATACCCATCCCCGAGCTGTTATTACCATGTCTGGTACTGCATTCAATGGGTTAGTAAGATTTATTTATTTTTATTTTTTTTGGGGATGGTCTTTATCCCCTCCGGTTCCCTAGCGCCCCCCAAACAAGGGGACACAATGACCATCCTACCCTTGCCCGAACAGTCTGTTCGAGTGGGGTCCACCCCCTTATTAGAGGCACTAGGGATTGAGGGAAAATTATCTCCTGCTGCCCAGTCCATTTCCCCAAGCGCCTCTAATAAGGGGGTGGACCCCCCTCGGGCAGTGTGTTCGGACAGGGGGTAGGGTGATCATCTCTGCCCCCTATGAGAGGAATTGCTGAAAATGCACGTGCAAGGGAATTGTAGGGGATAAAGATCCAGAACTAGACCGGGTAGGGAATTGGAAGAGATAATTTTCCAAGGGAACACGCTACCACCACCATCTTGGCCTCTAGTAGTACTAGATTGTAGTAATAAGTGTGGGCCTAGTGCCCCTTTGCTGGCCCCTCGTGGGTCCCTTATCTGACCCCTCATGGGTCTTTCTCTAGCTCTAATGTGGGCCTTGCACACACACAAAAAAACCTTGATCATCATGGTGAATCATTTTTTTCTATTTTTTGATTTGGTTTTTTGATTGCCATTTATCCTTTCTCTAATGCAATATGATTGTTGAGAACATGCAAAATGTCTTGTAGGATTAAAAAATGATTTCAGAAACTATTTAAATACGGGATCTGTCATTTTAATAAATGTATTTGTTTATTGAAATGTTAAAACCTATAACAATGAATATTATTGATTTCTTTCGCCTGAGAATCTCTATATTTTTTTAATACAAGTGGCTATTGGCCAGTCAACGACTGCCTTGGTATTCAACCACAAAAAAAAAAAAAACAAAAAACAAAAAAGACTACCTTGATAAGGAAACATGCTTATTCATCAACAATCCAACTTAATTAGAGAGAGAATAAAGGGTGTCAGTCAGAACGTTTTCGATTTGGTATACTATATTTATGCCCCGTACTGATATCATACTATATATCTCATACCTATATCATATCAAATCGATTGGGTATTACTAGGTATAAATAAAACAAATATTTTAGTATAATATCAATATGATATGGTGTATTTTAAGTATTGAGTCCATATCGATACCATACCGAATACCGACTCAATACATATATAACATACTGATATCGTACCGAATTTATTCAGTACAGTTTTGTATAAATAATTTGGTACGGAAACGGTTTCGGTATTCGGTACTTGGTACACATTGACACCTTTAGAGAGAGAGAGAGTTGAATTGAATTTTATGTTTTGATGACTTTACAAAAAATAATTTATTGTTATTACATTTATGGGAGGGGGATTAGTGCCAAGCTGTGTGTTGCACTGGGGCAAATGAGAGTGTGCGTAGGAGCACAAACAGGGTGTGATTTTTCATTTAAGGGTGCTCATTTCTCTCTTCCTGTGTCTGGATATAGACGCAACACTACCTAGCACTCTTCTTTTTCCCTACATTTATTGATTTATTTACTCAACAGTCAAGTAGTCAACTATGTACTTTGAAACAATGATTAGACACTTTGAGTCTATATTGACTCAGGTAATAAGATCTAATAATAAGATCTAGTTTTATTTTATTCGGACGAATCATAATTGAGTCTTATCATTTTTCACCCTGGTTGAGTCTACATACGATTTTTGAATAAATTTTTCAAAATTTTGATTCAACTCAAGTGACTCGTCCAAATCAAAACCTGAATTTCCAACTATGATTTCACCATTGAAATGGAGCATTATTTTATTTATTTATTTATTTATTTATTTATTATTATTTTTTTTTTTTAAGGCTTTTGTATTTCAATTTAGATCCATGATATATAGACTGATTGTCGTTCTACAGAGCTTTCTATGTGGGAACATCTTCATTAGAAGAAAGCTTAAATAGCAGCCAATGCTGCACTTTCCGGGGTAGCCTGTCCAAATTAGACATCCAAACGGGAACAATATTATGGCAAACTTATACTCTTCCAGACAATGGTGGTCAATTGGGAGGCTATGCAGGAGGTTCAATATGGGGAAGCAGTCCTTCCATTGATGTAATCAGAAACCATGTTTATATTGCAACCGGAAATCTCTACTCTGCTCCACAATATGTAAAGGATTGCCAAGCGAAAGAGAATAACCAAACAACCCCAACTCAACCAGATAAGTGCATTGAGCCAGGTAACCATGAAAATTCCTTCTTGGCCTTTGATATGGATACAGGTAACATCACTTGGTATAGGCAACTGGGTGGGTATGACATTTGGTTTATTGCTTGCAACAATCTTTCAACACCAAACTGCCCTCCTGGTCCAAACCCTGATGCTGATTTTGGTGAGGCACCCATGATGCTCACCATATTTGTCAATGAAACTAGACAAGATATTCTAGTTGCTGTGCAGAAAAGTGGTTATGCTTGGGCTTTGGACCGTGATACTGGTGACATCATCTGGGCCACTGTAAGTTTATTTTAATATTTATTTATTTTGTTTATATTAAATTTGGAAACAATCTCTCTACACAGTAGGGGTAAGACTTCATATATTATCATCCTCATCGCATCCCGCACTGGCTGAAGTCTCGTGCACTAGGTATGCCCATATATATGAGATCCGGGCTCCTGTAAGCGTGGTTCGTAATCATGGGATTGGATGTGTCAATTCATCCAGATTGGATTGATATTAGCCATAACCGATCCTGAATTATATATGAACGATCCTTCCCAGTATTCGTCGATCGGGCTACACGGTCAGATCATTTGAATCTGCTTCGATATGTGTGAAACCCAGAAAACAATCTTCTAAAATGATTCGTAATCTCGGGGTCAAATCGGTCAAATCGTTTGGATTAAATCAGTATCGACTGTGATTTTTTAATTTTCTTAATTTTTTATATTTTTCTGACCGATGCTGACCGATTCTAAGACCTATCCAATAAAACCCAATTTTTTATCACTTTTGATCGGTCCGGATTAGTATCGGCCTTGACCAATCCCGAGATTGATACCAAAATTACGAACCATGCCTATAAGCAGGAGACAATAGACCACCCTTCATTTTTTGATCAACTGTTGAACCATCAGGAGTTTATACGTAAATGGTGAAACTACGAAGGGTGTTTTGTTATTATTTCAAACACTGGGGGTGCATGTAATTTACTCAAAGATATTACATAATCTGATTGGGTTGGATATTCGAATGGATTATCTCTGGAGCTCTATGTTGTCCTTGAGGTTCTTTAAAATTTGTCCTCATCAAATAACATACTAATTAATTAAGGGTTTTTTTTTTTTTTTTTTTTCTTTTCTGTTATATACAGTTTGCTGGACCTGGCAGCTTTCTTGGAGGAGGAATATGGGGAGCTGCAACAGATGGTTTGAGGGTTTACACAAACATTGAGAATGGTGGTCAAAAGAATTTCACCCTTACACCATCTAAAGAAAACACAACAGCAGGTGGGTGGGTGGCAATGGATGCTTCCACTGGCAAAGTGATATGGTCGATAGCAAACCCAAGCAATGCTACCTCTTATGGACCTGTTACTGTGGCTAATGGGGTTTTGTTTGCTGGGTCTACAAATTCAAAAGGGACTATATATGCAATGAGTACTGAGAAAGGGGAAATATTATGGTCATATGACACTGGTGTCTCTGTATATAGCGGCATTTCAGTAAGTAATGGATGCATCTATGTTGGAAATGGATACAGACTGCGTGGAGCTAACACCTCACTCCTTGCCTTCTGTGTCATTGATTTATGAATGTTGAAATAAATATGTTTACTACTATATTTGGAGATTATGGAATCACAGAATAGTCTCACATCACTTGGGGATCTACCATGAAATGTGCATATATGTTGTGGCCTTCTTACTTGGTATGATGTGTTTTAAAACTGTGCGGATATTGGTCCAAATTGAACAAGATAGTGTCAGGGCCGATTTTATGGCACTTCATTGATATCAGATATCAGATATCAGAGTTAAGTAATTAATTTAAGTCATGTTTGTTAGGATTTAGGGTTTAAGCATTGGTTGCTTATAGCATTACACCCTGTGTATCAAGCTTGGAGTACCCAGGTTGTTGCCTCCAACTAGTATTTATAGGGAAACTAGGGTTTAGGTCAAATGGGATTAATTACTAGATTGCTCCTCACAGCCTGAACCGTAATACAAGTAGGATTATATTAGAACATATGAAGGGATATTATCATAATACTCTTACAATGTTGCTGGTAAGACCTTTTTTAGCTTCTTCTTGAAGACAATGAGAAGATTTAAACCCACCAACGATCAAGTGGATACGATTGCAATGTATGCAAGCAGCCACATGGATCTCGAATTTTTTTGGATAACCTATCTACAAATTTTGGTCAACAAGAAGTTGCCATGTGGAAAATAAAAAGTGACCAATGGGATCAATCTAGAGATTCTTCTCAAGAAGTGGTTGACTAAAGAACCATGCCGAAAAAAACTATGTGTTAAGATTTATTATCAGAAAAACTTTATACAGGAGCGGGACGGTAAATTAACTTAACGGGTAAGAGATCACTACTTCGTTGTGTAGCCCCTGTGCCAACTTAGGGGCCAATGAGAGCAACATGGATGGGTTTTTTTATATATAGGAGTGGGACGGTAAATTTGCATGCTCCCGTGTCTAGGCACAGTAACCACTTGATCAAGCGGCATTCTTTTTTCCCTTAACTTTGATAGGGTATTAAAAAATAAGGGAAAATTTACCACAAAAAAAAAATAAGGGAAAAGAATGTAAACCGGTCGTGTGGTTCCTATGGCTAGACACAAGACCACGTGAAACTACATCTCAAGCCGTAGTAAACTAAAAAATCTCATTCAGTCAAATGTTCATGCACACACTTTTATGGACCCCTGCATTGGTGTAGGCGTTACACTACCAATTAACGATCTCTTGCCCTAAAAAAATACATACTTTTTATGTTAATTTACATGTGTATATATTCATCATATGTAAGGCTAAGTGATTATGAAAGATTTCCGAGAAGGGGCTTCATGACACCCCTTGTACCACAAATACATAAGGGAAAATGAATATTGTCTGATCGCATGGCCTTGAGCCTAGACACAGGAGCATGAGAAATTATTTCCCCACCCTCTTGAAAATAATCAAAATCCCATCCATATTCATACCCATGCACGCGCTCTCATTGGCCCCTGGGGCGATCTGATTATAAAAATTAAGATTGTATGACTTGCTCAATTGGATCAGTTTGGTGCATCATGACCACCCTTTTCAAACCTAGCTATTACCTGAAACCAACAATCTTGAACACTTACCATTGCCCTTAGAGCCCACTTTTTGGTTCCTAAACCTTATTCTAGGTGGCTTTGCTCATTGAAGAAAAAGGCCTTTGAATCCAAAGGTCCCAGATAATCACAAATATCACTATTGATCTTTTTTGAGACAAATACGGATCAGGATCGTATCCAGGGAGCCCAGCGCCCAGGGTGCTGTCAGGGGGTATCCAGCGTTTGAGCTGTGCCGCACATATTTTGGCGTACGCCTAGGAATGTGTGCGGCACAGTCCAATGACTGACAGCATCCTGGGTGTGCTGGGCTCCCTGGAGACGAGCTAAATTCGACAAATACTAGCCGATTCTAAAAGAATGATGTTCGGTTGATTGCAGCCCAAAACCGGAAAATTTTAATGTGCTGCGTGCACTCCACTCAAATCAACTGAAAAGCTATAAAAATATGAACAAGTAGTCCTGTGATTCCTATCTTTCCATATCAAAATGTTTTATTTTTTTATTTTTTTTTTCAATTTAAAATAGTCAGGTGAACATACTAACCATAGACCAAAATAGATTACATAATTGTGATTGACCAAATTTATGATTTCAATCCAAAAATATAAAAATAAAAAACCCACACATGATTATAAACCTAATATTATTTGTCCCCCCCTATACTTATCCTTTTCGAATAATACAAATAGTTAAACAGTTTCAAAATTGTTATATATGAACATCAGCTCCTCCTCCTTGTGGTTGTTAGGTCTTTAGAGTGGGAAATTGAATGAAACAACAACAACAACGATGATAACGACAACGACGACGACGATGATGATGATGTTTTCATGTCTAGCAATTTCTTATCCAGTGGCTTTTCTGAGCATCGTGGATGTTGATTGATGATTAACTTGATTGTTGGATAGATTTGGACCACTGAATTATATTGTTCACGCCATAAGAAATAGGTTCTTCTAGGAACTCTTAAGGAAAATTTTTGAGACGCTTATTTAGGAAATTTATAGACGCTATTCGAGCAAAGTTCCTAATGGTAAATGAGGGATTAAAAAAATTTTGTAGTGTGTTACATATTTTCTTGAGACATTTTTTTGGCAACTACATGAAATTTAGAAGTGATAAAGAGTAAAGACTACACCCTTGAATATTCTTAATAAAAATTCAGAGAAAAACCATATAAAAGTATAAACCAATTTTAAAAATATCAAATGAAATTGTCAAAATAGGTGGATTCATCAAAATATACAAAATAAAAATTGAAAATATGTAAAAAAAAAAAAAAAAAAACAAAAGAAAGAGAAATAATAACAAAATCATTAGGGGATCTCAAGTTCGAGCCTCCCCCCTCCCCCTTCTATAGAGTAGGTACCAATAAAAGATCATTAGTATATATACATGAAATCTAAGTACCAAAATATGTACGAACATGTATTTTAACTATTTGTAGTGGGCAACTTTGTGGCAAGTCATTTACCTAAAGAATTTTTTTTTTCTTTTGTTTTTTTGTGGCAAGTCTCAACCATATGCTTCATTATTTAGTGGTTTTCTTCCCATGCATTTATTTATCAAACTTTGAAGTCAAATAAACTCATCGTGGCATGAACATTTTTTTTAAACTATCCAAGACTTGATCGAAAATGACATCTTAATTGTATTATGGGATGTCTTACCAAAAAAACAAATTTGTATTATGGCGTGTGATGCTTTTTCTTTTTTTTTTTTTGTTGAAATTTACCAAATAAGTCAAAGATGGATGTATGCCTGCGTGGAACCCAATGTGCATCCAGCCAGCTCAGCCATTGAATGCCTCACTAGCCAAACACTCCCTGGGTGATGGGTTCGCTAGAGAGGAACCGGATCCCAACACTTAAGATGGGTAGTCTATAAGGTTTCATAGACTTTCTCTTTTCTTTTTTATTTTTCTTGTTTCTTTTGGGGTGGGTGGGGGTTTACTACAGGGCACCATGTGTTAGAGTCAAACTTCATAAATTAATCGAAACATGTTCACCCAAAAAAATAAAAAAAAATTTGAAACATGTATAAATATATTTAGGAAAATTTCACGGCACGAACTTACCAAACTTTGGAAAAATATCACAAAGTATCTTTATTTTTATATTTTTATTTTAACTTAGTCCACTCCGATAGTCTGTGCAATTAAGTTGCTGTTAACTTTTTTTAAATGACAAAATTACCCTTACCATAGTGTGAACTCCCCATAATACCCTTACGATAAAATCCCTTATTCTATCTTCATCGTCTTCGTTGGACGGAAATAGGGGTGTCAACAGGCCGGTTCGGGCCGATTTCGGTTCGGGCTTTTCGATTTCGATGTGACTTTTATAAAAACCGAAACCAAACCATTAAGAAATATTCGATTTCAGTGCACTTTCGATTTCGGTGTGGTTTGGTTTCGTGTCGGTTTCGATTTATGATAACGGGTTGATATCGGTTTAGATTCGGTTTGGTACTGGTTTTATATAACTAGTAAAGTCCGGTTAGTGCTAATTTTTCTTCTCTTTCTCTTTTAAGTACATAAAATATTTCAAATACAATGCATCTTTGTATCCATAGGCCATAGAGTATCCTATGTCCTATGGCCTATGGATACAATTGGTTTGGTAATCACTAACAAAGGATATGAGATAAAGTGAGAAACTATCACAACACATTTAGGGAGCAATGGGGCATTAGGCATTTACTGATTTACTCATTTATCGGGTTAGGTCGGTTCGATTTGGGTTCGGGCCTAACGGTTCGGACTACCAGTGCACCGTCGGGCTAACCCAAATCAAACCGTTTGTCTTTCTGGATCTACAAACCGAACCAAACCATTAAGAGTTTGGTCCGGTGTGGTCCGGGCGCGTTCAGGCCGGTTTCATCGGTTCGGGTTGGGTATTGACACCCCTAGGCGGAAGGAAGAAGCGTTTCAGGATTGTGGGATTCACCGGTTTTTGCAGGCCAATTTCCTCCTGCAACTCCTCTTTGAATCGTCGAACTCAGATACTACATGAAACCTACAATCCAATCCCCCAAAGCTATTAGAGACGAAGATGAAGAAGAGTATACAGGGAAAACAAAAACCCAGAACAAATTGTGATTTCTTCTGATTTGTTAGTAGAAAGAAATTGAACCTGCTGCACTGCTGGCAGAGCCGTTGCTCCATACCAAGAACCACCACCTTGGGCGCCTTGGAGTGCATCTCACACACCTTATGCCGGCAGTGATAATCCTTGGAGTTCACCAGCGCCGCGTGGCAGCCCTCCACCTGGCACCTCGGCACCACCACCGACGACGACGACGGGGAGGATGAGGAGGGCTGAGCACCAATGAGTCCATAAGGCTTCCCCAAGTCTTCCTTGAATTGTTCCTACACCCAACGTGATCTCCTCTTTCCTTTACCCTTTATCTCTCTCTCTCTCCTAAGATGGGCCACAATGTCTGATTCCACTTTCCAATCCACAAATTCCACAGAAACGATTTTGCTGAAGCGTATGATTTTAAAATCCCAGATTACCTTGTCTTAGATGAATAGCTAGAAGGAAGTACCCCTGCATCCATGGCAGAAACACCAATTGATTCATTTTGATCAAATTGCAGCTCTTCTTCGTCCGGCAACGGAGGAACACAGGAACTGAAATAAATGGAATCGTAGCTGCAGAGGAAGTAATTGGGGTTCTGTGAGATCACATCCCCAACTTTCCCCCTTCTCACTGAGTGAGAGATGAGAGGAGCGGTGAGGGGCTGCCGGCAAGGGAGCCGTGAGATTGAAAATGCCTATCGAGTTACGGTTTGGGGAGGGGGTAGATTGTTGGAATAGAAAAGAAGAGGGAAGAAAGGGGAAGGTTGATATTTTAAAGTTAAAATGGATATTTCATTTTGTTTTTTTAAATAACTAATGGGGTTAAAATCCACATTTTAATTTTTGGGGTAACTTTGGGCCGCTTGATAATCTTACTTAGATGTTTCGGTTCTGAAAATGTGCTAAGAAACATCAAAACATTTTTTTGTTTTTCAACATAGTTTTTTTCATTTTCTTTGCTGAGAAACCGTTTTTACCCGCTTGGTAAACCTGTTCTTGAAAATTTGTTCCCAAGAGACTCTGCAATTTCTTATCCTCTTGCCTGCTTCTCCCAACTCCAAAAATGCATAAAAACAATTGAACTAACAGAGCACTAAAAGCACCATTGGATTTGCTCGAAAGATATGAAGACGCGTCTCCATCAGTTAAAATGCATTTCGCTTTGTATAATTCTTCATCTAGATTGATCAAACACAAGAGAAACCAACAAAATTTGATGAAATACCGTCGACAACGAAAAGAGCTGATTAAACAAGAAAACCGAGATGAAAATTTCGTGGCCTACATCGATGCACTATTCGATTTTGAAATCAAAGGAGGAGGAGGAAGGAAAGTGGGTGATGAAGAAGCAATGATTCTCATCATGGAGGGTTCTTAATGCGGGAAGTGACACAACATCAACGATGTTGCAATGGATCATGGCAAACCTTGTGAAGGATCAAAAGATTCAAGAAAATCTTTATTTTGAGATCAAAGAGGTTGTGATGGGGAGAAACCGTGCCCATCTCCTAAAAGAATTCCACCATGAATATTCTTGAGAATAAAAAATAAATTGAAGAAGAGAAAACCCCAAAGTTTTAGGGTAACATCGAAACCTCTTGAGATGCTCGACCCATAAGCAGCAGTAACTAAACAATGTGAGGGGATACGGAGACCCGTGGACCAAACCCCCCCAAATTTCACAGTTCTAACACAAACCCAATTCAAAGA